>NC_083409.1:20408097-21153390 GCF_020745735.1 Hemiscyllium ocellatum
AACATTTTAACGCTGAGATTGCCAAACCAATAGAAAATTAACTGTGGTTTGGTTTGAATGCATGCTTACTTGTTGTGGATTCAATATAGAAAACAGGTGCAGGAGTAGGCCATTCGGCCCTTCAAGCTAGCACCATCATTTATTATGGCCATGGCTGATTATGTACAATCATTATCCTGTTCCGGTGTTATCTCCATAACCCTTGTTTTGAACTTAATTGCATTTTGGGACTTTATGATTATTTTGATTAACAATCGCTGATTATGAAATGCAAATTCTGTAAAACGTAATGCTGACGAAGCTTTTAACTTACTTGCTGTTCTTACAGACCGTGACTGCCCCACTATCAATTCTAACGAGTCAGATCTATGTCCTCTTTGAATTTGAACCACAACCCTGAAAAGAAAAAAAATGTCTAATTCAAGACAAATGAATCGTTTGAAATACAACTTTACAGTAACAATTCAGCCTCAGGTTCAGAATGATTGTTTGCTTAAGATAAAAAGCAAGAGTCTGCTCATAGTTTAAAAATTATTCTCACCCAATATAGAAGAGATTCTGACACAATCTATGAGGTAGCCATTTTTTAAATGCCCTCCTCGCTAAGAAGCCATTTTGTAAAAAACGATACTTGACATGCAAGGTTAACTTACGACTTCTCCCACTTAGTTTCGACTGGTACCTCCTTATTGTCAGGACTTGTCTCGCCAAGTGCTTAAATCTAATCAAATGCAATGTTTTTGTAAAATTTTGTATGAAGGAAACCTGTTTGTGACAGGAGAGTTACCTGCTAGAGCTCTTCAAGGCAGAGCTGGTCGCTACTCTCCTAAGATTTTAGAATCTTAGTTAGTCTGGCTAATAAGTCCCAGTGTTATGTTGTAACAGTGATGTTATTGGTAAATAAAGGGGAAGACTAAAATTAAACTAAAAACTGTCCATAAGATGTTTTTATTCCAGGCTATTCCAGACTCAGAGTACGATCGCTGGGACAAACCAAGAGAGGCTTACAGGTCTGAGGCCACAAGGGATTCCTTGGGCGATCTCAAATCTGTACTTTAACATCAGTGCCTGCTAATTTTCATATAACATACGTTGTTGCCTCAAATCTGTGCTCATCTTTCCCAAATTCTACATGTAAACCCTTCCAATCAAGTTTGTAATTTGCCACATTTTTGAAATAACTCTTATCCAAGCCACATCTAACACGACGACTGAAGTAAATTGTTTTATTCTCCGTCTCAATCTACACACATCTCCGTCTAACACACAATTCTCCTAAAACACAATCTTCTGGTATCCAGCTGGCAGCTCAGGGGCTGTTATCATTTAGTCCCAATTCTATGGATGTGTTTGTAGCCAAAGAAGCCAATGAACTTAGCCTTTATTGCCTCCTCAATTATGACAGTTATTGAACAGTTCCTTCAAAACTAAAACCTTCCATCTAAAAGAACAACGTCAGATATATGGGAAAACTACTACCTGCAAATTCCCCTTCAAGCCACTCACCATTCTGACTTAGAAATATACTGACACTCATTCACTATCACTGGTTCAAAATACAGCAACTCCACCCAAGGGCACTGAGGATCTACCTACAGCACACACACTGCAGTGGTTCAAGGCAGCCCACGACCACCTACTCAAAGGTAACTCGGTATGAACAATAATGCTGGACCAGCAGGACACCCACATCCCCTACATTCTTGTTTTCCGTAATAACAGATGAGCAGGGGTTTTCTCCAACTGAAGATTAAAGTAATTGCTTTGAATCCAGTCTCCATTACAACAGTAGTTGAAGCCAGTCTGGACAATCTTGGTGTCAGATTTGACTCTGAGAGGAGCTCCAAGCCTCACTGGGCTGTTCTCTCTGACACTGAGCCGTTCCGTTTTGAATTCCCCGCGATCCAAACACTCGTGCACCGTGGCCGGTCATGCCGCGCCTGCGCAATGACACATTGGCCGACAGAGGCGCGCCTGCGTACGACCCAAGGCCGGTAATCCCACGCCTGCGCAATGACACCGCGTCATATCGTACCGCGCCTGCGCAATGACACTGCTGCGGGTAACCTGACGGCTTTCTCTCAAATGTAATCCCCGCTGTCCCGGTCAACACCGGAGCCGGCATCGGCGGGTCCACCACCCAAACAATACACGAACACATAGAAAACCCTCCCCCACTGAGGGAAAAGGAGGAATTCGTGCAAGGCAATGGAATCGGTCGCACTCCAATTATTATAAACTACTATTTTAAATATAAGTACGACTTGAATAATTGGTTTCACTTCAGTCTGTTCAACTTTTTTTTTACCGAATAAGTACCAAGCGAGATACAGCGATTCATTGGCGCCACGTTGAGGCGTAAGACCAGCAGGGAGGGTGGTCCCTGTGATCACGTGAGCAAATACGACCTGTTGTGTGGCATGACGTCACTGGCCCCGCCTCCAGCAGCGCTGATGAATGAATGAGCTCTTCCCAAGGAAGTAGTGACCCATCCAATCCAGGGTCCAATCCAGGAAGCAGCAAATGCTCACCTCCCAGCGCACACACATGTGTCTTTCCAAAGGTCTAGTCCACCCACAAAGGACCAGGCTGACCCACAGAGGAATCTTTCCTCTGGAAAGGTGCATTATCTCACAGGGGACTCAGTCCAACATCAAAAACGTGAAGGCACATGCAAAAGCAAAACAAAGAAAACCAGAACGCAAGGACTAAGACCTGCCACAAAATCAACATAATCCTTTAAGATTTGGTATTCTTCCAATTCTGTCCTGATCAGAACAAAATTAAAAGCTTCAAACAGCATTTCCCTTTTCAGAAAAAGTAAATTGAGTTTGAAAGAACGTCAGCCCCTGAAATGTTATCTGTATCTTTCCCCACAAATGCTGACTAAACTTGATGGGTACTTCCGGACAATCCTGTTTAAATCAGACACTTTGTGGGAGTGTTATCGGACAAAATAAAATCACCAAGAGCCAGAAAAGGCACTACGAAACAAGATGACCCAATGCTTTATTGAAGGGATAGGTTTTAAGGAGCAGCATGAAGGATGAAAAAGAGACAGAAAGGCAGTTTCAGACCTTAGGGCCTCAACAGCTGAGGGGACTGTCTTCAATGGTGAAATAAATAGGTAGCACAGCCACAATAAGAGACAGGCTGCATGAGTTGTCCATCTCCCAGCAGCTGAGTCAGTTCACCCAGCAGTTAATCTCTCCTCTCCTGTCTTACCCTACCTCAGGTCATGTGGCATGTAAAAACCCGTAATCTGTTTTCCCCTCACATGTTTGTGGTGTCTGGGTACCATTTACTGCCTGTCCCTAATAGCCCTGGAGAATGGGGTATATGGAGTGTATATTGCACGAGTACACACACTGCTGTTGGAGAAGGAGTTACAAGATCCGTATCTCACCACAGTGAAAGAACACTGATACATTTCCACGTCTGCTGCCCTTGGCTTTCTGGATGGTGAGGCCATGGGTTTGGAGTATGGTTGATTTATTGCAGCGTGGTCAACCTTGTGATTGAAGGAAGATCATTGATGTAGCAGTGAAGATCATAGAGACCCTTCAGTCTAACTTGTCCATGCTGACAGGATATCCTAACCTAATCTAGTCCCATTTGCCAGCACTTGGCCCATATCCCTCTAAACCCTTCCTATGCTTTTATCCATCCAGATGCCTTTTAAATGCTGTAATTGTACCAGCTTCCACCACTTCCTCTGGCAGCTTATTTCATACATGCACCACCTTCTGCGTGAAAAAGTTGTCTCTAAAGTTCATTTTATATCTTTCCCCTCTACCCTAAAACTGAGCGCTCTAGTTCTGGACTTCCTGACCCCAGGGAAAAGACTTTGTCTATTCACCCTATTCACGCCCTTCATAATTTTATAAAACTCTATAAGGTCAGCCCTCAGCCTCCGACGCTTCAGGGAAAACAGCCTCAGCCTAATTAGCCTCTCCGTGCAGCTCAACTCTTTCAACCATGGCAACAGCCTTGTAAATCTTTTCTGAACCCTTTCAAGTTTCACAACATCCTTCTGATAGGAAGGAAACCAGAATTGTACACAATATTCCAAAAGTGGTCTAACCAATGCTCTGTATAGCCGCAACATGACCTCCCAACTCTCTGTACTCAATACTCTGACCAGTAAAGGAAAGTATACCAAACACCTCCTTCACTATCCTATCTACCTGCAACTCTACTTTCAAGGAACTATGAACCTGCTCTCCAAGGCCTCTTTGTTCAGCACCTCTCTGTAGGATCTTACCGTTAAGTATATAAGTCCTGCTCTGATTTGCTTTTCCAAAATGCAGCACCTCACATTTATCTAAATTAAACTCCATCTGCAACTCGTCAGCCCATTGGCTATCTGATCAAGATCCCATTGTACTCTGTTGTAACCTTCTTCGCTGTCCACACTGCCTCCAATTTTGGTGTCATCTGCAAACTTATTAACTATACCTCTTATATTCACATCCAAATCATTTATATGAATTATGAAAGGTAGTGGACCCAGCACCGAACCTTGTGGCACTCCACTGGTCACAGGCCTCCAGTCTGAAAAACAACCCTCCACCACCACTCTCTGTTTCTACCTCTGAGCCAGTTCTGTATCCAAATGTACAGTTCTCCCTGTATTCTGTGAGATCTAACCTTGCTAACCAATCTCCCATGAGGAACCTTGTCGAACGCCTTACTGAAGTCCATTTGGATCACTTGCACTGCTTTGTCCTCATCAATTTTCTTTGTGATCTTCAAAAACCCCAATCAAGTTTGTGAGGCATGATTTCCACGTACAAAGCCATACAGACTATCCCTAATCAGTCCTTGCCTTTCCAAATGCATGTAAATCCTGTCCCTCAGGATTCCCTTCAATAACTTGCCCACCACCGACGTCGGGCTCTTTGGTCTATAGTTCCATGGCTTTTCCTTACCCCTTTTCTTAAACAAGGGCATCACATTAGCCAACCTCCAGGCTTCCGGTACCTCACCTGTGACTATCGATCATACAAATATCTTAGCAAAGGGCCCAGCAATCACTTCCCTAGCCTCCCACAGAATTCTAGGGTACACCTGATCAGGTCCTTAGGATTTATTAACTTTTATGTATTTCGAGACTTTCAGCACATCCTCCTCTGAAATATGAACATTTTCCAAGGTGTCACCATCTGTTTCCCCACATTGTATATCTTCCATTTCCTTCTCCACAGTACCCTGATGCAAAGTACTCATTTTCTATCTTCGCCATCTCCTGCGGTTGTACACACAGGCTGCCTTGCTGATCTTTGAGGGGCCCTATTCTCTCCCCAGTTCTCATCCTTTTGTCCTTAATGCATATATAAAAACTCTTTGGATTCTCCTTAACCCTATTTGACAAGGCTATCGCATGTTCCCTATTTGCCCTCCTGATTTCCCTCTTAAGTATACTCCTATTGCCTTTATACTCTTCAAAGGATTCACTCGATCTCTGCTGTCTATACCTGACATGTGCTTCCTACTTTTTCTGAACTAAAATCTCAATTTCTCTAGTCATCCAACATTCCCTACACCTCTCAGCCTTACTTTCACCCTAAAAGGAATGCACTCTCTCTGGCTTCCCTTTTCCCAGCCGTCCCTTTACCTTTCTAGCCGAATACTGTCAAAGTTAGCCTTCCTTCAATTTAAAACTTCAACTTTTAGATGTGGTTTATCCTTTTTCATCATTATTTTAAAACTAATAGAATTGTGATAGCTGGCCCCAAAGTGCTCCCCCACTGACATTCAGTCACTTGTCCTGCCTTATTTCCCAATAGTAAGTCAAGTTTTCTACCTTCTCTATTTGGTACATCCACATACCGAATCAGAAAAGTCTCTTGATGATTGATCCTGACTCATTACCCTGAGGAACTCCTGCAATGATGTCCTTGGACTGAGATGTTTAAGTTCAATTCCCTCCTCCACTACTTTAGTAATCCTTTCAAAAATTAAATCAGGCAAGTTCCATCAGGCATGACCTATAATTGACAAATCTGTACTGCTAGTCTCTGATTAGCTGAACATTTTCAAGGTGTACAGTCACCTTAACCTTACTTATCCACTGTAGTAATTCCCTAGCAACAGATGTTGTGCTAACAGGTCTATAATTCCTTCATTGTCATCTCTCACTTTTCTTAAACAGTGGAATGACATGAAAAATTTTCCCATTTAAATGAATGCTACCAAATGGAGAGAACTTTGGAAGATTATGAAGTCAAAGCATCTGAAATGTTCTGACCAGCTTCCTTCAAAATTTGATGATAGAAACCACCTAATCCTGAGGGTTTGTCATCATTTAGTAAAATTATATTCTACATTGCTGTTGTTAATTTTGAAGAGTGCCCATCACTGATCCAATATTAATTTCCTTGGAACAGCCAGCTGGCATCTTCCTCCTCAGTAGATAATGATCCAGTGTAATTCCTTAGTCACTGTGCTCACCTTTCTTACTTTCCATTGGCAATGTCACTATTGTCAATTTTCATACTTTGGTCCTGACCACCCTGTATTCCATGACATAATTGTAAATGACATTGGATAGCACTAAAGGGTTAAAAGTGAAATTAACAACAGAATCATGAAGTTGTCACGGCGTAGGAGATGTCCTTTGGTCCATCGTGTATGTACTAGCTCTCTGAATGAGTGTTATGACTCAATGCCAATTTCCTGCCTCTTCCCAATGACCCCAGACATTGTTTCTGTTTAACCAACCGTCCAGTACTCCACGTGAACCTGCTTCCACCACAATTCCAGGCTGTGCATTACAGATGCTAATTGCTTGCTGTGTGAGAAGATTTTCTTCTCGTGTTAATTTTGTTTCTTTGTGAATAACCATGAATCTGTACCCCCTCATGCTTGATCCTTTTAGGAGGGGTAACACTTTCTCCCTAGTCACTCTGTCCAGACCCTCCATGATTTTGAAAGTTTCAATCAAATCTCCTCTCAGCCTTCAACTCTCCAAGGAAAACAGTCTCAACATCTTCCATCTTTCTTCCCAATTGAAGTACCTCATCCCTGGAATATTCGTGTAAATCACTCTGGACTCTCTCCAATGTGTTCACATACTTTCCCGAGCATGACTCCCAGAACACAATAGTACACAACAGAATGCAGGAACTATCTAGAAAGTGTGACCCTGCAATAATGAACAATGGTCAAAAGAGCTGAACTAAGCAAAGTATGCAAAACTGTACTTAACCAAAATTAGCCACATTTGCAGAACACAGAACATAGAACAATACAGCGCAGAACAGGCCCTTCGTCCCACGATGTTTTGCCGACCAGTGAACTAATCTAAGCTCATCCCCCTACACTATCCCAACATCATCCATATGCTTACTAAAGGACTGTTTAAATGCCCCTAATGTGGCTGAGTTAACTACATTGGCAGGTAGGGCACACCTTTACCACTCTCTGACTAAAGAACCTTCCTCAGACATCTGTGTTAAATCTATCACCCCTCAATTTGCAGCTATGCCCGCTTGTACAAGCCAACATTATCATCCTTAGTAAAAGACTCTAACTGTCTACCCTACCTAATCCTTTGATCATCTTGTATGTCTCTGTTAAATCCTTCTTAGCTTTCTTCTCTCCAATGAGAACGGACCCAAGTCCCTCAGCCTTTCCTCCTAAGACCTTCCCTCCAGACCAGGCACATCCTGGTAAATATCCTCTACACCTTTTCCAATGCTTCCACATCCTTCCTGTAATGGGGCGATCAGAACTGTACACAATATTCCAAGTGAGGTCACACTAGCATTTTGTACAGTGGCAGCATGACATCATGGCTCTGGAACTCAATCCCTCTACCAATAAAACCTAACGCACCGTGTGCCTTCCTAACAGCACCATCAACCTGGATGGTAACTTTCAAGGATCTATGCACATGCACTCCAAGATTCCTCTGCACATACACACTATCAATAATCTTTCCATTGACCCAGCATTCTGCTTTCCTGTTATTCTTCCGAAAGTGAATCACCTCACATTTATCTGCATTGAACTCCATTTTCCATCTCTCAGCCCAATTATCCAAGTCCCCTTGCAACCTGCAACATTTTTCCACACTATCCACTACTCCACTGACTTTAGTGTCATCTGCAATTTTACTAACCCATCGACCTCTGCCTGCATCCAAATCATTTATAAGAATGACAAACGGGTCCCAAAACAGATCCTTATGGCACACCACTAGTAACCGAACTTCAGGCTGAATATTTTCCACTCGCTGCCTTCTTACAGAAAGCAAGTTTCTACTCCAAACTGCTGAATCACCCTCAATCCCATGCCTTGCATTTTCTCCAACAGCCTACCTTGTGGAACCTTATCAAAGGCTTTACTGAAGTCCATGTACGCTACGTGAACTGCCCTACCCTCATCCATATGTTTGGTCACCTTCTCAAAAGACTCAGTGAGGTTTGTGAAACAAGACCTGCCCTTGACGAAACTATGTTGACTATCTGCCATCAAATTGTTGCTTGCTGGATGATTATAAATCTTACCTCTTATAATCCTTTTCAAAACTCTTCCTACAATAGATGTAAGGCTACCTGGTCTATAATTACTTGGGTCATTTCTACTGCCATTCTTGAACAAGGGCATATCATTTGCAATCCTCCAGTCCTCTGGTACTAAACCTGCAGACAATGACGAATCAAAGATCAAAGCCAAAGGCTCCCAGGGAATCCGAAGATTTATGCCATCCAGCCCAGGGAACTTGTCTACTTTTACTCCTATCAGAATTGACAACATCTCTTCTTTACAAACCTCAATCTTTTCTAGTCTAATATCTTGTATCTCATTCTTCTCGTCGACAATATTCTCCTTTTCTTGAGTGAAAACAGATGAGAAATATTCATTTAGCACTTCTCCGATCTCCACAGGGTGCACACACAACTTCCCACTGCTGTCTTTGACTGGCCCTATTCCTACCCTAGTTTAGATCAGAGTGGTACTGGAAAGGCACAGCAGGTCAGGCAGCATCGAGGAGCAAGGAAAATCGCCGTTTTGGGCAAAAGCCCTTCATCTATTCCTGAAGGGCTTTTGCCCAAAACATCGATTTTCCTGCTCATCGGATGCTGCCTGACCTGCTGTGCTTTTCCAGCACCACTCTGATCTAAACTCTGGTTTCCAGCATCTGCACTCCTCACTTTTGCCTATTCCTACCCTAGTCATCCTTTTATTCTTCACATATCTATAGAAAGCTTTAGGGTTCTCCTTTATTCTACCTGCTAAAGACTGTTCATATCCTTTCTTTGCTCTTCTTAACTCTCTCTTTAACTCATTCCTAGCTAATCTGTAACTCTCCATCGCCTCATCTGAATCATCTCATCTCATTGTCGCAGAAGCCTCCTTCTTCTGCTTAACAAGAGATGAAATGTCTTTAGTAAATCACGGATCCCTTACCTTATCAGTTCCTCCCTGCCTGACAGGGACATATCTATCAAGGACACGCAATATCTGTTCCTTAAACTAGCGCTCCATTTTGATTGTCCCCATCCCTGTATCTTGCTACCCCATTTATGTATCCTTCATCTTGCCAAATTGCATTATAATTACCCTTCCTCCATCTATAACTGTTGCCCTGTGGCATGTACCTATCCCTTTCCATCACTAAACTAAATGGAACCGAATTATGGTCACTCTCACCAAAGTGTCTTCCTACCACTAAATCAAACACCAGGCCTGGTTCATTAACAAGCACCAGACCCAGTGTGGCCTCTCTTATTGTCGGCCCTTCAACATATTGTGTCAGGAAACTCTCCTGTACATACTGGACAGAAACTGATCCATCTGATGTTTTAGAATTCCAGCATTTCCAGTCAATGTTGGGGAAGTTAAAGTCCCCCATAATGAGGACCCTGTTCCTTTCCCTCTTACCCAGAATCGTTTTGTCGATTCTCTCCTCCACATCGCTGGAACTCTGTGGATGCCTGTAAAGAACTCCCAGCAGTGTGCCTTCTCATCCTGTTTCTTACCTCAGCCCATACCACCTCAGTAGGTGAATCCTTGTCAAAAGTTCTTTCAGCCACCGTTATACCATCCTTGACTAACAAGGTCACACCTTCCCCTCTTTTACTTTTTTCCCTGTTCTTAGTGAAAGATCTAAACCCTGGAACCTGCAACATCTATTCCTGACTCTGCTCTATCCATGTCTCCGAAATGGCCACACCCTTGAAGTCCCAGGTACCTATCCATGCTGCAAGGCACCTACCTTATTTCAGATACTTCTAGTGTTGAAGTAGACACACTTCAAATCACTTCGCTGTCTGCCAGCACATTCCTGTGACCGTGAAATCCTGTCCATGCCCTCCCTTCTCTCATCCTCCTGTGCACTGGAACGACACCTCAGGTTCCCATCCACCTGCTGTGGTAGTTTAAACCCACCAGAATAGTACCAGCAAATTTCCCACCCAAGATATTAGTACCCTTCTGGTTCAAGTGAAGACCATCCTGTTTGTCGAGGTCCTACCTTCCCCAGAATGAGCCCCAATTAATCATACACCTGAAACCCTCTCTCTTGCACCATCCCTGCAACCACACATTCCGCTGATCTCTCTCCCTATTCCTTGCCTTGCTATAACGTGGCACAGGTAACAAACCAGAGATAACAACTCTTTTTGATAGCTCTCAGCTTCCACCCTAGCTCCCTGAAATCATGCTTTACATCCCTATCCCTCTTTCTACCTATGTCGTTGGATCACAACTTGAGTCTGGTCACCCTCTCCCTTCAGGACCCCAAAGACAAGATCCAAAACATCATGGACCCTGGCACCTCGAGGAGAAAGTGAGGACTGCAGATGCTGGAGATCAGAGCTGAAAATGTGTTGCTGGAAAAGCGCAGCAGGTCAGGCAGCATCCAAGGAGCAGGAGGATCGATGTTTCGGGCATGAGCCCTTCTTCAGGAATGAGGAAAGTGTGCTCAGCAGGCTAAGATAAAAGGTAGGGAGAAGGGACTTGGGGGAGGGGGTTGGAAATGCGATAGTGGAAGGAGGTTAAGGTGAGGGTGATAGGCCGGAGTGGGGGTGGAGGCGGAGAGGTCAGGAAGAAGATTGCATGTTAGGAAGGTGGTGCTGAGTTCGAGGGTTGGGACTGAGACAAGATGGGGGAGGGGAAATGAGGAAACTGGAGAAATCTGAATTCATCCCTTGTAGTTGGAGGTTTCCCAGGCAGAAGATGAGGTGCTCTTCCTCCAGCCATCGTGCTGCTATGGTCTGGCGATAGAGGAGTCCGAGGACCTACAAATCCTTGGTGGAGTGGGAGGGGGAGTTGAAGTGTTGAGCCACGGGGTGGTTGGGTTGGTTGGTCTGGGTGTCCAAGAGGTGTTCTCTGAAACGTTCCGCAAATAGGCGGCCTGTCTCCCTAATATAAAGGAGGCCAAATCGGGTGCAGCGGATACAGTAAATGATGTGTGTGGAGGTGCAGGTGAATTTGTGGAGGACATGGAAGGATCCCTTGGGACCTTGGAGGGAAGTAAGGGGGGAGGTATGGGCGCAAGTTTTGCATTTCTTGCGGTTGCAGGGGAAGGTGCCGGGAGTGGATGTTGGGTTAGTGGGGCATGTGGACCTGACAAGGGAGTCACGGAGGGAGTGGTCTTTTCGGAACGCTAATAGGGGAGGGGAGAGAAATATATCCCTGGTAGTGGGTTCCATTCGGAGGTGGCGGAAGTGACAACAGATGATATGATGTATGTGGAGGTTGGTGGGTTGGCAGGTGAGGACCAGTGGGGTCCTGTCCTGTGTGATTGGAGGGGCGGGGCTCCAGGGCGGAGGAGTAGGAAGTGGAGGACATGCGGTGGAGAACTTCATCGATCACATCTGGGAGGAAATTGCGGTCTTTGAAGAAGGAATACCGTACAATCCAGATGGCCTCATCTTCTGCCTGGGAACCCTACAACCACAAGGGATGAACTCAGATTTCTCCAGTTTCCTCATTTCCCCTTCCCCCACCTTGTCTCAGTCTCAACCCTCGAACTCAGCACTACCTTCCTCACCTGCAATTATCTTCCTGACCTCTCCGCCCCCACACCTACTCCGGCCTATCACCCTCACCTTAACTTCCTTCCACCTATCGCGTTTCCAAACATCCCTCTCCCAAGTCCCTCCTCCATACCTTTTCTCTTAGCCTGCTGGGCACACTTTCCTCATTCCTGAAGAAGGGCTCTTGCCCAAAATGTCGATTCTCCTGCTCCTTGGATGCTGCCTGACTTGCTGCGCTTTTCCAGCAATACATTTTCAGCCTGGCACCTGGGTCCAACACACCAAACGTGAGTCTCATTCATTCCCAGCAAACCTTCTATCTGACCTTCGAGCTATTGAGTCCCCAATGACTAACGCTCTCCTCCTTTCGCTCCTTCCCTTCTGTGCAACAGGGTCAGACTCTGTGCCAGAGATCTGCACCCCACTGAATGGCCCTGGTAAGTCGCTCCCCTCCAAAGGTGTCCAAAATGATGCGAAAAGTAGTATTACCCCAAGAGGGAAGGGTGGGGTGGGGATAGTGACCGCGACACCCCCAGAGAGTGCGGAAAGTAACCCTGACACATTCAAAACTGTGTTATCACAAGTGAGAATTCAAACAGACACCCGCTCCACCAAACAGTGTTGAAGATGCACTGTCCTCATCAAAACACGTTTGTAAACCTCTTCATAACACGTAAGATGAGAGAAACATTGTAAAATGTATTACCATGAGTGAGGGTCCATTAAAACAAGGACCATGATGTTAAACGCTCATAGCGGTAAACAAACTGGTGTATTTACATCTTTGTCTTTTTAAACAATATTAAAATCTCTGCCAAGCATTTTCCTGCAGACAGTCTATTTAAAATATCAAGAGGCTGTTGTAGTTCTGTTCGCCGAGCTGGGAATTTGTGTTGCAGACGTTTCGTCCCCTGTCTAGGTGACATCCTCAGTGCTTGGGAGCCTCCTGTGAAGCGCTTCTATGATATTTCCTCTGGCATTTATAGTGATTTGAATCTGCCACTTCCAGTTGTCAGTTCCAGCTGTCCACTGCAGTGGTCGGTATATTGGGTCCAGGTCGATGTGCTTATTGATTGAATCTGTGGATGAGTGCCATGCCTCGAGAAATTCCCTGGCTGTTCTCTGTTTGGCTTGTCCTAAAATAGTAGTGTTATCCCAGTCGAATTCATGTTGCTTGTCATCTGCATGCGTGGCTACAAAGGATAGCTTGTCGTGTCGTTTTGTGGCTAGTTGGTGTTCATGGATGCGGATCGTTAGCTGTCTTCCTGTTTGTCCTATGTAGTAGGACTAGCTATCCTGTGACACTGTAGAGAGAGCCTCACTCTGTACCCAACCTAGTGCTGTCCCTGTCCTGGGGGATTTTGAAGAGGACCGTGTGGAGACAGCTTAATTCTGTATCTTACTTTGTCCCTGTCCTGGGTGCCTTTCGTGGGAACAGTATGGAAAGGGCGATACTCTGTATCTAACCCAATTCTGTCCCTGCCCAGGGGGACTGTTTGATGGGGATGCTGCTGACTTGTAATACCAAGCATAATCTTTCAAAGATACTGAAGACTGTCAGCTGTATAAAAACAATGTGAACCTCAGAAGTCCCTGCTTCAGTAAACCAGATCTCCTTCCTACTCAGCCGCCAGTTCCAATTTAAGGTTTTGTCACTGTTTAAAGGGACAGGATTCTCAGGTTATTGAGAAAATCTCTGCAAGTGTTTTCCTCAAGCTCCATTGTGGCTGTGAATTTGAGCAGCTTCCTCTGTCTGGGCTGTTAATTGCTGACTGTTTTCTGTCAATGTCAATCTGGAAAGGGGAATAAAGATGAAGAAGATACAGTCTTTGTCTCGTGTGTGCTTTGGAAATGGCCGGAGCTGAATCCTCAGGGAAAGGGTGTGTGAAGTGTTAACCTCCACCCTCAAGGCACGGAACACAAGGGGGAGAATAGAGAGGGCAATGGGGTCCCGGGAGCAGGAGGGCAACACTACAGTTAGGGCAGAAGGGCACTTTCAGCAGCAATGCAGGGCCTGAGAAAATCTTCCTCAATAAATGGGGAAAAGAAGAAAGGTATGTTGGAGTTCAGAAAGATCGAAGAATGATGCTGAGAGTAAGCTGAACTCAGAGTGTAGATGGGAAAGATCCAAACCCAGAGTGGGGAGGGTACCTTTCACTCCATAACCACCCATCCACCATGGTGGTGCTCTGAAGGGGCAGTACCCATCCTGAATACCTGTGTCTGATGATGTATACTGAATGGGGAAGAGCCTGTGTCCATATGTGTGTGGGTGGGGAACAGGGAACATATCGAGTAGACCCTGTTATATCTCATCCATCCATCAAACCCACTTGGACCAGCCCTCTCCCGTGGAGAACGAACTGAAGGGGTTCACAGGGGAACTCTGTGATGGGAGGGTATCAAAACCCTGGAGTGTAAGGATGGGCTCCCTGGGCACTCAATGGCAGTGTATCTGAACATAATGGAGTGAGCTCACTCAGGGAGTGTTCAGAGCAGATTGGAACATTGCTGTCAGACTGGCAGTGGGTCATTACACAGTTGGTCATTTTGAACATGTTCTGGTCCATATCGGGGCAGGGAGGACTGATGACCAGGAAAAGTTCACCTTCACGTTTAAAGACCAATAATATTGGTGGAGCTGTCTGCCCCAAGCGTTTCCCAATAGTCCCTCCATCTTCCAGCAGAGCATGGCACAGGGCTGTGAGAGTTCAGGTCAGCTCCCCCAAACAGTTTGGACAGTGTATCTGACTTGCTGCTGTTTGTGGGAACTGAGAAGGAGGACTTGTCCCTTTGGGATGACAGAACTCTCAGGAGTTGCTCAGAGGGATCCCGATGTTGATTCTTTCCCTGGAATAGCAGGTGAAAAGCTGCTGCATTGATCGGGCTCCTTGATGCCACACCCCATCAAAGAGGCCTTGATGTCAAGGGCTGTCACTCTGCCCTCACCTCACTCGCATGGTCAGGGAGGACTCAGTCCACTGACTCACATTTATCTGAATGAATTCCACTTGTTACTGATCAGCCCATCTGACCCTCCCAGCCCGTCTGTATCCTCATGTCGCCTTGTACTGCTTCGGGACACCCCCATTCGGGAAGGTCAATAAATGGAAAGCACAAAAACTTTAAATCAGATACTGAAGACAATCGCTGGTTTAATACAAGGATGGGTATCTTTCATTTGTTAATGGGATCAACATTTCTTTATTGAGTTAAAGTGACTCAGGTTAAATACATCTGTAGTGAATGTATAATTCTACAACAACCCCCACACAGGGTGTTGGGATTGGAGGCTGAGTTGAAATAATTGGTGATACATCAGGGAGATGCAGAGATACCTGGAGACTTTGTCCCAGAAGGATGTTATAAGTCTCAGGACCAGGCAGTCCAATTCCATGTGTGGGAAGGGGCAGGAGGGTATGACAATGAGGAGGGCAGGTAAGGATTTGGAGAATAGTGTAGGACAGGAAAACCCCTCACTCTTGGTGTAGTTGTGGGTATGCTCACCGAGCTGGGAAGTTGATTTGTAGACATTTTATCCTCTGTCTAGGTGACATCTTCAGAGCTTTGGAGCTTCCTGTGAAGCGCTGTTGTGTTGTGTCTTCTGTAATTTATTTGGTTCCATTCCTGCTGTTTCCGGTTACTGGTTCCTGATGTTCATTGCAGTGGTCGGTATACTGGGTCTAGGTCATTGTGTTTATTGATGGAGCCCATGGATAAGTGTCATGCCTCTAGAAATTCTCTGGCTGTCCTCTGTTGAGCTGGTCCTATGATCATAGTATTGGCCCAATCGAATTTGTGGTCCTTGTCATCTGTGTGTATAGCTACTAGGGACAGCTGCTCATGGGGTTTAGTGGCTCGTTGGTGCTCATGGATGTGGATGGCTAGTTGTCTGCCTGTTTGTCCGAGGTGTTTCGTGCAAACATTGCATGGATTCTTGTAAACTACATCTGTCTTCCACATGGTAGTGTGCCTTTTGTTCTTGTGAGTTGTCTGAGCCTGTCTGTCAGTTTCTGGCCAGTTTATGAGTGGTTGGTGAAGTCTAGCTGTCAGTTCTGTGATGTTTTTATATAAGGTAGCATGGCTAGTGAGTTAGGTCGTGGCATGTCCCCATCGCGTTGTTTGTCTGTTATGCATCTGTGGATGAAGTTGTGGGAATATCTGCTCTTGGCAAAGTCTTTGTAGAAGTGTTCTTCTTTTTGCAGATTGGGAGTGCTGCAGTGTTGTGTAGCCCTTTAGAACAGGTTCCTAATGCAGCTTCTCCTGTGTGTGGGGAGGGATCAGGCAGAGAGGAAGAGTCAGTGCAGCCATTGTGCAGCATCCAGTGTCGAGTTGTCCCATTTCCAATCCCACTGCAATGTCATTGTTTGCCCTCGACACCAAGCAGATGCTCCCATCACAAGAGGCTCCATGGCCCTGAGGACTGTGAGAGTGAGCCCTGTCCTTTCAGCTCGATCATGAAGCTCCAGCCTTCCTGATGTGGTGGCAGCCAGGAGAACCCTGCCCATGGGAGATTCCACACACACTCCCTCCCTCCCTGCAGGGAACGATTATTCCATGGCCCTGCTTTCTCTCCAAACTGATCCAAATTCAAGTGTTGCTGAAAAAAAAAGAGACATTTTGTCAAAGCTTTTGTCTTGCACACAACAAGACAATTTGTAAGAAATAGCGCAGCAAAAGAATGGAGATCCCATTGGGTCAGGCAGCATCCATGGAGAGAAAGCAAGGCAAAATGAAATGCTTTCACAAGAAGGGTTTTGTCTCACTCAAGTACTATATTCTCAAATGACTATTTGATCCTGATTTCCTTTTTTGCTTCAGGCCTGTTGAAATTCTAAAAAGTAATTCTGTCTTTTTTTGAATGGAGCACTCTGTTTATCATCATTCATCGTTAAGTTCCAATAACTGCATCAAAATGTTTTTCCTGATCTCTTTTCTGTACCTGGTATATGACTGGAGAATATGTCATTTTGCCTTTCAGTTTGTCTGCACTGATAGTAAATCTACATTTACTGTGTTTATTTGTTTAAGAATTTTTGAACATCAGAATACCCTCCCTCCACTGTCGAGATCCTGTTCTGGCCTTCGTAGAATCACTGAATTGAGGAATTCCTACAGAGTGGAAGCAGGCCACACAGCCCAGCAAGCTCATACCGACCCTTTGAAGGCCATGCCACCCAGACTCACACCTCCCCCACCCTATTCCTGTAATCCTGCATTTTCCATGGCATTTTCGATTTGCTAGCCTGCACATCTCTTGTGACCCTAGATCCCCTGTCCATGTCCCATTATGTATTGCCCCTCAAAGCAGCCCCCAACTGTGCACCATTCTAGCCATGACCTAACCATTCTTCAGGACAGCATGAGAGAGCAGCTGATTAAAGCAGATTCCATATCAACATGAACATAGAATACAGCGTGGATGTGAAAAGCATGTTTCCTTTTCAGGGAGAATATCAAATTAAAACAAGTTCCCTCATAGAAGACCGAGATAAGCAGGGTTTTTTTTTTCTTGCATAAGGTCATAGATCTTTGGAACTCTTCATCAAACATAGAAATGAAACCTCTGAATGCTTGTAGTGAAGAAGTAGATACCCATTGCTTACCAAGAATCTATCAGAGTAAGGCAAGAATGTGGAATAATCAGGTCAGCCATGGGGAACAGGCTCAAGAGGATGAATCTCCTTCCTCTGCCCCTAACTCATTTGACCGTGTGTCCAGTTCCACCGTTGAAAGAACAGCGCCTTGAAAGCTTGTGGTTTTCAATAAAGCAGCTGAAGTGGCTGCTGGTTTGTGTGGGCACGAATGGAAGGGGACTTTACCCATAATCCTCAGCAGCAGTGCAAGCGCTCTCTCGCCACTAGAGGGCAGCTGCTTCACTGTCCTTGATCAGTAAAAAATAAACTGGGACTCTGCTTGGAGCTAACAGGCTCAATCTGTAGAGACCCATAGAGAGACAGTGCAGCTTTAGAAGTAGGGTACTGAGGGCACCACAATGAAAATGTCCCCTGTGATAAGAAAAGTACATTGATGTGACTTTTGTTTGTCTTCACAGTGTGTTGTTTTGTCCATTCTGTGAAACACGTAGATGATGTCAGTACTGAGTGGCACAAAGTATATTTCCTCCTCTAACCCCTTTCCAAAACACCCTCTCCATCTTGCTTTACTCCTTATTGACTCTGGTACAATTGTTCCTGTTCCCTCACTCCGTCCCGGTCCCAGAGGGATTGACGGCCGGAGTTCATGACCCCGCACTGTGTGAAGGTCAGTGTGAAGTGAGGCCAGTGTGCTGGAGCTTGGGTCCTGCCTCAGGCCCAGGTGTAGGGGTCTCTTCAACAATCTGCACATTGTCCTTTTTCTCTTTCTGACCGTACTGGAGTTTTCAAGCTGCAGTAACTTGCTGGTAACAAACTGCCTTGACTCAGTGTTCCCAGCAATGGACAGATCTCTGCTGTTGATTTTTTTTCTCTCTCTTGAATCAGCTCTGTATTCAGTGCCTGTTTTCATTTTGTTAGAGTTCATATGTCAGCTAACGCTTCCTTGCCATGGACTTGGAAAAAAATCAATGCCTCTTGAGATTTAAATCATTTAACACTCCAATGATGTGAATGCATCAGTGTTGTTTATAGCAGGGAGCATTTAACATCATGGTTCTAGGTTTTAATGGATCCTCTCTCGTGATAATACAGTTTGCAATGTTTCTCTCCCCTTACGTGTTATTCAGATGCTTGCAAACCTGTTATGATGAGGACAGTGTGTCTTCAACAACGTGCAACAGAGTGGATGGGTGTTTGATTTCTCATCTCATTATCGTCCAGTTTCCAAAGAAAATGCTGCAGTCTTTGAAATGAGATTATCTATAATGTGTTTGGATTTTAGTTTTGCAATACCAATTTTCATAAACAATATCCTGTTCCATTTTGTAGTTATGTTTGTCAATGAATGTTCCCTGAGAGACTGAGAGTTTATACAACACGCCATTTGCCTGTGACCCAGTTGTTGGCTGAAGCCTCTGGTTGTTCGGTGAGTCCAAGGCATTGCCTTGCTCTCTGCAGTTATACCATCAACTTGGTTTCTCAGTGTGAGCCAGGAGACCACTGCGTGGTGACTTCCTGTTCCACTGTCGGTGTAAAGGCAAGTGTCGAGGTTCATCCCATCATGAACATCAGAACATCCTGCTCAGCTGGAACAACATCCACTGACTCATTTCTCTGGCCACCATCGCAGTAAAACCAAATCTCTCCCTTTGTCAGCACAAAGAGAATGTGCCCATCAGATTCCCTCGTGTGTGATGGTTTAGCCCAACAGGAGCAGCACTGGTAGACCATGCTGCGTCAGCCTAGACAGAAACCTGGGCAACCTCCAAATGATAGTGTGATCTTCAATGGATCTGCTGCTACAGGAAATATGTAATTGGAATCCTTGTTAATGAATCACCTCATCAAACCTAAATACAACTGAGAAAATATAAACCAAACCAATTTCCCAAGGTCACAACACAACAAGAAAGTAGGGAACAGACAGTTACTGTCCCCTGTCTTTAGGGAGCGTTGCTTTTCCTATCCCCTCTCTCTCTCTGGGTTAAAATTTTTACCATCCCTTCTGTGTGAGAATATTACTATTCCTGTCCCCAATCTCTTGGGGACAGGTGGGGATGTCACATCCACCCAGTTCATTTGTTCCATTTACTCTTCTGAAATGGGGAATCCCTGCTTCACCATGTGTGTGAGCCATGTGTGGAAGTCCAGCACAGCTCACCCTTCATCTCAATCAGATCACAAGGGTCTAAGGTTGGTCAGTACTGTCTGGACCAGACAAAAGCACTGACTGACTGGAGACAATTCAGATCAAGTCCCAGTGAGACTGCTATTGACCTTCACCCTCAAAGCCCACTGAGGATGTGGTCATTAGACCCAGTGTTGTCACAAAGTAAGTTCTCCCAGAGATTCATGATCCATTCTAGATTTTACACAAGTGTGCGATGTTGTTGGATGACAGGTGGGAAGGCTTAGAGACAAAACATAAAAGGAGAGAGAATTATGTTTCTATGATGCCGTTTTTGAGCTTGCATGTTGGAAAACGTTTTACAGCCAATTCAATACTTCCGAAGTCCAGGCATTGTTGTGATGTGGGAATTGTGACAGCCTGGCCAAGGTAGACCATATGGCAGCACTACCCAGAAACTGGAGGCTGCTACTGCAGGCAGGGGACAAACCAATTCTGCTGTGAGGGAAGAACACTGGAGCACACAAGAACATGAGAAATTGAAGCAGGAGTAGGACTGCAATGACTGTCCATCCTTTCTTAAATACAGGGACCAAAAGTGCACACAATACTTCAAATGCAGGCTCACTAACACCCTATAAAGTTTTAACAAGACTTCTCTACTTTTAAATTCCAACCCCAGACAATAATGGTGAAAATTCCATTCACCTTCTCAATTACTCGCTGTACATGCACTAACTTCCAGTGTTTCATGCACAATGCTACCCAGATCACTCTGTACTGCACTTTGTTGGAATCTCTCGCTATTTAAATACTAGTCGGCCTTTCGATTATTCCAAACAAAGTGCATGGTCTCACACTTTCTGATATTAAATTCAAACTGTGTATGAGTGTTTCATTTCCAGTTTGGTGTTCTCTTTGTGATTGACTGACTCAATGTATCTGTCTGTAGTGTGTCCCATTCCTATTTGTTGATGGCCCTGACACTTGATTGTCCAGCCCTTTCCTGCTGGTTCCATTCAATGACAGGCAGGAGGTTGGAGGAACACAGCAAGCCAGGCAGCATCAGGCGGTGAAGAAGTTGATGTTTTGGGTGTAACCCTTCTTCAGGAATGACGGTGGGTGTAGGCGAAGCTGCAGATAAAGGGGGTGGCGGGAGCAGGGTGGAGAATGGGGATAGATGAAGACAGGCAGAGGACACGACCTGGTTCGTCAATGGAAGGAATGAATCTGTTTGGTGGCAGAGAGGAATGAAAGAGATGGGAGGGGCTGGGGAGGGAGTCAGGGGATGGGAAGGGAAGGATTTTGAAATTGGAGAACTCAGTGTTGAATCCTCTGGGCTATAGATTGCCCAGGCGGAAGATGAGGTATTGTTCCTCCAATTTGTGGTTTGGTTCATTGTGGCAATGGAGGAGGCCAAAGATGGTCATGTTGATTAGATTAGATTACTTACAGGATGGAAACAGGCCCTTCAGCCCAACAAGTTCACACTGACCTGCCAAAGCACAACCCACCCAGACCCATTCCCCTACATTTACGCCTTCGCATAACACTATGGGCAATTTAGCATGGCCAATTCACCTAACCTGCACATTTTTGGACTGTGGGAGGAAACCGGAACACCCGGAGGAAACCCACGCAGACAGGGGGAGAATGTGTAAACACCACACAGTCAGTTGCCTGAGGCGGGAATTGAACCCGGAGGAAAGGGAGTGGGAAGGGGAATTAAAATGGGTAGTGACTGGGAGGTCTGGTCGGCCCCTACAGGCCCAGCTGAGATGCATGACCAACCGCTGCCTAAGTTTATGTTTGGTCTTCCCGATGTCGAGAAGACCACATCGCTGTCACCTGATGCAGTAAACTAGGTTGGAGGAGAGGCAGGTGAACCTCTGTCTCACTGGAAGGACTGTTTGGGGCCCTGGATGGAGGTGCTGGGGTTGGTGTACCAGCAGGCTTTGCATCCTTTCTGTTTGCAGGGGAAGGTACCTGGGGGTTCAGGAGAGATGGTGGAGAGAGTGGTGCAAACCAAGAATTGTCAAAGGGAACAGTCCTTGTGGAAGGCAGACAGGGGTAGGGTGAGGAAGACATTCTTGGTGGTGGGGTCTTGTTGGGGTTGGCGGAATAGGATGATGTGTTGGATACAGAGATCGGTTTGGGTGATAGATGAGGACAATGGGCACTCTGTCTTTATTCTGTTTGGAGGGGGTGGGTTTAGAGCAGTCGAACGGGAAATGGAGGTGATGCGATGGATGACAGAGGGAGCAAAAGCATGTTGTTTGAAATAGGTGGACATCTGGAATACTTGGGAGTGGAATGTCTCCTCATCCGAGCAGATAGAGCAGAGGTGGAGGAATTGGAAGAATAGGATGGAGTTCTTGCAGGATACTGGGTGGGAGAAAGTATAGTCCGGGTAATAATGGGAGTCTGTGAGTTTGCAGTAAATGTCGATCTGAACACTGTCACCGGAGATGGGAATGGAGAGGTCAGTAAAGGGGAGGGCGGTGTCCGAGGTGGACCAAGTGAATTTGAGAGTAGGTTGGAAGTTGTGGGCGAAGACGATGAACTGCTCCAGTTCAGCCTGGGTGCAGGTCACTGCACCAATGCAGTCATCGATGTAATGGTAGAAGAGCTGGGGCACAGTGCCTGTGTAGGCACTGAAGAGGGACTGTTCAGCATAGCCAAGAAAGGGGCAGGGGGAGCTAGGGCCCATCCAGGTACTCATAGCCACCCCTGGATTTAGAGGAACTGGGAGGAGTTAAAGGAAAAGTTGTTGAGGGTGAGGACCAGTTCGGCCAGATGGAGGAGGGTATTGGTGGAGGGGGATGTCACATCAATGGTCAGCAATGAAGAAATTGTGTGTACACAGCTGGTGGTGGGGGGTGGGGGTGGGGGGTGACCAAGTGGAGGAGGAAGGTTGGAGGTGGGAGAAGGGGTCCTCAGAGGGAGTTTGGGAGTTTTTGTTAAAGAAGAAGACACGGAGGTAGAGGCAGCGGAAGAAGAGCTCCACGTCCTGGTGAGTGCGGGATTTTTTGAAGTGGGGAATGAATGTGAGCCCTTTTCTCAGGATGAACCTTTTGGCCGCAGAGAGTTTGAGATCGTGGGGGGATAATATTATAAGGGGCAAGGCTTGGGGTGGGGGACGAGGTTTTCAGGGGGGTCCAAGATGGCTGAAGGAGGGGAGGTGGCAAGGGTGATGGGAATGGGAGAGAATGGGTGTGGGAGAGAAAGGAGATTGGGGCGGAGGTGGGTTATGGAGTGAGGTGTGGGACTGGGAAGGTGGAGATGAGGTGAAGAGGGAGAAGTGGAGGGATAGGGTGCACTGTGGGGGTGGATGGGTGAGGAGGGAGAGGGAGTATGCTGGCTGGCTGCAGGTAGGCAGTTGGACTCAGGGGGACTCTGGGAATTGTAGTCTCAGTCTTGGTTGCAGAGTGGGAGGGGCCAGAAGTGGAGGCAGAGGTTGGAGTGAAGTCAAGGCTGGTTTGGGTGTTTTGACTCCGGTTCAATTCCAGCCTCAGGCAACTGTCTGTGTGGACTTAGCACATTCTCCAAGTGTCTGTGTAGGTTTCCTCTGGGTGCTCTGGTTTCCTCCCACAATCTAAAGATGTGCAGGTTAGGTGAATTGGCCATGCTAAGTTGCCCATAGTGATCAGGGATGTGGAGGTTAGGCTCATTAGTCAGGGGAAAAGCAGAGTAATAAGATTGGGTCTTGGGAAGGTTACTCTTCCAAGGGTCAGTGTGGACATGTTGGGCCAAATGGCCTGTTTCCTCATAGTAGGGATTCTATGACAGTCCATTCCAGATTCCCACCACCCATTGAGTGAAAAAGTTCTTCACCAAATCTCATTTGCGGTGTCCATAATGAAACCTTTCAAACCATTCATTTTGTCTAGTGTCATTTAGCTCTTGAGCTCCTTGTTCAATAAATGTTTTATTCTTTTTGATAAAATATGAGTTCTCTGACAGGGACAGTTAAATTTGTCCAATCAGGGAGCTTTGGCTGACAGATAGAAAGAGGCATGTCAGAAGGACTGATACTCTGGGACCTGACTCTGAATAACAACCTGCCAACCAACCCCCTCCTTCTGTCACCCTCAATCTCCCCATGCTTACTCTTGTTTCACCTTCAATCCAGCCTGTGCTGCCTTTGGGAGAGGTTGGCCTTCCCTCCATCACCCAGGAATACGGTCATTATCCCAGAGCAGTCACACTTTTAACCTGAGGGTCATCACAGCTGGGGCAGGGGGAGAGAAGGTGGCACCTTCATGGTGGTCATACCTGTCATTAATCCACCGCAACCTCTCTTGGGGCTGCAAGAATTCAACCTCCCTCCCTCCCTGGAAGGTAATATTGCTGCACCTTGTTTTGGGTTAATTAACCACTGAAATATGACTATGGGGAGCCAGCATTGGCTGGGCAGGCAGCCACGATTGACCCTGGATTCAGAAAGTCCCCTTGTAATTGGACATCACATTAGGGAGCACAGTCTAGATTAGAGTAGTGCTGGAAAAGCACAGCAGGTCAGGCAGCATCTGATGAGCAGGAAAATCGACATTTCTGCATTGGGAGCACAGTGCCCACTGCCTCTGAAATCCCTCCCTTACTGAGAATACACTCTCAGTATTCACCTTTCTCAGCTGCTATCTGAATTTACAATAAATTCTGTGGCCAATGATCCTGCCCCTCCAGCTACCTGATGAAGAAGCTGTGCTCTGAACGCTTCTACTTTCAAATAAACCTGTTTGACTCTCACCTGGTGTCGTTGGATTTTTTAACTTTGGCCATCTGAATGAGCTGCCATCTCAGACTGAATCAGCAGAACTGTTTTCCATTCATGATTTGAGAAGATTAAAGCCTAATCTTCAATCCCCAGCACAAAGCCCATTCTGAATCCATCGCTCGGAGACACATACCTCCGAGAGACACCTACAGACAGCACAGAGTAACACACTCACTCTGTGAGACAGGTAGCACTGAGGAATATGATCACACTCCATGCTGTAGACAGGTGTCCCCGAATGTGGGTGCGTTACTGAACGCTGCCTGTAGGTGTCTCTCTGAGTAACAAATCCACACTGAGAGGGACCCCTCCAAGCAGCATTAAGTTAAACACTCACACTCAGAGAGGCACACATTCTAGATTAGAGTGGTGCTGGAAAAGCACCTTGGTTCAGGCAGCATCTGAAAATCAACGTTTCAGGCAAAAGCCCTTCATCAAGAATAAAGCTCTATTCCTGATGAAGGGCTTTTGCCCGAAATGTCGATTTTCTTCCTCCTCAGATGCTGCCTGAACTGCTGTGCTTTTCCAGTACCACTCGAATCTAGAATCTGGTTTCCAGCATCTGCAGTCCTTGTTTTTACCTCAGAGAGACACAGCTGACAATGTCAGTGATTGGCCGAAGATTGTTTCAGCAGCTACCCAAGATGCAGTAGAGATTGCACTGTGCGATCCCATCAGCTGGGCCTGGACCAACAGAGTGAAGAGGGAATGCATCAGATTGTACTTATTGAGTCCTAACAGCTTTCAGTTTCTGTTCTTTTTGGAATCTTGTAATCTACATAAATTCCTGACCAAAGGGATCATATAAAAATGATTAATGATTGTAATTGATTGACAGGCCAACCAGCCAATCTTGACAATGACCTGTTGAAATGCAGCCAATCAACTGAGGGGCGGGGAAGGTCATCTATTTCCAAAGCACACAGAGACAGAGACTGAATCTTCATCTTTATTCCCTTTTCCACATTCACATTGACAGAAAATAAAACCCTGCAATTAACAGCCCAGACAGAGGAAGCTGCACAAATTCACAGCCACAATGGAGTTTGAGGAAAACACTTGTGGAGATTTGCTCAATAACATGAGAATCCTGTCCCTTTAAACAGTGACAAAACCTTAAATTGGAACTGACAGCTAAGCAGGAAGGAGATCTGGTTTACTGAAGCAGAGACTTCTGAGGTTCACATTGTTTTGTACAGCTGACAGTCTTCAGCAACTTCAAAAGATTTTACTTGGCATCACAAGTCAACTCTGTCCCACCAAGGACTCCCAGAACAGGGACAGCATGGGGTTTGACACAGTGTAAAGCTCCGTCGACACTGTCGCAGTGATCTGCTTTTACATCCAAACCCCAGAAGGTTCTCTGAGCAGCCCTGAGAAGGAAGAGAGTTGAAATTCAGTGCTGACAACGACCTTTGTCCTGCCTGCTCAGTCCTGTTCTATTTAAAGTTGTGTCTCCTCTGTGGACTGTCTCCAACACTCTACACACATTCTGATTTACTGATGCCCTTGCTGAGGGGAGAGGGGAGGGTCACATGGGTGAGAGCGCAGGAGAAGCGAGCGTCGGACTCCCAGTCAGACCCAGAGAGGGTCAGCAGGCTACTGACACTGTAGGTGCTGTCCGAAGCTCGCAGGTAGTTGCTGGTCTGAACCCCGTCCGAAATGACTGCACCGTCCTTCTTCCACTGCACCTCCAGCTCATCGGGATAGAAGTGATTGGCAAGGCACACCAGGGTGGCAGTGCCCGTGTCATTGACCTGTTCCGGGGAGGGGGGAAGCAAGGTCAGCTTGGGCTGAGAGTTCTCACGGCCTGAAAGACAAGAGAAACAATTTTCATCCCTGCCATTTGAAGGGAATTCAACCCTCACAATATTCACTGGCAATACAATCTTTTTGAACATTTGTAGTCAATACCTAACAAACCAGACAAAAGAACAGACACTGTTCAAATTGCTTCTTGGGATCTGAGTGTCACTGGCAGGGCCAACATTCATTACCGTCCCTAGTTGCCCCTGAGAAGGTGATGGTGAAGCAGCAGAGAGAGAAGGGACAATTTTGGACCATCGGTTATGGAATGAATGTGGGCATCTGGAAGGGCTATTGATGGGGATCATTTTAGTGACAGTGATGAGAACTCAGGGAGATTGAGAGTAGGGATGGAAATGGAGAACCATGGAGCAAGTGTAAAAGTTTTCATTTTACTAAACTGTGCGGTGCTTTGGTAAAAGTGGATCAGAACCAATGACATGATGGGAAATCAGTGTCAGGGCAGTGGGATCCTTCGAAGGATGAGATAGAGATCGTTCAGAATCTGTTCCCACAATGAGTAAGGGTGGGACTCCCAGATCTAGACCAAATGAACAAGAGGATTGGGGTTCACGTACTGACGTGGATTGGGAACTGCTTGGCAGGCAGCACAGAAAGAATGAGTCTTTTTCTGAATGGCAGGTAATTACAACTTAGGGTGCCACAGGGGTCAGCCCTTGGTACCCAGTTATTCATAATATATAATAATAGGGTCATAGGGACCCAAAAGGCCCATTAGCCCATTGTGTCCATACTGGTCAAAAAACAACAACCCAATAATTGTCATCTATTTTTCCAGCAAAAGGGAATTAGATGCAATGTGTATTTATGAAGGAATTAGATATAGTTCTTAGGATTAAAGGGATCAAAGAATATGGGGAGAAAGTAGGAACAGGGGACTGTGTTGGATGAACAGCCATGATCATATTGAATGGTGGAGAAGGGTTGAAGGGCCGAATGGCCTACTGCTGCTCCTGTGTTTGATGTTTCTATCTGTATCGCAGATAATGAAGGAATGTCTCTCATCAATTGAAGCCGGAAGTCAGATGTGTGTGGAGGTGGAAAATGTGGCCATGGTGACTAATGAATGCAGGTCAGTGAGGTGGTTCAGAAGACACATGGGAGAAACTGTTTTACTTTTTCCCTTGATGGAATGAGGGCATTGCTGGATTTATTGTCCATTCCTAATTACCCAGAGGGCAGTTTAGAGTCACCCACATTGCTGTGGGTCTGGGGTCACATGGTAAGGATGGCAGTTTCCTTCCCTAAAGGACATAAGGGAATCAGATGCTTTTTCCTGACAATCAATGATGGTTTCATGGTCATCATTAGTCTCTTAATTGCAGATTTTTTTTTGATTGAAATTGAATGCCACCATCTACTGGATTCTAACCCTGGTCCCCAGAACATTACCTGGATCTCTGGATTAACAGCTCAGCAATAACACCATTAGACCATCACCTCCCTTATCTCATTTTTGGTTGACTGTGAAAGCAAGGAGTTTGTTTATTCTGGAACCGTATAAAACCCCAGTTAGAGCACAGTGAGAGAACTGTGTACGGTTCTGGTCACCACATTACAGGAAGGATGTGATCCCTCGAGAGACCTGGACAGAGGAAGTGTTTGTGTGGAATGGGGACTTTGAGCTTTGAGGAATGGTTGGATTGGCTGGGAGTGTTTTCATTGGAACAGAGGTGGCTGAGGGGAGATTTGATGGTGGTGTGTAAAATGATGAGGGGCCTGGACAGAGTGGGTAGGAAGGACTGATTTCCACCAGCACAGAGGGCAATAACCCTGGGGAGAGATTGGAATCAGTTGGTTGCAGGATTAGAGGGGAGTTGAGGGTAATTGTTTTCACCCAGACACTGGTGGGATGTGGGACTCACTGTCTGAAAGAGTGCTTTTCAAGTAATAATGGAGATTCACAAGGAAGCACAATTTAAAACAATGGAACAATTTACAGAGGAACCTCGATTACCCGAGCGACATGGGTAAGGAGTGTTTTGTTTGGATAATTGAAATCCGGGTAATACAGTTTAGCCAAACATTGGGATCTTACAATGTAGTTCGGATGATCCGAAATTCAGATAATCAAATGCCAGATAATCGAGGCTCCTCTGCATGTAGGTTAATCAAATATCCTATACATCAAAGAAGTTTAATATTTTAAACAATTAGATCTGATACTCTGCTTGGTCTTTTGCTGTTCTCTGTCAATTGAGGCCTTCAGGGCAATGAATAAAATTTATTGACATGAGAATGTGTGGAAGGGTTGATAATTCAGGAAATTAGTTGGTTCTGAATTGATTTAGACAAATAAAGAGGATCAGAATGGAAGCAATATGATATAATATAATGTGCAGACTACACCCAAAGGGTATTTCATCACGACTGTGCCACTTATTTTAAGAGCAGGAAAGTGCAGTCACTGACCAGATAGCAGTTGTGTAGCCTGAGACAGTAGATTGTGGGTTCAAATCCCACCAGAGACTTGAGCAGATAATCCAGGTACTCCAGGTAGTTCTTCCATAACACAATGGTTGCATTGCTGTCCAAACCCCATGATATAGAAAAACATCACATTTTAGAAACAGCACTTAAAGTCTTCGTGATGTAATCGGCCAACACATGTTTCAAAGTTAGTGCTTTAGAAACAGTGTTCCCAATTTGTCAATCATATTATAGCAAATTTGTGTTAATAAAATGCACATTATAGCAGAATGACCTGTACAGTACTGAGGGTGTACTGCACTATTTTGAAGTTGGTGTCCTTCAGATGAGACGGATGCAGAAGACCTCAGCATTCTGGTCAATGTTTATTTCAACAGAATATTCTATTCAACAATTTGCTATTTTAATAAATCTAATATTCTCAAATTGTATTTTGCATTTGGTATTTCATAAACTACAAAGTGTTTCACTGGCTGTAAGCCACATAAAGAATGTCCCATGATTGTAAAAAGTGCCTTTAAAACAAGTTTTCTTTTCTTTTCTGAAGTTGCACAGATCAATACCAGACAACAGACACAGGCCCTGTTGTACGATTACACACAACACTGTGAGATTGTTGCACACCACCGAGCTGAAGTGTTCTGCAACTGATCAATCTCCAAGCTGTAGGGAACGGGTTCAACTTAGTCAGAAAAGGTAAGAAAATCCATCCAGTGATTCTCCTTTGCCAAGTGCACTCCTGTGGGATGGATCAGCCCTCTGATTCCTTCTCTAATTTGCCTGGCAACACATGATAAAGGCTCAGAAACAAAAAGTGATTATTTGGCCAAATTCTCAGTCAGAATATGGAGAACAGGGAAGAAAATTGAGAAAATAAATGTCCATTCCAAGAGAAAGAAATTGAGATCGGGTCAACACCTTACAGGAATAATCATCTTTCTACATTAAAAAGGTTATGATGGCACATTTCATTTTCTAGATACTTCTGGGTTCAGATACAGTCTGACATTTTCAAACACTAACCCTGCCAACTTGAAAACTTCAAAGATATTTCTGACACTACAAATGAGTCAGCACCTTAGGCACATCACCTCCACACACGCTCTCTGACTTGCTCCTTCATCACTGGTAGCTCTATTTAATCCCAAATCACCTACCACCATCACAAGGGCCACAGCTGTTCAAAAAGATGGCCCATCTTATCGGGATGACTGCCTGTTAAGTGAAACCGTGCCAAAACTGCACATGTCTGAGAACTCTAAATACTGCAACAGAATGAGAAACCAGTAGACTGCTGAGACTGAAATTTACATCAGTTGACAGGAAGAAGCTGAAGAAAACCAGAGGCGAAACACCATCAGTACACTACAACCAAAAGATACTCCACTCCACACATTGCCGAATTTCTACAGAGTTATAAAACATACGACACCAGGTTGTAGTCCAACAAGTTTACTTGGAAGTACTGTACTAGCTTTCAGAGTGCTGCTCCTTCATCAGCTAGCTGCAGACCAGGATCATAACATCCTGTGTCTTATGATCCTGCTTGACAATGACCTGATGAAGGAGAAGCACTCTGAAAGCTAGTACTGTACTTGCAAGTAAACCTGCTGGACTACAACCTGGTGTTGTGTGATTTTTAACTTTGTCCACCCCAGTCCAATACCAGCACCTCCACATTATAAATTTCATTCGATGCTAGGACAAAAACCATAACCCTTACTTAAGTCTCGGAACAAAGATGACATCTTTGGAAACTTCCAGAAATATCTGATATAAACATCACTTAAAAGAATCTTGACCTAATATACACAAGAGTGTTGATTCAATGCAAAGTTGACAAATCTAGTTTGGGAAAATGAAAAACATCATAGAGAATTTTAAATTTCTTTCATTTGCTATGATTCCATTTTTACAAATAGTTATTCCCATCTATTTGAATAAACATTCAAACACATGGATGAAGATTCTAAAAGACCAAGCACGCTGCCAGGGAGCCTCAATAAATGCTGAAACCCTCCATGAGAGTCCATGTAAATACCAAATACCAACACATTCTCAGGGACATTTTTAAAATGCTGACACCCCAGCAACACTGAAAACATTCCAGAAAACAGATAGGAAATAATAAACTTCCCAAAACGTATCCCATGAATACTAAACACACCCATATGCCCCTGGCAATACCAAACACTTTCCCAGGGTCACCACTTTGAAAACTCTGCCATCCCTTATGTAAGAACACCTGTCTTCCCCACCCGTTCTGGTCTCCATATGTCTCCAAGCCCACAGCAACATGGTTGGCTCTTCAGTCTGAAGTAGCCAAGTAAGCCACCTAGTTCTTCCATAAACTGCTGGGGAAGGTAAATAATAAAACCTAACACACCATGTAATAACAATCAAAGAACCAGAAATAACAGCGATATATCCATCCCAGACAACTCTGCAAAGTTCTCCTTACTCATATTCAGGGATTGTGTCTAATTGCCCCACAGAACACTCAAGATTCAGCCTGACATAGTCACACCCAATTTACAGCCAATGTTGCACACTCCTCCTTAGCAGGACAGACTCAGCAGAGGTAGTGGCAGTATCATACAATTGGGAGTGAGTTGCTCTGGGAGACTTCAATATTGACTTCAGATTCCATAAGGTCTGAGGGCATCAGGTCAACCATGGACAACTTCCTGCTGATTCCCGCCACCCCCTAACTGGTGAATCAGTATTCCATGTTGAGGAAGTGGTGAGGATGGCAAGGGCTCAGAATGTACTCTAAGTATATGACTTCAGTTTTCATCTCCAAAAATACTTCCATAGCAGCACTAATGGCCAGGTTGGTGCAGGGCGGCACGGTGGCACAGTGGTTAGCACTGCTGCCTCACAGCGCCTGAAGACCCGGGTTCAATTCCCGACTCAGGCGACTGACTGTGTGGAGTTTGCACATTCTCCCCGTGTCTGCGTGGGTTTCCTCCGGGTACTCCGGTTTCCTCCCACAGTCCAAAGATGTGCGGGTCAGGTGAATTGGCCATGCTAAATTGCCCGTAGTGTTAGGTAAGGGGTAAATATAAGGGTATGGGTATGGGTGGGTTGCGCTTCGGTGGGTCGGTGTGGACTTGTTGGGCCGAAGGGCCTGTTTCCACACTGTAAGTAATCTAATCTAATCTAAATTTGGTAGATTTGGTCTGCAGCACATAGTAACAAAACCAATGGGGAAAATAACCAACTTAACTCCATCCTTCTCTGATACTTATGAAGGGATAAGAGGACACTGCAATAGCAATAAGGCTTGAAAACATATTAACTATACGATTGGTGGTTTGTGCTCCAGAATGAGTCATATCTCTTGGCAATCTGTTTAAATGCAGCAACAACACTGACAACTACTAACAATGTGTAAATTTACCCAGGTTAATCCTGCCCTCAAAATGGAGGAATGTCCAAAGTATTCAAACGTTGCTCCATCTGTCTCTGCTTAACCTTCAGCAAAATGGTTGATCATCATTAACAATGCAATGAAGAAATACATTCCCCAATAAAACGGTGACTGATGCCCAGTTTGGCTTCTGTCAGGGCCATTCAGCTCCAATCCTCATTACATCCAATAATTGGGCTGACATTACGGGAGCTTTTGGTGAAGTATGATATCAAGGAGTGTTAGAAAAATTGAAACCAATGGAATTAGGAAATAGTTGTGCCTGTTGCAGGTTCAAACACCTCAGTCCCAGGGCATTGTCCTAGATCCAATCATCTTCAGAGTCCTTTTCTCCATAAGGTCTGAAATGGGGATGCTTCATGACTCACACTGTTGAATCCCATTCATAATTCCTCAGCTGTATTCCGAGTCACTATCAGTAAAACCTGAACAACATTCTAGAAGTCTTGGGCTGATAGGTTAGAAATAACATTGGTGACAAACAGTGCCAGACAATGACCAAAACATAGGATCCAGTCATCTCCCCTCATCATTCACGACATTACCATCGTTGAATCCCACTAACAGTATCCTGGAGGATGTCACCATTTACCAGAAATGGAACTGGATTAGCCAAATAAACAAGGTTTACAGGAGGCTGTGAACTCTGTGCGAAGTAATTTACCTCCTGACTCGGCAAAGTCTGATGCAAAAAGTACAAGTCAGGATGCTTCAGAAGGAATTAATTCTGCTTTCTCTCCACAGATGCTGCCAGACCTGCTAGAGTTTAAGAAATTTCTGTTTTGTTTCCACATCAGGATGTCTGGATGAATGCAGCTTGGGGAAGAAGGCACTAAGTACAGTAAATCCCTCTGTCACACTGACAACTCAATGCTCTTCCAATTACATAGCTCTTCTTTGAGGTTTTCCCCTGCTTGGTTGAAAATTGAAAAAAAAATTCTAATAATAGTTTTGTCTCACTGAGAAAGCTTCAGTCCAACCTACATCCTACAATCTGCTCTGAAAACTCTGCTCACATTTTGATAAAGTGCAACGCAGTTGCTGAAATATTCCACAACAAAAGTAACACACACAATATTCTTAAACAATGAATTCACTATTTTCCATGTTGACAGATCCATTAAAATTCCAGATACAAATTCAGATCATTGCCAAGAAGTCCAGTCCTTCCTTGGGCCAAAATATATTGTCTACTACATTTTGTTGAAACAAATGTGATTGTTTTTGAGATGTATTGCCTGCCGAAAAACAGGAATTATTACAAAAAATATTTCAAGAAGTTGAAATCAAGGACAATGTAGCACCCAATGGCACCCAATATAAGCCTTTTATATTCCTCAGTCACTGTTGCACAATGCCAGCAGTTCAGCAACCTATCAAGGCTTGTGTCTCAACACTATCCAAACTCCTGACCTCCACCTATGAAAGCAAAGATAACAAGTACATTGGAGCTCCCCTCCAAACCATGTACCACCAAAATTTGAAATTATAAAGACATTCCTTCACTGTCATTTGGTCAAACATCTGCAAAGTTCACCCTAACTGCAATTCAAAACTCACCACATTACGAAACACAATCAATGAAGAGTAATAAATGCTGTTATGCTTGCAATACTTGTGTCATGAATGACCAAAAAATAATAAGACATAGAATAAACAGACCAGGGGTGGGGAACCTGCGGCCTTCCAGGCCATTGTGTGTGGCCTTTTGAATGAATCCAAATTTTGCAGAACAAATCTTTTATTTTTTTATTAATTTTTTTTCATCCTTTATTGTTTTATTTTAATCTTAACATGAATGTATTTAAAATACCAGAGAGTAAAAGAAAATTCAGCAAAATAATCCTCACAGATTGACCGCCACAATAAAAAAATTGGTAAGTCATAAGGGCTATTTCGACACCTGCTATGCTCATGATTTAGTTATAATGCGTTTGTAGATTGTACGTTATCTTCCCTGCCTGACTGGAGCCACTTCTGCCTGAGGCTGGTTGGCGAGAGCCTGTGTGTATCCAGTACACCAGTGTTTATCAACTGATGACAACAGTGCACGTGGCTTTCCATTTGAAGTGAAATTTGAGAATAGTTACACAGTTTAACAGTATCACCATTTATACAATTGAAGTCTCCTGGATGAGACCTTATTACATTACAACTAACATTATGTGGCCTTCCAACATAAAAAGGTTCCCCACCTCTGAAACAGACCATTCAACCCAAGTTCACTTCACCTTTCAGTAAGCTTATGGGTTATCTGATAATCTGCAACTCCACTTTCCTGCCTGTTCACATAACCTTCTATTTTCTTACTGGACAAAAATTAATTTTAGCTTTGAATATGTTTAGCTTCCCAGCCCTGACAATCTTGTGGTAAAGAATTCCACAGATTCACTATCCTGAGAAGGAACTCCTCCTAACTGGTTTCAAATGAGCGACCCCTTACTCTGAGTTTATGCCCTCTGGCCCTAGACTTTATCACAAAGGTGAAATACTCTCTCAGCATCTACCCTGTCAAGTCTTCTAAGAATTCCTTATGTGTCAATCAGGTTCCCTCTCATTCTTTTAAACTCCAATCAATACGAGTCTAACTTATTCAACCTGTCATAAGAAAATCCCTCCATACACAGAATTAACAGTGAACTTTCTCTGGATTATCTCAAATACCAGTATATTTTTCCTCAGATAAGGGGATCAAACTCTTCATGGTATAATTTTAGCAAGACCTCTCTATTTTTACACACTGCTCCCTTTGAAATAAAGACCAACAGCACTTTGCCTTCACTATTACCTGCTGAGCTCAGCCTCTCAATTTACATGAATTAATTTTGAGTGAATCAGCCACCAGAAGAATAATTCCATCTGAATAACAGTAGAAATAGGTTAGCAAATGCAAAGACCATGAACTCATCACAAAGCAGGCACCAGAACAGCATCAAACATGAAGCACCTTTCCATCGTAGATCTGTATGTTTCCTTCTTGTTGGGAAACAAATAATTTGGCTTTTTTATTGAAGTGGGGGGTGGAAATCTAGCAAATCAGATATTGCTGACGGAATCACGGATGACCTATGTAGAAAGGGATCTGAACCACTGTAAGTCAGAATAGGTGAGAACATCAGGTTTCCATCCTTTAAAGACATGATTAAACTATTTGTTGCAACAATGCATATGCCTGCACAATCATGTGTTTGGAGGAGCTCATAGATACTTTAAATGCAATGGTGCAAACCTCGGGCTGCTAGTCTAGAAAACAAAGTAACTAGTATGGAATATATGGAAGTTAATTTGGCAGTTATGTCATTAACTTCGTGGAGTAATGCATGTATCGGGTCATGTAACAGGGCTCAGGTAACAGATAATGGTAGCACACTCTGATAGGCTAGTTAAATCACACGATAGATGAGCTAATGTTAAAGATGATGGTGGTGCAATGTGATAGGTTAAGTGTAAGCGGTAGACCAGTGTGTCAGGCGATGATTAGTTTAGAGAGACAAAGCAAGCTAGTATGATTGGTTATGCTAATGCGATCAGATTAGTGTAGAAACTAGGAAAGTATAAACTGGAGAGACTCCAGGAGGAGGGTGAGCAGAAAGGACAGACAGTTTTTGATTGCCACAGCTTGTATTTGCAAATAAAAGTTTAACTTCATGAAGGATTTTCTGCATCTCCTGGTAATTTTCTTAGAGTAGTGGGTGTTCTTTCCACCACAACCCTCACAATCTCAGTCTCTTGTTTAAAATCTAGAATGAATCATTAATCTCTGGGACAATGTCCTCTTTGGCAACATTGAGTGTGAAGGTCAATGACACTGTCATTGTGACTTGATCTGGTTTGTCTCCAGTTAGTTTGTGCTTTTGTTCCGGGCCCAGACAGGACTGACCAAACTGAGAGGGGAGGGAGATGCAATAACATCCTCAGACAGAAAGAATACTCCCAGCAAGGGAGAGAGAGCATTAAAAGGGAGACCCCTCAAAGAGTGGGAACGGCAACAGCAACGCTCCCCAAAGCGGGAGAGGAGACAGTAACAGCGAGACCGCCTGGGGAGGGAAAGGGGACTGTAACTGCGATGCTCCCCAAAGAGAGAGAGGGGACAGGAACAGTGACACTCCTCAGGATGGGGAGGTCAGGAATTGCTTGTTCCCCACTTTCTCGCTGTGCTGTAATGTATGTTTCTGGGAAATTAGATTGTTTTATATTTTCACAGTAGACGAGGTGATTCACTAAAAAGTATTCCAATTCCATATTTCCTATCACAGCAGATCCATTGAAGGTCATGCTTTCATTTGGAGGTTGCCCAGTTTTCTGTCCAGGCTGATGCAGCATGATCTACCAGTGCTGCTCCTATTGGGCTAAACCATCACACACGAGGGAATCTGACGGGCACTTTCTCTTTGTGCTGGCAAAGGGAGAGATTTGCCTTTACTGCAATGGTGGGCAAAGAAATGAGTCAGTGGAGGTAGTTCCAGCTGAATATCATGTTCTGATGTTCATGATGGGATTAACCTTGACAGTTCCCATTTGCTTTAAACACCGACAGTGGAACAGGAAGTCACCACGCAGTGGTCTCCTGGCTCACACTGAGAAATCAAGTTGATGGTATAACTGCAGAGAGCAAGGCACTGGCTTGGACTCACCGAACAACCAGAGGCTTCAACCAACAACTGGGTCACAGGCAAATGGCGTGTTGTATAAACTCTCAGAATCTCAGGGAACAAACACAACTACTGAGCTACAAAACTGAACAGGATATTTTTATTGCCGATTAGCATTCCAAAAATCAATTTGAAACATAACGTTTATAAAACCTGGGTGCAATCTCATTTCAAATATAGCTACAAATACTACAGCCTTTTCTTTGAATGCTAGACGATAGTGAGATGAGAATTCAAACACCCACCCAGCCCTTCACTCCGTGTTGAAGACGCACTGTCCTCATTTGCAAATGTCTCAATAACACGTAAGGAGAGAGAAATATTGAAAACAGTATTATCATGAGAACATGTCCATTAAAAACGAGTACCATGATGTTAAATTATTTCAGCCATAGACAACACTGATGCATGTATGTCATTAACTTGTTAAACAATATCAAAAAGTCTGTGATCAGAAAGAGAAAAAAGACAAAATGCAGATTGTTGTACAGGCCCCGACACCTGAGCCTGAGGCAGGAGAAAGTGAGGACTGCAGATGCTGGAGATCAGAGCTGAAAATGTGTTGCTGGAAAAGCGCAGCAGGTCAGGCAGAATCTAAGGAGCAGGAGAATCGATGTTTCGGGCATGAGCCCTTTTTCAGGAAAGAGGAAAGTGTGTCCAGCAGGCTAAGATAAAAAGTAGGGAGGAGGGACTTGGGGGAGGAGCATTGGAAATGCGATAGGTGGAAGGAGGTCAAGGTGAGGGTGATAGGCCAGAGTGGGGGTGGGGGCGGAGAGGTCAGGAAGAAGATTGCAGGTTAGGAAGGCGGTGCTGATTTTGAGGGATTTGACTGAGACAAGATTGGGGGGGAGGGGATATTAGGAAACTGGAGAAATCTGGGTTCATCCCTTGTGGTTGGAGGGTTCCTAGGCGGAAGGCGCTCTTCCTCCAGCTGTCGTGTTGCTATGGTCTGGCGATGGAGGAGTCCAAGGACCTGCATGTCCATGGTGGAGTAGGAGGCGGAGTTGAAGTGTTGAGCCACGGGGTGGTTGGGTTGGTTGGTCCGGGTGTCCCAGAGGTGTTCCCTGAAACGCTCCGCAAGTAGGCGGCCTGTCTCCCCTAAGTAGAGGAGGCCACATCGGGTGCAGCGGATGCAGTAAATGATGTGTGTGGAGGTGCAGGTGAATTTGTGGCGGGTATGGAAGGATCCCTTGGGGCCTTGGAGGGAAGTAAAGGGGGAGGTGTGGGCGCAAGTTTTGCATTTCTTGCGGTTGCAGGAGAAGGTCCCGGGAGTGGAGGTTGGGTTGATGGGGAGTGTGGACCAGACGAGGGAGTCACGGAGGGAGAGGTCTTTTCGGAACGCAGATAAGAGAGGGGAGGGAAATATATCTCAGTCAATTCCCTCGAACTCAGCACCGTCTTCCTAACCTGCAATCTTCTTCCTGACCTCTCCACTCCCATCCCAACTCTGGCCTATCCCCCTCACCATGACCTCCTTCCACCTATCGCATTTCCAACGCCCCTCCCCCCAGTCCGTCCTGAGGCAGGAGCCCAAGCTCCAACACAGTGGCCTCACTTCACACCAACCCTCACACAGTGCGGGGTCATGAACTCCGGCCATCAATTCCTCAGTGATTATGAAATAAAATATTAACTCCTGTTCTTTTTACAGGTCATGACTGCCCTACTGTACTAAAGACTGAGATATGGTGTGTGTGTGTCTGTGTGAGAGACAGAGGTAGAGAAAGAGGCAGAGAAAGCCCTAAAGCTCATACAAAGATTCACCCTTTGTGATTCGGTTTGAATACACATTTGTTTGTTGGTGATTGAATGTTTGTCCTTTGTTCCCTGGAGTTCAAGATCCAGGACTGTTTTGAATCTGATTTGCATTTTGGAAATTTAACATGATTTCTTTTAAGTTTAAGGACCCTTCAGTTGTTATGAAATAAAATGTTAACACCTGTTCTTTTAACAGGTCATGACTGCCCTACTGTCAGTTTCTAACCAATCTCTTTTAACCTTACATGAAAGACAACCTTATTCAATTTCAAATCAGTTTAATATGGAGGAAAACAACATTATAAGTTTTTTCTTGTTTCAGACTCGTTTATTGCCACTTAATTTTAAGATTGCTGTGCTTTAATGGTGATTATTGGTAAGGACAGTTGTAGTCTCATTGAGGGAGTCCCCTCCCTCAATGACAATTGAAGTTTCAGTTTAGCATTAGCTTGTGATAAATCATCTAACCAAATTAATATCCTATGGTTAGTATCTGTGTCTTTGGATTTGGCCATTATTCCTGCATTGGGAGTTTTTTTTTCATTTGAATATACAAGGCATTTTAAGGCAGCTTCAGTTGTTTCATGACCTTTGCATTGTAAATGGGCAATGACTGGTCAGGACCACTTAAGAATCCTCATCTTGGATTTAAATTAAGGGACTAAAGCCAGATAATTATAGTGGATTTCAAAGTTGGGAACCGTTTACATTTTGCATTTTCAATATTAAATACTGAATAAATGAATTTCCAAAATAAAATGTTGCATGTTATTCAGATATATCTTGTCAAACTAATGACCATCACTACAGAGGAGATCTGCTCTCAAAATAAGACAAAGAGAACTAAGCTCTGTTGAGCCTCCAATGTTCACAAAATAAATGAAAACTTCTTTTCTGGACTCTTCTTCAGCTGGATCCCCACACAGTAATGCGTAAAGTATGCTTGGTACCACTCCACTCAGTGCTCTCGCCAAAAACAAAATCCAAACTGTATTCTATCCATATCGTTAGGTGTCCCTAACAAATGAAAAAGGATGCCTGCTGACTTAAGCAGGCACTGCTGACACCCAGCATTGCACCCTTTGGACAATAGGGATAGCCAAACATATCGAGGAACAGGGTGGTAAATCAATCACTGTTTCTTTTGTAGCATCACTGCCCCATTGCCATGGTGTTAGCGGGCTCCACAATTCACAGCCATATGATACAGTGACCAGGACAAGTGAATGAGACAAATCACCTATTTAATTATTCTCCTGTTGCAATTTTTGATTAGCTGAAAATTCAAATCCTAAAACTAGCTTTCAGATTATGACAATCAAGATTCCAAAACCAAGATTCCAATTCCAAAATTGTTAGGAACAGTCTTTAAAGTTTGACAAACATAAATTGTTAAATAAGGTTAAAATGAAAATAGAAACAAGGAGATCAAGTACAGAAAGGAAGAGAATGATGCAAAAAGAAGAATAAAGCAGCAGAGTACAGTTTTTAAAATGTCTTAGTCACACCATGAATTACAGATAATGATTATTTTATTTATTATTTTATAATAATATGTTATAATATTTATAATAATCAATTATATTAGCCCAAATCAAAATTATTTGGTGGGGTCGCTTGTTTTTACCCCTTTACACATTGTCAGTGACCTGTCCCAATGCCTCATGGTTAATTTAAAACATGGCTGCATTAATTCATTGTTAATTAAAGAATGGAAAGCTACCTTCCTGGCTAGTTGAAGAAATTCTGCATGTGATTGGGGGATAGAGATATAGCAGATGGAACTCCCAAAAGCTGAGGAGGTGACTGTGAATGGGTGTATAAAAGGAAGGGACATGAGAAAACAGTGTAAGGCCACTAAGGTTGAGGAATATATAAACAAGTTTAAAGCAACAATACCACAAAATAAAGAACTTAGATTCTACTCGGAATCCCGAGCTTATGTCTGGCATACCGACCCTTTGTTGGGATTTTGTTCTTGTATACCCACAGAGCCCCTAACATCTCCTGATTGTCCCCAGCTTTAATTTTAAACCACCCACTTGTTGCAAACCTTTCCTTCTTTTGGAAATGAAGCATTCAGTCTTCATAGCCAATATCATGGTGATAAGTCGCCTGTGCCATCCTAGACCAGGTCCCATCCCAAGAACTATAGTTATGTTAATGAACCATGCCCCTGACTGCAAGACCAAACTGGCCAAATTTGCTCAATATGTCCAAGGGTGATACAAATGTAAATGCAGTCAAATTCTTGGAGTAACCTCAATATGAATGGCTTGTGTTACAAAACTGTAAGATTTGCCTAACTGTCTGTTGTTTTAGCAATGTTTTCCACCTGGAGTCACTGACAGGACCCAAACCAACATTACGAAACAGTCCAGGAATTTCTAGTTGCAAATGAGGTGAGTGGTGGTTTTCTATTGGGATGGCCAGAACCGGACTGAACCATGATGCAAGTTACAGGTAAAACCAATTGTATCCAGCGCCCACGTGATCTCAAATGCCGTATGCCAGCCCTGATAGGGTTGATTGGAACCAGGATACCCACTGGAGGTGGAACTACCTCATGTGCCCTCCTGACGAGCACTGCTGGACACTCTTTTCCCAAGGGGATCCTGAAAATGGGGACAGGCAGGCCCCAGTATTTCACCTTTGAGACTGGCAACAAGACAGCAAAATCCCCCAGGGACAAATGCCTGGCCCTTGCTTTAACTGTTGAAATGTGGCCAATGGGGAGTAATGTACCTCGGTGTTGATGTTGGGAATAGACATGTTTTCATCCTATCAAAAGGAAAATCTACTAATATGCATTGATTCTTCATTGTGCTTTTAATATGATCCACGATTTTGGAGCCTTGTGGGAACATTGAAGACTTTTAACCTCAAGGGGGCAGTGTTATAGTAATGTTACTTTGTCCAATCAATCTGACAATTATCAATATGTTCGGCTCATGCTGAAGAAACTGATACTGTTTCTAAAGTAGTAGGCAAGTCGATGCAGCTGCCAAGCAGGCAGCCTTACACCCCAAACTTCTGATCCCATTGGTTCCCTAGCAAAACCCGGTTAGACACAGTATAAGGACATGTGTGCCAGACCTGGGTAAGGTGCAGAAATCATGGAGGAATGAGACTGTCTGTTCAGTGCCAATTCACAATGTAGAGGTTGATTTCTGTATTGCTTACTGTCTGTAATCATACAGGTTTAGTGTTTGAATTGCTTTCCATATTGTTTACAAATTTGGAAGTAATTTGCAAATTTCCATTTCTGCAATAATTACAGTTATTTTATATTACAAGGTACTACTGACTGAATTATCAAGTGATTTGGTTTCATACGTAGACACTAAGCCTAAATGTCTTTGCTTTGTGTATGGAGCTTGATTAGACTTACAGTGTGGAAACAGGCCCTTCGGCCCAACAAGTCCACACCGACCCGCAACCCACCCATACCCCTACATTACCCCTTACCTAACACTACGGGCAATTTAGCATGGCCAATTCACCTGACCCGCACATCTTTGTGACTGTGGGAGGAAACCGGAGCACCCGGAGGAAACCCATGCAGACACGGGGAGAACGTGCAAACTCCACACAGTCAGTCGCCTGAGTCGGGAATTGAACCCGGGTCTTCAGGCGCTATGAGGCAGCAGTGCTAACCACTGTGCCACCGTGCCGCCCAAGAATGCACATTCTTATAAGAATGCACACTGGTTAATTTGATTTATCTTTGGATTGGGCTGTTAGATCGAAGAAGGAGTGTCTGGCTGAGCTATTATCTTCATTTAAATATTTGATACTGAACAGTGATGGTTTATAATTTTAAGACAGTACCAATGTCTAAATTCTAGGGTTAGCTCAAGATTAGAAAATGTCAGTGTGGATTGAAAGCTTTGTGTCATGTTACCGTAATTTAGGGGCAGCATTGCCCTCCATGCAATATTCATCACCAACTTCTCTGCTCAAAATCCCCATCTGGTTTCTGCACTTAATTCTAAATACTGTCAACTACAGCTGTAGCTCAGGCCATTTGATTGGGCTAAAGGTTAATGTATTTTTTTTTAGAGAATACAATATATTGCAGTACTAATCTAAATTTTAGGTAATATTGATATTTTTAGTAGCAAAACTTCGAGGAGTATTACATCTTAGCAAAGCTGGATTTATAAAAAATAGGTTTGCTTAATTCACCCAGGCCTGGGCTCCTCCGTATAAAGTAAGAAAATAATGGGTAGGAAAGGAATCTCGAGTGCAGAGTTTAAAATGAATGAGCCTTTTGCCAGTGTGGGCAATATATTTACTCAAGTGGGCTATTTGAACTTGATTGATTTGAGAATTATTTATTTCAAAATTGCTCTTAGCCTGCTGAAGAGCACAAATTACGGCCTCAAATAGGGTACTCCCTCAATACTCAAACCAGAATATGGATGACTCTTACGAGATGAGTTTGTGTTCCTTCTTTGCTGCTGCCTATTTTAATTGATGATGTGTATATTGTATATACAAGGAGGAAATGGTTTATATTTTATTACAATGGACACTCCGCGGCCTCCTACCTTGCAAGAGGGAGATGATAAAGATCGAACTTGACCTGCTGTGTGTACTTGCCATTGCCAGCATTGGTGCATAAGGAGGGACAGTTTACCTGTGCGATCCTGAGCAAACAGAGACTGTGTACCAACTACGCCAGGAAGGTGTCCTTGTGTGCCGAGAAGATGAATGTTACCAAGAATGACCATTGTAGTGATCAACTGCATCAAAAAGATTGAACAGTTAATTTACAGAACAAGTCTAAATGGTCTTTACCCTGTAAAGGTGTTGTGTGCCAGTTGATTACATTTGTGCAATGGGCATCCCTGGTAAGCCTTGTCCCCTTTCAGATAGATCATGTTAAAATAGACAAAGGGGGGATGTTATCCTTCACTAGCAATATGTTTCTAACAACCCATAATAAAATATTTGGAGAGAATGAAGAACTTTGTTATGCCCTTACTTCAGCAAGAGACTCCCTGACCCCTTTTATCCTTCCATGGATGAGGAGGATGTACTTATGTTAAAGTGCCTAAAATTATCCCCTGTACTATGATTAAATGTATCAGTCATCACTGCTTCCTTGAAGGACCTTGCATCTCATGTGTATGCCTTAAGGAGAAATGTGTCTCTATTACCACTGGTATTCAAACCCTTTGTAAGGTGGGTAACAACGCCCACCTTCGTTATGATACCCTTAATGGCACTAATATTTTCCCAATTATTGGATGGGTAGAACTATTCTGGGATGTCGACCACGTCCCTTATCAAGAAACCCACCTCATTCGACTAAATAATTTTCAGCCTTTACGTTCTGGGCCAAATGATGTAATCATGAATTACACAGGTACTCCAGGAAGTTACAAAGATAGGCCCGCTTCTTATTGGGAAGGTCCCTCCATTATCTATACTAAACCTGGATAGTATTTTTTTCAGTTACAATAAGGCGTATACCTACCTTGTTCTGAATAGAGCAGGTACACATCATGATGTAGCTGTAGGAACACTATTTCCAACTACTGTTCCCTGTCCAATTACCTGGCAACAAGACTCAAATTCCCTGATTAAACATTCAGTTTCTCCTGACTTTTGTGCAGAATGGAAGAATGCAAGGGTTCTATCAAAAAATAGAACTCACTCATTGGCATATGCAGCTCTTAGTGTTCTTTCTGTAGGAGGGTCTTCAGGAGTTATTAGTCATCAAAACCATAATTATCTCATTTGTGGACTCATGATTTCATGAAATGAGACAACTGCTGCCCTAATAGAAATTAGGGACATGCTTTCAGAATGGTGCCTCTTTACCCAACAAAACAGCTATGCTTTTGATTACATACTTGTGGAGGAAGGTGGAGTTTGCACCATAGTCAAAGGAAAGTGTATCATGAGGGTCACTTTGTTCATCGAAAATATTACTAGGCATATAGATAGTATCCACACTTTTGTCAACCAAATGAATGAAGGTGCAGGATTGGGAGATTGGGGTTTTGGCTCATGGTACAACTGGCTAATTAATATGGCTATGTATGCTGCTATTGTTTTAGTTGGTCTTGTTGTTGGTATTGCTATTGTTAAGAGTATTATTGCTGAAATATTAATTTCTATTGACAACATTGGCTCCACCCAGAGAATGTTTCTTCTCCACTTAGATGATGATGAGAAGCATCATCGCCTGCCCCTGATTCACCTTCAGAGGAAGAGAAAATACTGCAGTCTTTCGCTGCCATTGGATTGGATTAATTTGATCCATGCCTTTATGGTGTGGTCATAGAATGACAAAGGGGGGAATGAGGATCTAAAATTTGAATTTAGGTTGTTGTCAGAAGCAACAAATATATGTAGATTTTTATTAAACACAAAATGGATTTTCAATTTAAAATAACACAACAACATGGCTGAAAGTAATGATTTGACTCTTGTGAACTTGTGCTGCTGCTTTGCTGGGTTAAGCTATTTAGTTAAGAGAATACAATGGATTTTTCAGAATAGGAATTATAAGACAGTGATTTGGTATTTGAACTAATCCTGAACTAGCAAACCTGGGGTGATTCTGTGCATATAACAATCTGTTTCCCAGGGAATATCATTGGACTGGCCTGTTGGCAATCATATCACTTTATTATGGTTGATCAAACTTTTCTTGTAATTAAGAACCCTTTCCCAGGAAATATCATTGGATTAACCTGCTGTAAATCATGTCAACTTATTATATGAGATTGGTCTTTTCTTGTAATTAAGGCTGTCCTATCTCTTAAAAAAACATATAAATAACGTGTAATTTTTGAATATAATTGTACCATTTGTCCATGGAACACAGAAGCTTTCAACCTCTGTGTTGCTGGACAAATCTGCGCCAGGCTGCCTTAATTTATTAAACTAGTAGCCTTGCTTTAACCAGACCGTACTCCTAGTGATTCTGTTGACCGATCATGAGACCGAGGGGTCCTGCAAGGGGGTCTACATCATCATTGGGATCTGAACAAAAAAACCCATGAAACTCAATGTCATGTTCATGAATGTTCTTTGGGCAAGGGAACCCAGTCATCACCCGGTCTTGTGACTCCAGTCTCACACTGACTCAATTAATTCTTAACAGCCCCATGATCTGGTTCAGCAAAGAACGCAGTCCGAGCAGCTGGAGATGGGCAATACATTTGAGGCTTATCACTGGCATTCATGCCCTGAGAAGGAATAATGTCTGCCTTTTAGCCTCTGATGCACCACACTCTCATTGTTCTGGGTCTCTAATCCTCTCACATTAATTCATTCAGTGATAGCAATATGCGAAGAGCTTTTATTTTGAACTCTAAGTTCTCTTTTCCCTGTGATTCTCTCCTCTTCACCCCACCCAAAAAAGCTTTGCTGTGCGGAGTGAGAGCTCTCTGTGTTCTCTGAGGCCTCGCTCTGTCTCTGTCTGCCTCCCTTCCAACTGAAGACAAAACGTATGTTTCCAAAACCCTGTGGCGATAAGAAGACAGCTGAGAAAAATAATGTAACGAGAGTTGAGTTGAGTTTGTTAAAGAAAATAATGTTTGTTTTGAAATTATATTTCTGTCAGTGAGTGACAAAGGAAAGATGGGGGTCCAGGATTGCTGCAGCCACTGCCAGAATATAGGGCCCAGGAGTAGGAGCAGGCCTTTTGGGAGCTGCTGTGCCAATGAAAGAAGATCACTGCTCATCTGGGTGTGGTCTCAGCTGCACTTTCTGCTTCCCCCAATTCTCCCATTACACTTAACTGCCATGTTCATCAAAAATCTGTCTACCTCAACTTTGAGTAAACCCAAGCTCCATTCCCATGTAGAGAAGAGAATTCCACAGACTGTCAACTCTCAGACGTCAAAACAAAACTTCCTGGTTTTAAACGGGAGACTGCTTTGTGTTAAATTGACCCTCTAGTTCTTGTCTGCCCTACAACAGGAACCATCCTCTCAGTATCCAGCCTGTCATGTCACCTTCAGACCTGAAACTGTTAATGAGAACAAACAGGTTGCATAAGTGAGGCTTTTCCTCTGGAAATGATTAACAATGTTGATGTAAACTGTTTTCTCCCGTGCCAGAGTTCAGAACAAGAGGGTTGTTAAAATTAAAATTAGGATGATTTCAGGAAAAACTCCTTCTGAAAAAGTGTGAAAATCCGGAACTCGCAATTGGAAAAGCTGTCAAGGCCAGGATTCGATGTTCGTTCACGCAGGACAGTAAGGTTTACAGAACTAAGGGGGAATGTGTTCCAGGTTAGCCATGGCCGAACTGACTGGGGAATTTGGTCAAAACAGATCATAATTTATTTAAAATAAATGTTCGCAATAAATCTATGCTAACCTGAGTGTACAAGGCATAATTTCAAAGTTTTCTGATGATATAAAACTTTGAAGTATTGTGCTTATGAAGAAGATAGTGTCGAATTTCAAACAGGATGTCGGTAAGTGAATGGAATGAGCAGATGATTGCAGATACATTTTAATGGAAAGAGATGTCGATTTTGGAAGGAAAATGTGGTGAGACAAATCAAACTAAAGGATACAAATATGGATAGCTGTAGGGGCAGTAGGACCTGAATGCTTATGTGCATTAGTCACTGAAGGTGTCAGCACAGGCAGCTGTTTTCATGAGAGAGCAGCTGATAAAGCAGATGCCATATCAACATTAGCATAGAATACAGTCTGGATGTGAAAAAAATGTTACGTTTTCAGAGGTAATACAAAACTAAAATAAGTTCCCTCTTTTAAGAATGAGAAAAGCAGAATTCTTTGTCTTGTGTACAGTCATAGGTCTTTGAAACTCTTTTTCAAATAGTCAACTGAAATCACTGAATAGTTGTAATGAAGAATTAGACAGCCTTTCAGCCCTTGCTTATCAGTAATATATCAGAGTTAGGCAAGAATGTGGAATAATCAGATCCACCATGTGGAACAGGATCAAGAGGATGAATCTCCTTCATCTGTCTCTAATTCGTATAATTGTGTGTATTTAAAAGCCAGGAAGATATGCTCAGCTATATGACAAGTTGATTTGGCCTCAACTGATAGTATTAAGTACAGTTCCACCGTTGAAAGAGCAGCCGCTTGAAAGCTTGTGATTTTCAATAAAGCTGCTGAAGTGGCTGCTGGTTTGTGTGGGTGCAAATGGAACGGGACTTTACCCATAATCCTCAACAGTAGGGCAAGCGCTCTCTCTCGCCACTAGAGGGCAGCTGCTTCGCTGTCCCTGATCAGTAAAAAATAAACTGCAAAGATGCAGAGAGTGTGTCCAGCTTCAGAAGCAGGGTACTTATCGTACCACAATGAAAATGTCCCCTGTGATAAGAAAAGTACTTTGGTGTAACTTGTGATTATCTTCACAGTGTGCTGTTTTGTTCATTCTGTGATACAAATGTACAATATCAGTACTGAGGGGCACAAAGTATATTTCCTCCTCTAACCCCTTTCCAACACACCCTCTCCATCTTGCTTTACTCCTTATTGACTCTTCTACAATTGTCCCTGTTCCCTCACTCCATCCCTGTCCCAGAGGGATTGATTGCCGGAGTTCATGACCCCGCACTGTGTGAAGGTTGGTGTGAACTGAGGCCAGTGTGTTGGAGCTTGGGCTCCTGCCTCAGGCCCAGGTGTAGGGACCTTTTCAACAATCTGCACATTGTCCTTTTCCTCTTTCTGACTATACTGGAGTTTTCAAGCTGCAGTAACTTGCTGGCAACCAACTGTCTTGTCTAAAGTGTTCCCAGCACTGGACAGATCTCTGCTGTTGATCGTTTTCTCTCAGGAGCCAGCTCTGTACTAAATGCCTGTTATCATTAGTGTGTCAGCTGCTGCTTCCTTGCTATTGTACTGAAAAACAACATCAATGCATCTTGAGATTTAAAGTACCCTGTCTTCATGAAAGTGTTTGGCAGACTTTTAACATCATTTAACAAACTAATGATGGGAATGCTTCAGTGTTGTTTATGGCTGGGAGCGTTTAACATCATGGTCTTATTTTAATGGCTCCTCACTCGTGGTAATACAGTTTGCAATGTTCCTCTCCCCTTTCGTGTTATTAAAAGGCTTTGAACCGTGTTATGCTGAGGACAGCGCAACTTCAACACCGTGTGACGGAGTGGGTGGCTGGATTCCCATCTCATTATTGTCCAGCTTTCAAAGAAAATGCTGTACTCTCTGAAATTAGATTGTACCCAGATTTTATACATATTGTGTTTGGATTTCATTTTCGGAATGCCGATTTTCATAAAAATATCCTGTTCAGTTTTGTAGCTCAGTAGTTGTGCTTGTTCCCTGAGATACTGAGAGTTTACACAACACGCCATTTGCCTGTGATCCAGTTGCTAGCCAAAGCCTCTGGTTGTTCGGTGAGTCCAAGCCATTGCCTTGCTCTCTGCAGTTATACCATCAACACGATTTCTCAGTGTGAGCCAGGAGACCACTGCGTGGTGACTTCCTGTTCCACTGTCGGTGTAAAGGCAAGTGGGAACTGTCAAGGTTAATCCCATCATGAACATCAGAACATTGTGCTCAGCTAGAAATACATCCACTGACTCATTTCTTTGGCCGCCATTTCAGTGAAAGCAAATCTCTCCATTTGCCAGCACAAACAGAAAGTGTTCATCAGATTCCCTCGTGTGTGATGGTTTAGCTCAATAGGAGCAGCGCTGGTAGACCATGCTGCATCAGCCTGGACAGAAACCTGGGCAAGCTCCAAATGAAAGGATGACCTTCAGTGGATCTGCTGCGACAGGAAATATGGAATTGGAATCCTTGTTCCCGAATCACCTCATCAAACCTAAATACAACTGAGAAAATATAAACCAAACCAATTTCCCAAGGACATATGTCACAACAAGAAAGTAGGGAACAGACAGTTTTTGTCCCCTGTCTTTCAATAGCGTCGCTTTTCCTGTCTCACCCCTGTCTGTGGGGTACCATTTCTATCATCCTTTCTATCTGAGAATATTACTGTTTCTATCCCCACTATCTTAGGGAGAGTTTGGGTGTGTCCCATCCACCCATTTTGTTAGTTCCATTTACTCTCATGAAATGGGTAATCCCTGCTTCACTATGTGGTGTAAGCCACGTGTGAAATCCCAGCACAGCTCACCCTTCATCTCAATCAGAACACAGCATTGGTCAGTACTGTCTGGACCCAGAACAATAACACTGACTAACTGGAGACAACTCAGATCCAGTCCCAATGAGAGTGCTATTGACATTCACCCTCAAAGCCCACTGAGGAGGTGGTCATTAATCCCCGTGTTGCCACAGAGTAAGTTCTCCCAGAGATTCATGATTCCTTCTGGATTTTACACAAGTCTGTGATGTTTTTAGGAGACAGGTGGGAAGGCATAGAGATAAAATATAAAAGGAGGGAGAATTATATTTTTGTTACATCATTCTTGAACTTAGGATGTTCGAAAATATTTTACAGCCAATGGAATGCTTCCAAAAACCAGACATTACCGTAATGTGGGAACTGTGACAGCTTGGGCAATGCAGATCTTTTAGTAGCACCACCCAGAGACTGGAGGCTGCTACTGCAGGCAGGCTACAACCAGCTCTGCTGTGAGGGAAGGACACTGGAGCACACAAGGACATGAGAAATAGGAGTTGGAGGAAGACTCCAATGGCTGTCCATCCTTTCTTAAATACAGAGACCAAAATTGCATACAATACCCCAGATGCAGCCTCACTAATACCCTGTACAGTTTTAACAAGACTTTTCTACTTTTAAATTCCAACCCCCAGCAATAAAGGTGAAAATTCCATTCACCTTCTCAATTACTTGCTGTACCTGCACTAACTTTCAGTGTCCCATGCACAATACTATCCTGATCACTCTGTACTGCACTTTGTTGGAATTTCTGACTATTTAAATAATAGTCAGCCTTTAGATTATTCTGGCCCAAGTTCATGGTCTCAAAGTTTCTGATATTAAATTCCATCCACTGTGTATTAGTGTTGCATTTCCAGTTTGGTCTTCTCTTTGTGATTGACTATCTCAATGCATCAGTCTATAGCACGTCCCATTCCCATTTGTTTGTGAGCCTGACCCTTGATTGTCTAACCCTTTCCTGCTGGTTCCATTCAATGTCAGGCAGGAGGCTGGAAGATCACAGCAAGTCAGGCAGCATCAGGCAGTGGAGAAGCTGATGTTTCAGGTGGAACCCTTCTTCAGGAATGGGGGTGGGTGTAGGGAGAGCTGCAGATAAAGAGGCGGTGGGGGACAGGATGATGAAGTGGGGATAGGTGATGACAGGTGGAGGGTATGACCTGGTTGGTCAGTGGGAGGAATGAATCTGGTAGGTGTAAGGGAGTAGTGGAAGGGAGGGAGAGGTGCTGGGAAGGGGGTCAGGGGATGGGAAGGGAGGTTATTTGAAATTGGAGAACTCAATGTTGAGTCTTCTGGGCTGTATGCTGCCAGAAGGAAGATGAGATGTTGTTGATCCAGTATGTGGTTTGGTTCATTGTGGCAATGGAGGAGGCCAATGATGGTCATGTCAAAAATGGAGTGGGAAGGGGAATTAAAACGGTGCTGACTGGTAGGACTGCTCAGCCCCTGCGGGTCTGGCTGAGATGTTCGGTGAAATGTTCCTCAGTTTACGTTTGCTCTTCCCGATGTAGAGAAGACCACATGGGGAACACCTGATGCAGTAATCTAGTTTGGAGGAGAAGCAGGTGAACCTCTGTCTCACCTGGAAGGAGTGTTTGGGGCCCTGGATGGAGGTGAGGGATTGGTGTAGCAGCAGGTTTTGCATGTTTTCAGGTTGCAGGGGAAGGTACCGAGGGGTTCGGGATGGTTGCAATGCGAGTGGCACAGATCAAGAATTATCGAAGGGAATGGTCCTTGTGGAAGGCATCCAGGGGTGGGGAGAGGAAGAGGTATTTGGTGGTGTGGTCTAGTTAGAGTTGATGGAAGTGTTTAAGAATGATGCGTTGAATTCAGAGATTGGTGGGTTCATAGGTGATGACAATAGGGACTCTGCCTTTATTGTATTTAGAGGGGGGTGGGTTTAGAGCAGTGGAACAGGAAATAGATGTGACGCAGTGGATGGCAGAAGGAAGAAAAACACATTGTTTGTAACAGTTGGACATCTGTGATCAGTGGAATGTCTTCTCATCCGAGCAGATGGGGGGTGGGGGGGGGAGGCAGAGGAATTGGAAGAATGAGGATGGAGTTCTTACAGGATACTGGATTGGAGGAGGTGTAGTCCAGTTAGATATGGGAACCTGTGGGTTTGTAGCAAATGTCTGTCTGTAGATTATCACCAGAATTGGAAATGGAGAGGTCAAAAAAGGAGAGGGAGGTGTCCGAGATGGACCAAGGGAATTTGAGGACGGGGTGGAAGTTGTGGGCAAAGCTGATGTACTGCTCCAGTTCAGCATGGGTGCAGGTCATTGCACTGATGCAGTCATTGATGTAATGGCGGAAGAGTTGGGGCAAGTGCCTGTGTAGATACTGAAGATAGACTGTACAACATAGTTGATAAAGAAGCAGGCATAGCTGCGGCCCATCTGGGTGCCCATGGCCAACCCCTGGATTTGGAGGAAATAGGAGGAGTTAAAGTAAACGTTGTTGAGAGTGAGGACTAGTTCAGCAAGTTGGAGGTGGGAATTGGTGGAGGGGGACTGGATAGGTCTGTTGCAGAGGAAAAGGTGGATGGTCTGGAGGCCATCCTTATCGGGTATGGATATATATAAGGACTGCACATCCATGGTGGAGATAAAGTGCTCAGGACTGGGAATCTGGACATTGCTGAAGAGATGGAAGGTGTGGTTGGTGTAGCGGATGTAGGTGGGAAGTGCCTGAATCAAGGAGGAGAGTTGAGGTAGGATGAGAGGAGTTTGGTGGAGCAGGAGCATGCTGGGACCATGGGTCAGCCGGGGTAATTAGACTTGTGGATCTTGAGGAGCAGATAGAACTTGGCATTGTGGGGCTGGGGAACTATGAGATTGGAGGCAAAAGAGGGGACATTACTGGAGGCAATGAGGGCACTGATAGTGCAAGTGATTTTGGCCTGATGGGTCACCGCGGGGTTATGGGCAAGGGAGAAGTAGGGCATGGTGTTGGAGAATTAGCGTTCGGTCTCTGTGACATTTAGGTCTGTTCTCCACCTTTGTCAGTGGGATTGATAGTGAACCAGGGGTTGGTGCGGAGAGAATGGAGTCCTCAATCAGAGGGGGAGATGGTAGGAGAGGGTGACGGGGGTGGGGGGGATGTGGAGAAATTGAGGTGGCTGATGTCACATCAGTGGTCAGCACTGAAAAGGTCGAGGATGTGTACACAGCTGGTGGTGGGGGATGGGGGGGGTGACCAAATGGAGGAGGAAGGTTGGAGGTGGGAGGAGGGGTCCTCAGAGGGAGGTTGGGAATTTTTGTTAAAGAAGAAGACACGGAGGTAGAGACGGCGGAAGAAGAGCTCCACATCCTGGTGGGTGCGGGTTTTGTTGAGATGGGTTCGGGCGGGAATGACTGTGAGCCCTTTCCTGAGGACAGACCTTTTAGCCTCAGAGAGTTCGAGGTCGGGGGGGAATAGTAAAAGTGGGCAAGGCTCGGGGGTGAGGTTTTTGGGGAGGGCCCAAGGTGGCTGAAGGAGGGGAGGGGGGAAGGGTGAAGGCATGTGGTGGGTGAGGGTTGATTGTGATGTAGCACTGGGGAATGGGTGTGGGAGAGAAAGGAGATTGGGGCGGAGGTGGGTTGTGGAGTGAGGTGTGGGAGTGGGAAGGTGGGGATGAGATGAAGAGGGAGAAGTGGAGGGATAGGGTGCACTGTGGGCGTGTATGGGTGAGGAGGGAGAGCGAGTGTGCTGGCTGGCTGAAGGTAGGCAGTTGGACTCAGGGTGACTCTGGGAAAAGTAGTCGGAGTCTTGGTTGCAGTGTGGGAGGGGACAGAGATGGATGCAAAAGCTGGAGTGAAGCCAAGGCCAGTCTGAGTGTTTTGACCCGGGTTCAATTCCAGCCTCAGGCAACTGTACGTGTGGAGTTTTCATATTCTCCAAGTGTCTGCGTAGGTTGCCTCTGGGTGCTCTGGGTTTCCTTCCACAGTCTAAAGTCGTGTGACTTATGTGAATTGGCTGTGCTAAGTTGCACATAGTGTTCAGGGATGTGTGGGTTAGCGTCATTAGTCAGGGCAAAAGTAGAGTAATGGGATGGGGATTGGGTCTTGGGTGGGTTCCTCTTCCAAGGGTCAGTGTGGACTTGTTGGGCCAAATAACCTGTTTCCTCACAGTAGAGATTCTATGACAGTCCATTCCAGATTCTCACCACCCACTGAGTGAAAATGTTCTTCACCAAATCTCATTTGCGGTGTTCATAATGAAACCTTCCAAAAAATTCATTTTGTCGAGTGCCATTTAGCTCTTGAGATTCTTGTTCAATAAACGTTTTATTCTTTTATATATAATATGAGTTCCCTGACAGGGACAGTTAACCTTGTCCAATCAGGGAGTCCTGGCTGACAGATCAAAAGGGGTCTGTCAAACGGTGGTGCTCGGACCCGACGTAGTGCACCAGTTGGAGGATGCTCAGGTATGCGGTGGGATCCCGTCCGCGCTCACCCAGCCCGGACGGAATTTCACATTAGCCCCAAGGTCCCGTGCTTCCCGCGGGATCCTGTGTTCCACAGCCAGAGCCGCCTCTGGAATTTTAATTTTGTCCCTTTTAAGGATGCAAAAAGGCGGGCCCTGTATCGACTGCTACTGCACACCGTCCACCGCTTCTCCCTCATCCACTGTCTGGACACGCATTGGCGTGCCCATTTGCTACACGGTGGTGGGGATCCCCAGTGGAGGGCTCTCAATGCAGGAGTCCTCTCCCTTTCTCTTGGGGATTTGGGGTGGAGGGTGGTGTACGCAGCGGTCCCTGCAACCACAGATTGCAGTGGTTCACGGACTCCCAGCCCAACTGCTTGTTCTGTGGTGCTGTGGAGTCCGTGGAACACATATACATTGGGTGTGGGCATTTGCACTCCCTTTTTGATTTTCTTAAAAACCTCCTCCTCTGCTTTTGGTTGCACTTCAGTCCCACGCTCCTGATCTTCGGGCACCCGGTACGGAGGAGGGAGGGCAGGCCTGAAGACCTCCTTGTGGGTCTGCTCCTGGGCCTGGCCAAACTGGCCATAAACAGGTCCAGGCAGCAGGCCGTGGAGGGGTCATTAGGGCCGACTGCCTGCCCCTCTTCTGCGGTTATGTTAGAGCCCCGGTGTCCTTGGAGAAGGAGCACGCAGTCTCCACGAACACCGTGGAGTTGTTCAAGGAGAGGTGGGCGCCGCAGGGAGTGGAGAGCATTATCTCCCCCTCTAACTCTATTTTCATTCAATCTCTTACCTCCCCTGCACTGTTTGATCACACAGCATTGCCCTTTGATGCGAAGGGCACTGCTTGTCACAGGCCACTCGGGTGTTTCCTTTCTTCCTGGTGGTGGAAATTGAATAAAGATTCGTACACCTTGTTCTCTCACTGCGTCTCACACCTGCACACACACACCATGGGTGCTGGGGAAAAGTAAGCACGACCGCAGTTAGGCAGTAGTGTGGGGTAATAGAGAAAAAAATAAACAGGAGTGTCAGAGGTTCTAAAAAAAAAGAAAACAGGACTGTCAGAAGTAGTGATACTCTGGTACCTGACTCTGAATAACAACCTGCCAACCATCCCCCTTCTTCTGTCACCCTCAATCTCCCCATGCTTCCTCTTGATGCCCCTTTGATCCAGCTTGTGCTGCCTTTGGGAGAGGCTGACCTTCCCTCCCTACCTCACCCAGGAACATGGACATCATCCTAAAGGAGCACAGTCACGTTTTTAACCTGAGGGGCATCACAGCTGGGACAGGAGGAGAGAACTTGGCACCTTCATGGTGGTCATACCTGTCATTAATCCACGGCAACCTCTCTTGGGGCTGCAAGAATTCAACCTCCCTCCCTCAGACAGCTCCCCTCCCTGGAAGGTAATATTGCTGCTCCTAATTTCGGGCTAATTGCCAACTGAAATACAACTATGGTGAGCCAGCATCGGCTGGGCAGGCAGCCACTACTGCTCTGAACCTGTACCCAGAAAATCCCCTTGTAATTGGGCAACACATTAGGGACCACAGTGCCCACTGCCTCTGAAATCCCTCCCTTACCGAGAATACACTCTCAGCTGTCATCTGAATTTACTATAAACTCTGTGTCCTGTGATCCTGCCCCTCCAGCTACCTGATGAAGGAACTGCGCACTGAGTACTTCTACTTCCAAATAAACCTGTTTGACTCAAACCTGATATTGTGTGCTTTTTAACTTTGGCCATCTGAATGAACTGCCTCTCAGATTGAATCAGCTGAGCTGTTTTTCATTCATGATTTGAGAAGATTAAAGTCTCATCTTCAATCCCCAGCACAAAGCCCATTCTCAATCCATCGCTCGGAGACACAGACCTCAGAGAGACACCTACAGGCAGCACAGAGTAACACACTCGCGCGGAGAGAGACACCTACAGGCAGCACTAAGTAACACACTCACACTGTGAGAGACACAGCCGACAATGTCTGTGAATGGCTGAAGATTGTTTCAGGGGCTACCCAACACGCCGCAGAGATTACACAGTGCAATCCCATCAGCTGGGCCTGGAGGGAATGCGTCGGATTGTAGTTATTGAGTCCTAACAACTTTCAGTTTCTGTTCTTTTTGGAATCTTGTAATCTGCATAAATTCCTGACCAAAGGGATCATTTGAAAATGATTAATGACTGATGATTGTAATTGATTGACAGGCCAACCAGCCAATCTTGACAATGACCTGCTGAAATTCAGCCAATCAACTGGGGGAGCGGGGAAGGTCATCTATTTCCAAAGCACACAGAGGCAGAGACTGAATCTTCATCTTTATTCCCTTTTTCAGATTCACATTGACAGAAAAAAACCCTGCAATTAACAGTCCAGACAGAGAAAGCTGCTCAAATTCACAGCCACAATGGAGCTTAAGGAAAACACTTGTGGAGATTTTCTCAATAACATGAGAACCCTGTCCCTTTAAACAGTGACAAAACCTTAAATTGGAACTGACAGCTAAGCAGGAAGAAGATCTGGTTTACTGAAGCAGAGACTTCTGAGGTTCACATTGTTTTGTACAGCTGACAGTCTTCAGCAACTTCAAGAGATCTTACTTGGCATACAGTCAACACTTCCCCATCAAACACTCCCCGGACAAGGACAGCATGAGCTTTGATATAGCGTAAAGTCTCTCGACACTGTCGCAGTGACCACTTCCAAACTTCAGAAGGTTCTCTGAACAGTCCTGACAAGGAAGAGAGTAGAAATTCAGTGCTAACGATGACCTTTGTCCTGTCAGCTCAGCCCTGTTCTAAGTAAAGTTGTGTCTCCTCTGTGGACTGTCTCCAACACTCTACACACATTCTGATCTCCTGATGCCCTTTCTGAGGGAGATGGCAGGGTCACATGGGTGAGGGCACATGAGAAAGGAGCGTTGGACTCCCAGTCAGACCCTGTAGGTGCTGTCCGAAGCTCGCAGGTAGTTGCTGGTCTGAACCCCGTCTGAAATGACTGCACCATCCTTCTTCCACTGCACCGCCAGCTCATCGGGATAGAAGTGATTGGCAAGGCACACCAGGGTGCCAGTGCCCTTGGCATTGACCTGCTCCGGGGAGGGAGGCAGCAGGGTCAGCTTGGGCTGAGAGTTCTCACGGCCTGAAAGACAAGAGAAACAATTTTAATCCCTGACAAACAAATGGGTTTTGACTCTCAGTATATTCACTGGCAATACAATCTTATTGAACATTTGTAGTCAATGCAGAATAAACCCGATAAAAGAACAGATATTGTTTAAATTGCTTCTTGGGATATGAGAGTCACTGCCAGCACTAGCATTTATTGCCCCTCCCTAATTGCCCCGGAGAAGGTGATAGTGAAAGAGAAGGGACAGTTTTAGACTATCGTTTATGGAATGAATGTGGGCAGCTGGAAAGGCTATCAATGGGGGAGCAGTTCAGTGACAGTGATCAGAACTCAGTGAGATTGAGAGTATGGATGGAAATGGAGAACAATGGAGCGAGTGTAAAAGTTTTCATTTGGGAATGAACTATTTTACTAAACTGTGCAGTGATTTACCAAAAGTGGACTGAAACCAAGTACATGATGGAAAATCAGTATCAGGGCAGTGGGAGGCCTCGAAGGATGAGACAGAGATTGTTCAGAATCTGTTCCCACAATGAGTAAGTGTGGGACTCCCAAATAAAGACATCCCGGCCTGGGATGTCAAAAAGCAACAGAGTAGGGAAGACCAAACAGGGACGGTGATGTTGGTTATCTGGAGATCAAACCTGCAGAAAGCTGAGAGGAGGATAGAAAATGCAGGGGTGACATTGAACAGGACCTGAGGAAAGCAAAGAGCTGACAGGATGAAATATGTCCAACTGAATCAGGGAAATCCCAACGAACAAGAGGATCGTGGGTCATGTACTGACATGGATTGGGAACTGGTTGGCAGACAGGACAGAAACAACGTCTTTTTCTGAATGGCAGGTAGTTACCAATTGTCTCACTACAGGGGTCAGTCCTTGTACCCAGTTATTCATAATATACAATCATAGAATCATAGAGACCCAAAAGGCCCATCAGCCCATTGTGTCCAGACTGGTCAAAAAATAACAACCCAACAATTCTCATCCATTCTTCCAGCATGAAGGAATTAGATGTGGTATGTATTCAAGAAGGAATTAGATATTGTTCTTAGGATTAAAGGGATCAAAGAATGTGGGGAGAAAGCAGGAACAGGGGATTGTGTTGGATGATCGGCCATGATCATATTGAATGGTGGAGTATTCGAGGTGTGTAAAATGGTGAGGGCCCTGGACAGAGTGGGTAGGAAGGACTGATTTCCATCAGCAGAGAAGCAATAGCCATGGGGAGAGATTGAAATGAATTGGGGCAGGGTTTGAGGGGAGTTGAGGAGTAACTGTTTCCACCCAGTGGCTGGTGAGATCTGGGACTCACTGACTGAAAGGGTGGGAGAGGCCAAAACCATCATCACATTGAAAATTCACTTGGATATTCACTTGAAACAGCGAAACCTCCAGAGCTATGGAGCGAAAGCTGGAAAGTGGGATGGAGCTCGATACATCTTTAACAAACTTGCTATCACCCACAGATCAGGAGAACTTTATCCGAGAACATTGGAGCAGACTTGGATCCACACACTTCATTGGGTGTCCATGTGGAAGATTCCAGATTACATTTCAAACCTTGCTGCACACCAATGGGCTGAGGTCCAGGGTGAGGATACAAAGAGTCTCACTGCCCCCGGGTCAGCCAAGGTCAATTCTCCTAATGACTCAATGACCCCTGGAAGGTGAGAGTACACAGACAATGGGTGAGGGTCAGGATCAGGAAGCTCCAATCTTAAAGAAAGGCTTGAATTTGTGTAACACCTGTCCCCAACTCAGGATGCCCCAATGGCGCTTTCCAGCAGACTGTGCACATTAAGATCCCAAACACATTATGATAATTAGCAGGGAAATAGATTTTTATTGATTTTGATTGGGGGATAAGTATTGACCAGGGCACTGGGGAAACTGCCTGCTCTTCCTCCAATGGTGTCATGGAATGGCATCTTTCACAACTGAAGGATTCCCAGTTCATCCAAAAAAAAAATTATAGTTCCTTCAAAGTGGAGTTGCAGGTCGATAGTGTGGTGAAGATGTTGTTCGGTGTACTTTCCTTTATTGGGCAGTGCATTGAGTATTGGAGTTGGGAGCTGTTGCGGCTGTACAGGACATTCGTTCAGGCACTTTTGTAATGCTGTGTGCAATTCTGGTCTCCCTGCTACAGGAATAATGTTGTGAATCTTAAAATGCTTCAGAAAAGATTTACAAAGATGTTGCCAGGGTCGGAGGGTTTGAGCTATCTGGAGAGGCTGAATAGGCTGAGGCTATTTTCCCTGCAACTTTGGAGGCTGAGGGGTGACAATGTAGTGGTTCATAAAATCATGAGGGGCATAGATAGGGTGAATAGAGAAGATCTTTTCTCCAGAGTGGGGCAGTTGAAAACTGCATAGGTTGAAGGTGACAGGAGAAAGATTTAAAAGGGACCTAAGGGCCAACCTTTTCATGCGGAGGGTGGTACATGTATGGAATGAGCTGCCAGAGGAAGTGGTGGAGGCTGGTAGAATTACAGCATTTACAAGGCATCTGGATGGGTATATGAATAGGAAGAGTTCAGAGGGATATGGGCTAAATGCTGGCAAAGGGGACTGGATTAATTTAGGATATCTGGTCAGCATTGATGAGTTGGATTGAAGGGTTGGTTTCCGTGCTGTACAAATCTCTGACTCTAACTGAAGTTCAACTGAACCCTTAACACTTCAGACTCTCCCAAAGACATTTATAGACAGCTTTGTTTGAAAACCAGTCACTGTTACAATGTCGGGAAAGTAGCAGCCAGTTTCTACTCAGCAAGATCCCATGAAAAGCAGTGAGATCAAAGACCACTGTTAATGATGCTGGTTCAAAGATAAGTATTGTCCTGAACTCAACCCAAAGACCCAATAATTGGGTTCAGTTGGATGGAAAATGAGGAAATGGAGTGGAAAGGAGCAGGTAGGTTGGTGATTAGTGATGGGATTGATTGTTACCAGAAGGAACCATAAAAGTGCAGGGAAAATCAATAATTGAACAAACTTAAAGAGTTTTTATCTAAATTCGTGAACCATTCCGAGTAAGGGAGATAAAGTGATGCCACAAATTGAGGTAAATTGAGTTTCCAAGGGATTTAAACTAGTTAAAGTGGAGGAGGGCTCAGGCGAAGTTATTCAGGTTTCTAGAAGATGTAATAGGACAGAGAGTATGGAAAGGATCAAGAGTTGAACATCAAACACAAGAGATAAGAGGACAATGATGGGAAGGAGTGCAGTCAATGCAGGACTGAGGGTGTTGTACTTTAATGCACACAATATACACAATGAGCTTGTAGTGCAGATTGAAACTGGCAGGTACAATGTTGTGGGTATCACAGGGACATGGCTGTAAGGGGATCCGGGCTGGGAACTAAATATCCAAGGATACATGTCCTATCAAAAGGACAGGCAGATGGGCAGAGGAGCAAGAGTTGCCTTGTTAGTGAGAGATGAAATTAAATCAATAGCAAGAAGTGACATAGAGACAGAAGATGTAGAATCTGTGTGGGTAGAGTTGAAGTACCGCAAGAAATAAAGAATCTGATGAAAGTTATGTCCAGGTCTCCAAGCAGTAATCAGGATCATGATCAGGAGGGGACAATGGGAACACAATAATCTGATGCAAATTCCCCATCAACGTTCACCCATTCCTTAGGCACAGCAAGATCACAAGCCAAGAAATTCAAATCAACTGTTTGGGAGCCAGAGCCACTGGGAACCCTATATTGATGAATATGACCAGCAGGACCTTGTTACTCAGAATAACAATTGCACAATAAGAATTTGGGAAATAAATATTCCATAAATTAGACCTAGGTTTTCTTTACTCTTCAAATCAGATGGAATTGTCCTGTGTATCCCTGGAATCAGATTGAGAATGTTCGGTCCAGGGGGAGTCTGGGAGTCACGGCTGGGGAGGACAGTCAATGATAAACTGGTTCCACTTTCTGCTGTCATATTCTGTAGCCCCTGGACCATCTCAGTGACAACCATCCAGGGATCAGTGTGGATTCCAGAGCAGCTCATTGTCCTGACTGTTGTGTTCCTCAGTCCACATGTGGCTCCAGCAATCTCACTCCATGGTTCTCATATCAGTGGGAACCATGGGGCTGAAATCTTATCCAAACCGACTCTCTCACAGCGGGGAGGCTCCTGGTGGCTCAGAAACCCCTTGGATTCAGTCCCAGATTCCACTGTGGCTCTTTCATTCTAACACAGCATTAGCACACTGACACCACATTCAGAGGGCAATCCTGAGATGGGGCAAGTTTGGTTCTTGATTCCAATGTGAGGAAATGGGGGCTGGGTGTGAAATGTCTAGTCTGAAACTGGTGGGGGTACTTTATAATGAAGAATAGAAATTGATGTCAGAATAAAGTCAGGTGTTGATGGGAGTGAGGAATATCCCAGTGATCTGTCTCCAGACTACACACATCCTTCTGTCAGACCCTGAAGGCTGAGAAACAGCTCCTTGACATCTATTATTTCTCCAATTTTTCCAGAAATGGTGAATATATTCTGTGTCAGTGATTCCCTGGGACAGGACATTTTAAAAAGAGCTGTGGGAAGGGAACTGTTGCCTCTAAATGACAAAGCAAATGGAAGGATGTGGAGCTGGCACTGTGAAATGTTAGGGCACAGAGGATGACACCAGAAGCAATTCAATGTTGTCGCTCTCTCCTTTGCAATTGACAAACTGGTAATAATTGGTTCTCCCTCACAATTTGCTCTCTTGTATTCGATCCACGTGCCTTTCTTGCTTTGCTTCTTTTGACTTGAGTCTGTGGGTAGCTCAAACAAAACCCAATTTCCTCACTCTCAACCAGGCCCCTGAAGAGATTAGAGACAAAACAAACTGCAAATGCTGGAATCCAAGGTAGACAAGCAGGAGGCTGGGAGAACACAGCAAGCCAGGCAGCATCAGGAGGTGGAGAAGTCAACGTTTTGGCTGTAACCCTTCTTCAGGACTGGGGGTGGGTTGCGGGGTGGTGGGGGAATGATGGGGGAGCTGCAGATAAAGGGAGTGGTGGGGGCAGGGTGGTGAGATGGGGATAGGTGAAGATAGGTAGAGGGTGCTACCTGATTGGTTGATGGGAGGGATGAATACAAATTAATCTCTCCCATCGACTAATCAGGTCATACTCTCTACCATTCTCAACCTGATGGGGATAGGTGAGGATAGGTAGAGGTGAGATGGGGATAGGTGAAGATAGGTAGAGGGTACTACCTGATTGGTTGATGGGAGGGATGAATACAATTAATCTCTCCCATCGACTAATCAGGTCATACTCTCTATCATTCTCAACCTATCCCTACCTCAACACCCTGCTCCGCCCCATTCCCTTTATCCCCTTTTCCAATCTTTCCTTATCACAGCCCAATCATTCCAGGGATCAATCGGGTAAAATTCTTGTGAACCACCTCCGATGCATTTATATTCTTCCTTCAATAGGGAGACCAAAACTACCCTCAATATTTGAGATGTAGTCACACCAATGTCCAGGAATAACTGAAACATCACAGTCTCACTTTCTGGTCCTTAAGCATGCCTACTCTTACTTGTACCAGGCTTTTTACTGTCCATGTCTAATTGCCCTGGACCTGGTGGTGATTAGCTGCCTTCTTGAACCCCTGCAGTCCGCGTGCTGTTGGAAGACCCACAATGTCCTTAGGAAGGGAATTCCAGGATTCTGACCCAGTGATGATATAGGAACAGCTTCATATTTCCAAGTCAAACTGGTGAATGACTTGGAGAGGAACTTGCTGGGGTGATGGTCCCGTGTATCTGCTGCCCTTGTCCAAATATAAGTGGTCATGGGTTTGGAAGCTGTTGTCTCAGGATCTTTGGTGAATTTCTGCAGTGCATTGTGTAAATAGTACACAGAGCCGTTACTGAGCGTCGGTGTGGGGGGAATGCATGTGTGTGAATGCGGTTCCAATCAAGCTGGTAAACTTGTTTTCAACAATATTTAAATAAAATAATATAAAACAACATAAAATTAAATATAAATAAAACATTGCTGCGTTTGAGATACAACATCACGGAACCCAAAAAGTTAATCCCCCTCTTCCCACAGAGGCTGCATCTGTTCCCTTTCTCCAGCATTGCGCTTCTATTTGAGATCTGCAGTATTTTGTTTATGTATCTGTTTTAATGCCATTGGTTATAGGAGAAGCATTCATCAGCACACTGGGGAGATTTTCCCTGAGATGGTCACAAAGCCCTTATATTCACATTGACCTGAGAGGGCAGTGGTTTAACCGATCACCCAGCAGATGGCATCTTTGCCTTTGCCAGCCTCAGGATAGTGCTCCAGTGTCTGGAGTGGGGCTTGAAACCTGCAGGTTCAGGTGACAGTGTTAACACTGAACCCATCTATTCTTTTCTGGGATGTGGGAGTCACTAGCAAGACCAGCATTTGTTCCCCATCCCGACCTGCCCCGAAACTGAGTGGCTTGCTCGGCCTTTCAAATGGCAGGTAAGGGTCAGCCACATTGCTGGAGTCCTGGCAGAGTCAGACATCTACAACAGGTTTACAAGAACAAGGCCCTTTGGCCCATTGAGTCAAAGCCAGTCAAACAACCACCTCACTATTCTAATTTCATGTTCCAGCACTTGGCCTGTAGCCCTGCACACCTTGGCATCACAGCTGCACATCGAAATACTTCAATGTTATAGGAGAGTTTCTGCCTCAACCACCCTTACAGGGAGTGAGTCCCCAGACTGCCACCACCCCCCTGGTGAAAATGTGTTTCCTTATGTTCCCTCTTAACCTTTGGCCAATTATCTTTAATCTATGCCGCTCCGATCATTGATTATAATATAACCCCATGTCACCAAGTGTCCCTTTATTGACACATGAACAGTCCTTGACTGTAATGCCTTAGAGAGAGTCAGGCACCGGAGGCTCGGGGTCTCTGACACTTAGCCTGTTTATGTCAGTGAGGATTCTCCCTGTTATATCCTGGTAACGATTTGAGCTTTTCTTGTGAAACCCAGTTGGGAATTTTCATGGTTTTCCCACACACTCCCATCTCTCTTGATGCTCACCCTTGTCTGGTTAATTATTCCTATTTCCTCCTCCTCTATCAATTCATTCCATTTCAGTAAAGTCTGAGATATTTTCAGGGAGGATGTGCACTAGAAACCGCCATAGAGAAGCTCCCAGCCCTTCAATAGAAGGAAGGCCAATGTTTCCAGCAAGCCTGGACTCTACCCTTGTGTACCTTGCCTGAAGGATTCCATGTGATCTGTCAGCCTCCATCCCAGCCTGATAACCATCTCAGACATTGGAAGGAAAGGCCCAGGGAGCAGGTTAACATGGTGCAAAAAGCCTTTCAGCTGAAGCTTCAGTGTCTGCGCTCAGTGTGTATTATCACTTGTTCATTGCTCCGCTTTTACATGGTCTTGGAGAGAGAACTCTTGTTGATGCAGTTTTTTTTAGTGTGTCAGGATATTCAGAGCTGTGAGCATAGAGCAGTCACGTTCACGGACAAGATGGTAAGGTCCTACAGACAGGAAACAAATGACAAGACAAATCTGTTTTGGTGGCACGAGTTGAATTTTGAGCAGGGCCCCCCGAGGGAATCTCTTCAGAATGGGATCTTGTCGAGCCCCCTGAGGTGGGGGTGGGGATGGTTGACGTATGATGGTGGTGGAGCCTCAAATGATGGTGCCAGAGACTGTGCAACTTTCAGCAGTGCACCCCGGTCTCAACCTGGATTCTGTTCTCTCATTTCTGAGGTGGCTTTCAATCCGATGACCATTTTGACGATGGGGCAGGAGCATTGTCCATGGAGCCACGGTCAGTAACAATGTAAACTGTGTGTCTCTGAAGGCCTGAGTTTGCATCTCAGCTCGGGAGGATATCAGCTCATTCATCAAATCTGTTTCTGCCCCTCTGCAGGCTGACCAGGCTGCCGGTGCCTTTCCAACACTCCCAGGTTTTCCCATGTGTCACAGCTCATTCTCCTGAGAGATAGTTTACTCGGAGTCAAAAAGTGTGTTGCTGGAAAAGCACAGCAGGTCAGGCAGTTGTGCTCAGGCTGAGGACATGATCTTGTCCCTCTGTCAGATCCTCTTCGAGAAACTCATGGCTCACCACCGCCCTCTCCAGGACAGTTAGGAAAAGGCAACACCCACCCCATCCCAGGAGAAATCAAAATAAATTACCAATAATTCAAATTATTAAATTGGTGAGGCTTGAATTCATCTCTTTGAAAGACTGGAGCCTCGGTCAGAAACAGAACCATGACACGGGTGACCCTGGTTTGTCAGACTGCAAGGTGGTGTGTCCTTCGGATTGACACTGGGCTCAGCAAAAAATGAATTACACTCAAAAGATCTAACAACTGGCTATCAAAGCGTGCCCCCAAACTGCACAGAACAGCACTTGAGGCTTCGCGCTCCCGTCTCCATCCTTGCTTGTTGACCTTCCCTGGGAAATATCTGGGAAGCACCTGACAGGTCATTCCCACTGGAATCCCCTGGAATAAGCCTGTGGGTTTATTCTCGGATAATGGAAGGAGTCATTACTCATTGTCCTCAGTTGAAGTGCACATTCGCTATAGTTACTAGAAGGCAGCTGTTTCACTGTGCCTGAACAATATAAAGTCAGAAGGCACACAACACCAGGTTCTAGCCCAACAGGTTCATTTGAAATCACAAGCTTCTGAAGTGCTGCTCCTTCATTAGGTGTTCTCCAGTCCACCATCGGTACCCCCACATTACTGAACACTACAAATAAACTGGGACTCTGCGAGGATCTAATTGGCTCCATCTGCAGAAACAAGGCGAGAGAGAGAACAGCTTTCGGACCAGGATACTTATCGCACCACAATGAAAATGCTCTGCATGCTATGATATATCAAAAAGAAGTACATTGGTGTGACTTTTGATTGTCTTCAAAACAAGTGCTGTTTTTTTTTCATTCTGTGATACACGGAGACAATGTTAGTATTGGGTATCACAAAGTATGTTTCCACCATTAAACACTTCCTAACACACCCTCTCCATCCTGCTTTACTCCTTATTGACTCTTCTACAATTGTCCCTGTTCCCTCACTCCATCCCGGTCCCACAGGGATCGATGGCCGGAGTTCATGACCCCGCACTTTATGAAGGTTGGTGTGAAGTGAGGCCAGTGTGTTGGATATTGGGCTCCTGCCTCAGGCCCAGGTGTAGGGGCCTGTTCAAAAATCTACACATTGTCCTTTGTCTCTTTCTGAGTGAACTGGATCAAGTTGCAGTAATGAGCTGGCAACAAGGTGTCTTGTCTAAAATGTTCCCAGCATTGGGCACAAAACTGGCTGTGTCAGAGGAGACAGAGGGCAGTGATGGGAGGATGGTTTTCAGAATGGAGGGCTGTGACTTGTGGGGTTCCACAGGGAATTCTGCTGTATATGGTCTACAGAAATGATTTGGAGGAAAGAGTAGCTGGTCTAATTAGTAAGTTTACAATTGATACAAAGATTGGTAGAATTGCAGATAATGAGAAGGATTATCTAGGATATGGCAGGATAGAGATCAGTTGGATGCTTGGACAGAAAAATGGCAGAGGTAGTTTAATCCAGACAAATGTGAGGTGATGCATTTTGAAAGGTGATGTACAGGTGGGAATTATAGAGTGAATGGCAGAATCCTTTGGGGTATTGATATGCAGAGGGATCTGGGTGAGCATATTCACAAATAACTGAAGGTGCCAGCACAGGGAGGTAAGGCAGTAAAAAAGGCTGATGGCCTGCTTGCCTTCATTGGAAGAGGCATTGAGTATAAGGATAGACAAGTCATGCTGCAGCTTTATAGAACTTTAGTTCGGCCACACTTGGAATATGGCATACTGTTCTGGTTGCATAGAACTGCATACAGTCCAAAAGGAAGGATGTGAATGTTTTGAAGACGGTGCAGAAAATGTTTACCAGGATATTGTCTGGTATGGGGGGATTGTAGTTCTGAAGAAAGGTTGGAGAGACTGAGTTTGTTTTCACTGGAATGCAGGAAAATGAGGTGCGTCCTGATAGAAGTTTACAGAGTTGTGAATGGGATAGGCAGAGTGGAAAATATGAGGCTTTTTCCCAGGGTGGAGGGGTCAAATACTAGGGGACACAGGTTCAAGGTGCAGGGGTTTGGGTGAATTAATTGTACAGAGATGTACAAACCAAGTATTTCACACAAAGGAAGTTGAGTACCTGGAACACACAGCCAGAGGAGGGGGTGGAAGCAGACACAATAGAAGTATTCAAGAAATACCTGCAGTAATGCATAAATAGGAAGGGAATAGAGGGATATGAATTCTGTCGATGAAGACAGTTTCAGTATAGAAGGGCAAAATGTATCAGCACAGGCTTGGAGGGCTGAAGGGCCTGTTCCTGTGCTGTATTGTTCCTTGTCCTTTGGTCCCTGTTGTTGAATTGGATTCTCGGGAGCCAGCTCCGTATGAAGAGCCTGTTCTCATTCTTTTGTTGGAGTTCATGGGGCAGCTGCTGCTTCCTTGCTACATCACTGATCAAACCAACAATGGGGAAAGCCTCTTGATATTTTAAATACACTTTCTGCAGGAAAATGTTTGGCTGAGGTTTTAATATTGTTTAATAAGATAATGACATCAATACACCAGTGTTGTTTATGGCTGGGAACATTTAACATCATAGTCCTTGTTTCAAATGGACTCTCACTCGTGATAATACAGTTTTCAATGTTTCTCTCCCTTTACGTGTTATGAAGAGATTTATCAACATGTTTTGGTGAGGACTGTGCATCTTCATTGGAGGATTGGAAGATGATATCTTCAGGACACACGCACTAAACAATCCCACCACCCTGTGGCCGACCATTTCAACTCCCCCTCCCACCTGCTAAGGATATGCAAGTCCCTAGGCCTCCTCCACCGCCAAATTGAAGCCATCTAACTACTAGAGGAAGAACACCACATCTTCCACCTTGAGACCCTCCAATGACACGGAATCAATGTTATAGAGTCATAGAGATGTACAGCATGGAAACAAACCCTTTAGTCCAACCCGTCCATGCCGACCAGATATCCCAACCCAATCTAGTCCCACCTGCCAGTACCTGGCCCATATCCCTCCAAACCCTTCTTAGTCATATACCCATCCAAATACCTCTTAAATGTTGCAATTGTACCAGCCTCCACCACATCCTCTGGCAGCTCATTCCATACACGTACCACCCTCTGCATGAAAAAGTAGCCCCTTAGGTCTCTTTTATATCTTTCCCCTCTCACCCGAAACCTATGCCCTCTAGTTGTGGACTCCCTGACCCCAGGGAAAAGACGTTGTCTATTTATTCTATCTATGCCCCTGCTAATTTTGTAAACCTCTAAAGGTCACCCCTCAGCCTCACTAATGCCCTATACAGCCGCAACATGACCTCCCAACTCCTGTTCTCAATACTCTGAATGTTGATGTTACTTGTTTCCTCATCTCCACTCCCCCAGCTTATCCCAGATCCAACCCTCCAACTCGGCACCACCCTTTTGAACTGTCCTACCTGTCCATCTTCCTTCCCACCTATCCACTCTACCCTTCACTCTGACTTATCACTGCCACCCCTCACCTCCACGTACCTATTGCAATCTTCACGACCTTGCCCCCAGCCCCAATTCCCTCCCATTTATCTCTCCAACTCCTCAATCCCTCCTCCCCATTCCTGATGAAGAGCTTATGCTCAAAACGTCGACTCTCCTGCCCAGGGATACTGCCTGACTGGCCATGCTTTTCCAGCACTACACAATTTCACTCTGTGCTGTGGTAACAGTGTGTTAAAGCCCAGTGCAGGTCATCTGTCATCTCAATCAAGTTACAAGGCCTAAGGTTGGTCAGTAATGTCTGGCCCCAGAACAATAACACTGACTGACTGGAGACAACCAAGATCAAATCCCAGTGAGAGTGTTATTGACCTTCACACTCAAAGCCCACCAAGGAGGTGGTTGTTGTTAGTCTCAATATTGCCACAGATAAAGTTCTCCCAGAGATTCATAAGTCATTCTAGATTTTAAACAAGGGAGGGATGTTGTGGGGAGACAGATGGGAAGGCAGGGAGAGGAAACAAAAAGGAGAGAGAATTACATTTCTGTTACACCGTTCATGAGCTCAGGATGTTCAAAGATGTTTTACAGCTAATGTATACTTCCAAAGTCTAGTCATTGTTGTAATGTGGGAACTGTGATAGCCCATTTCCTCTCAGCAGGCTCCCACGATAACAGCGAACGATTGACAAGGATCTCAAGGATCGGACACGGAGTGGAGAATGGGATGGAATGGCAAGTGAAACCCAAGCAGCCAATGAGGCCTGAGTATTAGGCTGGGTGGAAGGGAGATGTCAAAGGAAATGGGCTTCTTAAAATTCCTTCATGGGATGTGGGGTTCACTGAATGGGCCAGCATTTATTACCTATCCCTAGGTGCCCTGGTGAAGTTGGTGCTGAGTTGCTTTCTTGAACCGTTGCATCCATATGCTGTAAATAGACTCATGAAGCCTTTCGAGGGAAAGTTACAGGATTTTGACCCAATGGCAGTAAAGGAACAGTTCAAAGTCACGACGGTGAGTGACTTGCATGGAACCTCCAGGGATTGGTGTTCCCATATATCTGCTGTCCTTGTCGTTCCAGACTGCAGCAGTCATGGGTTTGGAAGGAACTATTTGAAGGACGTTTGATGAGCTGGTGTTAGTGGTACAGTTGGCTGGAAATGATTACTTCGTTACAGCCATGGTCATTCCCTTTCCTGTTATATCGGTGAAACCTGTCAATAAATAACTCCTGGTCAGTAATATCAACAACAACAGCTTGTATTAATATAGCATCTTTAATATAGTAACCGTTCAAAAGGTGGGGAGATACGGTGTTTGTGTTGATGACCAAAAGGAGACCAAGAGTTTGTTCTAAGAAGTGAGAGGGGTTTGTGGAGGAAATCCCCGTGCTGAGGGCCTGGGAGACTGAAGGCACAGCTGCGAGCCATGAGGGGGAAGGCCAGAGTGGAGAGTTTGGGAGATGGGGTGAGGGATTGAGGATAACCGAGTGGTCCATTATATCATCTCCCCCACCTGCTGCAGCAGGAGACTGCGGAGAGGAATTGGGAGGCTGGGCAAGGCACCACCCAGAGGCTGGAGGCTGATACTGCAAGCAGGGTCCAAACCAGTTCTGCTGTGAGAAATTGGAGCAGGAGGATGCTTCCAATGCCAGTCCATCCTTTCTTAAATACAGGGACCAAAACTGCACACAGCCCTGCACGTGCAGGCTCATTCACACCCATTAGAACTGGTACAAGATTTCTCTATTTTTAAATTCCAACCCGCAGCAATAAAGGTTAAAATTCCATTCACCCCCCCCCCCCCCATCCAGTGCCCGAGAGATTTGTTGGGGGGGCGGTGGAGTTGGGGGAGTTGTGTGGGTTGGGTGGGGGGGGTAATGACAGCAGTCTCTGACAGATGTAATGCTTAAAATGCTATCACTACAAGAGTGAAAAGGTAGGGTGGGGACACTGGCAGTGACCCCCTCCATAGGGAGAGGGGAAAGATCACTGACACATTTAAAACTGTATTAACACAAGTGAGAATTCAAACAACCACCCACTCCATCATGAGTCTTCCCGCATTGTTGGTTTGATCAGTGACGTAGCAAGGAAGCAGCAGCTGCCCCATGAACTCCAACAAAAGAATGAGAACAGGCTCTTCATACGGAGCTGGCTCCAGAGAATCCAATTCAACAGCAGGGACCAAAGGACAAGGAACATTACAGCACAGAAACAGGCCCATCGGCCCTTCAAGCCTGTGCTGACACATTTTGTGCTTCCTCACTGAAACTGTATTCACCTACAGGATTCATATCCCTCTGTTCTCTTCCTATCCATGTGTTCATCCAGGTATTTCTTGAAAGCTGCTATTGTGTCTGCTTCCACCACCTCCTGGCTGTGTGTTCCAGCCCCTCACGACTGTTTGTGTGAAATATTTACCTCACACATCTGTTTTAAATCCCCACCCCCACACCTTGAACCTGTGTCCACTGTAACTGACCCCTCTCCCCTGGGAAAAACCCTCATATTTCCCACTCTCTCCATGCCATTCACAATTTCATAAACTTCTATTAGGTTGCCCTTTAACCTTCTACATTCCAACGAAAAAAATTCCAGTCTATCCAACCTTCCTTCATCACTAAAACCCTCCATATCAGATAGCATTCATGGTAAATCTTTTCTGTACCCTCTCCAAAACATCCACATCCTTCTGGTCATGTGGTGACTAGAACTCTATGCAAATATTCCAAGTGTGGCCAAACTAAAGTTCAGTAAAGCTGCGGTATAACTTGTCTATCCCAATCCTCACTGCTCCTCCCAATGTAGCCAAGAGTGCCATTGGCCTTTTTTTACTACCTTAGGTGCTGCCACCATCAGTGATCTGTGAACATGTACATCCAGATCCCTCTGCATTTCAATACTCCAATGGATTCTGCCATTCACTGTGCAGGTATTCTGCCACCTGTATTTCATCTTTCAAAATGCATCATTTCACATTTATCTGGATTAAATGTCATATGCCATTTTCTATCCATGCATCCAATTGATCTATGTCCTGCTGTATCCTCTAATAATCTGATCATTAACTGCAACTCCAGCAATCTTTGTGGCATCCACAAACTCATCAATTAGACTAGCCATGTTTTCATTCAAATCACTAATGGAGACCATGAACAGCAAAGGTCCCATCATTGATCCCTGTAAAACCCCACAAGACACAGTCCTCCATTCTGAAATCCATCCTTCCATCACTAACCTCTATCGCCTCTGACACAGCCAGTTCTGTACCCAGTGCTGGGAACATATTAGACAAGACACCTTGTTGCCAGATCGTTACTGCAACTTGATCCAGTTCACTCAGAAAGAGAAAAAGGACAAGGTGCAGATTGTTGAACAGGCCCCTACACCTGGGCGTGAGGCAGGGGCCCAAGTTCCAACACACTACACATGAAACTTAAGGCAGAGTGGGGTCATGACGTCTGTCCATATGTTCCTTTGGGACTGGAAAGGAGTGAGGAAATAGAGGCGATTGTAGAAGAGTCAATAAGGATTAAAGCAAGATGGAGAGAGAGTTTTGGAAAGGGGCTAAAGGAGGAAATAAACTTTTTGCCACCCAACGCTGACATAGTCTCCGTGTATCACATCATGAATAAAATAGCACACTGTGAGGACCATCAAAAGTTACCCAAAAGTTCATTTTTTTTAGATTAGACTACTTACAGTGTGGAAACAGGCCCTTCGGCCCAACAAGTCCACACCGACCCGCCACCCATACGTTTTACCCCTTACTTAACACTACGGGCAAATTAGCATGGCCAATTCACCTGACCCGCACATCTTTGGACTGTGGGAGGAAACCGGAGCACCCGGAGGAAACCCATGCAGACACGGGGAGAACGTGCAGACTCCACACAGTCAGTCGCCTGAGTCGGGAAGTGAACCCGGGTCTCAGGCGCTGTGAGATAGCAGTGCTAAGCACTGTGCCACCGTGCCGCCCACCATGCCGCCACCGTGCTATGATATATCTTTTTGATATATCATAGCACGCAGACTATTTTCATTGTGGTGCAATTAGGTATCCTGGTTAAAAAGATGTTTTCTCTCACTCTCTCTCCTCAAATTTCAAATTAATCAGTTGGGCTAGAACCTGGTGTAGTGTGTCCTCTGACTTTGTATTGTTCGGGCACAGTGAAACAGCTGCTTTCTAGTTACTACGGAGGACTTGCACAGCTCCTGAAGACTATGGGTAATGACTCCTTTTATTAGCCACAAACACACCAGTAGTCATTCCAGTGGATTCCAGTGGGAATGACCAATCTGTTGCTTTGACCTAGTTCCCCAGTTAATCAGGCCATGGCTGACCTGGAATACATTCTCCCTTTGTCCTGTAAACCGTACTGCCCTGAGAAAATGAACATCGAAACTCAATCTCAACAACTTTTTATTTTGGATTGAGGGTTCCAGATTTCCATCACTCTGTCAGATGGAATTTTTCCTGAAATTGTCTGAATTACAATTTTAACAACCCTCTTGTTCTGGACTCTGGGACTGGAGAAAGCAATTTACATCAACACTGTTCATCGTGTCTGGGGAAAAGTCTCACTGATGTAACCTGTTCTCTCTCATTAACAGATTTTGATCTCAAGGTGACATCACAGGCTGGATACTGAGAGGGTGGATCCTGTTATAGGGCAGATGAAAACTGGGGTCCGGTTTAACACAAAGCAGTCTCCCGTTTAAAGGGAAGGAGGGGTTTTCTTGCTGATGGTTGACAGTCTGTGGAATCCTCTTCTCTACATGGGAATGGAGGTTCACTCATGGAGTTGGCACAAGGTTACAGTAGACAGATTTTTTGATGAACAAGGCAATTAAGGATAATGGGAGGGGATGGGGAAGCAGAAAGTACAGGTGAGACCATAACCCGATGAGCAGTGATCTTCTTCATTGGCGCAGCAGCTCCCAAAAGGCCTGCTCCTGCTCCTGGGCCCTATGTTCTGACAGAGGCTGCAGCAATCCTGGACCCCCATCTTTCCTTTGTCACTCACTGACAAAAATGACAAAAGTTAAAATTATTTTCTTTAACAAGACCAACTCAATTCTTGTTGCAGTCATTTTCTTTGCTGGCATTTAAGTTCAACAGGGTTTCAGAAACACGTCATTGTCTTATGTTGCAGTGGAGACAGACACAAGGCAGTGAGGCCTCAGAGAACACCGAGAGCTTTCACTCTGCACAACAAGGCTGTCAGCACAAGCATCTGGTGACAGGATTGTAGGGGGTTGAAAAGGAGAGAGTCACGGAGAAAAGAGACCTTATAGTTCAAAATAAAACCTCTTCATATATTCCCACACTCTAATGAATTAATGTTAGAGGATTAGAAACCCAGAATGGTGAGAGTGTGCTGGCTCAGAAGCTAAAAGGCAGAGAGCAAGGAGCTGCATTATTCCTTCTCATTATTATTTCTGCTTCATCATTGGCGAGCTACATAATTATTGCCCACCCCCAGTTGCTTGGACTAAGTTCTTTGCTGAGCCAGGTCATGGGGTCATTAAAAATGGATCATGTCACAGTGGGGCAGGAGTCAGACCAGGCTCCCTCAATGAAAGAACATTTGTGAACATCACATTGGATTTCATGTCTATTTTGGACAGATTCCAGCGCCTTCCTTTCCAGACATTACATGGCTCATCACCGCCCTCTCCAGGACAATTGGGGAAAGGCAACGCCCGCCCATTCCAAGAGAAATCAGGAGAAATGATGTAAAATTAAAATGATCAAACTGGTGAGGCTTGAATTCATCTCTTTGAAAGACTGGACTCTCAGCCAGAAACAGAGCCATGACATGGGTGACCCTGGTTTGTCAGATTGAAAGGTGGAGTGTCCTTTGGATTGACACTGGGATCAGCAAAAAAAATGAATTACACTCAAAGATTGAACAAACAGCTATCAAAGCGGGTCAGCAAACTGCAGAGTACAGCACTTGCAGCTCCGCGTCCCCATCTCCATCCTTGCTGTTGCCCTTCCCTAACTGTCCTGGAGAGGGCGGTGGTGAGCCATGAGTGTCTCGAAGAGGATCTGACAGAGGGGCAAGGTCATGTCCTCGGCCTGAGCACAACTGCCTGACCTGCTGTGCTTTTCCAGCGCCACACTTTTCGACTCCAAGTAAACTATCCCTCAGCAGAATGAGCTGTGACACAAGAGGAAACGTGGGAGTGTTGGAAAGGCACCGGCAGCCTGGTCAGCCTGCAGAGGGGCAGAAACAGATTTGATGAATGAGATGATATCCTTCTGAGCTGAGATGCAGACTCAGGCTTTCAGAGCCACACAGTTTACATTGTTACTGACCGTGGCTCTATGGGCAATGTTCCTGCTTCAGAGTCAAAATGGTCATTGGATTGAAAGCCACCTCAGAAATGAGAACACAGAATCCAGGTTGAGACTGCAGTGAATTCTGGCACCATGTTATGTATGGGATGTTCATTTAAAGCCCCACCAGCACCACCCAGACCCCAATCCCTCCACCTCAGGGGGCTCGACAAGATCCCATTCTAAAAGAGATTCCCTTGGGTATCCTGCTCAATATTCATCTAATGCCACCAAAAGAGATTTGGCTCATCATTCATTTGCTGATTTTGGGACCTCAGCATTTTGTCTTGTGAAGGTGATTGCACTGTGCAGGCAGCTTTAAATATCTTGGGACGATTGAAAAAACACTGCACCAACAAGTGTTCTTTCTTCCTGTCACATAACAGGGGAGCAAATCAGTAACTGAAAATCCACACTGAAGGCAAACACTGAAGCTTCAGCTGAAAGGCTTTTTGCACCATGTTAACCTGCGCCCTGGGCATTTCCTTCCAGTGTCCGAGATGGTTATCAGGCTGGGATGGAGGCTTACAAGAGGCTGGAAGAACACAGCAAGCCAGGCAGAATCTGGAGGTGGAGAAGTCAACATTTCGGGTATAACCCTTCTTCAGAACTGCAGGTGGGGGTAGGGGGAGCTGCAAATCAAAGTGGGATCAGTTGTTTGGGTGGGTGGAGGGGAATGGTGGAGTGGAAGGTATTGAGTGATGAACACAGGTAGAGGGTTTGAAGTGGTTGGTTGATGGGAGGAATGAATCCATTTGGTGGTTGGAAGGGAGGGTCTGTAAGTGGAATAGAATGAAGGAGGGGGACAGGAAAAGGAGTCGAAAGTTGGGAAGGGAAGCTTTTTGAAATTGGAGAACTCAATGTTGATTCCTCTGGGTTCTAAGCTACCCCAGGGAAAAGATAATTATTTTTTCCTCCAATTTGCAGTCTGATTGCTTGTGGCAATGGAGGAGGCAGAGGATGGTCATGTCTGAGAGGCAATAGGAAGGGGAATTGAAATAGGCAGTGACTGGGAGGCCAGGTCAGCCTTTGTGAGCCTGGCTCAGATGCTCAGCAAAACATGCCCTTAGTTTATGTTTGGTCTCACCGATCCAGAGAAGACCACAACGGGTGCACCGGATACAATAAACTAGGTTGGAGAAGAGGCAGGTGAACCTCTGTCTGACCTGGAAGGACTGGGGCCCTGGATGGAAATGACAGGGGTGGTGTGTCGGCAGGTTTTGCAACTTTTACGGTTGCAGGGGAAGATACCAGGGTTTTGTTGGGGGAGGAGGGGGTAGGTGTGAAGTGTGGTGAAAACCAAGGATTGGCAAAGGGAACAGTCCTTGTGGAAGGCAGAGAGGGGTGGGGAGGGTAAGATGTTCTTGGTGGTGGGGGTCTAGCTGGAGTTGGCAGAATTTTTTGAGGCTGATATGTTGGATGTGGAGATTGGTGGGGTGTAAGTTGAAGACAAGGGGGACCCTGTCTTTATTGAATTTTGGAGGGGGGTGTTTAGATTTGGAGAGCAGAGAATGGAGGAGGTGTGGTGGAGGGCTTTCTGGATGGCAGAGGTGGGAAAAGTATATTGTTAAAAATAGGTGGACATCTGGGACACTTGGGAGGGGAGCGTCTCCTCGTTCGAGCAGATGTGACGGAGATGGAAGAATTGGGAAAACGGGATGGTGTTCTTGCAGGATATTGGTTGGGAGAAGGTGTTGTCCAGGTAGTTGTGTGAGTCTGTGGGTTTACAGTAGATGTCTGTTCCTAGACTGTCACCGGAGATGGAAATGGGGTGGTCAAGAAAGGAGAAGAATTTGTCCAAGATAGACTACGTGAATTTAGGGGAAGGTTGGAAGTTGTTAGCAAAGTAGATGAAATGCTCCAGTTCAGCCTGGGTAGTGGATGCAGCACTGATGCAGTCACTGATGTAATGGCGGAAGATTTGGGGAACGGTGCCTGTGCATGTACTGGTGAGGTGTTGTTTGATGTAGCCGACAACAAGCAGACATAGCTGGGACCCAGGGCCACCCACTGGATTTGGAGGAAATGGGAAGAGTTGAAGGAGGGTGACAGATCACATGGAAATGTTTGGAAAAGGTTCACAAGGACACAGTCCAGGCTTCCTGCAAACATCAGCCTTCCTTCTATTGTAGTGCTTCTTCATAGGAGCTTCTCTATGGTGGTTTCAAGTACACATCCTCCGTGGAAATATCACAGACTTTACTGAAATGGGAAGAATTAACCAGACAAGGGTGAGCATCAGGAGAGGTGGGAGTGTGTGGAAGACTCTGTGCCATGAAAAAACCCCAAAGGAGTTTCACAAGAAAAGCTCAAATCTTTACAAGGATATAACAGGGAGATGACTTACTGACATCAAACAGGTTGAGTGTTAGGGACCCTGTGCCTCTGGTGCCTAACTCTATATGAGACATTACAGTCAAGGATAGTTGATGTGCAAATAAAAGGGTGACTTGATGATGTGGAGTTATTTCATGATCAATGACTGGGGGCAGAGATTTGAGGGAAATGGCAGAAGATTAAGAGGGATGTAAGGAAACACGCTTTCATGCAGAAGGTGGTGGTAATTTGTAACTTGCTTTCTGTAAGGGTAGTTGAGGCAGAAGCTCTCCCATAACATTGAAGTATTTCGATGTGCAGCTACGATGCCAAGGCATACAGGGTTACGGGCCGAGTACTGGAACACGGAATTAGAATAGTGAGGTGGTTGTTCGACTGGCTTTGGCTCATTGGGCCGAAGGGCCTTGTTCCTGTGGACCTGTTGTAGATGTCTGACTGTGCCAGGACTCCAGCAATGTGGCTGACCCTTGCCTGACATTTGAAAGGCCAAGCAAGCCACTCAGTTTCAGGGCAGTTAGGGATGGAGAACAAATGCTGGTCTTGCCAGTGACACCCACATCCCAGGAAAGAATAGACGGCCTCAATGGTAACACCGTCACCTGAACCTGCAGGTTTCAAGCCCCACTCCAGTCACTGGAGCACTATCCTGAGACTGGCAAACGTAAAGACGCCATCTGCTGGATGATCAGTTAAACCACTGCCCTCTCAGGTCAATGTGAATATAAGGGCTTTGTGACCATCTCAGGGAAAATCTCCCCAGTGTGCTGACCAATGCTTCTCTTATAACCAATGGCATTAAAACAGATACAAGAGTAAAATACTGCAAATCTCAAATAAAACAAGATGCTCGAGAAGGGGAACAGGTGCAGCCGCTTTAGAGAGAGGAGGGAATAATGTTTTGGATTCAGTAATGTTTTATCAAAAAGACACCACAGTTTTTGATGATTTTATTCAATTTTAACCTGTTTTATGTTATTTTGTTTTATTCAAATCTTGTTTATCAAATTTCAGCTGGCTTGATTGGCACCACATCGACATATATCCATTGCCTCCACATTGACCCTCAGTAACAGCTGTGTGCACTATCTACAAGATACATTGCAGAGGTTCAGCAAAGATCCTGAGAGAGCACCTTCCAAACCCATGACCACTTCCATCAAGAAGGACATGGTAGCAGGTACACAGGAACACCGCTCTTTGCACTTTCCCCTCCAAGCCATTCAGCATTCTGATCTGGAAATGTATCACTGTTCCTACATTGTTACTGGGTCAGAATCCTGGAATTCCCTTCCTCCGCACATTGTGGGTCTACCTACAGCACACTGCAGCGGTTCAAGAAAGCAGCTCCGCGCCACTGTGTGCATGACAATGAGAGATGGACAGTAACAAGGCTGGTGAAAAGTAAGAGTAGGTGTGATTAGGGATCTGAAAGTGAGAATGTGATGTTTCAGTTCGTCCTGGACATCTCAAGGTTTGTATGAACTTTTGGTCTCCTAATTGCAGAAGGAATATAAATCCATTGGAAGTGTTTCAGAGGAATTTTACCTGACGGATCCCTGGTATGAGGGGCCTGTGTGATGAGGAAGGATTGGAAAGGCTGGCCTTGTTCTCACTGGAGTTTCGAAGAGTGGGGGGTTTTCCTGTCCCACTGTATTCTCCAAACCCTTATCTGACCCCCTCTTGGGTCATACCCTCCTGCCCCTTACTAACATGGAATTGGACTGCCCAGTCCTGAGGCTTACACCTTCCATCTGGAACAAAGTCTCAGGTATCGCTGCCCCTCCCTGATGTATCAGGATTCTTACAACTCAGCTTCCAATCCAAACCCCCTGAGTGGGAGTTGCTGTAGATTTATACAGTCACTACAGATGTATTTACCCTGAATCATTTCAGTTTAATGAACAAATGCTGATCCCACTTACAAATGAAAGAAATCAACTGTTTCATTAAACTAGTAATTGTCCTCAGTCTCTGGATCAATGTTTCAGTGCTTGTCATTTCTTGAATTTCCCTATTTGAGGTTTCCTAAGCACACTATTTATATGTTTCTTTACACAAATCTCTTCCCAGCTGATCTGGTCAACAGACTCCTGTCCCCTTGTTTGTTATTTTGCTATTTTCAAACCAAGTGCATGTGCAGGCTCCCATCAGCTGAAGTGACAGTCAGTTCACCGAACTCCCACATTGACCAAACTTCCCAGCATCCCCCTCTATGCCAGCTGCACTGAGTGCCAACTGCAGGATATAGGCTGCCCTGTATTTATACTGGTGCTAATTGATATCACTTTGTGCTGTTGTTCTAATAGAGTCATAGAGATGTACAGCAGGGAGACAGAACCTTCGGTCCAACTCGACCACGCTGACCAGACATCCCAACTCAATCTAGTTCCACTTGCCAATGCTCAGGATCTGGGTTAAGCTCGCTCATTTCTCAGTCTGAAGCTTCCTTCTTTCAGCCTGAGAAATACGTTACTTTTACAACAAACGAATGTGACTTTAATGCTTGAATCTGTTTTGAAGATTAATGGGCTCAATGCTTTGATTCAATGAGGTAAGATATGAAATACCTGTGACACTTGTTATAATCCAGTCTTCTCTAACCAATCTCTTCGGGGACCTGGATGAGTGTGAGGAGATTGGGTTTTGATGGAACTACCCACAGACTCAAGTCAAAAGAAGCAAAGCAAGAAAGACAGGTGGACCGAATACAAGAGAGCACATTATGAGGGAAAACCAATTATTACCAAAGGAGAGAGCGACAACATTGAATTGCTTCTGGTGTCATCCTCTGTGCCCTAACGTTTCACAGTGTCAGCTCCACATCCTTCCATTGGCTTTGTCATCGAGAGTCAACGATTCCCTTCCCACAGCCCTTTTTAAAATGCCCTGCCCCAGGGAATCACTCAGATAGAAAATATTTCACCTTTTCTGGGAAGGTTGGAGAAATATTGGATGTCGATGAGCTGCTTTCTCATACTTCAGGGTCTGACAGAAGGATGTGTGTAGTCTGTGGATTCTGGAGACAGATCACTGAGATATTCCTCACTCCCATCAACACCTGACTTTATCCTGACATCAGTTCCTATTCTTCAATATAAAGTACCCCCACCAGTTTCAGACTAGACATTTCACACCCAGCCCCCATTTCCTCACATTGGAATCAAGAACCAAACTTGCCCCATCTCAGGATTACCCTCTGAATGTGGTGTCAGTGTGCTAATGCTGTGTTTGAATGAAAGAGCCACAGTGGAATCTGGGACTGAATCCAAGGGGTTTCTGACCCACCAGCAGCCTCCCCGCTGTGTGAGATTCTGTTTCGATAAGATTTCAGCCCCATGGTTCCCACTGATACGAGAACCATGGAGTGAGATTGCTGGAGCCACGTGTGGACTGAGGAACACAACAGTCAGGACAATGAGCTGCTCTGGAATCCACCCTGAGCCCTGGATGGTTGTCACTGAGATGGCCCAGGGGCTACAGAATGTGACAGCAGAAAGTTTAACATTGACTGTCCTCCCCAGCCGGGACTCCCAGACTCCCCCTGGACCGAACATTCTCAATCTGACCCCAGGGACACACGGGACAATTCCATCTCATTTGAAGAGTAAAGAAAACCCAAGTCTAATTTATGGAATATTTATTACCCAAACCCTGTGGAATTGTTATTCTGCGTTCCAAGATTCTGCTGATCATATTGATGAATAGAGTGTCCCCAGTGACCCTGATCTGAATTGGTTGGCTCAGGATCTTGCTGTCCCTGATGGATGGGTTGGTGTGGAGGGGGAATTGCCATCAGAATATTTTGTATCAGGGATATATGCAGGCAGTATAGTGGATGACGTGGTGGCTCAGTGGTTAGCACTGCTGTCTTGTAGTGCTAGGAACCTGGGTTCCATCCCTGCCTAAAGTGAATATCTATGTGGATTTCGCACATTCTCTCCAAATACAAATCAAATGTTGCATGGAATATTTACTTTGCAAACCCTGTGATATTGTTATTCTGGGTAGTAAGATCCTGCTGGTCAAATTGATCAATAAAATGGGAACTGAACTGCTCGGCTCGGGATCTTGCTGTGCTGAAAGGATGTGTTGGTGTTCAGGGGAATTCCCATCAGATTATTGTGTTCCCCATTGCCCCCTCTATTCTCCCCTTTCTGCTCCATACCTGGGACTGGGATAGAGCTTTTCACTTCATACACCTATCCCTGAGGACTCAGCTCTGGCCATTCCCAAAGCACTCACAAGACAGAGACTGAATCTTCTTCATCTTTATTCCCTTTTCCAGATTGACATTGACAGAAAACAGACTGCAATTAACAGCCCAGACAGAGGAAGCTGCACAAATTCACAGCCACAATGGAGCTTGAGGAAAACACTTGTGGAGATTTTCTCAATAACATTAGAATCCTGTCCCTTTAAACGGTGACAAAATCTTAAATTGGAACTGACGGCTGAGCAGGAAGGAGGTCTGTTTTACTGAAACAGAGACTTTTGAGGTTCACATTGTTTTTGCACAGCTGACAGTCTTTAGCATCTTCGAGAGGTTTTACTTGACATCGTAAGTTAACACTGTCCCCATCAAACACATCCAGGTCAGGAAAAGCATGGGGATAGACAAAGAGTAAAGTTTTCTCTACACTATCCCAATGATCTGCCTTAACCCCTAAAGGTCAGAAGTATCTCCAAGCCAGTCCTGTGAAGGAAGAGAGTTGAAATTCAGTGCTGACAATGACCTTTGACCTGCCAGCTCAGCCCTGTCCTATTTAAAGTTGTGTCTCCTCTGTGGACTGTCTCAAACACTCTACACACATTCTGATCTCCTGATGCTCTTGCTGAGGGGAGAGGGGAGGGTCATGTGGGTGAGGGCACAGGAGAAGCGAGCGTCGGATTCCCAGTCAGACCCAGAGAGGGTCAGCAGGCTGCTGACACTGTAGGTACTGTCCGAAGCTCGCAGGTAGTTGCTGGTCTGAACCCCGTCCGAAATGACTGCACCATCCTTCTTCCACTGCACCTCCAGCTCATCAGGATAGAAGTGATTGGCAAGGCACACCAGGGTGGCAGTGCCCTTGGCATTGACCTGCTCCGGGGAGGGGGGCAGCAGGGTCAGCTTGGGCTGAGAGTTGTCACGGACTGAAAGACAAGAGAAACAATTTTAATCCCTGCCTTTTGAAGGTACATAAACTCTCTGAACATTAACTGCTAAAACATTTGAACATTTGTATCCAGTACCTAGCAGACCTGACAAAAGCACTGGCATTTTAAAAATTGCTTTTTGGGATGTGTATGGCACTGGCAGAGCCAGTCGCTGCCCATCCCTAATTGTCTCTGAGAAGGTGATGGTGATGCAGCAGAATGATAAGGGACAGTCCTGGACCACCATTTAAGGATTGAATGTGGGCAGCTGGAAGGGCTATCAATGTGGGAGCATTTTAGTGACAGTGATCGGACCTCAGTGAGATTGAGAATAGGGATGGAAATGGAGAACCGTGGAGCAAGTGTAAAAGTTTTCATTTGGGAACAATCCATTTTACCAAACTGTGTGGTAATTTGATAAAAGAGTACTGGAACCATCGACTTGATGGGAGATCAGTGACAGGGCAGTGGGAGGTCTCCAAGGATGAGACAGAGACAGAGATCATTCAGAATCTTTTCCCAAAAGAGTAAGAGTGGCACTCCCAAAGAGAGAGTCTCAGCAAAGATGTGAAACTATCGATATGATGTGGAGGCTCTGGTGCCCGACTGGGTGGACATGTTCAGGAGTCACATGACACCAGGTTCCAGTCCAACAGGTTTATTGAAAATCACAAGCTTTGGAAACTCTACTCCATCTTCAGGTGAAGCAACTTCAGTGCTGAAGGAACAGAGCTCTGAAAGCTTGTGATTTGAAATAAGCCTGTTGGACTATAACCTGCTGTCGTGTGACTTCTGACCTCAAATGAAGTCCCGTTAGAGCACAATGAGAGAACTGTGTGCAGTTCTGGTCACCACATTGCAGGAAGTATGTGATCCCCCTACAGATGGGGAGAGTAGAGGATTTTATCAGGAATGAGGAGTATTAGCTTTGAGGAATGATTGGTTTGGCTGGGACTGGTTTCTTTGGAACACAGGAGGCTGAGGGGAGATTTGATCGATGGTGTGTAAAATGATGAGGGGTCTGGATAGAGTGGGTAGGAAGGACTGATTTCGATCAGCACAGAGGGCAATAACCATGGAGAGAGATTGAAATGAATTGGGGGCAGGGTTCGAGGGGAGTTGAGGAGTAATTGTTTTCACCCAGTGGCTGGTGGGATCAGGACCTCACAAGCTGAAAGGGTGAGAGCGGCAGAAACCCTCATCACATTGAAAAAACACTTGGATAGTCACTTGAAACACCAAAGCCTCCAGAGCTATGGAGCAAGAGCTGGTATGTGGGGTGGAATTCGACACCTCTTTAGCAAACCTCCGATCACTCACAGCTTGGGATAAGTTTATTCAACAACATTGGAGCAGAGTTGGATCAGCACACTTCAGGAAGGAGTCACGTGAGGTGTCCATGGAGAAGGTTCTAGATTTTGTTTCAAATCTTCCAGCTCAGCAAGGTCAAATGTGAGGGTGCAAAGAGTCTCAGTGTCTTGGGATCAGACAGTGACACTGCTCTTAATGATCCCATGTTCCCTGGAAGATGGAAGTGTGTATCCAACGGGCAAGGGTCAGGTTCAGGAGACTCCAACCTCAAAGAAAGACTTGCATTTATGTTGCACCTGCCTCCACCTAAGGATGTCGCAGTGTCCCTTTCCATCAGACTGTGCTCAGCAAGATCCCAGAGAGCTGGGTGACAATGAGGCGAGGATCAGATTTTTAGTGATGCTAATTAGGGAATCAATATTGACCAGGAGACACCGTCCTGCTGTCTGTCTAATAGAGCCATGGAATGGCATCTCTGATATCTGAAAGGCTCCCAGTGCATCAAAAGAGAGACTTGTATGTCAGGCTCTCCCAAAGCATTTACAGAGAGTGAGGGACTTGTCTGAATACTGGTCACTGTTGTAATGCAGAAAACACAATTTGTACACAGCAATATCGCGCAATCGTAAATGAGATTATGAAGCATGTTCAGTGATGTTTCAGGGATAAATATTGACCTGAAGTCAACTCAAAGAGAAAGCAAATGGGTTCACTTGCACAGAACGTGAGAAAATGAAAGGCACAGGAGAAGGTGGGAGTCGTGGTTAGTGATGGGTTTGATTGTTACCAGAAAATAAAAGGAAGGATCAGAATTTGTGAATGTCATATTGTAACAAGGCAATACAGACAGTAGAAATAACCTAAAGTCTTTGTATGATAACGCATTCGGAATAAGGTAGACAGAGTGATGCCACAAGTTGAGGTTCCCAAGGACTTTAAAATCATTAAAGTGACGCAGGGCTCAGGAGAGGTTAGTAAAGTTTCCAGAATAATTAATAGGACATAGATTATGGAAAGGGTCAGAAAATTAATTTTAGGCACAGTGCATAAGGGGACAACTATGAAAAGGAGGGTAGTCAATGCAGGACTGAGGGTGTTGTACCTGAATTCAGGAAGTATCCGAAATGAGGTAAATGAGCTTGTAACACAGATTGGAATTGGCAGGTTTGATGTTTTGAGTATCACAGAGACCTGGCTGTAAGGGGTTGAGGACTGGGAATGAAATACTCAAGGATGCACATCCGATTGACAGGACATGCTGATGGGTAGATGGGGGTGGGGTTACCTTCTTGGTAAGAAATGAAATGAGATCAATCACAAGAAGGGATTTAGAGTTGGAATGCATTCAATCTGTGTGGGTAGAGTTGAGGAGTTGCAAGGGAGAAAGAGCATGATGAGAACTTAGCACAGGACCCCCCAGCAGCAGTCAGGATATGAGGAAGAAAATAAATCAGGTGATAGAGAAGGCCCTGCTATAATAGTCATGAGGGACTTCAGTATGCAGGGAGACTGGAAAATTAAATTGTTTGGGGATCTCAAGGGTAGGAATTAATGGAATGCTTACGACATGGTTTTTAGAGCAGCTTGTGGCAGAGATCACTATGGAACAGGCAATTCTGGATTGGGTGATGTGTATTGAAGCAGACCTGATTAGGGAATTTAGGGTGAAGGAATCCCTTCGGGGCATTGACCGTAATATGACAGAATTCACCCTGCAGTTTGTGACAGAGAATCTGGAGTCAGTTGTACCGGTAATGCAATTAACTTAAGGTAACTACAAAGACATGGGGGAGGAGCTGGCCAGAGCTGGTAAGAAAGGAAGCTGAGCATAAGAGAGAATGGAGCAGCAATGGTAGGAGTTTCTGGGGGTAATTTGGGAGGCAGAGCAGGAATTTAACCCAAGGAAGAAGAAAGGTACTGAGTGGAGGCCAGGGCAACCATGGCTGATGAGGGAAGTCAGGGTCAGCATAAAAGCAAAAGAAAAAACATGCAATGTGGTGAAGATTATTGGGAAGCCAGAGGATTGGGAAGCCTTTAAAAACAGCAGAGAGTAACTAAAAAAAAGGTAAGGATGGGTGTGTAAATAAAATATAAGGGTCAGCGAGTTAGTAACATAAAAGAGTATTGCAAGAGGTTTTCTTTAGATATATGAAAGGCAAGAGGGAGTCAATAATAGAAATTGTACCACTGGAAAAGGCAGAAGTAGTAATGGGGAACAAAGAAATGGTGGAAAATGTGCATCGGTGCCTTAAATCAGCTTTCACAGTGGTGTGGCAATGCTGCTCATTTCACAAGTTTGAGTTGTCCTTGGATTTTTTTTTCAAGAGGGGTTGTAAAGGCAGAGGTTCCAATTTGTCTGGGTTAGGGACTTTGCTCATGGCTAACAGGTACTGCCTAAGGCAACAGTCAGGGAAAAGGCTTTTAGGTTTTATATTAAACACTTGTCCAATAAAAGGAGAGTGGCCAGTTCTTCCAGTTTGCTGTTTTTGACAAACAGTTGGTTGGAAGCTCCTGGATAAAGAAAGCTGCTGGTGAGAAAGGTTCCCCAATTCAACATTTTCCAGTGGACTCACTGTCTGAAATTCCTCTCCTGTAAGAACCTTTTTGCCAAGGCTATTACAGCAAATTGGAACAACTCTTTGTCAAGTTACATTTTTTCGTAAGTTGGGTTTTCAAATAGTTAAATTATTCTAAATTCTGTTTTCTTTTGATTGTAAATAAATACTCTTTTCCTTCAAGCTGAGTGGTTTGGCCAGTTGTATCATTCCTGGAATATCCAGGTTACATTTGCTTAACACAATTCGAAAAGGCTGCATTCTTAAAATGTTTAGAAGGGTCTGGCCTGGTCCATAACAATGTCACAGAGTCCTACAGCATGGAGACAGGCCATTTGGACCAAACTGGTCCATGCCAACCAAAATGTCCATTTACGCTAATCCTACACTTGGCCCATATCCTTCTGAATCCTTTCCTTTGCTGTATTTGTCCAAATGCCTTTTAAATGTTATTAATGTACCCACCTCAACCACTTCCACTGGCAGCTCATTCCATATGCGAACAATCCTATGTGTAAAAAGGTTGCTCCTCAGGTTCCCTTTTATTCTTTCCCCTCTAACCTTAAACTGATGCGCTCTAGCTCATATTCGCAAACCTTGGGGAAAAGACCGAGTGAATTCATCCTATCCATGCCTCTCATGATCTTATGAGGTCCTCCCTCAGTCTCCTACACTCTAAAGAAAAAAGTACTCTCCCTTTAACCCAAACAATTGAATCCTGGCAACATCCTTGCAAATTTCTTCTGCACTCTTTCCAGTTTAATAACATCCTTCCTGGAACAAGGTGACCAAAACTGAACACAATATTCCAAGTGTGGCTTCACCAGTGTCCTGCATAACTGCAACATAACTTCCCAACATCTGTAGTCAATGCTTTGACTGATGAAGGGCACTGCAGAAAAAGCTCTCTTCTCTGCTCTATTCACTGTGACTCCATTTTCAGAGAACTGCTTATCTGAATTCTAAGGACCCTCTGTTCCACTATATTCCTTAAGGTCCTATCATTCACCATGAAACTCCTACCTTGCTTTCAATTTCCAAAATACAAGACCTCACATTTATCTGTATTAAACTCTATTTGTCATTTCTCGGCCCACTTCCCCAGCTGAGCAAGGTCCTGCTGCAATTTCTGATAACTGTCCGCACTGTCCACGATGCTGCTTATTTGAGTGTCATCAGCAAACTCACTAACCATGCCTTGTACATTCTCATCCAAAACATTGTTATAGATAACAAACAGCAATGGGCTCAGCACTGACCACTGAGGCACTCCACTAGTCACAGGCCTCCAGTACAATAAGGATACTTCCCCTATTACCCTGTGCTTTCTACCATCAAGCCAATCGTGTATTCAATTTGCCAGGTCACCTTGGATTCCATGCAATCTAACCTTCCATAAAGCCTACCATATGGAACCTTATCAAAGGCCTCACTGAAATCCATATAGACCACGTCTACCATCCTGCCCTCATCAACCTTCCTGGTCAATTCATCAAAGTAACTTAACAAATTTGTGAGGCATATTCTCCCACTCACAAAGTCATGCTGACAACTCCTAATCAAATTCACTCTTTCCAAATGCATGTGTATCTTATCTTATCAAACAACTTACCCACCACAAATGTTAAGCTTATAATTCCCAGGCTTTTGTTTTTCAGCCCTTTTTGAACAATGGCACAGTCTTCGCTATCCTCCAGTCTTCTGGCACCTCACCTGTGGCTAACCATGATGCTTAAATATCAGCCAGTACACCTGACCTTCAAGAGAGTTGGGAGCAGAAGTGAGTGGAAAGGGCATCACTAAGGTGGAGGGGTTGAGGCAGCTGAAAGGTCTGAAGGTGGATAAATCAGTCAGACCCGATGGACTACACTCCAGAGTTCTGGTGGAGATAGCTAAGGTAATTGTAGGGCCATTGGCTATGATCTTTCAGAAATCACTGGAGTCAGGAGTGGTCCCAGAAGACTGGAAAATAGTGAATGTAACATCCCTGTTTAAGAAAGGAGGGAGGCAGAGATGGGACATTATAAGCTGGTTAGCCTGACCTCGGTCATTGGTAAGATTTTAGAGGTCTACCTAAGGGTGAGATTGCAGGTATTTGGAATCTCACCCTTAAAGCCTGGTAAAATTGCAACCTGGTAAAATTGGATTGACTCAGCACAGCTTCATCAAAGGGAGGCATGCCTGATAAATCTGTTAGAAATCTTTGAGGAGGTAACAAGTGAGTTAGACAAAGGAGAGCCAGTGGATGTGATTCATTTGGATTTCCACCAGGCCTTTGACAGGGTACAATAAAGGAGACTGCTAAGTCAAATAAGAGCCCATGCTGTCAGGGGCAAGGCACTGCGATGTGTAGAGGATTGGCTGGCTGGCACAAAGACGAGAGTAGGGACAAAGGGATTTTTTTCTGGATGGCAGTTGGTGCTTTGTGGCGATCCGCAGGGATCAGTGGTGGGACCACAACTATTCACATTATCCATTAACAATCTGGATAAGGAACTGAAGATATTGTTCATATGTTTGTAGATGACACAAAAATTGGTGAAAGGACAGGTGGAGTTGAGGAAGTGGGGGAGATTGCAGAAGGACTTGGTCAGGCTGGGGGAATGTGCAAAGAAGTGGCAGGTGGAGTACAATGCGGGGACTTGGGAGGCTAGATACTTTGGTGGGAAGAATAGGGGCACAGACTGTTTTCTAAGTGAGGAAAGATTTCAGAAATCTGAAGCACAAAAGTCCTTGCTCAGGTTTCTCTGAAGGTTAACGTGCAGGTTCACCATTGGCTGTTTGAAAGGCAGTTACAATGTTAGCATTAACTTTAACGTCAGAGGTGTACTGCTGAGTTTGTATAAGTCTGTCATCAGACCACATTTGGAATTGTGGTCTCCTTATTAAGGAAGGATGTGCTGTCATTGGAGAGGGTCCAGAGGAAAAAGAGAGAAAGAATAAGAATGATCCTGGGAATGAAGGGGGTGTCATATAAAGAGTGGTTGAGGATTCTGGATCTGTATACAATTGTGTTTAGAAAGATGATGGGGGAATCTTATTGAAACTACAGAATATTGAGAGGCCTGGAGAACATGGAGAAGGTGTTCCCACGAATAGAAGAAACTCGGGCCCGAAGGCACAGCCTCAGAGTGAAGAATGATCTGTCAGAACTGAGATAAGGAGGCATTTCTTCAGCCACAGGGTGGTGAATCTGTGGAACTCATTGTCACAGAGGTCTATGGATGCCCCGGTGTTGAGAGTATTTAAAACAGAGACAGATAGGTTCTTAATCAGTAAGGAGATCAAAAGTTAAGAGGAGAATGGGGTTGAGAAACACATCACATAAGATCAAATGGCAGAGCAGACTCTCTTCTGACTGGCCCAATTCTGCTCCTATATCTTAAGTATTTTGGGTTTATGTAGAGGTTCCTTGAAACCCTGGAAAACTGGAAGTACAGTCACTTAGTGGTTTGCCCTGCTGCCTCACAGCGCTATGGACCCAGGTTTGATTCTAGCCTCGGGTGTCTGTCTGTGTGGAGTTTGCATGTTCTCCCTGTGCCTGTGTGGGTTTCCTCCGGGTGCTCTGGTTTCCTCCCACAGTCCAAAGCTGTGCAGGTTCGGTGAATTGGCCATGCTAAATTGCCCATAGTGCAGGTTAGGTACATTAGTCAGGAGTAAATGTAGGTTAAAAAGGTAGGGGAATGGGTCTGGGTGGGTTACTGTTCGGAGGGTCAGTGTGGATTTGTTGGACCAAATGGCCTGTTTCCATACTGTAGGAATTATGTGATTCTATGGACATTGAAAATACTGGATTGTGGGCCCTGCTGTTGCTGTTTCTCAAAAGTACTTTGACAAAAGATAACCAGGGAGTGGTGAGAGTGAGCATCAGGTTGCATGAGGGAACTGCTTGTCCTGCTTCCTGGAATACCATGAGTACAGGAAGTGTGGTCAGTGACAGCAGTTGGAACTCCAGGTTTCGGAGCTTGAGCAGCAGCTGGTGTCAGTGCGGAGCGTCCGTGAGGCTGAGAGCTCCGTGGAGAGCATGTTTCTAGATGTGGTCACTCTGCAGCTTCAGAGTATGCAGGGAGAGAGGGAATGGGGGAGCAGCAGACAGTCCAAAAGGATCAGGCAGCTGATCCCGTGAGTGCATCCCACTCTCCAACCTGGATTCAGTTCAGAATCCTGATGAGAATGATGGTTCATCTGGGGAGTGCAGCCAGAGCCAAGTCCCTGGCATCACGGGGGTTCAGCTGTACAGGGGGGCACAAGAAAGACTGGAAGAGCGATAGTGAGAGGAGATTCGAGAGTGAGGGCATCGATAGGTGTTTCTGCCGCTGCAGATGGGAATCCAGGATGGTGTGTTGTCTCCCTGGTGCCAGGGTCAAGGCTGTCACTGAGCAGCTGCAGAGCATCCTGAGTGGAGAGGGGGAACAGGCAGCAGTGGTGGTCCACATCGGTCCCAGTGACAGAGGGAGAAAAGAGATGTAGTCCTGCAGTCAGAATTTAGGGAGTTCCAGAGGGAATTAGCAGCAGGAGCTCAAAAGTAGGAATTTCCAAGATTACCCCCAGTGCCCCACGCAAGTGAGAATAGAAAGAGGACTGTGGAACTGAAAAGACAGTCCAGGAGGAAGGTCTTTCGATTATTTTAACATTGGGACTGGCTTTGGGGGGAGATGGACATGTACAGACCAGACGGGTTGCTCCTGAACAGACCTGGGACTGAGTTCCTTTGGGGTGATTTACTCGAGCTGTTGGAGGGGGTTTAAACTTTCTTGGCTGGCCTGTGGGATCCAGGAGCTAATACCAGAGAGGAACACAGAGGTGCACAGAATCCTGGGAGAGATAGATAGCACCCAGAATAAGGAATAGAACTTCTTACCCAGTTTCAGTGTGAGGGAGAGAGAGTAATAAATTCTAAATCAAGGTCACTGTGTAAGGGTGGGACTGCACGGAGTGTTGGAAATAAGACTGGGAAGGTACAGCCACAGAGTGTTAAGTGGAAATCTGATGTGTGTCTCTCACATAGGAACATAAGATAATAAGAACATTAGAAATAGGAGCAGGAGTGGGCTATCTGACCCATCAAGGATGAGGGACAAGAGTTATGAAGATAGACTGAAGACGTTGGGACTGTTTACCTCAGAGAAGAGAAGGCAGAGAGGAGATTTGATCAAGAAATTCAAAATCAGGAGGGATCTGAACAGAGTAATCCAGGAGAAAATGTTCCCACCTGAGAAAGATTTGAGAGAGAGAGGCCATGGATTGAAAGTAATTGGTAAAAGAAGCAAAAGTGAGATGAGGGAAAAACATTTTCAGCCAGTGGGTGGTTAAGGTGTGGAATGCACTGCCTGAGAGTGTGGTGGAGGCAGCTTCAATTGAAACATTCCGAAGGGAATGAGACTGTTATTTAAAAAGGAACAATGTGCAGGGTGACAGGGAGAAGGCAGGAGAATGACACTCAGTGAATTGATCATTCGGAGAGCCAGTTGAGACAGGATGGGCGGAACGGCCTCTGTATGCACTGTAACAACTCTGTGATTGTGTGATTGAGCAGAGTTAAAGCTGGGGGAGGTGGGAACTCGGTGTCTCACTGTGCTGCTGCTGCTGCTGCTGAGGTCAGTGAGATCAGAGACTGGGACAGGGAGCCAGAGCTCACATCAAACTCTGCCTGTGTCCGTCACACTGAGACTGGCAGGAGGCTGCTCACTGATTTCACTCCATGCTGCAGGAATGGGACCACAGGCTGCAAATGGACAGAGCTCCTCCACACAGTGAGTAAAACTTACTGACTTTCATCTTGCTGCTTAAAGGGGGCAATAGGACGACAGAAATACAGCTGGGCATCCTGTCAGACACAGTGCTCCTCAATCAACTATTTCATTCACTGCAGCTCCCCACTAACACCTTCAACAATTCAGCATTTGTGATTTAGAAAGTTTCAGTATTGACAGGGTTAATAACGGAGGATTGAGGTTTACTTACTCAGTCTGAGTTTGGTTCCTTTACCGAACGTGTACCACAGTGAGAGCTCCCAGTGTAGAGGCTGTACAAAAACCTCAGCTCTCTGCTTCCCTCCATCACTCTCACCCTCTCCCTGTCTCCCAGTCTGTCGATCACTCTCACCCTCTTTTTGCCCCTATCAGTCTCTCCCTCATTCATGTGTCTTTCTGTCTCTGCCTCTGGGTTGTGAACTTTATTTTTTGTTGTTAAATCATGCAGATGTTCTTCACATGTGGCCATGCAGTGGAAGAGGGAAACCTGAGGCCTCCAGTGAGCGGTGGACACCACAGGGACTGGAGTGTGTCGTGGACAGTGACAATCCCAGCATGGGGTAATTTGTTCAGTTTCATTTAACTATAACTGTGGGATATGGCAGTTCAGGCAGTGGGACTGTGTGTCCATTATCATGCACTTTTTAAAACCGTGTGTGTGTCAGTACAGGAGGTGATTCTGTGTGCTTTGAGGTTTTTGTATGGCTCTGTATCATTGTGGCGAGGGTTGCTGTAATCTTGCATACAGTAATAGTCAGCGACATCCTCATTCTGAACGTTGCTGATTGTCAGGGTGAAACTGGTTCCTGATCCACTGCCAGTGAATCGATCGGAGACTCCTGTGAATCGATTTGTTGCAGCATAGATCAGGAGAGAGGGTTTCTGACCTTCCCGCTGCTGGTACCAGCTAACATAGTTGCTCACAGATTGACTGGCCGTACAGGTGATGGTTGCAGTCTGGCCCAGTCCCACTGAGAGCACCGGGGGAGACTGAGTCATGATGATGTCCCCACTGATACCTGAGGGGTCAGAGAGAAACACAGTGAAGTCAGAACTGTCACAGAAAGAGACGGTCAAATGAGAGATTGTTGGAGACACTGAGCATTCCTCTGGTTTCAGCATTTTCCCTTCAGTCACAAGTCAGTGGAATTGGAGTGAAATGGAGAGCAGCGAAAGATTCAAGGTGGAAGGAGAGAGATTTGTACCTGTGACACAGAATGCCAGGGGCCAGATCAGCTGGATGTGTGAAATCATGGTGTGTGCTCCTGTCCCTGTGCCTGGTTCCTGATAAACTCTCCCTTCACTGGGCTCTGCTTTATAAAGCTGCAGCCTGTGAGAGTCTGACTGGGTGTTCCTCAGTATGTAAATGGCATCAGTCAGGGAGGGCCACGTCAGCCCCTCGCACTTCCTCTTCTCTCTCTCTCTTTGTCTCAGAGAGTGATTGATGTGAACAGCACTGAATGAGGCCATTTGGCCCATTGTGTCTGTGCTGGTAAACAAAGATCTGATGACAGTAACCCCATCTTCCAGCTCTTGGCCCGTTGCTCTGGAGGCTACAGCAACACAAGGGAATATCTAAACACTGCTCCAATGTCACGAGAGTTTGTGACTCAACCAGCCTTCCAGGCAGTGAGTTCCAGACTCCCACCACCCTCTGGGTGAAAACATTTCTCCTCAATTCTCCTCTCACTCTGCAACTCAACTGGGCCTGGATTCACTCGAGTTTAGAAGGATGAGACGGGATCTGATTGAAACATATAAAATTCTAACAGGGATGGGCACGGAGGAGGTTCCCCTGGTTGGGGAATCTGGAACTAGGGGACACAGTCTCAGGGAGATACGGGGTAGACCATCTAGGACCGAGATGAGGAAACATTTCTACACTCAGAGGATGGTCAACCTGATGAATTCTCTACCACAAATGGCTGTGGAGAACAAAGAACTGAATATATTCAAGAAAAAAAGAGAGTTGTTTTGCATTTTAACAGCATGAAGGAAATGGGGAGAAAGCAGCAACACAGCATTGAGAGAGAGGATCAGCCATGATCATACTGAATGACACACAAGACTCAAAGGGCCAAATGGCCTGCTCCTGCTCCAAATTTCAATGTGTCCATGTCTGTGTTACCTTCAATCTCTGTCCCTGGTTATTGAGTCCTTTACTCTTGTATAAAGTGCCTTCCTATGCAACACATCACTGCCAACAATTATCTTATACCTCTCTATCAGGTCCCTCTCAACCTTCAATGCTCCAAGGAAAACAGCCCCAACCTTTCCAATCTTTCGTCATAGCTGACCCTCCATCTCAGGGAGCATCCTGGGAAATCTCCTCTGCCCCCTCTCAAGTACAATCACATCCTTCCCAGAATGTGGTGACCAGGACTTCTCTCTCTCTCTCTTCCCCTTTCTGTCTCACATCTGCTACTTTGATCTCTCTACATCTATCTCTCTCTCCCACTGTTAATCTCTCTCATATTCCCTCTCTCTCACTCTGTCTCATAGCCACTGTCTCCAACTCACTCATGCTTCCTCACTCCATCTCATAATCTTTCCCCATCTCTCACTGTCTTCGTCATTCGCTCCATCTCTCACTTCAATTGAAAGCCTCCAAATGTTATCTACCCCTCTCTATTTCTCCGGCCGTCTCTCCCTCCTTCTCCGCATCCCACTTGACCTCTATTTCTCTCTCTCTGTCTCGCTTCTCTCTCTTTCTCACAGTGTCCCAGGTGGTGACAGTTGAATCCAGGATAAATCTCTCTCTGCTCTACCCCACTAATGGATGTTAACCCTTGACCCCAGAAGCATGTCTTCTCCTGGAGTAAAGGTACATTTCCACATTGACCAGGTTTTGGTATCTCTCAGGAAGATGGACAGATTCTTGTTAAATGAAGGACAGTTCTGTGCTGTTGGCCTATTCTCACTGGGGACTGGTTTGGACACAAACCTCATTCCATGAAGGCCCAGCAGAGAGAGGAGATCCTCAGGCCATCAGTGTGAGCTGGAGGGACAGCACAGGCTCTGACCCACTGACCCATCCTGTCCATTCACAACATGTTCCAATCCCTTCCCCTTTCCTTCCCCTTCCGTGATCAGTTTCTGAGTCAGGGTGTTTTATTTGGATGACGCTTGGACCATCACACATTTACAACAGAAAGGAACTGAACCCCACACCCACCATGGTGTCCATGATGCACTGGACTCTCCAACAGAGTCCAGTAAACATGGATGTCAGTTCACGAGAGTGCCCCATGGAGAGACATGGGCCTCCTTTCCACTGAAGTTCCCAATAGAGACCAGTAAACATGGGCATTGTTCCTGCTTGAGCCTCCAATAAAGACCAGGAAATGTTGGCCTCCTTCCTAATGGACTCTCCAAAGGAAACCAGTAAACATGGACCTCCTTCTGACTGGATACTCCAAGAAGACCAGTAAATGTGGGCCTCCTATTCACTTGTCCTTCTAATGGAGACAAGTGGATAGTTGAGTTTTTGAAGAAATAGATAGCTTAAGATAGATCAGTACACATCATCGACATGGACTTTAGCAAGGTCTTAGACAAGGTTCCCTATTGTAGACTGCTTAGTAAGATTATATCACAGAGGATCCAGGTAGAGCTAACCAATTGGATATAAAATTGGCCTGATGATAGGAGGCAGAGGCTGGTGAGAGAGTGTTGTTCTTCAGACTGGAGGCCAGTGACTAGCTGTCTGCCACAAGAATCGATCCTGGATCACTGTTGTTCATCAATTTATGAGAAAATACCAGGAATGGTCAGTAAGTTTGTGGCTGACATTAAAATTGTTGGCATCGTGGACAGGGAAGAAGGTTATCTAAGAATGCAATGTCATCTTCATCAACTGGGCCAGTGGGTCAACAAATCCAGATGGAACTTAATTTCGATAAATGCAAGGAGTTGCATTTTGGTAAGACCAACCAGGGCAGGAATTACACAACTAATGGTAGAGCTATGGGGAGTGTTGTTGAACAGAGAGACTGAGGGGTACAAGTGCATAGTTCCTTGAAAGTGGTGTCACAGGTAGACAGGATGGTGAAGAAGGTATTTGGCACGCTCACCTTCACTGGTCAAAGCAGGGAGTACAGGAGCTGGAACATCATGTTACAGCTGTACAAGGCATTGGTAAGGCCACATTTGGACACTGTGTGCATTCCTGCTCACCCTGCTATAGGAAGGAAGTTATTACACTGGTTTGGATAAAAGGGATGTTACCAAGGTTGGTGAGTTTGAATTACAAGGCGAGGATGGATAGGCCGAGAGATTTTTCCAGTGAATGCAGGAGATTGAGGGGTGACCTTAGACAGGTTTATAGAATCATTAGGGCCATAGATAAGGTGAATAGCCAAAGTTTTTTTTTCCCCCAGGGTAGGAGAGTCCAGTATGAGAAGGAATAGATTTAAGTTGAGAGGAGAAAGAATTAGAAGGGGCCTGAGAGACAAACTTTTCACACAGAGGTTGGTGTGTATGTGCAATGAGATGCCAGAGGAAGTGGTCGAGGGGAGTACAATTACTAGATTTCAAGGACATTTTTACAGGAACATGGATAGGAAGGATTCAGAGGGGATTGGGCCAAACACATGCAGATGGGACTAGTTCAGTTTTGGAAACTTGGTCGGCATGGATGAGTTGAGCTGAAGGGCCTGATCCCACGCTGTAAACCTCTATGACTCTATGATGATGTAAATATGGGGCACCTTCCCATAGGACCAACAAACAGTAAACATTGGCCTCCTTCCCACCGGACTGTCCAGTACCTGAGCTGTGAACACCACATCCTGTCCATCACATAAGTCTCTTATTTCAAACTGAACAACATTGTTTGTCTCTGCATTACCTCAGCCTCTTGACCACAGAAACCCCAATTCCTGCTCATCCCACCTCCTGACTCTATGATTTCAATGTCCTCTCTCAGCTTCCTGAAGCCACATTCCATAAACCCCAACTTGTCTGATATGGAGTGGTCCCTTCCCTGTCTTAGAACTACAGTTGTTCCAGAATCTGACCTCACTGCCAGCCAATTCCCTCCATAGCCTCCCTCCTCCCTCACTCTGTGTCCTGCTGTAGACTCACATTCCCTCCCTCCCCCTTTCACCTTCTGTCTCTGGTCTCCTGCCCATTGCTGCTTCCTCCATCCCACCATTGACAGCAGAGCCTTCAGACCCCGAGAGTATCCTCTCTGCCCTCCTGCCCTTCATCCCTCCCTCTCTAGTTGTTTGTGCTATTGAATATACTGTTCAGTTCCATCACTTTTGGTTCGCTGTTCCCTTGCCATTGATTTGCTGATTTATTCTAGTAAATCTAGTCTGGTGTGTTCTCTGAGTTGGTTCAAGAGTGTTTTGCTTGAGAAAACACTTCTGTGAACTGGTTTGTCTGTTTCTCCCAGTCTTTGTGTAAAGGTGAGACTAAGCGTGTAAATGCTGTCATTTCATGGAGCAATCCAGTCAGTCCCACCCCCTCTCCTACTCGACCCCCAGAGCCTTGCAGGTTTATTTCCATCAAGAGCCCATCCAATCTGCCATTGCAATAACTGAGTGTCTTCACCTGCCTCACCTGAATGGGCACTAACTTCCAAGTCATTACCAATTGCTGCTAAAGAAAACATACTTCCTGACATCCCATATCTTTTGTCCAACAAAATGCAAGGTAATCTCAATGTGAAGATGGGATTTTGTCTCCACACGGACTGTGCGGTGGTCACCCTTACTGATACTTTCATGGACAGAAACATCAGCAGCAGGCAGGTTGGTGAGGGTGATGGTGAGTATGTTTTTCCCTCTTATTGGTTCCCTCACCACCTGCCCCAGGTCCAGTCGAGCAGCTGAATTAGGTGGAGCGTGACCACCTTGCTCAGCAATGATGCTTCTGAGCAGGTCTTGATGGTGGACTTTGAAGCCCCTTACTCAGAGTATATCCTGCATCTTTCCCTCCCTCAGTGCTCCCTCCAAGTGTTGTTCAACATGGAGGAGGACTGACTGCTCAGTTGAAGTTGGAGCGGAGGGCGGTGCTATGTGGTAATCAGCAGGAGGTTTCCTTCCCCATGTTTGACCAGCTGTCATGAGGCTTCATGGGTTCCATAGTTAATGGTGAGGACTCCCAGGGCAATCCCTTTCCGACTATACACACCACTGTGTTGCCTCCCCTGCTTGGTCTATCCTGCCAGTTAAAAACTGAATGAAGGAACAATTCTGTGCAGGTTTCACAGCTTGGAGACAGAGCTGCTGCTGGATTCTGTTTCTGATCGCCGAGTGCAGGCGTGTGTGTTTGTGAGAGAGTGACTGTCCTTTTTTCCATCACTGTGCTGTTTCTGAAAAGAAAAATCCCAGAACCAGCCTCCTGTGCTGTCAGGTTCCAGGGAGTGCAGACAGTTCACAGTTTTCTCCCATCTCAGTAACAAACACCCAGCTGCTCCCAGCTCCTTCTTTCACTTCCTCTTTTGGTGAAGTTTCAACCTTGCGATCTGACAGTCTTTGCAGTTATTTTTTACACTGGGGCTTTCTGCTGTGGTCAGAACCTCTAATAATAAGTGTCCAATCTGTGACAATCACAGCAGCTAAGAGCAGTCAGGACTGAGGAGCCAGGCTCACTGGGAAACACATTGGGAAGATCAAAGCCATCCCCTTCAGATCCTGGTATAAACTCCTTCCCTCTCCCTGAGCACTGTCTGCTGCTCAACCAGACTCTTTACAAACTTGGCCTCATCTTTGGGGCCGATCTGAGCACCATACCCTCCATCTCACAAAGATCAGCCACTGAAAATCTCTGTCATGTGTATGGGACTCCAAACATGACCATACCAATGTTGTGCTTGCACACATCACAGCCACTGCCCTCCGTAACCTTCAGCTCATTCCAAATTCTGCTGCCCATATCCAAACTCACATCAAATCCCATTCCTCCATCCCCCTGCACCCTGTGCCTACATTGGCTCCTGGTCCAGCAACACCTCGATTTTCAAATTCTCATCCTTGTTCTCAAGTCCCTCCCTGTCCTCCACTCTCCCTATCTCTGTAACCTCCTCCAAACTGCCTCACTCAGTGTGATCAACAATCTTGGATATATGGCTGTCTATTCTTTCATCCAAGTCATTTAGAAATATCGTGAAATGCTGAGGTTCCGGCCCAGTTCCCTGGGGACACCACTATCCACATTTTAGTCATTGGAGAGCACACACATTATCCATCCTCTCTGTCTCCTACCTCCAAACTAATTCCTGACCAAAGATAAATACTTTTCTCTAACTGGCGAGAATGGGAGAAAGCAGAGGGACATAGTGGAAGGATACTTGTCAGACTGGAGGCCTGAGTCTAGTGGAGTGCCTCAGGATTGATGCTGGGTCCATTACTGTTTGTTATCAATATCAATGATTTAGAAGACATTCCATTAGCTGGTATTGTGGACAATGAGGAAGGTTATCAGATATTGTAGCAGGACCTTGATCAACTGTGGAAGTGGGAAAAGAAATGATAAATTGAGTTTAATGTAGATAAATATGAGGACTTGCATTTTGGAAAGTTAAATCAAGGTAGGAGTTTCATGGTGAATGGTAAGGCCATAAGGACTGTAGTGGAACAGTGGGATCTCGGAGTTCAGGTGCACAGTTCCCTGAAAGTTGAGTCACAGTTAGACAGGGCAGTGAAGAAAGCTTTTGGCACACTGGCCGTCATCAGTCAGGGCACTGGGTGTAGAAGGTGGGAAGTTATGTTTCAATTGTACATGATGTTGGTGAGGCTGCACTTGGAGTATTGTGTTCAGTTTTGGTCACCTTGTTATATGAAGGATATTATTAAACTGGAAAGAGTGCAGAATAAATTTACAAGGATGTTGCCAGGTTTCAACATCTGAGTTTTTGGGAGAGGTTGGACAAGCTAGGACATGTTTCTTAAGAGTGTCGGAGAGTAAAGGGGAATCTTTTAGAAGTGTATAAGATCTTGAGAGACATGGATTGGGTGAATGCACTCAGTCTTTGTCCCAGGGTTGGGGAATCAAGGACTAGAGGGCATCAGTTGAAGGTTAGAATAAACGGGAACCTGAGGGGCAACATTTTTACGCAGAGGGTGGTACTCGTATGGAATGAGCTGCCAGCTGAAGTGATTGAGGCTGGTACATTAACAACATTTAAAAGGCATTTGGACAAATACATAGATAGTATGTAATTTGAAGGATATGGGCCAAATGGAGGGAAATGGGGTTAGTGTGGGTGGATATTTTGGTCAGCACGGTCCAGTTTGGGCCAAAGGGCCTGTCCCTGTGCTGTAGGACTCGATGACTCTGCGACTCTATAATTCCATATGTTTCCATGTTTATGAACAGTCTCTCAAACATAGAAACAGAGGAACTAGGAGCAGGAGGAGGCCGTTCAGCCCTTCAAGTCAGCTCTGCCAATCAATATGACCATGGCTGATCATCCAACTTAGTCTCCTGTTCCCACTTTTTCTCCATAACCTTTAATCCCTTTCGCCTTCTTGAAAACATTTAATATTTTGGGCTCAATTGCTTTCTGTGACAAAATATTCCACTAGCTTCCCACTCTCTGGCTAAAGAAATGTCTCCTCATCTCAGTCTGAAATGGCCTTTCCCTTTTCTTTAAACTGTGATTCCTGGTTCTGGACTCTCCAGTCATCAGGAACACAATTCCCGTGCTTACCGGTCTTGTCCTGTTAGGATTTTACAGGTTTCAATGTGTTTCCTCTCAAATTTCTAAACTCCAGTGAATATAATCCTAACAAATCCAGTTTCTCATCAGATCTAAATGCTGTCCTCCCAGGAATCAGTCTGGTAAACCTTCGCTGCCCTCCTTCCACAGCCAGAACATCCTTCTTCAGATAAGGAGTCCAAAACTACCCACGACAGAATCATAAAATCATACAGTATAGAAGAGGCCCTTCAGCCCATTAACTGTGTACCAGCCAAACTACACTAAACCTACACCAGTCCCACTTTCCAACATGAGGCCCATAGCTTGAATGTTCTGATATTTCAACTGCTCACCCAAGTACTTTTTAAAGTTTGTGAGGTTTCCCACCTCAACTACTTTCCCAGACTGTGTATTCCAGACCCCCCACCATCCTCTGGGTCAAAAACACTTTCCTCAAAACATCTTGAAACCTCCTATCTTTGACATTGAATGTGAACCAACTTGTTATTGACCCTCCCAAGAAGGAGAACAGCTGCTTTCTCTCCTCCCTGTCCATTCCCCTCATCACCTTATACACTTCGATCAGGTGCCCCTCCACCTTCTCTGCTCTGAAGAAAACAACCCGAGATGATCCAATTTCTCTTCATCACTGAGAGGTTCCATCCCACACAACATCCTAGTGATTCCCCTCTGCACCCCATCCAGTGCAATCACATCCTTCCTACAATGTGGTGACCTTAACTGCACACAGTACTCCAGCTGTGGCCTAACCAATGTTCTGCTTAACTGCAGCATATCCACCTGCTTTTATAGCCAATACCTGACATGACAAAGGCAAGTGTCCCCTATGCCTTCTTAACTGCTCTGTTAACCTGTCTTGCCACATTCATTGATCAGTGGAGAAGCACCCAAGATCACTCTGTTCTTTTGAGCTTCCTCAGTTCAAAGAACAAAGAGCAATGAAAATTATAGCACAAGAACTGGCCCTTTGGCCCTACTAGCCTGCACTGGTCCATATCATCCACTGAAACCTATTATCAATTTTCCAATGGTCTGTCTCCCTTTGCTCCCTGCCCATCCATGTTTGTATCTAGATATATCTTAAATGATGTTATTGTGCCTGCCTCTACCACCTCCACTCGCAACATGCTCCAGGATCAATCACCCCCTGTGTGAAAAACTTTCCATACATATCTCCTTTAAATGTTTCCACTCTCACTTTGAACTCATGACCCAGAGTAATTGAGTCCCCCACTCTGGGAAAAAGCTTCTTGCTATCCACCCAGTCTATATCTCTCATGATTTTGTAGACCCCAATCAGGTCCCCCCTCAACGTTCGACTTTGTAATGAGAATAATCCTAATCTACTAAGCATCTCTTCATAGCTAGTTCCCTCCATACCAGGCAATCCTGGTGAACCTCCTCTGCACCCTTTCCAAAGCATCCACATCTTTCTGGTAATGTGGCAACCAGAACTGTACACAGTATTCCAAATGTGGCCAAGCCAAAGTCTGACATAATTCTAACATGACCTTCCAACTCTTGTACTGAATACCACGTCTGGTGAAGGAAGGTATGCCATATGCCTTCTTGAACACTCTGTTGACCTGTGTTGCCACCTCCAGGGTACAATGGACCTGAACACCCAGGTCTCTCTGGGCATCAATTTTCCCAGGGTGTTCCATTCACCGTACAGTTTACTCCAGATTTGGATCTTCCAAAATTCATCAGATCGCATTTGCCTGGATTGAACTCCATCCATCCGTTTCTCTGCCCAACTCTCCAATCTATCTATATTCCGCTGTATTCTCTGACAGTCCCCTTCACTATCTGCTACTCCACCAATATTAGTGTCATCTGCAAACTTGTTAATCAGACCACCTATACCTTCCTCCATATCATTTATGTATATCAAAAACAAGAGCGGTACCAGCACAGATTCCTGTTCTCCATTCTGAGAAACTCCTTCCACTACTATTGTCTGTCTCCTGTTGCCCAGCCTGTTCCCTATCCATCTAGTGAGTACACTCTGGACCCCATGCGACTTTAATTTCTTTATCAGGCTGCCATGGGGAACTTTATCAAACACATTCCTGAAATCCATGTGTATGACATCCACAGCCCTTCCCTCATCAATCAACTTCATCACTTTTTCAAAAGATTCTATAAAGTTGGTAAGACATGACATTCCCTGCACAACTTCATGCACCTTATAACTGATAAATCAATGTTCGTCCAAATGTAAACAGATCTTATCCCTCAGTATCTTCTCCAGCAGCTTCCCTACCACTACATCAGGCTCACTGGTTCATACCTGGATTATCTTGGCTACTCTTCTTAAACATCAGTAATTCTCCAGTCCTCTGGGACCTCATCCATGTTCAAGGTTGCTACAAAGATATCGATTAAGGCCCCAGTTATTTCCTCTCTTGCTTCCCTCAGTAAGCTGGGATCGATCCCATCCTGACCTGGGGACTTGTGCACCTTGATGCCTTTTAAAATACCCAACATTTTCTCCTTTCTTAAACCAACTTGAACCTGAGTAATCAAACATCTATCCCCAATTTCAACATCTGTCATTTCCCTCTCCTTGGTGAATAGCAACGTAAATCACTCATTAAGAATTTCATCCATTTTCTCTGACTCCACACATAACTTTCCTCCTTTGTCCTTGAGTGGGTCAACTCTTTCTTTAGTCACTCTCTTGCTCCTTATATATGAATAAAAGGATTTGGGATTTTCCTTAATCCTGTTTGTGAATGATATTTTGTGACCCCTTTTAGCCCTTTTAATTCCTCACTTCAGATTGGTCCTACTTTCACGATATTCTTCCAAAGCTTTGTCTGTTTTCAGCTACCTAGACCTTATGTATGCATCCCTTCTCCTCTTAGCTAGTCTCACAATTTCATCTGTCATCCAGCGTTTCCTAATCCTGCCATTTCAATCCCTTATTGACATGTCTGTCCTGACTCTAGTCAACCTCTGTTTAAAAGCCTCCCACATATCAAATTTCAGAACAGAAATGCAGAGACTTTTCTTCAGCCAGTGAACGGTGGGCCTGTGAAATGCATTGCCGCAGAGTGCAGTTGAGGCCGGGACACTAAATGTCTTCAAGGCAGATATTGATAAATTCTTGATGTCACAAGGAATTAAGGGCTATGGGAAGAACGTGGGTAAGTGGAGTTGAAATGCCCATCAGCCACGATTGAATGGCGGAATGGACTCAATGGGCCGAATGGCCTTACTTCCACTCCTATGTCTTATGGTTTATGGTCTAAATGTGGATTTCCCTTTAAACAGCTGCTCCCAATCCACATTCCCCAGCTCCTGCCAAATTTTTCTATAGTTGGCCTTCCCCCAGTTTAGCCGCCTTCCTTTCAGACCGCTCTCGTCTTTGTCCATGAGCATTCTAAAACTTATGGAACTGTGGTCACTGTTAACAAAATAATCCCCTACTGAAATTTCAACCACCTGGCCGGGCTCATTCCCCAATACCAGGTCCGGTATGGCCCCTTCCTGAGTTAGACTATTTCCACATTACTCTGTAAAATCCTCCTGGATGCTCCTTACAAATTCTGCTCCATCTTAACTTCTAACATTAAGTGAATCCCAGTCAATGTTGGGAAAATTAAAATCTTCCATCACCACCACCTTGTTACTCCTACATCTTTCCATAATCTGTTTACATATTTGTACCTCTATCTCACGTTCACTGTTAGGAGGCTTGTAGGATAGCACCAACATTGTTACTGCACCCTTCCTGTTTCTGAGCTCTGCCCATATTGCCCCACTGCTCGAGTCCTCCATAGTGCCCTCCTTCAGCACACCTGTAATATCCTCTCTATCCTCTCTGACCAGTAATGCAACTCCTCCATCCCTTTTACCTCCCTCTCGAACCCATCTGATACATCTGTATCCTGGGATATTTAGTTGCCAATCTTGCCATTCCCTCAACCACATCTCAGTAATAGCAATAACATCATACTCCCAGATACTAATCCAAGCCCTAAATTCCTCTGCCTTACCTACTACGCTTCTCACATTAAAACAAATGTGCCTAAGACAATTTGTTCCTTTGGCGTTCATCATCTGCTCCCTACCAACTCTTAACCTTAGTCACGCTGACTTCAATATCTAGTTCCTGACAGGCTTTAGTTACTCCCTCCTTATTGCCCACTAACTTCCTCATTTGGTTCCCATCCCTCTGCTACACTATTTTGAACCCTCCCCAAGAGTGTGATCAAACACATCCCTCAGGACATTGGTTCCAGTCCTGCCCAGGTGTAGACCGCTCGATTTGTAATTGTCTCACCTCCCCAGGAACCAGTCCCAATGTCCCAAAAATCTGAACCCCTCCCTCCTGCACCATCTCTCAAGCCACGCATTCATTCTGCCTATACTTTCATTTTGACTCTGACTAGCACATGGCACTGGGAGCAATCCTGAGATTACTACCTCTGAGATCCTACCATAAGACCAAAAGACCATAAGACATAGGAGTGGAAGTAAGGCCATTCAGCCCATCGAGTCCACTCTGCCATTCAATCATGGCTGATGGGCATTTCAACTCCACTTACCCGCATTCTCCCCGTAGCCCTTAATTCCTCGAGACAACAAGAATCGATCGATCTCTGCCTTGAAGACATTTAGTGTCCCGGCCTCCACTGCACTCTGCGGCAATGAATTCCACAGGCCCACCACTCTCTGGCTGAAGAAATGTCTCCGCATTTCTGTTCTGAATTTACCCCCTCTAATTTTAAGGCTGTGTCCATGGGTCCTAATCTCCTCTCCTAACGGAAACAATTTCCTTGCCTCCACCCTTTCCAAGCCATGTATTATCTTGTATGTCTCTATTAAATCTCCCCTGAATACAATCCCAAGATCCTCAGCCGTTCCTCATATGTTAGATCTACCATTCAAGGGATCATCCGTGTGAATCTCCGCTTGTCACATTCCAGTGCCAGTATGTTCTTCCTGAGGTGTGGGGACCAAAACTGGACACAGTACTCCAAATGGGGCTAACCAGAGCTTTATAAAGTCTCAGTAGCACAACGGTGTTTTTATATTCCAACCCTCTTGAGGTAAGTGACAACATTGCATTTACTTTCTTAATCACGGACTCAACCTGCATATTTACCTTTAGAGAATCCTCGACTAGCAATCCCAGAACCCTTTGTACTTTGGCTTTACGAATTTTCTCACCGTTTAGAAAGTAGTCTATGCTTTTTTTTGCCAAAGTGCAAGACCTCGCATTTGCTCATGTTGAATTCCATCAGCCATTTCCTGGACCACTCTCCCAACCTGTCTAGATCCTTCTGTAGCCTCCCCACTTCCTCAGTACTATCTGCCTGTTCACCTAACTTCGTATCATCTGCAAACTTCGTTATAATGCCCCCAGTCCCTTCATCCAGATCATTAATATATATAATGCGAAAAGCTGTGACCCCAACACTGAACCCTATGGGACACCACTCGTCACCGGCTGCCATTCCGAAAAAGAACCTTTCATTCCAACTCTCTGCCTTCTGTCAGACAGCCAATCCTCAATCCATCCCAGTAGCTCACCTCGAACACCATGGGCCCTCACCTTGCTCAGCAGCCTCTCGTGTGGCACCTTATCAAAGGCCTTTTGGAAGTCTAGATAGACCACATCCACTGGGTTTCCCTGGTCTCACCTACTTGTCTCCTCTTCAAAGAATTCCAACAGGTTTGTCAGGCATGACCTCCGCTTACTGAATCCTCGTTGACTTGTTCTAATCAGACTCTGCTCTTCTAAGAATTTAGAAACCTCATCCTTAATGATGGATTCTAGAATTTTACCAACAACCGAGGTTAGGCTAATTGGCCTATAATTTTCCATCTTTTGTCTTGATCCTTTCTTGAACAAGTGGGTTACTACAGCAATCTTCCAATCATCCGGGACTTTCCCTGACTCCAGTGACTCTTAAAAGATCTCAACCAATGCCTCTGCTATTTCCTCAGCCACCTCTCTCAGACCTCTAGGATGTATCCCATCAGGGCCAGGAGATTTATCAATTTTAAGACTTTTTAGCTTTTCTAGCACTATCGCTTTTGTAATGGCAACCATACTCAACTCAGACCCCTGACTTCCTTTATTCAGGAATTTTAATATGGTTCCTAACTCCCTAAATTCTGCTTGTAGGACCTCATTCCATTTATTACCAATATCATTCCTACATGAACCATCACAGCTAGCTGTTCACCTCTGCCTTCAGAATATCCTGCAGCCGATCTGAGACATCCCTGAGCCGTATAACTGGGAGGTAACATACTATTCGTGAGTCTCATTTTTGACCACAGAACCGCCGATCTACTCCCCTTACAAAGTCCAAACAAACCATATCCATGGGCCCCCCTTATCAAATCCACTTGCTACATCCTCACACAATTCCAGTCGATTTCCCTTTCGACAATCCATGCTGACTCTGTCCAGTTCTGTCACTGTTTTCAAAGTGCTAAGCTATAAAATATTTTATAATGAACTTGGGCATTTTCTCCACTGCTGATTTCTGGCTAATTGGTCTAAAATTTCTTATTTTCCCTCTCTCTCTCTTTCAATAATTTTGTTAAATTAACTCCCTCCACTCTGTAGGATCTATTCCACAGTTGAGAAACAGATAACCATCAATGTTTCTAATATTTTACAACCACTTCCTGAAGCACTCCTGAAAATAGATTATTTGGCCCTGCTGATTTAACACACTTTAGTTTTCCCAGAACCATTTTCCCCCAACAACTGACTTCCTTCAGCTCCTTCCTCTGATAAAACTCCAAGTTCACCAACATATCTGAGATTTATTTGAGAATTAATTTGTGCAGAAAGATCCAGAATATGTTTATCTGTCATCTCTTTGTTCCAACGATAACATTATAACACTTGTGTGGAACTTCCTTGTATGTCATCTGGACGTCCATATAAACAACACATTCCCTTATCTCACACATTAGTGACCTCGTTAAAACATGTAACCAGGTTAATTAAAGATATCTGACCCTTTTTAAATCCATGCTGACTTACTCTGATCTGGTCATATTTGTCAGACATTCTGTCTCTAAAACCAGATTCAACTACTTCCCAACAATAGACATTCAATAGAGATGTTCATTGTGAGTGAGGTGAGTAAACAGTGAGCACTGACATGATGGGCTGAACAGCCTCCTCCTAGAGTCACAGAGTCAAAGAGATGTACAGCATGGAAACAGACCCTTCGGTCCAACTTGTCCATGCTGACCAGACATCCCAACCCAATCTAGTCCCACCTGCCAACTCCTGGCCCAGATTCCTCCAAACCCTTTCTATTCATATACCCATCCAGATGCCTTTTAAATGTTGCAATTGTACCAGCCTCCACCACTTCCTCTGGCAGCCCATTCCATACTCGCACCACCCTGTGCGTGAAAAAGTTGCTCTTCAAGTCCCTTTTATATCTTTCCCCTCTTACCCTAAACCCATGCCCTCTATTACTGGACTCCACCAGCCCAGGGAAAAGACTTGGTCTCTTTGCCCTATCCATGCCCCTCATAATTTTATAAACCTCTGTAAGGTCACTCCTCAGCCTCTGACACTCCAGGGAAAACATCCCCAGCCTATTTACCCTCTCCATATAGCTTAAATCCTTCAACCCGGTAACATCCTTGTCAATCTTTTCTGAACCTTTTCAAGTTTCACAATATCTTTCTGATAGGAAGGAGACCAGAATTGAATGCAATACTCCAAAAGTGTCCTGGTGACCTCCCAATTCCTGTACTCAATACTCTGACCATTAAAGGAAAGCATACCGAATGTCTTCTTCATTATCCTATCTACCTACAACTCTACTTTCAAGGAGCTATGAACCTGCACTCCAAAGTCTCTTTGTTCAGCAACACTCCCGAAGACCTTACTGTGTATAAGTGTATAAGTCCTGCTAAGATTTGCTTTCCCAAATGCAGCACCTTGCATTTATCTAAATTAAACTCCATCTGCCATTCCTCAGCCCAATGGCCCATCGGATCAAGATCCTGTTGTAATCTGAGGCAACCTTCTTCGCTGTCCACTACATCTCCAATTTTGGTGTCATTTGCAAACTTACTAACTCTACTGCCTATGTTCATATCCAAATCATTTATGTAAATGACAAAAAGTAGTTGACCCAGGACCAATCCTTATGACACTCCACTGGTTACAGGCCTCCAGTCTAAAAAACATCCCTCCACCACCACCCTCTGTCTTCTACCTTTGAGCCAGTTCTGTATCCAAATGGCTAGTTCTCCTGTATTCCATGAGATCTAACCTTGCTAACCTGCCTCCCATGGGGAACCTTGTCGAATGCCTTACTGAAGTCCATTCAGATCCTGTCTAACGTTCTGCCTTCATCAATTCTTTCTGTTACTTCAAAAAACTCAATCAAGTTTGTGAGACATGATTTCCCATGCACAAAACCATACTGACTATCCCTAATCAGTCTTTGCCTTTCCAAATATATGGAAATTCTGTCCCTCAGGATTCCTTCCAACAACTTCCTCACAACCAACGTCTGGCTCACTGGTCTACAGTTCCCTGGCTTGTCCTCACCAACTTTCTTAAATAGTGGCACCAATTAGTGAACCTCCAGTCTTCTGGCACATCATCTGTGACTATTGAGGATACAAGTATCACAGTAAGAGTCCCAGCAATCACTTCCCTAGCTTCCCACAGAGTTCTAGGGTACACCTAATTAGGTCCTGGGGATTTATCCACTTTTATGCATTTCAAGACATCGAGCACCACCTCGTCTGAAATACGAACGTTTTTCAAGATATCACCATCTATTTCCCTACATTCTATATATTCAATATCCTTCTTCACAGTTAAACTGAAGCAAAATACTCATTTGGTATCTGCCCCATCTCCTGCGGCTCCACACAAAGGTTGCCTTGCTGATCTTTGAGGGACCCTATTCTCTCCTTAGTTACCCTCTTGTCCTTAATGTATTCATAAAACCCCTTTACGTATTCTCCTTAACTCTATTTGCCAAAGCTATCTCATGTTGTTGCCCTCCTGATTTCCCTCTTAAGTATACTCCTACTGCCTTTGTATCCATCTAAGGATTCACTAAATCTATCCTGTCTATCCCTGACATATGCTTCATTCTTTTTCTCAACCAAACCCTCAACTTCTCTCACCATCCAATATTCCCTACACCTACCAGCCTTTCCTTTCACTGTAACTAGAATATACTATCTCTGGACTCAAATTATCTCATTTCTGAAGGCTTCCCATTTTCCAGCTATCCCTTTACCTGCGAGCAACTGCCCCCAATCAGCTTTTCAGAGTTCTTGCCTGATACTGGCAAAATTAGCCTTCCTCCAATTTAGAACTTCAACTTCTGGATCTGGTCTATACAGAAACCCACGCAGACACAGGGAGAATGTGCAAACCCCACACAGACAGTTGCCTGAGGTGGGAATTGAACCCGGATCTCTCGCACTGTGAGGCAGCAGTGCTAAACACTGTGCCACCGTGCCTGATACTGGCAAAATTAGCCTTCCTCCAATTTAGAACTTGTACACACTTAACAAATTCCTCTCCATCTAAACCCTAAACACTATGGCAGTCCCAGTCTATGTTTGGAAAGTTAAAATCCCCTACTGTAACCACCCCATTATTCTTACTGATAGCTGAAATCTCCTTACAAATTTGATTCTCAATTTCCCGCTAGCTACTGGAGGGGGGCTATAATATAATCCCAACAAGGTGATCATCCCCATCTTTTTTCTCAGTTCGATCCAAATAACTTCCCTGATGTATTTCTGGGAATATCCTCCCTAAGTACAGCTGTAATGCTATCCCTCATCAAAAATGCCACTCTCCCTCCTCTTGTGCCTCCCTTTCTGTCCTTCCCGTAGCATTTGTATCCTAGAACATTAAACAGCCAGTCCTGTCCATCCCTGAGCCATGTTTCTGTAATTGCTATGATATCCCAGTCCCATGTTCCTAACCACGCCCTATGTTCATCTTCCTTCCCTGTTAGGCCTCTTGCACTGAAATAAATGCAGTTTAATTTATCAGTCCTACCTTGTTCTCTGCTTTGTCCCCACCTGCCCTGATTGTTTGACCTGCCTTTGTTCTCAACTTTACCAATCTCAGGTTGAAATCTTTCCTCACTATCTCCCTGGGTCCCACCCGCCCACCTTACTAGTTTAAATCCTCCCGAGCAGCTCTAGCAAATCTCCCTGACAGTATATTAGTCCCCTTCCAATTCAGGTGCAATCTGTCCTTCTTGTACAGGTCACTTCTACCTCAAAACAGCTTCCAAAGATCCAAAAATGTGAATCCTTCTCCCATACACCAGCTCCTCAGCCATGCATTCATCTGCCCTATCCTCCTATTCCTGCCCTCACTAGCTCATAGCACCAGCAGTAATTCAGATATTACTAATCTTGAGGACCTCCTTTTTAAATTCCTGCCTAACTCTCTGCAATCTCCCTTCAGAATCTCAACATTTTCTCTTCTATGTCGTTGGTTCCAAAGTGTACAATGACCTCCTGCTGGTCCCTCTCCACCTTAAGAACATTCTGCACCCTCCCTGAGACATTCTTGATCCTGGCACCAGGAAGCAACACAACATTCTGGTTTTTCACTGCTGGCCACAGAAATGTCTGTCTGAACCTCGGGCTAGAGAGTCCCCTAACACAGTCGATCATTTGGAACCCGACGTACCCCCCATTATATTAGAGCCAGTGTCAATACCAGAAACTTGGCTGCTCATGCTAAGTACCCCTGAGTTTCCATCACCCCCTACATTTTCCAAAACAGCATACTTGTTTGAAATGGGAATAGCCACAGAAGACTCCTGCACTACTTGCCTACCTCTCTTGCCTTTCGTGGAGTAATGGTAAGAGCCCATGGGATCCAAGGCATTTTGGCAAATTGGATCCAAATATGAGGCAAAGAGTGATGGTGGAGGGTTGTCTTTGTGATTGGAAGCCTGTGACCAGTGGTGTAAGACAGGGACTGGGGCTGGGACCCTTGCTGTTTGTAATGTACATTAACAAATTGACTGTGATTGTATAATTAGAAAGTTTTCAGAGGCCACATAAATTGGTGGTGTTATTGATCTTGATTTGATTTTTATTTTAGTTTATTGTCACATGTACTCGAGTGCAAAAGTATTGGAGTACAGTGAAAAGTATGTAACGTCACCTCACAAGGTGCCATCTTATGTACAAGGACCTCAGTACAGAATTGTTAAGAACAAGGTAGAAAGAAAGAATAAAGTTCAAAGTTACATGTTGCAGATCTTTTTAGTTTTAAGTAGAAAATGAAGAAATAAAGCTGAAAGTTCAAGTATTAGAGCCTTTCTTAAGAACTCAGCAACCATGGGATCATACTTTAAGTAATCACCTCGAGACCAGAAGTCCACGCTGAGGCCTTCCCGGGTGGAGAGACAACCATATACAGAAAGGACCACTATGTGGGATGAGAGACACCCACTCTGGGCCACTCAGAGATCGCTACACTAGGCCGAGTGACCATCACGCTGGGCTGACAGTCTAGCATGCTGGGCTGAGAGGCCTCCACATCGAACTGAGAGACCATCATGTTGGACCAAGAGTCTGCCTCATCGGGCTGGAAGGTCTCCCTGCCAGGCCAGGACACTGCCACACCAAGCCAAGGAGCCACATCATGAGGTCTGAACTAGGTCAGAGGCCTGGCGACTGAGGCTGGGAGTCCGTGTCGGGGAGAAGAAATAAAGAGGAAGGACAAAAGAAAAACACAAAAGAAAAGGATAAGAGAAGTGGAATAGAAAGAAGAAAAGGAGACAGATGGAGCAGATGAACTCGGGCTGAAGCATCCTACTCTGCTGCCATCTTGGATTACTGGGTCTCAGGCTACAGTCTGATATTGGTCAGCTGGTAAATTGGGCAGAGCAATGGCAGATGGAATTTAATCCTGATACCTCTGAGGTGATCGAACTTGGGAGGTCTAATAAGGGAAGGATATACACAATGAAAGGCATGTGCCTTGAGTGTCCTTATGCATGAATCACAGAGGGTTGGTCTACAGGTACAACAAGCAATTAGGAAGGCAAATGGAATTTTGTCCTTCATTGCTAAAGGGATTGAGTTTAAAAAGCAGGAAGGTTATGTTGCAGCTGTACAGGGTGCTGGTGAGGCCACTCCTGGAGTACTGCGTGCAGTAATGGTCTCCTCACTTGGAAAAGGCAATACTGGCACGAGAGGGGTGCAGAGAAAGTTCACTCGGCTGATACCGGGGTGGAGGGGGTTGGCTTATGAAGGGAGACTGCGTAGACTGGGATATATTCATTGGAACTGAGAAGAATGAGGGGAACCTTATAGAAACAAATAAAATTATAAAGAGAATAGACAAGACAGAAGTAGAGAGGATGTTCTCACTGGCAGGTGAAACTAAAACAAGAGGGTTTAACCTCAAAATTAGGGGGAGCAGATTTAGGAATGAATTGAGAAGGAACTTCTTCACCCAGAGGGTCATAAATCTATGAAATTCCTTGCTCAATGAAGAAATTGATGCTACTTCAGTAAATGTTTTAAAGCTAAGACAGATTTTTTTTAACAATAAAGGAATTCAGAGATACAGTGAGAGCAAATGCCAGGTCTTGCACTTTAGTAAAAATAATACAGGCATGGACAATTTTCTAAACGGTGAGAAAATTCATAAAGCCAAAGTACAACGGGATCTGGGAATGCTTGTCCTGGATTCTCTAAAGGTTAACTTGCAGGTTGAATCCGTGGTTAAGAAAGCAAATGTAATGTTGTCATTCATCTCAAGAGCTGAAAAATGTGTTGCTGAAAATGCACAGCAGGAATGAAGAAGGGCTTATGCCCGAAACGTCAATTCTCCTGCTCCTTGGATGCTGCCTGACCTGCTGTGCTTTTCTAGCATCAGATTTTTCAGCTCTGATCTCCAGCATCTGCAGTCCTCACTTTCTCCTAATTTATTTCAAGAGGGTTGGAATGTATAATGAGTTGTGCTACAGAGACTTTATAAAGCTCTGGTTAGGCCCCATTTAGTCCAGTTTTGGGCCCCACACCTCAGGAAGGACATATTGACACTGGACCGTGTCCAGTGGAGATTCACACGGATGATCCCTGGAATGGTAAGCCTAATATATGATGAACGGCTGAGGATCATGGTATTGTATTCATTCGAAGTTCGAAGGGGAGATTTACTAGAAACTTACAAGATAATGCATGGCTTTGAAAGGGTGGATGCTGGGAAATTGTTTCCATTAGGTGGGGGTACTAGGACCCGTGGGCACAGCCTTAGATTTAGAGGGGGTCAGTTTAAAACAGAACTGAGGAGACATTTCTTCAGCTAGAGAGTGATGGGCCTTTGGAATTCATTGCCACAGAGCGCAGTGGCGGCTGAAATATTAAATGTCTTCAAGGCAGAGATTGATAAATTCTTAATCTTGCAATGAATACAGGGCTACAGGGAGAGTGTGGGTAACTGTCGTTAAATGCCCATCACCCATGATTGAATGACGAAGTGGACTCGATGGGCCAAATGGCCTTACTTCCACTCCTTTGTCTTATGGACTTATGTGGAGCTGAGTCCATGAAAAGATCAGCCATGGTCTTATTGAATGGCAGAGCAGGGTTGAAGGAACACTTGGCCTACTCCTGCTCCTAGTTCTTATGTTCTTATGTTCCTTGGGAGTACTGAGGAACAAAGGGACCTTGGTTTACAAGTCCATCAATCCCGGAAGGTATCAGCACAGCGAGACAAGGTGGTGAAGAAGGCATATGGGATGCTTGCCATCATTAGAAAAAATAATACCGGCATGGACAATTTTCTAAACGGTGAGAAAATTCATAAAGTCAAAGTACAAAGTGATCTAGGAATGCTAGTTCCCGGATTCTCTAACGGTTAACTTGCAGGTTGAATCCATGGTTAAGAAAGCAAATGTAGTGTTGTCATTTATCTCAAGAGCTGAAAAAGAGCCATTCCTGAAGAAGGGCTTATGCCCAAAATGTCGAAATTCCCGTTCCTTGTATGCTGCCTGACCTGCTGCGCTTTTCCAGCAACACATTTTCAACTGCTTGCCATCACTAGCCAGGGTGTAGAATATAGGAAGTAGAAATGCTTGTTGTTATCTGAGAGAGCACTGGTTAGGTCATGTCTGGAATATAGTGCACATTTCTGGTCATGACACTGTTGGAAGAACATGATTGGACTGGAGAGGATGCAGAGGAGATTAACCAGACTATTCCCTGGGATGGAAAGTGTTCGTTATGAGGAGAGACTGTGTTTCTTTCAGATAGACTGTATATGTTTTCTCTGGGGGGAGATCTGATTGAGGTATACAAAAATATGAAAGACATAGACAAAGTCAATTGTGAGAATCTTTTCCCCATGTCAGACATGTCTATGACCAGAGGGAATAAGCTTACCGTGTGAAAAAGTGGTTTAGAGGGGTTTTGAGGACTTTTTTCCCCTAGAGGGTGGTAGAAATATGGAATGTGCAGCTTGAGAAGCTCCTCTCACAACATTTAAGAAACATCCAGACGAGCACAGAAAATGCCAGGGCATGGAAGGCAATGGACCAAGTGCAGGTCAATGGAGTTTGGTGATTACTGATTGGCATCAACATGTCGACAAACAGAAGGGCCTGTTTGTTTGTTGTATGACTCTATGACTATGAAGAGAAGGATGTGGAAGCATTTTTCATGTTGTTTCAGAAGATAGCAACACAAGTGAGGTGGGAAAAACAGGTTGGACCTTGTCCATGCAAAAATGAACTTGGGAAGCACAAGAGGTTTCTACATCCCTGTCAGAGAAATGTTCTCAGGATCATGAGGAGGTGAAAACGGCTATTCTAAGCACATATGAGTTGGCTCCAGAAACATACAGACAGATGTTTCAGAACTTACACAAACAGCCTGGACAAACCTGTACTGAGTTTAAGAGAGTTTAACAAAATAATGTTGACAGGTGGATAAGAGCATTAACAGCTGAGAATACTTACAATGCTCTCAGAGAAGTTATCCTTTGAGAAGTTAAAACTTCCTTCCCTTCTAGAATCAGAATTCATGTAGATGACCAAAGGGGAACGACAGTAAGACAAACAGCTAGAATGGCTAATGATTATAGACCTTGTTAAAACAAAAACCCTGCAAATGCTGGAATCCAAAGTAGACAAACAGGAAGCTGGAAGAGCATAACAAGCCAAGCAGCATCAGGAGGTGGAGAAGTCACCTGATGGGAGACCGATCCAGAAACCTTTTTCCCATCAGGCCCAGAAATGGGAGAAAAATAAAAATTGGGAGAGTCTAAGGAAGGTAGATAGCCAGGGGAGAGAATGGACAGGAGGGAACAGCCCGAGAACTCCTCCTCAGAGAAAGAAGGAAATTGCTGAGAGTGGAAGTGATGATCAGAAGCTGAAATGTTTCTCTTGGAATAAGGTGGGCCATGTATGTTTGGAATGTTGGAAGTTGAGGCAAACCCATGGGATTTATGGGAGTTAGTAAAATGAGTCAGAGAAGGGAACACAGACAGATAATCCCACGGAGTAGGTTGTAGCTGTAACTATAACAAAAAGGCCGGAGGTGAATTCTGTCATTAGTAAAGGAAGTTGTCAGGTAGATGAGAGGTGGACAGGACTTTTATCAAAAGGAATGGCGACTCCTTTTTCTTCAGCTAAACCCAGAACCAAACTGAGAGATACAGGAGCAACACAGTCACTTTTACTGGAGAAATAATTGGTTTTCCCTCCAGAGAGCTCGATGGGAGCTAAGGTATTAATCAGTGGGATTAGTGGAGAATATGTTCCACTTCCATTGTATACAGTACAACTGGAATGTGATTTGTTATCAGGAGAAGTAATTGTCGGAATGGGAAAACATTCCCTGTTGAGGGAGTCGATTTCCTTCTGGGGAATTGTTGTCAGGACTAAAGGCAGTAGCTTCCCCGATAATTACAGAATGTCCAAAGGAGGGCCAAGAAACAGAACAATGACAGGAACAGGTTCCTGGTCTCTCTCCTTCGTGTGAGGTAACCAGGGCCATGGTTAAACAAAATCCATCAATAAGGGTTGATGTGACATCACAGCAAGTGAAAGGATCACTGAAACTTTCTGAAAGGGTGAAGATAATCCAGGTGGAGTGGTTGGTATGATGTCACTAATTACAGCAGATCCAAAAAGCAGATCCTGAATGAAATAAATGAGCACAGTCAGCTCATACTGAGGTCGAGGCTGAAGGAGTTTCAGAGTGTTATTGTGTTCAGAATGGAGCGCTGATGAGGACGTGGAGACCCCCTCATAGACCCCCAGATGAAGAATGGTCAGTTAGACATTGCCTAGAGGTCCCACCCAGCTATCATAGGGAGATAGTACAAGGGGCACATGAGACTCCCATGGCAGGTCACATGGGGATTTGGAAAACACAGGCACCCAGAAACAGGTATTTTACTGAGCCACAATTGGATAAAGATGTGGTGCATTTTAATAAAACGTGTCTTACTTGTCAAGTTATAGGTAAACCTCAATACAAAACCAGCATCCTTAATTCCTCTCCCAGTTTTTGAGGAACCATCCCATCATGTACAGGTTTGTCAAGTAGTGAGTATAATAGAGGAGGGGATCAGAAAAAGCTTGAGATCAAAAAAGACCTGGGCACTTCCCAAAGGAAACTTCCTGTTATTAGATGAACAAATTCAGAGATATTTGAGACTTCAGACACTGCATTTTTGAATCTGGAGAAAGATCAACAGGTAGATTCAGTGAGGCTGCTCAGACAATACAAAGATGAGGAGTCGTTGAGGACTTTGGTTCTGTACTTGATGGAATTTAGAAAGATGAGAGGGAATGTCATTGAAACTTACAGAATACAGGGTGGCCTGGATAGAGTGGACATGGAGATGTTTCTAATGATAGGAGATTTGGAGACCCGGGGGCACAGCCTCAGAGTGAAGAGATGATCTTTGGAACTGAGTTGAGAAGGAATTTCTTCAGCCAGAGTGTCATTAATCTGTGGAACTGCAGAGGGCCTTGGAGGCCAATTCATTGAGTGTATTTAAGAAAGAGATAGATTGGCTCTTGATTGGTCAAGGGATCAAGATTTACAGGGAAAAGGGAAGAGATTGGGGCTGAGAAACATTATCAACTGTAAATGACCAGGCCTGATGGGCCAAATGGCCCAATTCTGCTCATTTATCTTGTGGACTTGTATAGATACACTAATATCTATCACATGAATCAAATATAACATGAATTTGGTAATTCAGACAAAATAAAACAAAAACCAACCGAAACCGGCAATGGAACAGAGGGCATCCATGTTGGAGAATCAGCTGATTGAACCATATCAGAGTAATTGGCGTTCTCCTGTCGTATTGGCTCCTGAACCAAACTGTTCAATTTAATTCTGGGTAGATTCGAGGAATGTGAGTCTCGTCACAAAACCAGATTCATTCCCTATTCCCAGCTGAGAAGGTTGTATGGAGAGAGTTTGTAGTATATCATTCTTGTATAAAATTGATTTGTTAAAAGGATATTGACAAGAACTCACTGATAACTAGAACTAATTGAGTTTCTGTATTTATCACACCTAATGGATTATACCCAATGGCAAGTTTTGCTATGTGGACTTAACAGCTCTCCAGGCACATTTGAATGATTATTGTGAAAGTGAACAAGGTCACACTCCCCCACATTACATTCCATCTGCCCAATATTTCTTCAAAGCCCAGCTGTATCTAATATTCAGCAGGATGGACCTTCACTGAGAAATAGCCATTTGTAACTAGAATAATGATATCTCTGAGAATCACATTAATAATTGTTTTTATTGAAGCTTTCATAAGTTCTGTGTTGATTGACACAATGCTCTGGTTTGGGCTTTGCTGTCTGTACAAACCATCTGTAATGTCTTTGCTGCAATGGTTCACATTTACATCATCAAAGTCACACTCCAAATATCCCGTCATTATTCTCCATGGGATTCACTGGCATTGGCTCAGATCGAACTCCCAGCAGCTGAAATGGAGGGAGGGGTGCGGCTTAGAGAGCAAGAGATGGAGCACAGGGAGAGAAAGAGAGAGAGAGAGAGAGCACTAAAAGAGAGGGGGATAGAGCTTGGACAGAGAAAGAGGGATGGAACTCAGAGTGAGATCTGTGCAGCTGAGTTAGAGAGGGGTGGGGAGAGAGAGTGAGAGAGAGAGAGATGGAGTCAATGAGTTGTATGTGAAAGATAAATTATACTCTGTTAAAGATTGCACTGAATGTTGACTCTCTGACTCTATGAACACTACCCACAAAGCTGTCTATCTCTGTGTCATTAGCAAACTAGAGTATCTGACTTTCTATGCCATTATCCAATGCATTAATAAATAATGTAAATAATTGAGGTGTGCACACACATTCCTATTGGGCACCACTGGTCACATCCTGCCAATTTCAGCATTTATCCATGATCCCTATTTTCTGTCACCTGTCACTCAACCAATTTCGGTATGGCAGTATTTTAGCCTCAATTCTGTGGATTTCTAACTAAGTTGACAGTTTCTTACATGGGATTTTATCAAATGCCTTCTGGAAGTCCCTATAAACAACATCCATTGACATCACTGTGTCTAGTAATTTTGTTTCCTCTTCAAAAATGTTCAATGAGATTTTTCACCATGACCAACTTGTCATGAATCCATGCTGATGCTCCTGACCATTTTCAAGGTCTTCAGTTACCCCTATCCTTGATTATAGAGGACAACAATTTCCACACCACAAACATTGACTTACTGGCCTGTAATTCCCTGGCTTTTCTCTGACATCCTTGTTAAATGTGAAATGAAATTTGCAATTTTCCAATTCAGAGGTACGACTCCTGAATCCAGGTAACTCTGAAAGATTATAGTCAGGGTGTCTGCAATGTTTTCTATTACTACTTTATCACCCTCAGGTCCTGAGGATTTGTCACTCTTTAGTTCCATTATTTTCCTTATTACACATGTTATATTGACATTAACTTTATTCAGGTGACACAGTGGTTAGCAATGCGGCCTCATAGCACCGCGGCCTCATAGCACCAGGGTCCCAGGTTCAATTCCAGCCTCGGGCAACTGCCTGTGGGGAGTTTGCACATTGTCTGCATGGGTTTCCTCCTACTGTACAAAGATGTGCAGGTCAGGTGAATTGGCCATACTAAATTGCCCATAGTGTTAAGTGCATTAGTCAGAGAGAAAATGGGTCTGGGTGGATTACTCTTCGGAGGGTCAGTGTGGACTGGTTGGGACAAAAGGCACGTTTGCACACTGCAGGGAATCTAATCAGTCCCTGACACAGATCCTCTGTTAATTCCTTTGGGACTTCAGGCAAGTCCTCTTCCTTTTCGACGGCAAATCTTGAGGTAAAGTATTTACTTACCATGTCTGTCATTTCCCCATTGTCACTGACAATATCCCTCACTTTCAGTCTTTCATGGCCAACATTGCTCCTGACCTCCCAGCTTCCCTTTCATGGAACTGTAACATTTCTCCTTATTGATTTTGTTATCCCTTACATGTTTCCTTTCAGAATCCCTTTTGGTAGCTCTTAGAAGCTGATATGGGGCCCTTTTGTATCCTTCCCATTCAGTGGAATCTGTCCTTTTTTTTTGCTTTTCTGTAAGCCTTTTTTTAACATTTTATTCTTTCCCTGATCTCTTTAATTGACCATTGTTGTTTGTTCACTTTTCCCTCTCAGGTATAAACTGGCTTTGTTTTGCGTTGAATGTTCCTTTAAATATTCCCCACTGTTCTTCAGTTGTTTTACCCATGAGCAGATTTTCCCAGTTTACTGTGGACAGTCTCTGTCGCATCTCGTTAAAGTCGGCCCTTACCTTAATCTCAAACTCTAGCAGCTGATTCATGCTTTTACTTTCAAATGCGACACTGAACTAGATCATGTTATGATCACTATTTGATAAATGTTCATCTACAAGTAGTTTCAAACTAAATCTGGCTCATTATTCATTACTAATTCCAATATTGCTTGTCCCCTTGTTGTATCCAGGACCTATTGCTGTTGGAAACTATTCTGGACACACAGCAGCAATTCACTACCTTTCTGACAGAGGGCTTGTCTGTCTCCCAATCTCAGTTAAAGTTAAACCTCCCCATTAATAATACACTGGCTTTGCTACACACTTGTCTAATTCCTCCATTTATATCATCCAGCACCTCAGAGCTGCTGTCAGGGGGGTCTGTATCCAACATCTATTAGTTTTAGATCCTTTCCTGCTCCTCAGTTCCACTGAATGTTTTCTCCTCATTATGACCTCCCTCACCATTGAAGCCATTTTTTCCCTCATCAATAAAGCTGCTCCACCTCTTCTGCCATTTCCCCATATCCATCCTGTGAACCTTTTAACACGATAGATATCGTTCCCAATCTGAATGACTCTGCAACTGTGTCTCAGTAATTGATCCGATACCACAATCTTAAATTTGAATTTGTGCCTGCAGATTATTGTATTTATTCCTTATGTTCCGTGCATTCATATATAGGACTCTTATTTGGTCTATTCACTGGAATCTGTTCCTCAGCACTAATGCTGTATTCACCTCTTTCTTATTTCTCTCCATCTGTTTAATCAATATCCTTCTGATAGCTTTCCTGATATTGTCCAAATAGGACCTTTTGCCGATTTTTGCTGATGTTGTTGGTCCCAACACAGACAACAACAACTGGATCCTCAACACCGCCACCGCCTCCACCCCCGCACCCCCCCCCAACCCGGCACGCCCCCAAGTCTGTTATAATTAAAAGCTGGCTCGAGATGCCCTTACCATGAAACCAGGCAGGCAACTCCCCATGTGGGGCTCTCAATCCTGCTCACAAAGGATGCTATCAGTTCCCTTCATTATCAAGACCCCTCTTTTCTTTGTGCTCCCCCAGTCTGAGTGGCCTCCTGGACCATGGTGCAGTGGTTTCCTTCATTCATTCATAGGAAATGGACATCTCTGGCCAAGCCAGCAATGACTGCCCGTAGGAGTCATCGAATCATAGAATCCATACCGTGTGAAACAGGCCATTCAGACCAATGAGTCCACACCAACATTCTGAAGAGCATCCCACCCAGACTTGTCTCCCTACCTTATCCCTGTAAATCTGCATCTCCCATGGCTAATGCACCTAACCTACACATCCCTACATTTTCCTCAGTTGAGACATTATAATTTCTGCTCTATCTTTATCTTTTTATATCATGACTTTGAAACTTACAGAGTTATGGTCACCATCACCAAAATCCTCAAACTACATTTGCCCATTCTCCCGACAATCCTTTTCCTCATTGACACAGGGAGCAAGTACCTCATTCCTGTTGGACAAGGAGCTGAGGCACCTGTAAGGCTAAATCCAGGCTGCATCGACCTGTTCACTTTTGGTCACACCCTCCTGTCCCTGACCACTAGCCATAATTTGAAGTATTTAATCTACAAGGTGTGACTGTCTCCCCAAACACTGTGTCCAGGTAACTCTCCCCCTCCCTGATGTGTCACAGTATTTGAAGCTCAGGTTCCAGCTCATCAACTCGGAGCTGGAGTGCCTTGAGCAACCAACACTTGCTGTAGATGTGGTCACTCTGAGCTACAATGGGCTCCACCAGCTTCCCCATCGTACAATTACTACACATCGCCTGGCCCTGTATGTGGGAAATTATTTGAGGAGTTTTTAATTTATATTTTAAAATTTGCTGCTGGTCTTTAGTTTTTAATCTGTAAAATATTTCCGTCCAGGAGACAGAGAAGGTGCCAGCACAGGAGGAGGCTGTTCAGCCCCTCGTGTCAGTGCTAGCTGTTTACGAGCCTCAATTACAATGAACATCTCCATTGAATGTCTGTTGTCAGGAAGTGATTGAGTCTGTTTTTAGAGACAGAATAACGGACAAATATGAACTGGTCCGAGAGAGTCAGCATGGATTGACAAAGGTTCAGACATCTTTAACTAACCGGGTTACACTTAGTTAGGAGATCACTAGTGTGGGATATAAGGGAATGTCGATGGCTATTGTCTATAGGGAATTCCAAAAAACATTTAAGAATATTCCACAAAAGAAACATTGATTCAGATCTTACACTCCACAACCATCTGATGAAGGAGCAGCGCTCCAAACGCTGATGCTTCCAAACAAACCTGTTGCATTAGAACCTGGTGTTCTGTGATTTTTAACATTTACATGACAGTCCAACACTGGCATCTCCAAATCATGGAATTGGATGGAATTTGGGAAATGCATTTACCTTGGGTCAGGAATGTGTCTGTCTAGGAGACAGAGAGAAAGGATAATGTGCATGTGTTCCAATGAGCCAGATGTAAGTAGTGGTATTCCCAGGGATCTGTGCTGGGACCTCAGCTTTTCACGATATTTCTCAATGACTTGGATGAAGAAACAGAGAGCCATATATCCAAGATTATTGATCACACTGAGTGAGGCAATTTGGAGGAGGTCACAGTGATAGGGAGGGTGGAAGAACAGGGAGCAGATTGAGAACAAGGATGAGAATTTGAAAATCGAGGTGTTGCTGGACCAGGAGCTTATGTCAGTCAGTGAGGATTGTGGTGGTTATGGTGGGGTGGGGAGGCGTGGGCAGGAGTATGGGGTGGACTTGGGGTGAGTTTGAACACAGACAGCAGAGTTTGGGATGAGCTGATGTTTACGGAAGTCAGTGGCTGTGATGTGGGCCTGGATAACATTAGAATGATCACAAAAACATGGTTGAGATTTTCAGTGGCCGATAATTGCGATGTGGAGGACTTGGGCCTCAAACCAGCCCCAAAGATGAGGCCAAAGTTATAAAGAGTCTGGTTGAGCAGCAGACAGTGCTCAGGGAGAGGGATGGAGCTTGTACCAGGAGCTGAAGAGGATGGCTTTGATCTTCCCAATGTGTTTCACAGTGAGCCTGGCTCCTCAGTCCTGACTGCTCTTAGCTGCTGTGATTGTCACTGATTGGACACTTATTATTAGAGATTCTGACCACAGCAGAAAGCCCCAGTGTAAAAAATAACTGCAAAGACTGTCAGAGCACAAGGTTGAAACTTCACCAAGAGAGGAAGTGAAAGAAGGAGCTCGGAGCAGCTGGATGTTTGTTACTGAGACGGGAGAAAACTGTGAACCATCTGCACTCCCTGGAATCTGACAGCACAGGAGGAGGCCATTCAGCCTATCATGTCTTTGAATGACCCAGTTAATCCCACTGCTCCCCTCTCTTTCCCCGTAACCCAGCAAATCTTTCCTTTACAGCTCAATCTCCAATTTCCCTCTGACATTCCCTCATGTCCACAGCGTGAGACTGCCCTGAACCTGGGCTTCAAATTGGCATTGCATTCATTCATTGGGAGACAAACTGCCTGGGCTGGGAAATGGAACTCAGGATCCTGAACATTCCCTCTCCCCTCCTGAGGAACACTTCATTTGGTTTTGCATATTCACTTGTGGGAAGTGGGCTTCACCAGCTGGGCCAACATTTTTTACCCTGTCTCTAGTTGCCCTGGAGTAGGTGGTGGGAAGCTGCCATCTTGAATTGTTATCGTCCACAAGCTGTAAGTTGACCCACAATGCCAGCATTTTGACCCAGCAAGGCTGAGGGATCAGCGACATATTTCCAAGTCCGGATGCTAAGCTTTTTCGAGGGGAACTTGCAGCTCACAGTGTTCCCATGTATCTGCTGCTCTTGTTCTAAATGGAAGTGAACGTGGGTTTGGAGGGAAACCAAAAGAACTGCAGATGCTGTAAATCTGAGACAAAAATAGAAAGTGCTGAAAAAGCTCAGCAGGTCTGGCAGCATCTGTGAAGAGAAATCAGAGTTAATATTTCATGCTCAACCCGAAATGTTTACACTGATTTCTCTCCAAGATGCTGCCAGACCTGCTGAGCTTTTCCTGAAATTTCTACTTTTGTCCATGGGTTTGGAAGGTGCTACCTGAAGATCAGTGATGAATTTCTGCAGTGCATCTTATCGATAATACACACTGCTGCTATGGAGCGTCAGTGACAGTGAGTTTGGATGCTTTGAGAATGCGATGCCAATCAAGGAGTTTGCTTTGCTCTGGATGGTATCAAGCTTTTTGAGTGGATAAGAAAGACATAGGATACAATAGACAGAGATAGGAAAGGTTTCAAGGGATATGTGTGAAATGCAGGCAAATAAGATGAGTTCACTTCAGAAAACCTGGTCAGCATGTAGAAGTTTGGCTTAAGGGTTTGTTTCTGTGCTGTATGACTCTGTGACACTATCAATCTATGAATGTTGTTGGAGCTGAACCTGTCCAGGCAAGTGGGGAGTATTTGCTCACACTCCTGACTTGGTTGACAGGTTTTGGGGGGATCAGTAGGTGAGTTACTCGATGCAGTATTCCGAGCCTCTAACTTGCTCTTGTCACCACTGTGTTTCTTTGGTGAATCCAGTTGTGTTTCTGGTCAATGGCACCTCAAGAATGTTGATAGTGGGGATTCAGTGATGGGAATAGCATTGATTGTCAAGGGGCGATGTTTAGATTGTCTCTTATTGGTGATGGTGATTGGCTGGCATTTGCATGGCACCAATGGGAAATGTCACTTCTCAGACAAAACCTGGATATTGTCCAGATATTGTTGCATTTGCACGTGGACTGCTTCAGTATCTGAGGAGTTGGGAAGAGTGCTGAACATTGTGCAATACGAGTTTGCCTTGAGTTGCAATATCTGTTCGGAGTCTGTCCTATTTAGTACGGTGATAGTACCACACAACACAATGGAGGGGATTCTCAATGTGAAGGTCAGACTTTGTTTCCAGAAGGACTGTGTGATGGTCACTCTTACCAATACTGTCAAGGATAGATGCATCTACAGCCACAAGATTGGTGAGGATGGGGTCAAGCATCTTTTTCCATCTTTTTGGTTCCAGCTGCAGAGCCAGTCCCTCAGCTACATCCATGAGGAACCAACCAGCTCGATCAGTAATGCTGCTGCCAAGCCACTCTCAGTGGTGGGCATTGAAACCCCCCACCCAGAGTACACTCTCTGCTGTCATCATCCTCAGTGCTTCCTCCAAATGTTGTTCAACATCCAGGAGAGACTGATACATCAGCCGAGGGAGCAAGATATCTTGTAATCACCAGGAGGTTTCCTCGCCCATGTTTAACCTGGTGTCATGAGTCTTTACGGGGTCCAGAGCCAACTTTGAGACTTCCCAGCGTAACTCCCTTCTGGCTGTAGACCACTGTGTCATCAGCTCTGCTGGGTTTGCCTTTCTGGTGGGACAGGACACATGCAGGGACAGTGATGGTGGGGTCTGGGGCATTGTCTGCAAGGTATGGTTCTGTGAGTATGACTATGTCAGGCTGTTGCTTGAGTCATCTGTAAGACAGCTCTCCTGAATTTGGCACTAGCTCCCAGATGTCAGTAAGGAGGATGGAGCAGGGTAGACAGGGCTGTTTCTGTCATTGTCTTTTCGGTGTCTAGATCGATGCCTGTGGTCCGTCCGGTCTCATTTCTTTGTTGAAACATTGTCATAATTGATACAACTGAGAGCCCTGCTCGGCCATTTCAGAGGGCACTAGAGAGTCAACCACATTGCTAGAGGACAGCGCCATGTACCCCGGCAGTACATTCCGACCTCCCCCACTTCCCCATTCTGTATATGGAAGGCGGAAGCCTGCCAGCAGGATATTCAACCGCAGGAGCTGTCACAGCCCGTGCGTAATTCTGTCCCACATTAAATCCACACAAATCTTGAATTCACATAACACCTTCAATATCCAAACATTCCAAGAATGTTCACAAAGTTGCAGTAAGAGGGATGGGGGAGGGGTTGGAGGAACATAAGAACTAGGAGCAGGAGCAAGCAATTCAGCCCCTCGAGCCCGCACCACTATTTAATACAATCATGGCTGATCCAATCTCAGACTCAACTCGACTTTCCTGCCCACTCTCCATCATCCTTTAACCCATTACCCATTAAATATCTGTTCATCTCCTCCTTGGTGTGAGACAGGGAAGGGACCACTCCATTTCAGAAAAGACTGACCATGGAAGGGGAAGGAGAGGGGAAAGGATTGGAACATGTTGTGAATGGACAGAATGGGTCAGTGGGTCAGAGCCTGTCCTGTCCCTCCAACTCACGCTGATGATCTGAGGATCTCCTCTCTCTGCTAGGCCTTCACGGAATGAGGTTTGTGTCCAAATCAGTCCCCAGTGAGAATAGGCCAACAGCACAGAACAGCACAGAACTGCCCTTCATTTGACCAGAGTCTGTCCATCTTCCTGAGAGAGGCCAAACCCTGGTCAATGTGGAAATAGGGTCTTACTCCAGGAGAAGACAGGGGTCAAGGGTTAACATCCATTAGTGGGACAGAGCAGTGGGAGATTTATCCTGCATTCACTGTCACCACCGAGGACACTGTCAGAAAGAGAGAGCAGTGAGGCAGAGAGAGAGATGGAGGGAAAAATTGCGTGTGCGTGTGTGCGCGTGTGTGTGTGAGAGAGAGAGAGAGAGAGAGAGAAAGAAAGAAAGAAAGAATGAGAGAGAGAGATAGAGGGACGAGCATCTGATACGGTGTAAGATATGTGAGCGGACCAAGAGAGAGGTAGAAGGAGGTAAAAATGGTGAGGTTGAGGGATAGAGAGAGAAACAAGATGTGAGACAGTGTGACTGAGAGGGATGGAGAGAGACAAAAAGACAAGGAGAGAGAGAAAAAGAGACATGATGGGTGTGAGACTAAGCATGTAGAGAGTTGAGAGGGAGGGGAGGGTTGAGTGTGAGAGAGAAAGAGAGATGAGTATGGGTAGATTTATAATGACAGAGAGAGGGAGAGAGACTGCAAATTGGGATTGAGAGAGGGAAGGAGAGAGAAAGAGGGAGGAATAGAGAGTGACAGATAACAATTGGAGGCTTTTAATTGAAATGAGAGAGGGAGCGAGTAACAGAGACAGTGAGAGATGGAGAAACAGATGATAAGATGGAGTAAGAAAGCATCAGTGAGTTGGAGAGAGTGGCTATGAGACAGAGTGTATGTGTGTGAGAGAGGGAGAGAACATGAAAGAGATTAACAGTGGGAGAGAGAGATAGAGGTAGAGAGAAAGAAATGGTAGATGTGAGTCAGAGAGAGAGAGAGGGACAAGTCCTGGTCACTACACTCTGGGAAGAATGTGATTGTACCTGAGAGGGTACAGGGGAGATTTCCCAGGATGCTGCCTGAATGTGAGCTTTGGGCACACCTCCTCCCTGCCCAGCCCTGTTAGAATTTTATATGTTTCAATCAGATCCCCTCTCATCGTTCTGAACACGAGTGAGTCCATGGCCAGGCGAGTTGGAGAGTGAGAGGAGAGTTGAGAAGAAATGTTTTCACCTAAAGGGTGTTGGGAGTCTGGAACTCACTGCCTTAAAGGCTGGTTGAGTCACAAACTCTTGTGACATTGGAGCAGTGTTTAGATATTCCCTTGTGTTGCTGTAACCCCCAGGGTAATGGGCCAAGAGCTGGAGGATGGGATTAGTGTCATCAGATCTTTGTTTACCAGCACAGACACAATGGACCAAATGGCCTCATTCAGTGCTGTTCACATCAATGACTCTGAGACAGAGAGAGTGACAGAGAGAGAGAGAGAGAGAAGAGGAAGTGTGAGGGGCTGACGTGGCTCTCTCTGCCTGATGCCATTTACATACTGAGGAACACCCAGTCAGACTCTCACAGGCTGCAGCTTTATAAAGCAGAGCCCAGTGAAGGGAGAGTTTATCAGGAACCAGGCACAGGGTCAGGAGCACACACCATGATTTCACACATCCAGCTGATCTGGCCCCTGGCATTCTGTGTCGCAGGTATAAATCTCTCTCCTTCCACCTTGAATCTTTCACTGTTCTCCATTTCACTCCAATTCCACTGACTTGTGATTGAAGGGAAAATGCTGAAACCAGAGGAATGCTCAGTGTCTCCAACAATCTCTCATTTGACAGGCTCTTTCTGTGACAGTTCTGACTTCACTGTTTTTCTCTCTGACCCCTCAAGTATCAGTGGGGACATCACCATGACCCAGTCTCCCCCGGTGATGTCAGTGGGACGGGGCCAGACCGCAACCATCACCTGTACGGCCAGTCAAAGCATTAGCAGCAACCTTGCTTGGTACCAGCAGCGAGAAGGTCAGAAACCTTCTCTCCTGATCTATGGTGCAGCAACTCGATTCACAGGAGTCTCGGAGCGATTCACCGGCAGTGGATCAGGGATCAGTTACACCCTGAAAATCAGCAACGTTCAGAATGAGGATGTGGCTGACTATTACTGTCAGCAGTATTACAGCTGGCCTTTTTTTATGTTCGGTAAAGGAACCAAGCTCAGACTGAGTAAGTAAACCTCAATCCTCTGTTATTAACCCTGTCAATACTGAAACACACTTTCTAAAATAAAGTTGCTGATTTGTTGAAGGTGTTAGTGGGGAGCTGCAGTGAATGAAATGGTTGATTGAGGAGCACTGTGTCTAACAGGGTGTCCAGCTGCATTTCATTACTTTCATGCCCTCTTTAAAAAAAGCAAGATATAAGTCAGTCAGTTTTACTCACTGTGTGGAGGAGCTCTGTCCATTTGCAGCCTGTAGTCCCATTCCTGCAGCATGGAGTGAAATCAGTGAGTAGCCTCCTGCCAGTCTCAGTGTGACGGACACGGGCAAAGTTTGATGTGAGCTCTGGCTCCCTGTCCCAGTCTCTGATCTCACTGACCTCAGCAGCAGCAGCAGCAGCAGCACAGTGAGACACCGAGCTCCCACCTCCCCCAGCTTTAACTCTGCTCAATCACACAATCACAGAATTGTTACAGTGCACAAGGAAGCCATTCCGTCCATCCTTTCTGGACTAGCTCTCCGAATGAGCAATTCACTGAGTGTCATTCTCCTGCCTTCTCCCTGTCACCCTGCACATTGTTCCTTTTCAGATAACAGTCTCATTCCCTTCGGAATATTTTAATTGAAGCTGCCTCCACCACACTCTCAGGCAGTGCACTCCACACCTAAACCACCCACTGGCTGAAAATGTTTTCCCTCATCTCACTTTTGTTACTTTTCCAATTACTTTCAATCTGTGGTCACTCGGTCTCAATCCTTTCACAAGTGGAATCATTTTCTCCCTATTTACTCTGTTCCAGGCCCCTCCTGATTTTGAGTTTCTGGAACAATTCTCCTCGCTGCCTTCTCCTAAGAATTGAAGGTGCCGGTGTTGGACTGGGGTGGACAAAGTTAAAAATCACACAACACCAGGTTATAGTCCAACAGGGGGTTTATTTGGAAGCACTAGCTTTCGGAGCGCCCCTCCTTCATCAAATGGTTGTCAGCGGCGCTCCAAAAGCTAGTGCTTCCACATTAACCTGTTGGACTATAACCTGATGTTGTGTGATCTGTAACTTTCTCCAAAGACGACAGTCCCAAATTCTCCAATGTATCTTCATAACTGATATTCCTCATCCCTGGAATGATCTTTGTGCATATGTTTGCCAGCTCTACAAAACATTCACCTCCTTCCTGCATTATTCACCTTATTTATGTCCCTCATGATTTTATAAACCTCTATAAGGTCACTCCTCAGCCTCCAGTACTTCAGGGTAAAAGGTCTCAGCTTTTCCAGCCTCTAATGGTCACGGAGTCATACAGCGTGGAAACAGATCTTTCAGTCTAACTTCTCCATGCTAGCTCGATATCCAAAACTGACTTCAGCCCATTTGCCAGCATTTAGCCCACATCCCTCTAAACCCTTCCTAATCATGTACCCATCCAAACATCTTTTAAATGCTATAATGGTATCCGTCTCCAGCACTTTCTCTGACAGCTCGATCCGTACACGCACCACCCTCTGTGTGACAAGTTACCCCTCAGGTCCCTTTTGGATCTTTTGCCTCTCATCTTAAACCTATACCCTCTATTATGGATTCCCTTTCCCAAGGCAAAGACCTGCGATGTACACCCTGTCCATGGCCGTCATGATTTTATAAACATCTATAAGGCCATCCCTCAGTCTCCGATCCTGCAGGAAAAATAACCCGTCTATTGACCCTCTTCCGACAGCTCAAACCCTCCAGTTCCAGGCAACATCCATGTAAATCTTTTCTGCTGAATTTTAAGTTTAACAGCATCCTTCCTATCACAGGATGATCAGAAATGTTCACATTATTCCCAAAGTAGCCTCACCAATTTCCTGTACAGCTGCAAATGAGGTCCCAACTCTGACACTTAGTGCAGTGACCAATAAAGGCAAGTGTACCCAACACCTTCTTCATCTCCCTGTCTCCCTGTGACTCCACTGTCAAGGAATAATGCCCCTGCACCTGCACCTGCCCCTGCCCCTGCACCTGCCCCTGCACCTGCCACTGCACCCTGAGGTCACTTTGTTGAGCAACACCCCACAGGGCCCCACCATTAACAGTACAAGTCCTGCCCTGGTTTGACTTTCCAAAATGCAACATCTCACATTTATCTAAATTGAACTCCATTTGTCACACGTTTAGATCAGAGTGGTGCTGGAAAAGCACAGCAGGTCAGGCAACGTCCGAGGAGCAGGAAAATCGACGTTTCGGGCAAAAGTCCTTCATCAGGATTCCTCTAGCCGAAACATCAATTTTTCTGCTCCTCGGATGCTGCCTGACATGCTGTGCTTTTCCAGCACCACTCTGATCTAAACTCTGGTTTCCAGCATCTGCAGTCTGCACTTTTGTCCATTTGCCACACCTCTGCCCATTTCCCCAAATGATCAAGGTCCCACTGTACTCTCAGATAAGCTTCTTCACTATCCACTGTACCACCAATTTTGGTGTCATTTACAAACTCGCTATGATTCCTATATTCACATCCAAATCATTTATTTAAATGATGAAAAGCCATGGACCCAGCACCAATCCTTGTGGCACACAGCTGACATCTGATCTCCAGTCTGAAAAGCAACCCCTTACCACCACTCTCTGTCTCCTATCTTGAAGCCATTTTTTTACCCAAATGGCTAGCTCCCCCTGGATCCCATGTGGCCTAACCTTCCTAATCAGTCTTTCATGTGGAACCTTGTCAAATGCTGAAGTCTATATAGACAGTGTCTACTGTTCTGCCTACCCCAATCTTCTCTTCAAACAACCTCAATCACGTTAGTGAGACATGATTACCATGCACAAAACTGCATTGATTGTCCAAATGCATGTAAATCCTGTTCCTCAGAATTCACTCCAATAACTTACCCAGCAATGACATCAATCCCACTGGTTTATAGTTCCCTGGCTTTTCCTTAAACAATGGCTAACATTAGCCAACCTCTCTGGTTCTCCAGAACCTTACTCGTGGCTGTCAATCAGAAACATACCTCAGCAAGGGGTCCAGCAATCTCTTTCCTAGCTTTCCACAATGTCCTGGGATACACCTGGAGATTTATCTACCGTCTTGCACTTTAAGAAATCCTCTTCTGTAATGTCTTTCTCCATGATAAATACTGACCTGGAATTTTAATTTAAGACCTAAACCATTTCCTGTGGACCCACCCAGAGGTACATTGTTCACCTTCATGGGGCCCTATTCTCTCTCTCGTTACTCTTTTGCCCTTTTCTTATTCACTATAATTCTACCACTTTTGCCCTTGAGTAAGTTCAGAAATTGTTTGCCTTCCTTCAAATGTATCTCGACTATACCTGGTGCACATCCTCTACTATTCTTTTCAGGTCTTTCCTGCCAACCTTTGATCCCACTTTATTCAGATCCGTTACATCCATATCCTATAGAAGCTGGCATTTTCCCCAGTGAAGATGTTTGACCCTGAAAAGGCCTTTGTTCTTTTCTACCATCACCCTCAACTTTGTGATACAATGATCACTCTTCCTTAAGTGTCCTCTCACTGACACTTGATCCACTTGGGACTTCTCATTCGCAAGATCCAGATCTAGCAGAGCCTCCTTTCTCATTGGACTGGAAACATGCGGCTGGAGAAAATTCACATGGACACACTCTCATGACCCTGGCCCCTCTCTGTCCTTCACACTGCTACTACCCCAGTCTATATTCAGAAATTAAAGATATTTCCACCCCCCCCCCATTTATAATGACTATTACATTTGCAGGTCTCTGTAAATTCCTTGCAAATGTATTCCTCTAAATCCTTCCCACTGGGTGGTGACTTATTGACTGCACTGATGATTCTGTAGATCTTGGTGCTCCTCTCTGGTATTACCTCCTGACTCCCACAGCCCTGCCAAGTTAGTTTAAACCCTCTCCAACAGCACGAGTAGATCACCTCAAAGGAGCTCAGTGCCAGCTCTGTTCAGGAGCAACGCTGTCTGGTCTATCCAGGTCCCATCTCCCCCAGACCCAGTCCCAATGTCACAAGAATCGAAAACCCTCCCTCCTGGATCCTCTTTCCAGCCCCACAGTCACTTGTGTTATCCTCCTGCTAATCTTGTCACTTGCCTGTGGCACTGGGAGTAATCTGAAGATTCCTACTTTTGAGTTCCTGATGTTAATTCCCTTCTGAGCTCCCTAAATTCTGACTGCAGGACTACATCCCTTTTCTCCCTCTGTCACTGGGACCGATGTGGACCACGATTGATGCCTGTTCCCCCTCTCCCCTCAGGGTGCTCTGCAGTCACTCAGTGACATCCTTCACCCTGGCACCAGGGAGACAACACACCATCCTGGATTCTCATCTGCAGCTGCAGAAATACCTATCGATGCCCTCACTCTCGAATCTCCTTTCACGATCAGTCTTCCAGTCTTCCTTATACCCCCCCCTCCCCCCAATACAGCTGAGCCACCAGTGGTGCCATGGGTTTGGCTCTGGATGCACTCCCCAGATGAACCATCATTCTCATCAGGATTCCAAACTGAATCCTGGTTGGAGAGTGGGATACACTCAGGGGATTCCTGTACTAGCTGCCTGGTCCTTTTGGACTGGCTGCTGCTCCCCCATTCCCTCTCTCCCTGCATACTCTGAAGCTGCAGAGTGACCACATCTAGAAATGTGCTCTCCACGGAGCTCTCAGCCTCACGGATGCTCCGCACTGACACCAGCTGCTGCTCAAGCTCCGAAATCTGGAGCTCCAACTGCTGTCACTGACCACACTTCCTGCACTCATGGTATTCCAGGAACTGGGAAGCATTCTGAAATTCCCACATGGATACATACTCTCTCCACTCTTTGGTTGTCTCTGGGCAAAGTTCTAATGACAAACAGCTCCAGCAGGGCTCACAGTCCAGTGGGTTCAGTGTTCCAGGGTTTTGGGGAAACTCTCCAGAAGTCTTTAAGAAATAGGAGCAGAAATCAGCCAATCAGCCCATGGAATCTGCTCTGCCATTTGATCTTGGCAGATATGCTTCTCACCCCATTCTCCTGCCTACTCCACAGGAACGTTCGATCCCCTTAGCAATCACAAACCTATCTATCTCTGTCTTAAATACACTCAGTGACCTGGCCTCCAGCCCACTGTAGCAATGAGTTCCACAGATTCCCCACTCTCTGGCTGAAGAAAGTCCTCCTCATCTCAGCTCGAAAGGTTGGCCCTTCATACTGAGGCTGCACCTTGGTTACCGAGTCTCTCCTGTTTTTGGAAACATCTTGTCTGCATCCACTCTACGCATGTCTATCAGTATTCTGTAAATTTCAATAAGGTCCCTCATCCTTCTAAACTCCAGTAAGTACAGACCCAGAGTCCTCAACCGTGCCTCATATGACAAGCCTTTCATCCCCAGGATCATTCTTGTAAATCCCTCCAATGCCAGCATGTTGTTTCTTAGAATATGGGTCCCAAATCTGCTCACAATATTCCAAATGCAGTCTGACCAGAGCCTTACACAGCCTCAGCAGTACATCTCTGCTCTTGTATTCTGGCCCTATTGAAATGAATGCGAACATTTTATTTGCTTCCCAAGCACAAACTGGACCTGCCTGTTAATCTGAAGGGAAACCTGAATGAGGTTTGTGCTTTAGATTTCCAAAGACTTTCCTCATTTAGAAAACAGTCTTTGCATCTGTTCTTCCTCCCAAAGTGCATACCCTCACACTGTCACACATTGTATTCTATCTGCCACTTCTTTGCCCACTCTCCGAGCCTATCCAGGAGCTTTTAAAGCCTTCCCACCTCCTCAACACTACCTGTCCCTCCACCTATCTCATGTCACCTGCAAACTTAGCAACAATGTCTTCACTTCCTTCATCCAGATTGTTAATGTATAACGTGAATAGTTATGGTCCTAACATTGACACCTGCAGAACTCTACTCGTCACCAGCGGCCATTGTTCCTCATGCTCTGCTTTATGCCAACCTGCCAGTCCTCAGTCCATGCCAGTACATTGCCCCTAACACTGTGGGTGCTTATCTTATGTCAAATGCCTTCTGGAAATCCAAAAAGATTACTTCCTCAGACTCTCTTTTGTCTGATTGGTTCATTGCCTCCTCAAAGAATTCTAACAGATTTGCCAGGCATGACGTCTCCTTGATGAAGCCATTGCACTTCCAAGTCCTCTGCAATTTCATCCTTAAATTGAAGTCTAAAACCTTACCAACAACTGAGTCCTGGCTAACTGGCCGATAATGTCCCATCTTCTACCTCCCTCCATTCTTAAACAGGGGTGGTATGTGAGCCATTTTCCTGTCCCTTGCCCCTACCAAATCCGTCCCCACCCCACCTCCACATCCTGACTCCATTGATTCCTGAAAGATCATCTCCAATACCTCCACAATCTCCTCAGTGATCTCCTTCAGAACACACTGGTGTAGTTCATCCAGTCTGGGTGAGTTATCCACATTCAGACCTTCCAGCTTCCCCAGTACCGCCTCCTTAGTGATGGCCACTACACTTCCCTCCAACCCCTGACAGTCTTGAATTACTGGTACACTGCTGGTGTTTTCCATGGTGCAGACTGATGCAAAGTATCTATTCAATTCCTCTGCTATTCCTAATTTTCCTGTTATTCTTTCTCCAGCCTCACTTTCCAGTGATCCATAGTCTATTTTTGACTCCCTCTTCCTTTTTATACACCTGATAAAACTCCTGCAATCTTCTTTTATATGACTGGCTAGATAGCTTCCACATTTCACCTTCTCCACCTTTAATGCTTTTTCAGTTATCCCCTGCAGGTTTTTAAAGGCTTCCTAATCCTCTGGCTTACCACTACTCTCCACCACATTGTGTGCTTTTTCTTTTGCTTTTATGCTGTCCTTGACCTCCCCCATCAGCAATGGTTGCCTTGTCCTCCCCTTGGTATGTTTCTTCTTTTTTGGGATGAGTTCCTGCTCTGCTTCCTGAATTACCCCCAGAAACTCTGCTGTTTGCTGCCCCATCATCTTACCTGCTCGGCTCCCCTTCCAACCAACTCTGGCCAGCTCCTTCCTCATGTCTTTGGAGTTACCTTTACTCAACTGAAATACTGTTCAATCTGATTGCAGCTTCTCCCTCTCAAACTACAGGGGGAATTCGATCATATTATGGTCATTTATCCACAGGGATACTTTCATCTTAAACTCACTCATCATGTTTGCCTCAATACACATCACTGAATCCAGACCTGCCTGTTCCATCATGGCTCAACCACAAGCTGCTCCAAAATCCATCTCGTCGACATTCTATGAAATCTTTCCTTGAAATACACTACCCAGTCCACCTATCCATTGAAGTCTGCCCTGACATTTTCTGTCTCCTGACTGATTTCCTTCCCCACACCCTGATTACTGCTTGGAGACCTGGACATAACTTGCATCAGATTCTTTATTTATTGCAGTTCCTCAGCTCTACCCACACAGATTCTACACCTTCTAACTCTACATCACTTCTTGCTATTGATTTAATTTCATTTCTCACTAACAAGGCAACTCTTCCACCTCTGCCCATCTGCCCGTCCTTTTGATGGGACATGTATCCGTGGATATTTAGTTCCCAGCCTGGATCCCCTTACAGCCATGTCTCTGTGATACCCACAACATCGTACCTGCCAGTTTCAATCTGCACTACAAGCTCATTGTGTATATTGTGTGCATTAAAGTACAACACCCTCAGCCCTGCATTGACTGCCCTCCTTCCCATCATTGTCCCCTTATTTGCTGTGCTTTACGTTCGATTCCTGATCCTTTCTGTACTCTCTGTCCTTTTACATCTTCTAGAAACTTGAATAACCTTTCCTGAGCCCTCCTCCACTTAACTAGTTTAAATTCCTTGGAAACTCAATTTACCTCAATGTGTGGCATCACTTTTACTCCCTTACTCGGAATGCTTTGTACATTTAGATACAACCTCTTTAAGTTTGTACTATTATTGATTTTCCATGCACTTTCAGGGTTCCTTTGATGTTCAAAACTTCCATCCCTTTCTTTTATTTTCTGGTAACAATCAATCCCATCACTAACCGGCAATCCTACCTTCTCCTTTACCTTCCATTTTCTCATTTTCCATCCAACTGAACCAAATTACTTTCTCTTTGGGTTGAGTTCAGGACACTATTTATCATTGAGCCAACATCATTATTACTGTTTGATCTCATTGCTTCTAGTGGGATCTTGCTGTGCAGAAACTGGCTGCCACGTTACTGACATTGCAACAGTGACTGCTTGTCAAACAAAACTGTCTGTAAATGTCTTTGGGCGAGCCTGAAGTGTTAAGGGCTGGATTGAAATACAATTAGAGTCAGAGGGATGGACAGCACAGAAACAGACCCTTCGGTCCAACTCGTCCATGCTGACCAGATATCCGAAATTAATCTAGTCCCATTTGCCAGCATTTGGCCCATATCCCTCTAAACTCTTCCTATTAATATACCCATACCTTTTAAATGTTGTAATTGTACCAGCCTTCACCACCTCCTCTGGCAGCTCATTCCATACATTTAACACTCTCTGAATGAAAACGTTGTCCCTTAGGTCCTTTTTAAATCTTTCCCCTGTCACCTTCAGCCTATGCCCTCCGGTTCTGGACTCCCCCACTCTGGAGAAAAGATCTTCTCTATTCACCCTATCTATGCCGCTCATGATTTTATAAACGTCTATACGGTCACCCATCAACCTGCAATGATCCAGGGAAAACAGCCTCAGCCTATTCAGCCTCTCCCTTTCGCGCAAACCCTCCAACCTTGGCAACATCATTGTAAATCTTTTCTGAACCATTTAAAGATTCACAACATTTTTCCTCCAGCAGGGAGACCAGAATTGCACACAGTATTCCAAAAGTGCCCTAACCAATGTCCTGTACAGCCGCAACAGCTCCCATCTCCAATAATCAATGCACTGACCAATAAAGGAAAGCAAAGCAAATGACTTTGTCACTTCCCTACCTACCTGCAACTTCATCTTCAAGGAACTAATCTTCATTTTTTGGATGAACTGAGAGTCTTTCAGTTGTGAAAGATGCCATTCCATGGCACTATTGGATGAAGAGCAGGCAGTTCCCCCTGGTGTCCCTGGTCAATATTTATCCCCCAGTCAAAATCACTAAAAATCTATTTCTCTGCTAATTATCACATGGGGTTTGGGATCTTGCTGTGCACAGTCTGCTAGAAAGATCCATTGGGACATCCTGAGCTGGGAGCAGGTGCTACACAAATGCAAGTCTTTCTTTAAGGGTTGGAGTCTCCTGATCCGGATCCTCATCCATTTTCTGCGCACTCTCACCTTCCGGGGTCATGAGGTCATTAGGAGCAGTGACCCTGACCCTAGGACACTGAGACTCTTTGCAGCCTCACCCTTGACCTCAGCCCAATAGTGTGCAGAAAGGTTTGAAATATAATCTAGAACCTTCTACACAGACACCCCAATGTGACTATTTCCTGACGTGTGTGGATCCGAGTCTGCTCCAATGTTCTCGGACAAAGTTCTCCTGATCTGTGGGTGATCGGAGGTTTGTTAAAGAGAGATCGAGCTCCATCCTACTTTCTAGCTCTTGCTCCATAGCTCTGGAGGTTTCGCTGTTTCAAGTGAATACCTAAGTGTTTTTTCAATGTGATGAGTGTTTCTGACTCTCCCACTCTTTCAGACAGTGAGTCCCACATCCCACCAGCCTCTGGGTGAAAACAAATACCCTCAACTCCCCTCTAATCCTTCCCCCAACTGATTTCAATCTCTCCCCAGGGTTATTGCCCTCTGTGCTGGTGGAAATCAGTCCTTCCTACACACTCTGTCCAGGCCCCTCCTTATTTACACACCACCATCAAATCTTCCCTCAGCCTCCTGCGATCCAAAGAAAACATTCCCAGCCAATCCAATCATTCCTCAAAGCTCAAAGTCCCCATTCCAGATAAACTCTTCCTCTGTCCTGGTCTCCTGTGGGATCACATCCTTCCTGTAATGTGGTGACCAGAACCATACACTGTTCCCTCACTGTGCTCTAACTGGGGTTTTACACAGTTCCAGAATAAACAAACTCCTTGCTTTCACAGTCAACCAAAAATGAGATAAGGGAGGTGATGGTCTAATGGTGTTATTGCTGAGCTGTTAATCCAGAGATCCAGATAATGTTCTGGGGACCAGGGTTAGAATCCAGCAGATGGTGGCATTCAAATTCAATCAAAACAAAATCTGCAATTTAGAGTATAATGATGACCATGAAACCATCGTTGATTGTTCGGAAAAGATGCCATCTGATTCCCTAATGTCCTTTAGGGAAGGAAACTGCCATCCTTACCGTGTGACCCCAGACCCACAGCAATGTGGGTGACTCTAAACTGTCCTCTGGGTGATTAGGGATGGGCAATAAATGCTGCTGATCCAGCAATGCCCTCATTCCATCAAGGGAAAAAGAAAAACAGTTTCTCCCATGTGTCTTCTTAACCACCTCACTGACCTGCATTAATCACCATGGCCACATCTTCCACCTCCACACACGTCTGACTTCCAGCTTCAAACCGACGAGAGACATTCCTTCATTATCTGAGAAACAGATCGAAAAATCAAACACAGGAGCAGCAGTAGGCCATTCGGCCCTTCAGACCTGCTCCACCATTCAATATGCTCATGGCTGATCATCCAACACAGTCCCCTGTTATGCTTTCTCCCCACATTCTTTGATCCCTTTAATCCTAAGAACTATATCTAATTCCTTCTTTAATACACATTGCATCTAATTCCCTTTTGCTGGAAAAATGGATGACAATTATTGAGTTGTTGTCTGTTGACCAGTATGGACGCAATTTGCTGATGAGCCTTTTCGGTCTCTATGAATCTTTGACCCTATTAATATATATTATGAATAACTGGGTACCAAGGACTGATCCCTGTGACACCCTAAGTTGTAATTACCTGCCATTCAGAAAAAGACTCCTTCTTTCTGTGCTGTTGGCCAACCAGTACCCAATCCATGTCAGGACATGGTCCCAATCCTCTTGTTCATTTGGTCTAGATCTGGAAGTCCCACCTTTACTCTTTGTAGGAACAGATTCTGAATGATCTCTGACTCGTCCTTCGAGGGCTCCCACTGCCCTGACACTGATTTCCCATCATGTCACTGCTTCCAGTCCACTTTTACCAAAGCACCACACAGTTTAGTTAAATGAAAACTTTTACACTTACTGCACTTCCATCCATAGTCTCAATCTCACTGAGTTTTGAGCACCGTCGCTGAAATGCTCCCCCAGTGATAACCCTTCCAGTTGCTCACAGTCATTCCATAAACAATGGTCTAAAACTGTCCCTTCTCTCTCTGCTGCTTCACCATCACCTTCTCAGGAGCAATTAGGGATGGGCAATAAATGCTGGCCCTGCCAGTGACCCTCACATTCCCAAGAAGCAATTTGAGCAATGCCTGTTCATTTGTCAGGTTTATTCTGTATTGACCAAAAATGTTCAAAAAGATTGTAATGCCAGTGAATATTGTGAAGGTTGAATTCCCTTTGAATGACAGGGATTAAAATTGCTCCTCTTATCTTTCAGGCCGTGAGAACTCTCAGCCCAAGCTGACCCTGCTGCCTCCCTCCCTGGAGCAGGTCAATACCAAGGGCATGCCACCCTGGTGTGTCTTGCCAATCACTTCTATCCCGATGAGCTGGAGGTGCAGTGGAAGAAGGATGGTGCAGTCATTTCGGACGGGGTTCAGACCAGCAACTACCTGCGAGCTTCGGACAGCACCTACAGTGTCAACAGCCTGCTGACCCTCTCCGGGTCTGACTGGGAGTCCAATGCTCGCTTCTCCTGTGCCCTCACCCACGTGACCCTCCCCTCTCCCCTCAGCAAGCGCATCAGGAGATCAGAATGTGTGTAGAGTGTTCGCGACAGTCCACAGAGGAGACACAACTTTAAATAGGACAGGGCTGAGCTGGCAGGACAAAGGTCATAGTCAGCACTGAATTTCAACTCTCTTCCTTCTCAGGACTGCTCAGAGAACCTTCTGAGGTTTGCATGTTAAAGCAGGTCATTGTGACAGTGTCGAGGGAGCTTTACGCGATGTCAAACGTCATGCTGTACCTTGTCCTGGGAGTGTTTGATGGGGACATGGTTGACTTGTGATGCCAAGTAAAATCTCTTGAAGTTGCTGAAGACTGTCAGCTGTAAAAAACAATGTGGACCTCAGAATTCTCTGCTTCAGTAAACCAGATCTCCTTCCTGCTTAGCTGTCAGTTCCAATTTAAGGTTTGGTCACTGTTTAAAGGGACAGGATTATCATGTTATTGAGAAAATCTCCACAAGTGTTTTTCTCAAGCTCCAATGTGTCTATGAATTTGAGCAGCTTCCTCTGTCTGGGCTGTTAATTGCAGTTGTTTTTTTTCTGTCAATGTAAATCTGGAAAAGGGAATAAAGGTGAAGATTCAGTCTCTGTCTCTGTGCGCTTTGGAAATAGATGACCTCCCCCCCACCTCAGTTGATTGGCTGCATTTCAGCAGGTCATTGTCAAGATTGGCTGGTTGGCCTGTCAATCAATTACAATCAGCAATCGTTAATCATTTTCAAATGATCCCTTTGATCAGGGATTTGTGTAGGTTACAAGATTTCAAAAAGAACAGAAACTGAAAGCTGTTAGGACTCAATAAGTACAATCTGATGCATTCCCTCTTCACTTTGTTGGTCCAGGCCCAGCTGATGGGATCGTACTGTGCAACCTCTGCTACATGTTGGGTAGCTGCTGAAACAATCTTCTGCCATTCACCAACATTGTCGACCTTATGTGTCTCTCTGAGCGTGTGTTTAACTTAATGTTGCCTGTAGGTCTCTGAGTGTGGGTGTGTTACTCAGTGAGACACCCACAGACAGCACTGAGTAACAACACCCACATTCGGAGACTCCTGCAGGCAGCATGGAGTGTGAGCATGTTACTCAGTGCTGCTCTCTCTCAGAGTGAGCGTGTTACTTAGTGCTGCCTGTAGGTGTCTCTCTCAGTGTGAGTGTGTTACTTAGTGCAGCCTGTAGGTGTCTCTCTCAGTGTGAGTGTGTTACTTAGTGCTGCCTGTAGATGTCTCTCTGAGGTCTGTGTCTCCGAGCGATGGATTGAGAATGGGCTTTGTGCTGGGGATTGAAGATTAGGCTTTAATCTTCTCAAATCATGAATGAAAAACAGTTCAGGCTTGTGCCCGAAACGTCGAACTTCCTGTTCCTTGGATGCTGCCTGACCTGCTGCACATTAACCAGCAACACAAAGCCACAGATTCCCATATCTAACTGGACCACACCTCCTCCCATTCAGTATCCTGCAAGAACTCCATCCCATTCTTCCAATTCCTCTGCCTCCTCCCCATCTGCTTAGATGAGGAGACCTTCCACTGATCATAGATGTCCAACTGTTACGAACAACGTGCTTTTCCTCCTTCTTTCATCCAACGCTCTCCTCCCTTTCCCACTCCACTGCTCTTAATCCAGCCCCCTCCAAACACAATTAAAACAGAGTCCCCATTGTCCTCACCTATCAGCCCACCAATCTCCGTATCCAAAACATCATCCTTAAACACTTCTTCTAACTCCAACTAGACCACACCACCAAATACATCTTCCTCTCCCCACCACTGGATGCCTTCCATGAGGACCATTCTCTTTGACAATTCTTGGTTTGCGTCACTCTCCCACCCACCCTTCCGAACCCCAGGTACCTTCCCTGCTACTCAAAACGATGCAAAGTCTGCTGGTACCCTAATCCTCACCTCCATCCAGGGCACCAAGCAGTCCTTCCAGGTGAGACAGAGGTTCACCTGCCTCTCCTCCAACCTAATTCACTGCATCAGGTGCTCCCGATGTGGTCTTCTCTACATCGGGAAGACCAAACATAAACTTAGGGAATGGTTCACCAAGCATCTTAGCTGGGCCCGGAGGGGCTGACTTGACCTCCCAGTCACTATCTATTTTAATTCCCCTTCCCACTCCCTTTCTGAAATGACCATCCTTGGCCTCCTCCATTGACACAACAAACCAAACTGCAAATTGGAGGAACAACACCCCATATTACGCCTGGGCGGCCTACAGCCCAGAGGACTCAACATTGAGTTCTTCAATTTCATATAACCACCGTTCCCACTCCCCTGTCTCCCTTCCAAATCTCTCTCCCTCCCTTCCACTCCTTCCTGCCAGCTACCACATTCATTCCTCCCATTGACCAACCAGGTCATAACCTCTACCTGTCATCACCAATCCCCACTTCATCATCCTGTCCCTGCCACCCCCTTTATCTTAGCTCTCCCTACACCCACCCCACCCCACCCCACCCTCATTCCTGAAAAAGAGTTACACGCCGAAATGTCAACTAGAGTGGCACGGTGGCTCAGTGGTTAGCACTGCTGCCTCACAGCACCAGGCACCTGGGTTCAATTCCTGTCAGTCTATGTGGAGTTTGCACATTCTCCCCGTATCTGCATGGGTTTCCTCAGAGTGCTCCAGTTTCCTCCCATAATCCAAAAATGTGCAGGTCAGGTGAATTGGCTGTGCTAAACTGCCCACAGTGTTAGTTGTGTTAGTCAGGGGTAAATATTGAGTAGAGGAATAGGTTTGGGCGGGTTGCTCTTCGGAGAGGCTGTGGAGACTTGTTGGGCTGAAGGGCCTATTTCCACACTGTAGAGAAGGGGGCAGCATGGTGGCTCAGTGGTTAGCACTGCTGCCTCACAGCACCAAGGTCCCAGGTTTGATTCCAGCCTTGGACGACTGGCTGTGTGGATTTTGCACATTCTCCCTGTGTCTGCATGGGTTTTCTCCGGGTGCTCTGGTTTCCTCCCACAGTCCAAAGATGTGCAGATCAGGTGAATTGGCCATGATAAATTGCCCATCGTGTTAGGTGCATTAGCCAGAGGGGAAATGGGTCTGTGTGGGTTACTGTTTGGGGTCAGTGTGGACTGGTTGGGCTGAAGGGCCTGTTTCCATACTGTCGGGAATCTAATCTAATCTACTCTGCTGCCTGGCTTGCTGTGTTCCTCCAGCCTCCTCCAGCCTTACATTGAATGTAAACAGCAGGAAACGGCTGAACAATCAAGTATCAGGGCCATAAACAAATGGGACATGAAACAGATAGATGCATTGAGGTGGTCATTCACAAAGAGAAAACCAAACTGGAAATGAAACATTCAGACACCGTGGACCGAATTTAATATCAGAAAATGTGAGACCATGCACTTTGGTCAGAATAATCTAAAGGCCGACTATTATTTAAATTGTGAGAGATTCCAACAAAGTGCAGTACAGAGTGATCTGGGTGTTCTTGTGCATGGGACACTGAAAGTTAGTGCAGGTACAGCAAGGAATTGAGAAGGCAAATGGAATTTTCACCTTTATTGCTGTGGGTTGGAATTTAAAAGTAGAGAAGTCTTGTTAAAACTGTACAGTGTGTTAGTGAGCCTGCATTTGGATTATTGTGTGCAATTTTGGTCCCTGTATTTAAGAAAAGATGGACAGCCATTGGAGTCTCCCTCCTGCTCCTATTTCCTCTGTTCTTGTGTGCTCCAGTGTCCTTCCCTCACAGCAGAGCTGGTTGGAGCCTGCCAGCAGTAACAGCCTCCAGTCTCTGGGTGGTGCTGCCAAATGATCTGCCTTGCCCAGGCTGTCACAGTTCCCACGTTACAACAATATCAGAAGTATTCCATTGGCTGCAAAACATTTTCAAACATCTAATGTTCAAGGACGGTATAACAGAAATATAATTCTCTCTCTTTTTATATTTTATCTCCATGACTTCCCACCTATTACCTAACAACATTCTACACTTGTGTCAAGTCCAGAATTAATCATGAATCTCTGGGAGAGCTTAATCTATGACAACACTGGTATTAATGACCACATCCTCAGTGGGCTTTGTGGGTGAAGGTCAATAGCAGTCTCATTGTGACTTGATCTGAGTTGGTCTGAGTCAGTCAGTGTTATTGTTCTGGGTAGAGACAGTACTGACCAACCTCAGACCCTGTGATCTGATTGAGATGAAGGGTTAGTTGTGCAGGGCTTTCACACCTGGCTCACACACAGAAGGAAGCAGGGATTCCCCATTTTGCGAGAGTAAATGGAACGAACAAACTGGGTGTGCGTGACACCCCCACCCTGTCCCCAAGAGAGTGGGGACAGGAACAGTAATGTTCTCAGAGAGAAAGGATGGTAGAAATGGTACCCCACAGAGAGAGAGAGAGGACAGGAAGCATGACACTCCCCAGAGACAGGCAAACAGTATCTGTCTGCTCCCCACTTTCTTGTTGTGACATATGTCGTTGGGAAATGGGTTTGGTTTATATTTTCTCAATTGTATTTAGGTTTGATGAGGTGATTTGGTAACAATGATTCCAATTCCATATTTTGTGTGGCAGCAAATCTACTGAATGTCATCCTTTCATTTGGAGGTTGCCCAGGTTTCTGTCCAGGCTGATGCAGTATGGTCTACCAGTGCTGCTCCTATTGGGCTAAACCATCACACACGAGGGAATCTGAACCTTCTCTTTGTGCTGGCAAAGGGAGAGATTTGTTTATACTGTAATTGCGGCCAAAAAAATTAGTTAGTGGATGTAATTCCAGCTGAATATAATGTTCTGATGTTCATGATGGGATTTATCACGACAGTTCCCACTTGCCTTTACACTGATGCTGGAACAGGAAGTCACCATGCAGTGGTCTCCGGGCTCACACTGAGAAACCAAGTTGATGGTATAACTGCAGAGAGCAAGACAATGGCTTGGACTCACCGAACAACCAGAGGCTTCAGCCAACAACTGGGTCACAGACAAATGGAGTGTGTAAATGCTCAGTATCTCAGGGAACAAACACAACTACCGAGTTACAAAACTGAACAGGACTTTTTATGAAAATTGGCATTCCAAACATAAATTCCAAACACGATATGTGTAAAAATTGAGTGCAATCTCATTACAAAGACTACATCATTTTCGTTGAAAGCTGGACGATAATGGGATGAGAATTCAAACAACCACCCACTCTATCACACGGTGTTCTCATCATAACACATTTGCAAGCCTCTTAAAACATGGAAGGAGAGAGAAACATTGCAAACTATATTACCATGAGTGAGGATCCATTAAAAACTAGGATCATGATGTTAAATGCTCCCAGCCATAAACAACACTGATGCATTCACATCATTAGTTTGTTAAGTGATGTTAAAAAGTCTGCCAACCACTTTCATGAAGAAGGAATATTTAAATCTCAAGAGGCATTGATGACTTTTTTTCAGGATTATAGCAAGGAAGCAGCAGCTGACACATGAACTTCAACAAACTAATGATAACAGGGACTGAATACAGAGCAGGCCCCTGAGAGAGAGAGAAAAATCAACAGCAGAGATCTGTCCAGTGCTGGGAGCATTTTAGTCAAGACACTTTGTTGCCAGCAAGTTACTGCAGCTTGAAATTTCCAGTATTGTCAGAAAGAGAAAAAGGACAATGTGCAGATTGTTGAACAGGCCCCTACACTTGGGCCTGAGGCAGGAGCCCAAGCTCCAACACACTGGCCTCACTTCACACCAACCTTCACACAGTGCGGGGTCATGAACTCCGGCCATCAATTCCTCTGGGACCGGGACAATTGTAGAAGAGTCAATAGAGAGTAAAGCAAGATGGAGAGGGTGTTTGGAAAGGGGTTAGAGGAGGAAATATACTTTGTGCCACTCAGTACAAACAAAAGTCACACTGAAGTACTTTTCTTATCACAGGGGACATTTTCACTGTAGTGTGATACGTACCCTGCTTCTGAAGCTGTACACTCTCTCTATGGGTCTCTCCAGATTGAGCCTGATCGCTCCAAGCAAGGCCCCAGTTTTTGTTTTATTGATCAGGGACAATGAAGCAGCTGCCCTCTAGTGGCGAGAGAGCGCTTGCACGGCTGCTGAGGATTATGGGTAAAGTCCCCTTCCATTCGTGCCCACACAAACCAGCAGCTACTTCAGCTGCTTTATGGAAAACCACAAACTTTAAGGCGCTGTTCTTTCAACGGTGGAACTGGACGCACGGTCATACGAATTAGGGACAAATGAAGGAGATTCATCCTCTTCAGCCTGCTCCCCATGGCTGACCTGATTATTCACCTTCTTACCTTACTCTGACAGATTTTTGATAAGCAATGACTGTCTACTTCTTCACTACAAGCATTCAGACGTTTCAATTTCAATTCCAAAGACCTATGACCTTTGTAAGAAATCAAAATCCTGCTCATCTAGGTCTTAAATGACGGAACTTATTTTAGTTTTATATTCTCCCTGAAAAGGAAGCATTCTTTTCACAGCCACGCTGTATTCTATGCTCTTGTTGATATGACATCTACTTTAATCAGCTGCTCTCCCATGAGAACAGCTGCCTATCCTGCCACCTTCAATGACTGATGCACAGAAACATCCAGGTCCTACTGCCCCTACACCCATCCATACTTGTACCCTTTAGTTTGTTTTGTGTCTCCACCTTTTCCTTCCAAAATAAATCAGTGACATCCCTTTCTATTAAATTCTATCTGCGACCATTTGTTCATTCCATTACCTATACCTTTTTTGAAGTTCCACACTACCTTCTTCATGAGTCGCAGTAGATCCAAGTTTCATACCATCAGCAAATTTTGAAACCATGCCTTGTGCACTCAGATTTAAATATTTTAAATAATTTTAGAATGAACTATTTTATAAACTATTGTAAATTAAACCTCAAATTTATTGCCCATCTCTAGTTGCTCGGACTGAGTTCTGAGCCAGATTATGGGGCCTTTAAGAATGAATCACGTCGCTGTGGGACTGGAGTCACAGACCGGGTGATGACTGGGTTCCCTTGTCCAAACTACATTCATGAACGTGACATTGAGTTTCCTGGGTTTTTTTGTTCAGATCCCAGCACCTTCCTTCCCAGATATTACACGGCTCACCACTGCCCTCTCCAGGACAATTAGGGAAGTGCAACAAATATCAGCCATTTTTGTGCCCGCCCATCCCAGGAGAAATCAAAATAAATGAGATACACTTCAAATGATCAAACTGGTGAGGATTGAATTCATCTCTTTGAAAGACTGGAGCCTAGGCGAGAAATAGAGCCATGACATGGGTGACCCTGGTTTGTCAGACTGAAAGGTGGCGTGTCATTTGGATTGACACTGGGATCAGACACAAAATGAATTACACTCAAAGACCGAACAAACGTCTATCAAAGTGGGTCACCAAACTGCAAAGAGCAGCAATTTATCTGGGAGACCTCAACAGGTATCAGTGGGTGTAAGTGCTTTCAGCAGGCAAGTGTCAGATGTTGTAGAACACACCAGAAACACAGTCACACAGAAAGGGAAGCTATTGGGATAGAGCAGGGAAACGGGAATAACTGAATTTCTCCACTGAGAGCTGGAAGAGGTTTTCTCGGTTGTAACTCCTCTGAGAATGATAAAGCTTGAAGGGCTGTTTATATTATAGACAACACTGCAGCGCGCAAGAAAAGATGTGGAGTGACAGATCTCCTTTAAATCAGAAATAAAGGTCAATGTGATTTTGGATTGAATATTGAGAGTGAGGAGATGGAGGGGAGAGTGACCATGGCAGCTGTCCTGAAGAATGGTTAGGTCATGGCTAGAATGGTGCACAGTTAGAGGCTGCTTTGAGGGACAATACATAATGGGACATGGACAGGGGATCTAGGGTCACCAGAGATGTGCAGGATAGCAAATGGAAAATGCCATGGAAAATGCAGGATTACAGGGATAGGTCGGGTAGGTGTGGGTCAGGGTGGGGTGACCTTCAAAGGGTCTGAATGAGCTTGCTGGACTGTGTGGCCTGCTTCCACTCTGTAGGAATTCCTCGATTCTGTGATTCTATGAAGGCCAGAATAGGATCTCAACAGTGGAGGGAGGGTATTCTGATGTTCAAAAATTCTTAAACAAATAAACACAGTAAATGTAGATTTATCGTCAGTGCAGACAAGCTGAAAGGCAAAATGACTTATTCTCCAGTCATATACCAGGTACAGAAAAGAGATCAGGAAAAATATTTTGATGCAATTATTGGAACTTAATGATGAATGATGATAAACAGAGTGCTCCATTCAAAAAAAGACAGAATTACTTTTTAGAATTTCAACAGGCCTGAAGCAAAAGAGGAAATCAGGATCAAATAGTCATTTGAAAATATAGTACTTGAGTGAGACAAGATCCTTCTTGTGAAAACATTTCATTTTGCCTTGCTTTCTCTCCATGGATGCTGCCTGACCCACTGTGATCTCCAGAGTTTTGCTGTGCGATTTCTTACAAAATGTCTTGTTGTGTGCAAGACAAAAGCTTTGACAAAATGTCTCTTTTTTTTCAGTAACACTTGAATTTGGATCAGTTTGGAGAGAAAGCAGGGCCATGGAATCATCTTTCCCTGTCGGGAGGGAGGGAGTGTGTGTGGAATCTCCCATGGGCAGGGTTCTCCTGGCTGCCACCACAACAGGAAGGCTGGAGCTTGATAATCGAGCTGAATGGACAGGGCTCACTCTCACAGTCCTCAGGGCCATCGAGCCTCTTGTGATGGGGGCATCTGCTTGGTGTCAGGGCAGACAATGACATTGCAGTGGGATTAGAAATGGGACAACTCGACAATGGATGCTGCACAATGGCTGCACTGACTCTTCCTCTCTGCCTGATCCCTCCCCACACACAGGAGAAGTTGCATTAGGAACCTGTTCTAAAGGGCTACAACCCACTGCAGCACTCCCAAACTGCAAAGAGAAGAACACTTCTACAAAGACTTTGCCACGAACAGATATTCCCGCAACTTCATTCACAGATGCATAACAGACAAACAACGCGATGAGGGTATGCCACGACCTAACCCACTAGCCACACTACCTTATATAAAAACATCACAGTACTCCAACCACTCATAAACTGCCCAGAAACTGACAGCCACGCTCAGACAACCCATGAGAACAAAAGGCCCATACCTACCGTGTGAAAGACAGATGTAATTTACAAGAATCCATGCAACGTTTGCATGAAACACCTCGGACAAACAGACAGACAACTAGCCATGCACATCCATTAACACCAACGAGCCACTAAACCCCATGAGCAGTTGTCCCGAGTAGCTATACACACAGATGACAAGGACCACAAATTCGACTGGACCAACACTATGATCATAGGACAAGCTCAACAGAGGACAGCCAGGGAATTTCTAGAGGCATGACGCTTATCCATGGGCTTCACCAATAAGCACATTGACCTAGACCCAGTATACCAACCACTGCAACGAACATCAGGAACCAATAACTGGAAACAGCAGGTATGGAACCAAATAAGTTCCAGAAGACACAGCACAACAGCACTTCACAGGAAGCTCCAAAGCTCTGAAGATGTCACCGAGACAGGGGACAAAATGTTTACAAATCAACTTCCCAGCTCGGTGAGCATACCCACTACTACAGCAAGGTGGGGGTTCCTGTCCTACAGTGCTCTCCAAATCCTTACCTGCCATCTTCATAGTCAGATATTCATGCCCCTTACTACACATGGAATTGGACTGCCTGGTCCTGAGTCTTATAACATCCTTCTGGGACAAAGTCTCCAGGTATCTCTGCACCTCCCTGATGTGTCACCAATACTTTCAACTAAGCCTCCAATCCCAACACCCTGTGTGGGAGTTGTTGTAGATGTATACATTCACTACAGATGTATTTAACCTGAGTCACTTTAACTCAATAAAGAAATGTTGATCCCCTTTACAAATGAAAGATATCCATTCCTCTATTAAACCAGTAATTGTCTTCAGTATCTGAATTAAAGTTTGAGTGCTTTCCATTTATTGACCCTCCCGAATTGGGGTGTCCCGAAGCAGTACAAGATGACATAAGGATATAGACGGGTTGGGAGGGTCAGATGGGCTGATCAGTAACAAGTGTAATTCATTCAGATAAATGTGAGTCAGTGGACTGAGCTCCCCCTGACCATGTGAGTGAGGTGAGGGCAGAGTGACAGCACTTGACATCAAGGCCTGAGCAATGCAGCAGTTTTTCACCTGCTATTCCAGGGAAGGGATCAACATCGGGATCCCTCTGAGCAACTCCTGGGAATTCTGTCATCCCAAAGGGACACGTCCTCCTCTTCAGTTCCCACAACCAGCAGCAAGTCAGCCACACACTGTGCAAACTGTTTGGGGGAGCTGACCTGAACTCTCACAGCCCTGTGCCATGCTCTGCTGGAAGATGTAGGGACTATTGGGGAACCCTGTTGGCAGACAGCTCCATCAATATTGTTGGTATTTAAATGTGAAGATGAACTTGTCCTGGTCCTCAGCCTTCCCTGACCCGATATGGACCAGAACATGTTCAAAATGACCAACTGTGTAATGACCCACTGCCAGTCCGACAGCAATGAGCCAATCTGCTCTGAACACTCCCTGAGTGAGCTCACTCCATTATGTTCAGATACACTGCCATTGAGTGCCCAGGGAGCCCACCCTTCCACTCTCTGATTTTGATAGCCCTCCCATCACAGAGACCCCCGGGAAACCCTTCAGTTCGTTCTCCACTGGAGGGGGCTGGTCTCAGTGGTTTTGATGGATGCATCTGTAGGTGAGATATAATGATATATAACTCAATATGTTCTCTATTCCCCACCCACACACATATGGACACAGGCTCTTCTCCATTCATCGTACACCATCAGACACAGGTATTCAGGATGGGTACTGCCCTTTCAGAGCATCACCATGGTGGATGGAGGGTTATCGAGAGAAAGGTACCCTCCCCACTCTGGGTTTGGACCTTTCCCATTTACACTCTGAGTTCAGCTCACTCTCAACATGATTCTTCAAGCTTTCTGAACTCCAACACACCTTCCTTCTTTCCTCCATTTATTGGGGATGATTTTCTCAGGGCCCTGCATTCCTGCTGAAAGTGCCCCTTCTGTCCCTAACTGTAGTAATGCCCTCCTGCTCCCGGGACCCCATTGCCCTCTCTATTCTCCCCCTCGTGTTCCGTGCCTTGAGGGTGGAGTGTTTCAATTCACAGACTCTTTCCCTGAGGCTTCAGCTCGGGCCATTTCCAAAGCACACACGAGACAGAGACTGAATCTTCTTCATCTTTATTCCCTTTTCCAGATTGACATTGACAGAAAACAGACTGTAATTAACAGCCCAGACAGAGGAAGCTGCTCAAATTCACAGCCACATTGGAGCTTGAGGAAAACACTTGTGGAGATTTTCTCTATAACCTGAGAATTCTGTCCCTTTAAACAGTGACTAAACCTTAAATTGGAACTGGTGGCTGAGCAGGAAGGAGATCTGGTTTACTGAAGCAGAGACTTCTGAGGTTCACATTGTTTTTATACAGCTCACAGTTTTCAATCTTTGAAAGGTTATGCTTGTTATTACAACTCAACACTGTCCCCAACAAACAGTCTCTTGGACAGGGACAGAATAGGGTCAGATACAGAGTAAAGCTCTTTCCGTACTGTTTGCACCAACGACACCCAGGACAGGAACAGGATAAGAAACAGAATAAAGCTGTCTCCAGACTGTCCTCTTCAAACACTCCCAGGACAGGGACAGCACTGGTTGGGTACAGAGTGAAGCTCTCTCTACAGTGTCAAAGTAACCTGCCTTAACCCCTGAACCTCAGAGTCTCCCAGAGGCCAGTCTCAAGAAGGAAGAGAGTTGAAATTCAGTGCTGACAATGACCTTTGTCCTGCCAGCTCAGCCCTGTTCTATTTAAAGTTGTCTCTCCTCTGTGGACTGTCTCCAACACTCTACACACATTCTGATCTCCTGATGCTCTTGCTGCGGGGAGAGGAGAGGGTCACGTGGGTGAGGGCACAGGAGAATGAGCGTTGGACCGGCAGAAGTATCAGTTTGAATATTTGTATCCAACACCTAACAAACCCGATGTTTTTTTAAATTCCTTTTTGATTGTGGACATTGAAGTCTCCCACCCAGAGTACATTCTGTGTCCTCACCACCCTCAGAGCTTCCGCCAAGTGCTGTTCAACATGGAGGAGAGACTGATTCATCAGCCGAGGGCAGACAGAACATGGTCATCAGCCACAGGTTTCACAGAATCAGAGAATCATACAGTGTAGAAGAGGTCCCTCATCTGATCATGTCTGTCCCACCAAGGCAAAACTAAAGCTACTCTCCATCAGCTTTCCAGACCTGGGTCCAAAGCATTGAATGTTTGGATATTTCAGGTGCCCATCCAGGTATTTTTTAAAAGATATATTTGTTAAATATTGACCAGGACACCATGGGGATCTGTTCTGCTCTTCTAATAGTGTCATGGCATCTTCTACTGCCCCCTGAGAGGGCAGACATCAGAACATCCCATCTGAAAGATAGTCTTTGAGCACTGAACCTCTGACAGTGTTGCGCTCCCTCAGTATTGACACACCAGCAGTGCAGCACTCCCTCAGCATGAACTATCTGATAGTGCAGCACTCCCACAGTATTGACTTTCTGACAGTGCGGCATTTCCTCAGTACGAACCCTCTGACAGTGTGGCACTGTCTCAGTACTGACCTTCTGACAGTGCAGCACTCCCTCAGTACTGACCCATCATTAGGGAAACACTCCCTCAGTACTGACCCTCCAATAGTGTGGCACTCCCTCAGTACTGTCCTTCTGACGTGCTGCATTCCCTCAGTACTGACCCTCTGACAGTGCTGCACTCCCTCAGCGCTGCACTGCACTCTCGGCCTTGATAATTTGCTTCAGTGATAGAATCACGTAATGATGGAATCTGTACAACGTTGAACAGGCCATTCACTCGAATGAGTTCACACCAATCCTCCAAAGAGCATCCCACCCAGATCCAAACCAATGCACTATCCCTGCAACCTGCATTTCCCAATGGCTCATCCACTCAGTCTGCTACATTGTGAGTGGGAGGGGATAGTGCTCCCCGCTGAGACCAGGCTGACACCTCCCGGTCCAATGGCCTACCTTGCTTCCCCATCCCAGCCCACACTTGGAGGAATGAGACCACCTGGGGAGGCTCGAGATGTTTCCTAGCCAGAGATAGTGCCTTCAGGAGAGAGATGGTGAACAGATGATAGGGGCAGGGGGCAGTGGGGTCTGTTGTCTTGAGGTGGGGTGTAGGACACATTGAAGCAGATGATGGCCAGTGCTGAACCCTTTCCCCAGAAAGTGATTGCAAGTTGATGGGTGAAAGTAGCGGGGTGGGGGCACTAGAGTAATCTTTTGTTGCTGCTGAAACTCTTGCTGCCTGCTCAGTCACGTCTGAGAGACGCACAGACACATCAGACACACAGGAGGCAGCTTTCTGTGGATGTTCTCCTGGGGCAGGTCTCATCAATCATGGAGCTATGATCAGTAACAGTGTAAGCTGTGCGGTTCTGAAAGCCTGAGTCTGCAACTCAGCTCGGAAGGACGTCAGCTCATTCATCAAAACTGGTTCTGTCCCTCTGCAGCCTAGCCGGTCTGCCTGTGCCTTTTCACCACTCCCAGGTTTTCCCTTGTGTTACAGCTCATTCTCCTGAGGGACAGCTGTACTAAGGCCCAGTGGAGTGGACTCAATGGGCCGAATGGCCTTACTTCCACTCCTGTGTCTTATGACCTTGTCACTCTGTCAGATCCTCTGAAGAAACTCATGGCTAACCATCGCCCTCTCCAGGATAGTTAGGGAAGGACAATAAATAGCAGACACGTCAATGCTCTCCCCATCCCGGGAGTAATCAACATAACTGATGGACAATTCAAACAATCAAACTGATGGAAGGTGGTTAACTCAGTCCAGTGATTAAACTTCACCTGGTAATTCCTGTATTAAGTTCAAGGTGAAACTATCCTGGTCTCTGCTGAATTTAGATCAATTTTCATTGTTAACTTAATACATTTCCATCTTCATTCTTTCTCTCCAAACTGATCCTAATTTGAATGTTGCAAAAACAAAACATTTTGTTGAAGCTTTTTGTCTTGCATGCATCAGGACAATTTACAAGAAATGTCACAGCAAAGGGAAACAATATTTAAACTGGCGTGTTCATAGTGACAACACCTCAGGGTGTCAGCACTTTCCTCATATGCAATATCAATGTCATGTTTTTCTCTTTTGATTGGTACTTTTACAATTATCCTGATGAGGGCAAAATGAAAAGCTGCCAAACACCGGGCATTTTTCAGACCAGTTCAATATTCTCAAATGACTACTTGATCCTAATTTGCTGTTTTGCTTCAGACCTGTTCAAATTCCAAGAAGTAATTCTGTCCCATTTTGAATGGAGGACCCAGTTTACCAGCACTCACTAAGTTCCAATCTCGGCATCAAAATATTTTCCTGATCACCTTCCTTACCTGGTGTATGACCAGAGAATGTGTCATTTTGCCTTTCTGTTTGTCAGTATTGACAGTAAATTTACATTTACTGTGTCAATTTCATAATGAAGTTTTGTTATCAGAATACCCTCCCTCCCCCCTCGAGATCCTGTTCTGGCATTTCCTTGTAACCTAGATCTCCTATCCCTGTCCATTCTGCATTGCCCCTCAATGAAGGCCATAACTATCCACCATATTCCAGATGTGACCTAACCATTCTTCAATACAGCTGTCCTGGCCACTCTCCCCTTCATCTCCTCACTCTCAATATTCATTCCAAAGTCCCATTGCCCTTTCCCATGTCTGTTCTTATCAGGACAAGGGTCGAGTTGCGAGTCATCAGAGCTAGTGGAGAGATCATCGCTGGATCGTGATCGTGATTGGACATTGAAGAATTGTTTGGTTGTGCTGACCTGCTCTTGGTAGATCTTCATGCTGGCTTCGGCCTAACGCCAATTCAGGGACCAGCCAACCTTGGAGCCATGGCCTCAGCAGCCACTCACAGCCCTGGACAGGAGGTTCGAAACACAGTCAGGGTGACTGTGAAGAAGGTGGAGGAGCACACACTGGTCGATCGGACAGTATTTGTGAAGAAAGTGTTGCTGTGGGTTTTGAGTAGTGTGTACTGTCTGCTGGATTTCCCTGGGGCTGGCTACTTTGATATGACCTTCAGGAGTGTGAAGCATTGTGAGCAGCTCCTGAAGGTCTTCAAAGAGAAGGAAGGGGGAAACTCTGTTCTCCACCTTGCCGGTAGTCCCATTGTGTATGTTCTTTCTGCGCAGAGTAGTTGGGTTGTTACAATCCAAATGTACAACCCTTTCGTCCCAGCGGCAGATGTTCTCACCTTCTTGAAAAGATATGTCCAGGTTGAAGGAGAGAGCATTGATGTGGTTGATCTTTTTGGGATCTGGGCCAGCAAAAGACAGGTCAAGGTAACCCTGAGGGTCAATGCCAGCGGGAACATCTTCCACTCACCCTCCAGCTTCGCCATCAGGGGAAACAGAGGTTACCTGACGTACGCAGGGCAGCCGAAGGTGTGCCGAACCTGCGGGAGGTCAGGCCACATGGCGGCCGACTGTAAGGTGACCGTATGCCGAAACTGCAAACAGGAAGGCCACCCGACCAAGGATTGTAAGGAGGCCAAGAATTGTAACCTGTGCGGAGAGGCGGGCCACATGTATAAGGCCTGCCCAAGACGAGGAGCCGCCAACTACGCACAGATGGCTGGAGGTGGCGACACGAATACAAGCCGTGGACCGACAAAGACCAGCAAGGCACCAGAAAATAACACGGAAACGGTGCCTGGAGGCATCCAGAAAGAAGGGCAGGCATTAGCGGAGTAGACAGCAGACAGCGAGGAGGTGCAGCAGCCGATCCAAGCTCCTTCAAGGCAGATGGAGGAAATGGAAGAGGAGGAATCAAAGTAGGCAGAGGACTGGATCACAGTCAAAAACAGGAAGAGAAAACCTCTCGGGGGCCCCAAAGCCACCCAGAGAAGGGGGAAGCGACACCTACAAGTCGAAGACGCAGGCAGCTCTTCCGATGGTGAGGACGGGCGCAAGGAGGGTCGTCATGAGAGGAAGAGACAGAGCACCGTGGGGAGAAAGGAGGGCAGCACCGCCCAAGAAGGAAAAGACGATCCCTCCGAGGGGACGGGTAAAAGCCTCCCCCTACCCGGTGAGAACCAGGAGGTACCCACCGGCCCACAGCTCCAGGTAACTGGGAGCAGCGGTCCTATGACAGCCCTGCTATCCGACGGAGAACTGGTCAGTGTGGACCATGGGCCCGACACGAAGACACCAGAGTGGGGTAATGGTCCCAGCGCGGAGCTGGACAGCCACCTCAGCCCTGGGAAGGTCCAACAGTTTGCCGCCACCACGGGGATGCACACAGCTACCCCAGAGGGGCAAGACCAGCAGCAAATGGACACCGGTAAACCTGTAAACTGTTAAAATGGGGTTTAAAATTGCCAGCATCAACGTGCGTAGCGTCAAATCGGCTACGCGATGCGGTTCAACGATGGCCTTCCTGGCCAGTGTCAAAGCCAATGTCCTGTTTCTGCAGGAGTGTGGGATACCGCACCTCAGCAGCTACAGGAGGTGGTCGAGCATGTGGGCCCATGGGCCGTCAGTTTGGTCGGGGGGCAACGATAACCGCTCCTCATGCCTAGGGATCCTGTTGCGGGGAGGCAACTTCACCATCTCCGAGGTTAAGGAGGTTGTGGGTGGGCATCTCCTCGTCACGGATGTTAAATACAGAAACGCTCCCGTAAGACTAATCAACATGTATGCCCCAGCAGGTAAGAGTGAACAGTTGGCCGTCCTGCAGCAGCTTCCACTGTTACTGACTACGTCCAGGCCGGTCATTCTGGCCGGAGACTTCAACTGTATCGTTGATGCAGATGGATGATCCAGCGGGGGGGTCAGTAAACTGGACGCCACGTCCAGAGCCCTGATGGACACGGTAAAAGATGAAAAGCTGCACAACGTCTTCAGCACCCCTGCAGAGGGAGCGCAGCGTAGATACACCTGGTCATGGACAGACGGGTCTATCCGTTCAAGGATAGATTACCTGTTTGTGTCCCGAACGTTCTCGGTCAGAACCACCGACGTCAAGCCGGTGTTCTTCTCTGACCACTGCCTCCTGCTGGCTGACTGTCACCTACAGGACGAGCAGCGGGCGGGTAAGGGAACATGGAAGCTGAACACAAAGCTGTTGACCCTGGGAAACATTGAGGAGCTGAAGAGGGACTATGCAGGTTGGAGAACCGCGAAGCCCCTCTTTGAGTCTCCAGCAGACTGGTGGGAAACAGTAAAAGGGAACATCAAGAGGTTCTTCATCCTCAAAGGTGTTCAGGAGATGAGAGAGATGCGGGGGAAACTGTCCCAGCTCCAGGAAAGTATGCAGAACCTGTTCTTTCTGCAGATAATGGGGGTGGATGTCACGGAGGACCTCAAGGAGGTGAAGGGCCAGCAAGCCTCGGTCTTTGCTTCGGAGGCTTCCAAGATAATCTTCCGGTCCAGGGTCCGCTCGGTGGAGCAGGACGAGACGTGCTCACGTTTCTTCTTCCAGAAGGTGCACAAAGACAGCTCTGTGCTCAGCAGCCTGAAGGAAGAAGACGGCTCGGTAACATCATCACAGTCTGACATCATGAGGATCAGCAAATCCTTCTATGCCAGCCTGTATGATGCGAAGCCAACCGACAGTGTGGCCTCCCAGTCGTTCCTGTCCTCTATCACGGAGGTCCTAGATGACGGAACATGAGAGAGGCTGGACCAGCTGCTATCTCTGGATGAGCTGACCAGGGCCCTCGAGTCCTTCAAAAAGAATAAAACTCCTGGAAGCGACGGCTTACCAGTCGAGATCTATTCCGCCCTTTGGGACTTGATTGGCTGGCACCTGCTGGATGTGTATGTCAGTATGCTTCGGGCAGGTACCATGAGTGAATCCATGAGGAAAGGCATCATCACACTCATCTACAAGCAGAAGGGGGAGAGGGACGAAATTAGAAATTGGAGACCGATCTCACTGTTAAAAACAGACTACAAAATCTTGTCAAAGGTCATCGCCAACCGAGTCAGGTCTGTTCTGGGAGCGGAGATCCACACTGACCAAACCTGTGCTGTACTGGGCAGGAAGATCTCTGAGAGTCTTGCACTCCTCAGGGATACGATCGCCTACGTGCAGGACAGGGGGTGGACACCTGCCTCATCAGCCTGGACCAGGAGAAAGCTTTTGACAGGATATCGCGTACATATATGACGGATGTCCTCTCCAAAATGGGCTTTGGGAGGGAATCGGAAATTGGATCAGACTGCTCTACACCAACATTGTCAGTGCAGTCTCAATCAATGGGTTGGAATCAAATAGCTTCCCAGTTAGATCTGGAGTCAGGCAGGGCTGCCCACTCTCTCCTGCCTTGTTTGTGTGTTGCATAGAGCCATTTTCCAAATCCATCAGGAAGGATGCGAGCCTGAGAGGGGTGACTATTCCTGGCAGTGGGGGCCTACAGGTTAAGGCCTCCCTGTACATGGATGACGGCGCCGTTTTCTGCTCGGATCCGCTGTCCGTGCACAGACTCCTGTGCATCTGTGACCAGTTCGAACAGGCCTCGGGGGCCAAGGTAAACCGAGGCAAGAGCGAGGCCATGCTCTTCGGGAACTGGACTGACCAATCCTATATCCCCTTCACCATCAGGACTGACCACCTGAAGGTGCTGGGTATTTGGTTCGGGGGGCTGGGGCGTGCGCCAAGACCTGGGATGAGTGGACCAGGAAGATGAGACAGAAAATAGGCAGATGGGAGCAATGGTCGCTCTCCATCGCGGGAAAAAACCTGGTCATCAGGTGTGAGGTACTCTCAGTATTGTTATATGTGGCACAGGTCTGGCCTATCCCCAGAACCTGTGCTGCCACAGTCCCCCGGGCCATCTTCCACTTCATGTGGAGATCAAAGATGGACCGGGTCCGAAGAGACACTATGTACAAAGACCGGTGCAATGGGGGAAAAAACACTCCCAATGCCACCCTCACCCTGATGGCCACCTTTGTGTGTGGCTGTATCAAGCTGTGCGTGGATCCCCAGTATGCAAACACCAAGTGTCACTACGTACTGAGGTTCTACCTGTCCCCGGTGTTGCGAAGGATGGGCCTGGCCTCGCTGCCGCGGAATGCTCCGAGTAGTTGAACCGTTCCATACCACCTGTCCATCGTGGAGAAAGTTTTGAAGAAAAACACCTTTGACCACAAGTCCATCAGGAAGTGGTCAGCACGTAGCGTCCTTGAGATCCTTCGGGAAAAGGAGAGGGTGGATCCTGTTGAGTGGTTCCCTGAGCAGACTGTCAAAGCCATTTGGCAGAATGCCTCATTGCCAGAACTTTCCAACAAGCACCAAGACATGGCTTGGCTGGTGGTGAGAAGGGCTCTGCCTGTGAGATCATTTATGCACGCCCGGACTCTCTGCCACACCGCACACTGTCCTCGAAGCGGCTGTGGGGGGGACGAGACTGTCACACACCTCCTTCTGGAATGTGCCTATGCAGGTGAAGACTGGAGAGGAATGCAGTGGTATTTGTCGAGGTTCGTCCTGAGCAGCGCCGTGACGCGGGACTCCGTGCTCTACAGCCTGGGAAGGTAGATCCAAGTTGAGGGAGAAGCCACCGATGTGATTGACCCCTGTGGGATCTGGACTAGTAAGCGGCAGGTCAGGGTAACTCTGAGGGTTGATGGTAATGGGGAAATTCTCCACCCACCCTCGAGCTTCGCAATTGGAGGGAACAGGGGCTACCTGACATATGCAGGGCAGCCGAAAGTGTGCCGATCCTGTGGGAAGGCGGGACACATGGTGGCGGATTGTAAGGTGACCATCTGCAGGAATTGCAAACAGGAGGCTCACCTGACTAAGGACTGTCAGGAAGCAAAGAGCTGCAACCTGTGCGGAGAGGCAGGCCACATGTACAAGACCTGCCCAAGACGGGGGAGGCAGGGGGCCCACTTACGCACAGATGGCTGGAGGTGGCAATGTGAGTCGTGGATTCCCAAAGACCAGCAAGGTCCACCCAGACAGCAGGGAAACGGAGACTGGTGGCACCCAGAAAGAAGAACAGGCTGGAGTGGAGGAGGCAGCAGCCAGTGGAGAGACACAGCAGCTGATCCTAGCTCTAGCTGGGCAGATGGGAGCAATGGAGGAGGAAGTAATCGAGAAGGCAGAGGAGCGGATACCTGTTAAAAACAGGAAGAGAAAATCCTGCCAGGCCCCCAAAGCCTCCTAGCAAAGGGGGAAAAGACAACTGCACAAGGGAGAGATGGCCAGATCTTCGGATGGGGAAGACGAGCGCAAAGAAGGTCATCACCACCAGAAGAAGAGACAAAGCGCCGTAGATAAAGAGGAGGGCATTTCCTCCCAACCAGGAAATAATGGAACCCTGAAGTCCACCTTCCACCTAGTGAGAACCAGGGGGTACCCACAACTCCAGGTAACTGAAAGCTGTGATCCTCTGACAATCCCATTGTCAGACACAGAACTGGACGGTGAGGACCCTTGCCTTGGCTCAATGACACCAGAGCGGGTAAATGACCCCAGTGAGGAGCTGGATAGCTACCTCAGCCCAGTGAAGGTCCAGCAGTTCCTGCTCACCATGGGGATGCAGACAGCTACCCCAGAGACGGGACAGTCAAATGGACAATGGTAACCCCATAAACTGGGGATTAAAGAAGGTTCCTTTGTTATCGTATAACAGGGCACCCACTCACTAGGTGGGTTCCGCTGAAGCCGCATCTAAATAATAAGAGACTGGATGGTTAATAAAGGGAACTGTAAATAGGATAACTGTAAATTCGATTAATTCAATCTTTTCTTTGTAATGTTAAGACGTGCAATGTATATATCTATGAACGACATGACAAATTGTACAGGTACCATTATTTCTATGAATAATGTATATTTTGAAATTTTTAAAAATCCTGTTTTTCTGCAGGCAATACATCTCAAAAACAATCACATTTGTTTCAACAAAATGTAGTAGACAATATATTTTGGTCCAAGGAAGGACTGGACGTTTTGGCAATGATCTGAATTTGTATCTGGAATTTTAATGAATCTGTCAACATGGAAAATAATGAATTTGTTTTTTAAGAGTATTGTGTGTTTTACTTTTGTTGTGGAAGTTTTCAGCAACTGCGTTGCACATTATCAAAATGTGAGCAGAGTTTTCAGAGCAGATTGTAGGATGTGGGTTGGACTGAAGCTTTCTCAGTGAGAGGAAAGTATTAATAGAAAAACTATTTTTTTCAGTTTTCACCCCAACAGGGGAAAACCTCAAAGAAGGGCTATGTAATTGGAAGAGCATTGAGTTGTCAGTGTGGCAGAGGGATTTACTGTACTCAGTGCCTTCTTCCCCAAGCTGCATTCATCCAGACATCCTGATGTGTAAACAAAACAGAAATTTATTAAACTCCAGCAGGTCTGGCAGCATCTGTGGAGAGAAAGCAGAGTTAGTCCCTTCTGAAGCATCTTGACTTGTACTTGTTGCATCAGACTTTGCCGAGTCAGGAGGTAAATTACTTCGCACAGAGTTCCCAGCCTCTGATGTTATCCTGCAAACCTTGTTTATTTGACTAATCCAGTTCCATTTCTGGTAAATGGTGACATCCTCCAGGATAGTGTTAGTGGGATTCAATTATGGTAATGTCGTGAATGATGAGGGGAGATGACTGGATCCTATGTTTTGGTCATTGTCTGGCACTGTTTGTCACCAATGTTATTTCCAACCTATCAGCCCAAGACTTCTTGAATGTTGTTCAGGTTTAACTGATAGTGACTCGGAATACAGCTGAGGAATTATGAATGGGATTCAACAGTGTGAGTCATGAAGCATCCTCATTTCTGACTTAATGGAGAAAATGACTCTGAAGATGATTGGATCTTGGACAATGCCCTGGGACTGAGGTGTTTGAACGTGCAACAGACACAACTATCTCCTGATTCCAATGGCTTCAATTTTTCTAACACTCCTTGATACCATACTTCGCCAAAAGCTCCCTTAATGTCAGCCCAATTATTGGATGTAATGAGAATTGGAGCTGAATGGTCCTGACAGAAGCCAAACTGTCAGTGTTTTATTGGGGAATGTATTTCTTCATTGCATTGTTAATGATGATCAACCATTTTGCTGAGGATTAAGCAGAGACAGATGGAGCAACGTTTGAATAGTTTGGACATTCCTCCATTTTGAGGGCAGGATTTACCTGGGTAAATTTACACATTGTTAGTAGTTGTCAGTGTTGTTGCTGCATTTAAACAGATTGTCAAGAGATATGACTCGTTCTGGAGCACAAGCCACCAATCGTATAGTTAATATGTTTTCAAGTCTTATTGTAATTGCAGTGTCCTCTTATCCCGTCATAAGTATCAGAGAAGGATGGAGTTAAGTTGGTTATTTTCCCCATTGGTTTTGTTCTTACCTGCTGCAGATCAAGTCTATCAAATTTACCTTTTAGGATTTCACCAACCTGGCCATTAGTGCTGCTATAAATGTATATTTGGTGATGAAAATTGAAGTCATTCTGAGACCTTGCCACCCTCACTACTTCCTCAAAGTGGCGTTCAACATGGAATACTGATTCACCAGTTAGGGGGTGGCGGGAATCAGCAGGAAGTTGTCCATGGTTGACCTGATGCCCTCAGACTTTATGGAATCTGAAGTCAATATTGAAGTCTCCCAGAGCAACTCACTCCCAATTGTATGATACTGCCACTACCTCTGCTGAGTCTATCCTGCTAAGGAGGAGTGTGCAACATTGGCTACAAATTGGGTGTGACTATGTCAGGCTGAAACTTGAGTGTTCTGTGGGGCAATTAGACACAATCCCTGACAATGAGTAAGGAGAACTTTGCAGAGTCGTCTGGACTGGATATATTGCTGTTATTTCTGGTTCCTTGATTGTTATCACATGGTGTGTTTGGTTTTATTATTTACCTTCCCCAGCAGTTTATGGAAGAACTAGGTGGCTTACTTGGCTACTTCAGACTGAAGAGCCAACCATGTTGCTGTGGGCTTGGAGACATATGGAGACCAGAACGGGTGGGGAAGACAGATGTTCTTACATAAGGGATGACAGAGTTTTCAAAGTGGTGACCCTGGGATTGTGCTTGGTATTGCCAGGGGCATATGGGTGTTTTTAGTATTCATGGGATACCTTTTGGAAAATTTATTATTTCCTGTCTGTTTTCTGGAATGTTTTCAGTGTTGCTGGGGTGTCAGCATTTTAAAGATGTCCCTGAGAATGTGTTGGTATTTGGTATTTACATGGACTCTCATGGAGGGTTTCAGCATTTATTGAGACTCCCTGGCAGCATGCTTTTAGAATCTTCATCCATGTGTTTGAATGTTTATTCAAATAGATGGGAATAACTATTTGTAAAAATGGAACCAAAGCAGATGAAAGAAATTTAAAATTCTCCATGACATTTTTCATTTTCCCAAACTAGATTTGTTAACTTTGCATTGAATCAACACTCTTGTGTAAATTAGATCAAGATTCTTTTAAGCGATGTTTATTTCAGATATTTCTGGAAGTTTCCAAATATGTCATTTGTTCCTAGACTTGAGTAAGGGTTGTGGTTTTTGTCCTAGCACCTAGTAGAATTTATGATAGTGGAGGTGCTGGTATTGCACTGGGGTGGACAAAGTTAAAAATCACACAACACCAGGTTGGAGTCCAGCAGGTTTACTTGGAAGTACTGTACTGGCTTTCAGAGTGCTGCTCCTTCATCAGGTGGTTGTCGAGCAGGATCATAAAACAAAGGATCTTATGATCCTGGTCCACAGCTACCTGATGAAGGAGCAGCACTCTGAAAGCTAGTGCTTCCAAATAAACCTGTTGGACTATAACCTGGTGTTGTATGTTTTATAACTCTGTAGAAATTCGGCAATGTTTGGAGTGGAGTATCTTTTGGTTGTAGTGTACTGATGGTGTTTCGCCTCTGGTTTTCTTCAGTTTCTTCCTGTCAACTGATGTAAATTTCAGTCTCAGCAGTCTACTGGTTTCCCCATTCTGTTGCAGTATTTAGAGTTCTCAGACATGTGCAGTTTTGGCGCGGTTTCACTTAACAGGCAGTCATCCCGATAAGATAGGCCATCTTTTTGAACAGCAGTGGGCCTTGTAATGGTGGTAGGTGATTTGAGATTAAATAGAGCTACCAGTGATGAATAAGCAAGTCAGAGAGCGTGTGTGGAGGTGATGTGCCTAAGGTGCTGACTCATTTGTAGTGTCAGAAGTATCTTTGAAGTTTTCAAGTTGGCAGGGTTCGTGTTTGAAAATGTCAGACTGTACCTGAACCCAGAAGTATCTAGAAAATTAAATTTGCCATCATAACCTTTTTAATGTAGAAAGATGATTATTCCTGTAAGGTGTTGACCCTGACCTCAATTTCTTTCTCTTGGAATGGAAATTTATTTTCTCAATTTTCTTCCCTGTTCTCCATATTCTGACTGAGAATTTGGCCAGGTAATCACTTTTTATTTCTGAGCCTTTATCATCTGTTGCCGGGCAAATTAGAGAAGGAATCAGAGGGCTGATCCGTCCCACAGGAGTGCACTTGGCAAAGGGGAATCACTGGATGGATTCTCTTCACTTTTCTTCCTAAGTTGAACCTGTTCCCTACAGCTTGGAGATTGATCAGTTGCAGAACACTTCAGCTCGGTGGTGTGCAACAATATCACAGTGTTGTGTGTAATCGTAAAACAGGGCCTGTGTCTGTTGTCTTGTATTGATCTGTGCAACTTCAGAAAAGAAAAGAAAACTTGTTTTAAATGGCACCATTTACAATCATGGAAATTTCTTTCTGTAACTTACAACGTGTGAACACTTTGTAGTTTACGAAATAGCAATTGCAAAATACAATTTGAGCATATTAGGTTCATCAAAACAGCAAATTGTTGAATAGGATAGTCTGTTGAAATAAATATTGACCAGAATGCTGAGGTCTTCTGCATCCGTCTCATCTGAAGAACACCATTAGTAAAATAGTGCAGTACACCCTCAGTACTGTACAGGTCATTCTGCTATAACGTGCATTTCGTTAACACAAATTTGCTATAATATGATCGACAAATTGGGGACACTGTTTCTAAAGCACAAACTCTGAAAACGTGTGTTGGCTGTAACCCGATTACATCGCGAAGACTTTAAGTGCTGTTTCTAAAATGTGATTTTCCGATATCATGGGGGTTGGACAGCAATGCAACCATTGTGTTATAGAAGAACTACCTGGAATGAAATGTCTGCCTGAGAGATCTGCTCAAATCTCTGGTGGGATTTGAACCCACAATCTACTGTCACAGGCTACACAACTGCTGTCTGGTCAGTGACTGCCCTTTCCTGCTCTTAAAATAAGTGGCACAGTCGTGATGAAATACCCTTTTGGTGTGGTGTGCACATTATATCATATTGCTCCCATTCTGATCCTCTTTATTTGTCTAAATCAATGGAGAACAAACTAATTTCATGAATTATCAACCCTTCCACACATTCTCATGTCAATAAATTTTATTCATTGCCCTGAAGGCCTCAATTGATAGAGATAAGCAAAAGACCAAGCAGATTATCAGACTTTATTGTTTAAAATATTAAATCTCTTTGATTTATAGGATATTTGATTAATCTACATGCAGAGGAGCCTCGATTATCTGGCATTCGATTATCTGAATTTCGGATCATCCGAACTAGATTGTAAGATCCCGATGCTTGGCTAAACTGTATTACCCGGAATTCAATTATCCAAACAAAACACTCCTTACCATGTCGCTCGGGTAATCGAGGTTCCTCTGTAAATTGTTCCATTGTTTTAATGTTGTGCTTCCTTGTGAATCTACATTATGATCTGAAAAGCACATGGCTGTTCTGGGTTGTGTTTAATTGTTTGCAGTGAACAGGACATTCACAACAACATCAAGTGTCCCAAACTAATTGTTATCAAAGTGATTTACCTTTCTCCTTCCGTTATTTTTTAAAAATTGGAACTTTCATTCAACCTTCAGAGTAGTCACAGCATATAACCGTGCGTCAACTCTTTTCCAGTTCCTGATGAGAAACATTTCTGCCATGACACTAGCCAACCTCTCACTTTACAGTCACTTTCAAATAAATGTTTGTTCAAACCATTCTTTGTTTCTATATTAAAGGCATTTGCTGGAACAGGCAATAATATTTGAAGAGCTCATTTATCCACCATTTTCCAAGGATGGGTAGTGGAGGCTTTCCTTGGCTAATTCTTTTCATTTTCACCACATAAGGGATATTGTGATCTAGGCATTTGTGTCTGAGCATAAGTTGGACTTTCTCTGCAGATTGCAGCTGCAGTAACATATCCCTATTGTGACCTTTTACCACCTGCTGTAGTTGTTTTATCAAACTCCCTGTTCAGTTATGTATATCTCATGTTCTGAAAAGATTTCTGTGTTGTGGCTTCTGTGACTATTGGACTCTTTGTGACACTCTGTGACAATCCATTTCTCTCTGTGACTCTGTCTTGTCTTTTGGAAAGGGAACATGCATTTAACGTGAGGTGAACTGATAGAGTTGTGAAAAGAGGTCTATAATGTAAGAAAAAATATCAGTCATGGTTTAATTTTACTAACGTCAGTAAATGACAATTAACCATTAATTTACAGAAATGGAACATTTACATTGTGAGAAGGAAGAGAGACGAGATAATGTAGGGACCAGGAAATGGGACTTGGCCAGATTAGCAGTTGTTTAATGAATGGTAGAGTCTCAGAAAAACAACCAAATATTTGCAGGGGCAAATATTTGATCAAAGGACTGTTATAAAGAAAGAAATACTTACATCTAAATAGTGAGTTTTGTGGTTATGGGGCATCTCAAAATGGCTCTCTGCCATGAAGTACTTTTTGAATTCTGGTCATTGTTTCAAGGGAGGTATTATGAAGTCATAGTTCCAATTGTTCTGGGATAATAGCCACTTGGTGATCATGATAATCTGGATAATCAGATTCCGAGCAAAAACTTGGTTGAATATATAGCACAGACACCAAAAGAACTGCTGGAAATCTGAAACAAAAACATAAATTGCTAGAAAAGCTCAGCAGGTCTGGCAGCATCTTTGGACAGAAATCCGTGAACATTTCTGATTCAGTGACCTTTGTGGTTACGGGACATCTCAAAATGGCTCTCTGTGAATGAGGTATTTTTTGAATTCTGCTCATTGTGTTATAAGTGATTTCTGTCTAGGTATTCTAAATCTCCGGAGAATAGTTCCTGACACTCGGCTAACTATTCTACTCTAGGGTTCTGATTCAGACCAACCGGGTTGTGCCTCCGAACTCTGCCAACCGCGGACTGTCCTTTAACCCTTGTATCAAGGAAGACTGTCCACAGGGTTCAGTTCCAAGAGCCAAACTCCAAGCTGTCAGCATCAGCCCTTATCCCCACCGGCTATCACTTCTCCCTTGGCAAGTCGAAATGCTGCGAGACACACACAAACGGAGCAACAGATGTTTATTCAATCTTCGAAGATTGGGCGAGTTTCCAAAAAGGACTTCGGAAATCGCGCCGGAAGATTTTACAGCACCAATATTTATACAATATTTTTCCATTCAAAAAACATTAGTGATAATTCCATTGGTTAAAACATCTCACGCTATGGATTTTCTTACATTAAAAATCATTAATGACAATTCCATTGGTTAAAACATTTCACGCTTTTCTCTGCCAATTCCTTAATTAAAATGTTATATTTTTTTACAATTCTTGTTAGTTAGTACATTCCATAAAAAGAGCTTTCATTGTATTTTGCCCTCTGTGTCTAACTGAAACATTCCTTGGTTTCTTGCCCAAGGTTACCATGTTCCTGGCACAACAGAGGTGACTTCTAGTTCATGCTTCATTATGGACTAATCGATCATTAGTTTCATAATTTAGCTTTTATTCATTAAACCTCAGTTTTAGTACAGAACTTACCCCACTCATACCAAGAGAGTGTGTGTGTGTGAGTAAGTGTGTGTGTAGGTGTGTGTATGTGTGTGAGTGAGTGTGTGTGTATGTATGTGTGTGAGAGTGTGAGAGAGTGTGTGTGTGTGGGTGTGTGTGTATGTGTGTGTGTATGTGTGTGTGTATGTGTGTGTGTAGGTGTGTGTATGTGTGTGAGTGAGTGTGTGTGTAGGTGTGTGTATTGTGTGTGGGTTGTGTGTGTAGGTGTGTGTATGTGTGTGGGTTATGTGTGAGGTGTGTGTGTGTGTGTGTGTGTGTATGTGTGTGAATGCATGAAACTGCAGAAATTACATTAACCATATCAATTGTTCCAAGGTAGGTATTATGATGCCATGGCTCAAATTGATATGGCAAAATAACTGGGGAACAAGGACATGGGCTTCTGTTGATGGTTACTGACATTATTTGATTTTGGTTCTGGTGTACACACACAGATGCTCCTAGTTTGAACCTACTACTTACTACTTGCACATTCTTCACTGAAGCTACATTATCTCTCAGGACTGGAGAACATCCCACACTGGTGAAGGATTTGATGCTCGATGTTGGTATACCAAGCAGAATTCAATTGTTTATACAAAATGTTGTATTTTATTATCATTAAATAATGTCGACTTAATTTTACTTTTTTTGACCAAATGTCATAATGCAAATAAACATTGAAAAGCCAAATCCAACATAAATATTTGAGTTTCTGATTGCAAGCTTGTAATGTAATCTAATCTGAATCTGGAAATCTGTGTTGTTGATTATCTTTGCTTTGCTTTTGTTTTAGGTGAGCTGACAAGTTGTGGAGTAGAACATCTAACAAGTCAGTCCTACTAAATCAGAGACTGATAAAGATTCAAAGTACGAGGCAAGGTACAGTGGTGCTGATTTGTAAACTACTCCAGTTAGTTGTAGTGCCTTCAATCACTGTTGTGGTGACTATTGGGTTCAGTCATCAATACTGTGTGGCAGATTAGAGATCATTTGATCCTATCACCAAAGGACTGTTATGAAGAAAGAAATATTTCCATTTAAATCAGGAGTTTTGTGTTTATGGGACATCTCAAAATGGCTCTCTGCCAATGAAGTATTTTTTGAATTCTGGTCATTGTTACAAGGAAGGTATGATGATGTCATGGCTCCGATTGTTATGACATAATAGCCAGTTGGTGTTAGTACTGGATAATCAGATCCCCAGCAAAACCTTGATTGAATATACAGCACAAAAACCAAAAAAACTGCTGGAAATCTGAAACAAACAAAAAAATTGCTGGAAAGCTCAGTAGGTCTGGCAGCATCTGTGGAGAGAAATCCTTTAACATTTCTGGTTCAGTGATCTTTGTTATTATGGGACAGCACAAAATGGCTCTCTGCGAGTGAGGTATTTTTTGAATTCTGGTCATTGTTCCAAAGGAGTATTATGATGTTGCGTGTTGTCGCTCCAATTGTTATGTAATAAAAGCCAGGAGAACACGGGCTTGGGCTTCTGTTGATGCTTACTGACATTATTTGATTGTGGTTCTGGTGTATATACACACACAGATGCTCTAGTTTGAACTTACTACTTAATTCTTTTACATTCCTCACTGAAGCTAATTTATCGCTCAGGACTGGAGAACGTCCCACACTGGTGAAGGATTTGATTGTGCTGTAAGGCTCAACATTGGTATACAAACCAGATTTTAATTGTTTATACAAAACGTTGTATTTCATTATCATTAAATAATGTCAACTTAATATTGCTGTTTTAGACCAAATTGGAAATCCAAATCCAAAATAAGTATTCGAGTTTCTGATTGCAAGCTTGTAATGTAATCTAATCTGAATCTGAAAATCTGTGTTGTTGATTATCTTTGCTTTGCTTTTGTTTTAGGTGAGCTGACAAGTTGTGGAGTCAAACATCTAACAAGTCAGCCCTCCTAAATCAGAGACTGATAAAGATTCAAAATACGAGACAAGGTACAGTGGTGCTGATTTGCAAGCTACTCCAGTTAGTTGTAGTGCCTTCAATCACTGTTATGGTGACTATTGGGTCGAGTCATCAATGCTGTGTGGCAGATTAGAGATCATTTGATCCTATGGCCATAGGACTGTCATAAAGAAAGAAATATTTACATTTAAATTGGGAGTTTTGTGGTTATGGGACATCTCAAAATGGCTCTCTGCCAATGAAGTATTTTTTGAATTCTGGTCATTGTTACAAGGAAGGTATTATGATGTCAGGCTCTGATTGTTATGACATAATAACCAGTTGGTGTTAGTACTGGATAATCAGATCCCCAGCAAAACCTTGATTGAATATACAGCACAAAAACCAAAAGAACTGCTGGAAATCTGAAACAAAAAAAATTGCTGGAAAGGCTCAGAAGGTCTGGCAGCATCTGTGGAGAGAAATCCGTAATCATTTCTGGTTCAGCGATCCTTCCTCTGAACACTGCAACATTAACTCTTATTTCTCTCCATGTTGTGAGGAAGAGTCACTGAACCTGAAATGTTAACTGATTTCTCTCTACAGATGCTGCCAGACCTACTAAGCCTTTCCCGCCGTGTCTGTTTGAAGATACAGTAAATGTTTTATTAACTGTCACCAATGGGACCAGGAGTGCTGGTTGATCAAATATTCCAGTGGAAAACAGACTGACATAATCAATGCTTAGTAATAGAAACCTAATGCAGGGGTATACACATCACTTTATTTGTCGTATAACTCACTGAAACAAGCATGCACATTTGCCTTAAATAAAACTTAATGGCAGTGTGCCTTCTCACTTGCAGCCTCAACTGATTACTCTGACACCGTGAAAATGCGGTGACCTTCGAGTATTTCAGGTATATAATTTTTGTTGGTTTATTAAGAGCAACAGTTCATAAAGTGCCAGTTAAAATAATATTTGCTGTCCCATGATTGTTTTTGGCTGCCTGGTTGAATTACTAGCACATATTGCAGTTCACCATCTACATTGCACAATTCAGTAGTGTGATGGAATACTTTCAACTTGCCTGGATGAGTGCAGATCTAGCAATACTGAAGAAGCTTGACACTATTTGGGACAGAACAGCTGAGGGCTAACACCACATGCACAAACCTGCACTCCCTCCACCTTCAACACTCAGCACCAATCTGTACCATTTGCTTAATACACTTACAGAAGCTCTCTAAGACTGACAGGGTGGCACCTACCAAAACCATTCCAAAACTTTAATTCCATGCTATACATTTCTACACATTCTATCTTCTGCATCATAGCCCTGCTCGCTTATCACCCTCTTGTTACTTACTTTCATTCTCTGCCTTAACCCAGTCCTTCAGTTTCAAAGTTCCTATGTACGGATTTGTTTGTGGCTCCCGTTTACTTTTCCAACTCTTTTCTGCCCTGCCCCCCTCCATATCTCAGGTCATTCTGTCTGCTGAACATTTTAGCTCCATACTTCCCAGTCTCACCCTGACATTTCCTGCTTCTTAGCTTCCAGTTTCCCTCAAAATATATGTTTGACACCCTGCATGTTTTCTAGTTCCCCTTTGATTCCTGCCTGGCTCTATCCTAAGAGTTTTTACTGCAGGAAACATGCTATTTTAACTTGCATTGTGTTTGATTCATTATTTTTCTTTCATCCCAAGTTGCGGCACATAGAAAACAGGCTTGAAGCTGTACCCACCACGACTGCAGTGACAGACACGGTGATGGATACTAAGAAAGCTTTGAGCAGTGCTACTCGAAAAATTAGCAGACTGGGTAAGTGGAAGGAATACAAAATGAATTGTTCATGGTAATTAGATCAACAGTTACTCTTGACCTCATGCTGGCCATTGTTAATCAGATAAAAGTAATAACCCTGGTGAAATTAAATTAAGTGGTCGAGGGTCATGCACTGACATTTTGCAGTGTTTTGAAAGCATTTGCAACAGATACTGAGGCTATGGAATCTTTTCCTTCTCTCTAATTTTTGGAGCTTCATTGGTAAGGCTTAGCAGGCAAAGTCAACCCTCCATTCCCTTCCTGAAGTGGTCATCTCCTGCTTCCATCTGTGTCAACACCTGTTGCCCATTGCAGATTCCCCCCAAATGTCTGGTTTATCACTTTGTGCTGGTCCACAGAATTTGAGGAGGTGGGCGAGAAGAATTAACTTAGCATCTATCTCTTCTATATTCTGACAGCAACAGTTTAAGAGAAACTTGTGCTTACTAACCAATCCCATTGATTGTGATAATGGAATGCATGCTCCTTTTTTACTTCTTAAACTTTGTTTCTATTTCTATCAGATGGAAGGTATCTGGAGGATTCTGTAGCCAGTGCTACATCTGTCAAGTCCAGTAGTCGCAGCAAATCACGGAAGGTCAACACCTCCCGCAGTCCCTTGCGATCTGCCACCCTGGAAAGTAATATTATGAAGAGCAGTCGAGATGAATTCAGAGATCCATTAACTGCATATAGGTATGACCAGACGTATGTACCTTCTGTCGGTCACTTTCTGTTATCAATTCCTGAAGCTGTGCATATTTTAGAAACAACCAATACCTGCTTGACAGCTTATAGTTGCACTCTTCTGACACTCAAATCACAACAGAGTCAACAGTGGCAGGATAGATACATAGAGGATCCCAGGCTTCAGAATGCTTGTTCTTTCACACGTAATCTCATCCGAGGGTGTAATTTTAAAGATCTTGCATGCAAACATTTTCTGTGCTTATGACATTTTACAGTGTGTTCCAACTTGTGTACAAATTGACTTGCAGATGCACTCTAGAACAGAAACCATTTGTAAACTGGGGTCTGCCAGTAACCTGAAACATGGGCACAATTTCAAATATGGAATAATAATAATAAAACGTGGTTACAAGAATCCTTTGCCGTGTAGCCCACCTTAGTTGATTCTATTTGTCTTTTATTCAATGCTCACTGCTCTGTGAAACCAACTATTAATGGAGGTACGTTAGTGAAGCTCAGTCTTGTGCAGTATTTAGATCATCATCAGTTCATCAGAGCCATTAAGTTTTTATAAATTGGGACTGGAGTACAAAAATGAATGATGTTAAACCATCACAAATTACTGGTTAAGCTATAGTTAAAATGTTGTCCCCAGTATTGGGAACCCTAATTCAGGAAGGACTTCAAGGCTGTGCACAGGAACCAGAAAGTGTTAACTTGACATTCGCTGATTATAGTAATCAAGAGAGATTCGATAAGTTGCTGATCATTATGATTGAATAGTGGTTCAGAGGAGACCTCAAACCTGGTCAGGATGTTGGAAGAACTGCTTCTACTGGTGGAAGAGACAGTAAGTAGATGGAAAATACAAAGTGAAGTTATGGAAGTCACCAAATTAATAAAGTTACAGTTTCATTTCAAGGGGAGGCGATGGCCAAGCGGTATTCGTGCCACGTAAATAATCCAGATACTCAGTACATTTTAGTAAGCCTACACTGGATAGGTCAGGCAGCATCAAAGGATCAGGAGAATTGACGTTTCCAGCATTAGCCCTTCTTCAGATTTATGCCCGAAACGTCAATTCTCTTGCTCCTTTGATGCTGCCCGACCTGCTGTGCTTTTCCAGCAACACATTTTGCAGCTCTGATCTCCAGAATCTGCAGTCCTCACTTTCTCCTGCACTGGATAGTCCAACATATGTTGAGCTGGGGTGAATTCTCCTTGCTGCTCATAGAAATTGGGTTCTTGGCATTTTTTGGACTTCATCAAGGGGAAATTGTCATCAGTGAGCGTTTGCTTTATGTAGTGTATGTGATTTTGGAAATCTTTAGCTCTTGTATAATTGTGTGCTGTCTGTTGATGTGCATGTGATGTCATTGTCCTTTATTTTTCCTCTGGCATCCCAGAGAGCTACCAGCCATACGGTGGCTAGTGTGATGGTAGTCACTGATGAATCCTCTTGATGACTCAAATGGACTGGTAAACCCAAAGGACCTTTTAGGCATTGGCGAGTATGTTGTGAAGCTGTTGTCTGGGTTGTCAGGTTTGGCAGGTTCATCAGCCTTTAGGCTGCTGTGTCCAGTCAGTACATTGTTGTTTAAATTTAACAGTGAGAATGGTATTGTACAAGATTGACTTTTGGGAATAGTAGAGGGAACATGGGCCCATCCAGTAAGGATAGCTGTTTATCCTCATAAAGGGCTTGTGCCGGAATCATGGAGTCTCCTCTTTGGATGCTGCCTGACATGCTGTGCTTTTCCAGTGCCACACTTTTTGACTCTGTTTATCCCTAATGCAGACTAAATCCTACAGATTGTTTAAAGCAGAGCTTCAGCAAACAGATACTTGATGGCATGAAATCTGCAGTGTTAAATGGTTTAAGTGATGTCTCATTTTGGCAGTTGTCAACATTTGTGATTGTGTAAACTTTGTGCTTTCAGTGCTCACGGGAAGTCATCAAAGAAAAGCACAAGCTCTTCATTGTTCCATTTCACTGTGAGTTCAATGTCTCAGAGCACTTTTCAGAATGACGCAGAGATAACATCCAGAGAGGGGACAAGGCAGCTGCGTGCTACTACCTCCACACCTTCACCTACTCTAGTCGACATCAGTGTTACTGCAGCCAGGCCCTCCACATCCTCTGCTGCAGGTTGGAACTCTTGGAATCATGTTTTCTGTAACTGTCATTTGTTTGTCCTAACCGTCCCCATTGGAGTAATTTAAAAAAATAAAACCCTGAGTAAGTAGACAACCAAGGTGAAGTGACAGGCATCGGGATGATTGGAAGAAATGGTGAGGGGCCACGTGACGTGGAAGCAGGTGCTTTTCCATTCAAGTGGTCGGATCCTGTCCGAGGAACATTAAGCAGAAGTAGACTATTCAGCCTGTTGAGCCAGCCCCTGTCATTCAGTACAATCATGGCTGATCAGTGCTTCAGTATCGTTTTAGCCACCCTGTTCCCATCACCCTGTACACTATTGGAAATCAAATCCGTCAATTTTTACATAAAACATAATTGATGACTATGCTTTCACAACTCTCTGTGGCAGTGAACTCCAAAAGATTCATGACCCTGAAGTAACAACAGAATTATCATCAGCTCAGACTTATGACATGGTCTCACTTATAAGTTGTCCCGCCAGTCCTTGACTCCCCAACGGGGGAAACATTACCTACATCTACCCTTTAAGTATTTTGTAGATTTCAATGAAATCAATTCAAAATGCTGGAGAATGCAGGTCCAGTTTTCCCAATCTCTCTCCATGAGAATGTCCTGGAAACAAGTCTGGTGAACCTTTGTTGCATTCCTGATCATTCACCAGGACCCAAATACAATGATTGGGTTTGGATCTTCTGCACGCTTTGCTATTTGTTTTATCCTGTGAATCTCATGAAAATTTCAATGTCTTGTCCCTTGTCATTTTTTTCGCAGTTCCCGAACTTGTTTTGAATCCTGGAGAGGTGTGCAGTTAACCCTATGATCCCAATGCATTATTGAACTAATTGTAAAAGTTGAAATTACACTTTTCACTTTGGTTATTGCAGCCTCGATGCTCAGCTCCCCACCAAGTATCCAACACCACATGACTGCTCAACACACTTACTTGGATGCTATGGAAGAGTCCATCCGTCAGCTATCGGAGATAGACATGACCCGGGGAATAGCCTTTGCTCAACAAGAGACTGTGTCGTTGGCTCAGATCCTAAAGGTACAGGTTTATGCCTTGTGGTCTTTCAGAAATGGTTTTGTGAAATTGTCTTAAGTGATAATGGCTGCGCTCGTTTTCCAAACCAGGCAACATTCTGAGCAACGTTCTTCAGTTAAATCAGGCAAAACAAAGATTATTCCAAAACTAGAGATTAAATTTACTTACCCTTGGGTTGTGATTTAGGACAATGCCTAATCTTAAATGTGCAGATATTAGCATCGAACCTGCGCTTGACTGCACTTTACAAGTTGACTGATAGAAGCAGGGCAAACTTGCCAAGTTTTCAAGAAATTTCAGCTTTCTAAAATTTGAGCCATTATGATGAGATTTATGAGAAAATGTTTTTTTATTTATAAAGTTGCAATATTAAAATTAATTGATTAAAATCTTGTCATTTGTTACTCGTAAGATTTTGATGCATTTGCATTTCAATTGTTATTCTCTCTCTCTGGACACTGCAAATTTAAATACCAGTTTTTCACAGAGCAGAGCAGTGGAATGTAGAGTGATGGTTCCTATTTAATCTTTGTTTGTGTCCAGGCCCAACAGCTGAGACATGAGCACGACATAGCCCTGCTGAAGCTGAAGGCCGAGCAGGGCCAGAAAGAAAGCTGTACAGGTACTTGAACATGTAACAGGTGTCTGGAAATGCAAACAATTCAGTGTTGACTGCTTCTCACCGTGCAATAAGAATAAACAAATTATAATTATAAAGTGCCTTTAACATTGAAGCCAAACCTCTCCCCACCCCTGCCCTGTTCTGTTCCACCGGTAAACTGCCCCACTCAACAAAAGCACAGAATTGCATAGCTGATGACTATGCAGCTGAAAGCTTCAGTGCTGAGCTGGGGTGGTGAAAATGAAAATGCTAAAATGGGGAACGTAGACACTTCAAAAATTTCGAGGATTGAAGGAAATTGCAGAGATAGAAAGGAAAAATATGTCTGGAAGGACAGGACTTCTTATACTGAAGCTGTTGGCAAGTCATGAATCAGCAAGCACAAGGATCGTGGGTAAAAGGGGCTTGGAAAGAGGGTGCAGTAAGTGGAGCTTTTGAATATGTTGAAGTTGATGAAAGTTCAGTCAAGAGAACATTGGAATAGTCATGTCTGGAAGTGAACAAATAAGTAAACAGCTGAGGGTGCAATTTTGGGTCATGTGATGGAAGAGTTTACTGAAGGTAAGAATTCCCGTTGGATGAGCTCTGTAGTAGGTTTCCTTTATTCATGGAGGGAATTGCCTTTGTATTCATGACTGCATAGCTGTGATTGATTTATAAATGCCATCGGAATCAGTACCTAAACACCCCATTTTCACTCCTTTTCACAATGTCTGAGATCTTTTAACACATTGTATCATGCTCTACTTTGGAGAAAAGAAAGCATGAAATGGATCCTCAAGGAATCGGAGCAGGAGTAGGGTATTCGTCCCCTTGAGCTTGCTCCCCCATTCTATCAGATCATGGCTGGGCCAAACCAGGTCTCAACTTGTCTTTTCTGCTTGATCCTCATAGCCCTCAACTGCTGAATATTTCAAAAATCTATCTACCCTCTTTTAAATTAATTTGATATAGAATCATAGAATCCCCACTGTGTGGAAACAGGCCCTTCGGCTGAGCAAGTCCACACCCACCCTCTGAAGAGTAACCCACCAGACCCATTCCCCTACCCCATTTAGCTGTCACAATTTTTTGGGCGAGAGAATTCCAGCCATTCACTGAGAGAGAAAAAAAATCTTTACTTTTTTTAAAATGAATGTTCCCTTCTGTAATGTCCCCTGGGTTGAGACTTCACTGGTACTCGAACATTTAATCAACATCAACCCCTGTCAAGCTCCTCAGAACATTATTTCCATAAGATCACCCATTATTTGTCCAGACTCTATTGAATAATGACTTGACCTATTCTTGACAGACCAACCTTTTCATCCTCGAAGCAACTAAATGAATCTTTTTTTGAGTGGCTTCCAATGCTAGTTTATCCTTTCTTAAATATGAGAGCAAACATTGTATACAGTACTCCAAGTGAGGTCTCAGCAACAGCCATTGTGGTTAACCAATCCTCAGTCCATGCTAATACATGACCCACGATGCCGTGAGCTCCTATCTTGTGCAGTTAACCTTTAAGTAGCACCTTATCAAATTCATTTTTAAAATCCAAATACAGAACATCATCAGATTCTCCTTTATCAGCCCTACTTCTTATCTCCTTAATGAACTCTAGCAAATTTGTCAAATATAGTTCCCTTTCACAAAATCCAGTGTACCATGTTTAATGATAAGCTTTTCCAAATCTATTTCTTCCTTTAATAATCAACTCTGCTGTTCTGCCAAAACAGATATTAAACTAACTTTCCTGATTTCTGTCTCCCTCCCTTCTTAAACAGGCGCATCAATCCACTGGAAGCTCCCTGTATCCACTGATTCGGGAATAATTCAATTGATGCCTTGAATATCTCTGCAGCCAGTTTCCTTCAAAAATGTTTGATACAGGCCATTAGGTCCTGTCTGCCTTTAATCCTATTAGTTTGTCATTACTTTGTCCCTTGTGACAAAGACTGTTGTAGCATTTGTCCTCCCACGAATACCTTGCTTTTTGCTATCTTTGGGATGATAATGGTATTCTCCTCCATGAAGACCAATGTAAAATATCGGTTTAAATTATCTGCTATTTTCCCTGTACACATTATCAATTCCTGAATCAGAACCTCCAAGGGTTCGACGCTCACTTTAGCTACTCACTTTTTACATACCTGTAGAAACTTTTGCCTTTCGTTTTTGTTTCTTGTCAATTTAATTTCATGCTCAATTTTTTTTTCCTTTTTCGTCCTCCGCTGCTGTGTCGATCTTTTCCTTGTGGGTACTGTCCTTGACTGCCTTTGTTACCCATGGGTGGTTCACCTTTCTCTTAGAGTTCTCCTTTCTGCGTCAAATAAGATTTTGCTCAGCATTATGAGAAAAGCCCATCATATCCCAGTGACGGAGCATGTGAATTTTTTAACACTGGATGCTTCAATTTTAATGATGTTCTCATTGGTTTTTGCTGTTTCACAGAAGAGCTGAGATCATCTGGAAAGGAGGTGGCAGCTGATTCAGTATTAGTTCCAGAATTAATTTGAATACTTGCAAAAATAAATTACTTGCAACATTGTGAGAGCAGGGGTCTAGCCAAATAGCTATTCCAAAGACGTGGCACACATGTGATGGGTTGAGTAGGGGCCTCTGATTTCAAAAGCAAGATGTGATCCAAGTTGTCTTCTAACCTGTGCTGTGCTAATTCTTGCTGGTTTAGATGACTGAGTTGGCATGTGCGCAAGTTGCAGCAGGATCTCTGACTGCCACAAACCCACCTCATGGAACAGCTCCTGTGCCAGTGACAGTGCTGCTGGACCAACAGAGGCAGCAACATTCAGACTTCATGAACCAACTTCGAACCAGTACTGAACCTGACAGGTAAGATTTTTACACTGTCCCAAACCTGATCAATAATATTAAACTTCTTGGCTTCATAACCTAAGGCTTGTTGCTTGATGCAATGCACAGTTTTTGATGTTTTCGCTATTATCTGTGATCAGGAGAGGCAGGATCAATGCACTCAGTCTTTTAGGAAAAAGGAGGTGGCTCAGTTGTTAACACTGCTGCCTCACAGTGCCAGAGACCCAGGTGACTCCAGCCTCAGATGACTGTCCGTGTGGAGTTTGCACATTTCCCGTGTCTGCATGGGATGCCTCTGAGTGCTCTGGTTTTCTCCCACAATCCAAAGATGTGCAGGTGAGGTGAATTGGCCATGCTAAATTGCCAATAGTGTTCAGGGATGTGCAGGTTTGGTGCATTAGTCAGGGGTAAATGTTGAGTAATAGTGTTAAGGGATAGGTTTGGTTGGGATACTCTTCAGAGGGTTGATGTGGATTTGTTGGGCCGAAGGGCCTGTTTCCACACTGTAGGAATTCTATTCTATTCTATGGTCAGAGTAATTTTGGGGGTCTAACAGAATCCTGGTATTCAGAAGGCACTCTGTTAGTTAAAATAGTATTGTGCACTCTTACCTTCTGCAGCAATTTGAAGTAGACTGCTCTGTACAGTTTCTTCAAACATTTTGTTCTTGAACCAGTCAGGGACTTGGTAATATGATTGATCAATGAGTTCAAAATTAAAGACACTTTTGGTAAGATTCAATGCAGCATAATAGAATTTAGCTTTAGGCGAAGGAATTTGGTTCTTGAATTAGTATCTAAAGTTAAAGGCTGTTACAAGGGTATAAAGTAATAGTGAGCTAAATGGGAATTGGTCGAGAGGTTAGAAAGTTAAAGCAGAAGAACCTATTCAGTTATTTCATAATTCTCAACAATGTACATTTATTTATAAAAGAAATGCACGATGAAAAGGTGGCAACAGCGGGGCATAGCTAAATGAATTGTGGGTGACATCAAATTGAAAGAAAAGATATACAAAACTGCAAAGGTGGTGGTAGGCCAGAAAATTTGAGAATTTCAAACTATCGAAGGATGAGCAAAAAACTGCTGGAAGATACTTTGTCCCTTGTGATAGAGACTGTTATAACATCTTACCTCCCATTATATACCTTGCTTTTTTCCCACCTTTGGGATGGTAACAGTATCTTGCAGATTAGTAAGATAATTGGGCAAATTATCCCATGAGTTACTCAGTCTAAAACAAAGTGCTCTTGTGATGCTGTGGTCATGTCTCCAACTTTGAGCCAGAGGCCTGGATAAATCCTACCTGCTCCAGAAGTGTTGATTAGGAAAGAAACATGAGACAAACTTCAGTAATTGAATGTACAATCTTGATGGTCTCTGGAAATTCCAAACTTGACTATTTTGTATCCTCACCTGAGGCCTGATCTCAATTAACCCATCTCATTTAAACTGAATTCCCTTTGCTTGTGTTGAATATAATTGAAGTTTGTCCTGTCTGCACGCTCCCTTGTGCAAAACCTGTTGCAACCTGTCAAAGAACAAGATTGTAAAGTCAGATTAGCTGATAGTCTGTTCAAGGGACAGTAGGTGTTGCAGTATTGATCCCATTTTCCATTGAACTGAGACAGGAGATGGTGTGCTTGCTGAGATGTCCATCACTGAAAAAATTGTTTGAATTAAAAAAAAACTGCTTTGGCTGTGGTGGAATTGAATCCAGAGACTTAGCTAGAAGTAGCTGATCGTTGTTTCTTTCTTTGTTTCATCGTAGAAAGAACGAGTGCAGCCCAACACCAGCTGGATCTGCAGAGAAACTGCCAGACACTAAAATGCGTAACTCCACTTTATTAGACAGTCTGACTGAGTCATCCAGACTCAAACATCATGATCGGAGGTGGGCTATTTATGTTCGCTGTGGATGCTTTTACATAGTACAATATTAATCCAAAACATATCTCTTGAGTACTGAAAACAACAAATATTGGAGATCACAGTGGGGAGGTGATGGCCCAGTTGCTGGACTGTTAATCCAGATATCCAGATAACATCCCGGAGAACCGGGTTCGATTTGAATTCAATAAATATCTGGAATTAAGAATCAAATGACTATGAATCCTTGTTCGATTGTTGGGAAAAACCCATCTGGTTCACTAAAATCATTTAGGTAGGAAACTACCATCCTTGCCTAGTTTGGCCTACTCCATACACACAGCAATGAGGTTGACTCTGAACTGCCCTCTGGGCAGTTAGGGATGAGCAATAAATGCTGCCTAGTCAGTGACACCCTCATCCCATAAACATATTATTTTTAAAAATCCATGGAGAGAGCAAGCTAACATTTTGAGTCGAGATGACTCCTCATCAGAGCTCTGATAGAGTCATCTCGACTCAATGTTAGCTTGCTCAGTCTCCATGGATGCTGCCTCATCTGCTGTGAGCTCCAGCATTTGTTGTTTTCAGTACAGATTCCACCATCTGCAGTAATTTCCTTATATATTTCTTCTGTATTTTGTTTATTAAATGTCCACTAAATTGCAACTCCTACTCAACACCTTCCCAACAGAGTACTGTGGTCCTAGTGCCAAAAACCTCCATTGACTTGTTCAATTACACCATACGTTGGGGAAATTGCAAAATGCCACTGTGGCTGAAAGGAATGGAATCAGAGTCATACGACATGGAAACGGACCCTTCGGTCCAACTCGTCCAAGCCAACCAAATTTCCCAAACTAAACTAGTCCAATTACCCTGCATTTGACCCATATTCCTCAACCTTTCCTATTCGTGTCCCTCTCCAAATGCCTTTTGAATATTGTAACTGTACTTGCATCTACCACTTCCGCTGGCCGTTCATTCTATATCCGACTCAACCTCTTTGTGAAAAAGTTGGCAACTGATGGTTTCACTGTTGCCTACGGTGAGTGAATCGCTGGGGATTATTGTTCATTAAGGACCACCCCTTGCTGAGCATGGCTCAGGGCCTCAAGAGATTCCTAAATGTGGCTTCGGCCTCCTTGTGGGTTACCACATGCTACTCAAGGCCTTGTGTTTGAGAAGCGCAGGGATATATGGATGGGGGTGCTGTGGAAGGAAGGAGGCAATGTTAATTAATGAATTAATTTTTGGAATGTGGATGTCACTGGCTGTGCGAACATTTATTGGCTAATTCTAATGCGCTTGAGAAGGTGGCTGTGAGCTCCCTTTTTGAATCACTGCAGTCCATGTAGGGCGACTGGTCGTGCTGTTGGGAGGGAGTTCCAGAATTTTGGCCCAATGACACTTAAGGACAGCTGAAAGATTTTCAACTCAAGATGGTAGTAGCTCGGAAGGGAACCTGTAGGTGGCAGTGTTCCTATGAATCTGCTTCCCTTGACTTCGAGATGGTACTGTCATGGGTTTGTAAGATCCATGTTGAAGTGTTATGAATTTCTGCAGTGTATCTTGTCGATAGTACACACTACTGCCCTGGGCATTAGTGGTGGAGGGAGTGAATGCAGTCTGCTTTTTCCAGCTGACGTCAAGCTTCTTGAGTGTTCTTGGAGCTGCACCCAAACCAAGCCAAGTCACGAATAGTCTATTGCATTTCTGACTTGAGGATTGTAGATGGTGGACAGGCTTCAGGGATTCGGGAGGTGGTTTATTTTTGCAAGATTCATTGCCTCTGACCTTCTCTTGTAGCCACAGTAGTCAGATGGCAAGTCCAGTTCAATTTCTAGTCAATAGTAACCCCCCAGAATGTTGATGGTGAGGAATTTGGTTATAAAAATGAGTCACTAGCAGTAAATGATACCGGTTCGTCAGGTTACAAAGAAAAGTTGAGCATGGGTTTATTTCTGGGGCTACAGAATGGAGATGTGTTAGATATGTGTAGAACCGTGAACAGATCACCCTTGGAGCACTGCAAACAGTTCTGATCCATTGTAATATGGATGTAGAGGCAGTAGGGAATATATTAAAATATTTTCTGGAATTATATCAAAACTGAATTTGAATCCATCAAGCAAGATTGGACAGCCTTGTCTTGTTGAAAAAGAGTATCATGGTCGAGGCCATTAAGTTATGTCGGGGTTTGATAGGGTTGACATAGAAAAGATACTTCTGCTTGGGAATGACACTATCCACTGGAGCTATGGACACAATTATAGTCACTATTACATCCAACAGGGAATTTGCTGGGGAGGAGGTGTTGGGTAGTGGGGAAGGTCTTTACCCAGAAAGAGGTTTGAGGTCAAAATTACACCACCAGGAATAATTGAAGCAAACAACAGATGAATTCAAGAAGAAGCTGGGAATACAAGTGATCGAAAAAAAAATATGTTGATGGGTTTAGGTGGAGAGATACAGAAGGAGGCCTATGTAAATCTCAAATACCAAGACTCTGTTTTTGCGTTCTAAAGCTGTGCATGTGTGTTGATCTGTGACATTTCTATGGCAGCAGTGGCAGCAGTAAACAAGACAGCCCATCCGTACCATTCTTGGAGAAAAGCAGAACCTCCCACCATACAAAGGGAAACAGCTCTATTGAAGAGGTGGTTCAAACAGCAGCTGACAACTCGATCCACAGTGACAGTCTGCCTTCATTACCTGGTGAGAAAGGCGAATTCTTTAACCAGAAATGGTGTTTTGTCCTTTCACTGATCTCATGACTTAAATGGGGATTTGTGTCTCTTCAATTAGATGATTCAAATCAACTGTCATGTAAGCACTCCTTCTATACCCAAAGGATATGTGGGTCAAATAGTAACATGATGTGCACTAATTTATTTCAAGATTCCTTTATTCAGTCATGTGCTCAAGCTATTCAATCCAACCTCCTTGTGTTCCCCTTGGATCTGTGGTTGTGCAGATGGAAACTTCCACATGTCCCCTTAAACAATGTGTGATTCAACATAACAGTTGTGTTGAATCAATAATTGTAACCCAACTCTGCTCCTTGGGCAGAAAACTAATCCAAGGATTCTAGCTCAGCCTTTAACTTCATGTTCAAGTTCTAAATCTTTCAGTGAACAATGGAAAATAACAAAGAACAATGTAAATCATTTATTGTCTCTCCAGACTCTGCTTCTGTTGCCACTGAGTTCAATGAGTCAATGACTGAGGATGAAATTGAAGAGCAATCCTTCCGTCCCCTTCTGCCATCAAAGAGCCATTGCTGCTTTAATATGGGGAAGAAACACAGGCAGCAGGATGATTCTGATGATTCCATACTGCTGGATCAATCGGCTTCAATAGCTGTCAAAGTGAGTTCTCCCATGGGTTAGCCAAGGGTGAGTGATGGTGCCAGTTTGTGGGATCTCAGTGCTTGGAATAGTTGCTCCTCTCCATGTTCTAGGTATCTTGCTATGAGACTCAGATGTAGAGGATGAGGAGCAGATGGGTCAATGAGTATAAGGGAAGTGTTGGGCAGGGGCTGTTTTTTACAAATGATAATTACCACTCACTAACAATGTGCCCAGAGTTTATAAATATTGAAGAGGAATTAATCTTTTACATTGTTAATCTTTGTGATCGAGTTACCGTGCAGTGAAGACAAAGATTAATATTTACTGGGATTCCTTGCTCACCTCATCCGGTAAACACAAGCTAAATTTGACTGCTAAGAATGTCCCTGAATTTACAACTTTCTACTGTCCATTAAAGGCGGTAATAAGATGCAAAAGACAAGCGGCGCTTGCAGAGGAATTTGATTTGAACAAGAGACATTTGTGCAGATAATAAGAGATATTCTAATTGGAAGGATATGGTTAGTGATATCTTGTATGGATCTATGTTGGAGCCCTAACTACTCGCTATTCATGATGAAAGGAAAGCCACATTCAAAACTTGGGGCCTCTCTCCAGATTAGCAGCGATCTCGAGTGTAGGTAGATGAAAGCATAAAATAAGAAAACAACCTTGACAGATGAAGTAAATGAAAAATCTACAGATGAGTTTGTGTTGGCAAGTGAGAGGTTGGATCAAGATAGGATATTTCTTGATTGTGAAAATCAAGAGACAGTGGAGTTCGAAGAAACTTGATGGGGGTGATCCAGCTGTATGTAGTTCATGAAAATGTCACAAACAGGCTCAAAAAAGTGAACAAGGATCAGTGGAATGTTGACATTTATATCCAAAGAAGTTGCAAAAGCAAAGGATTAGAAGTCATGCTTCAGCAATTCAAAGCTGAAAATGTGTTGCTGGAAAAGCGCAGCAGGTCAGGCAGCGTGCAAGGAACAGGAAATTCGATGTTTCAGGCATAAGCCCTTCATCAGAATTTCCTGTTCCTTGGATGCTGCCTGACCTGCTGCGCTTTTCCAGCAACACATATTCAGCTCTGATCTCCAGCATCTGCAGACCTCACTTTCTCCTCTTCAGCAATTCAAAACCGAATCAGACCAATCCGTCAGGGCTGGGCACCATGGCTTAAGAAGAGTATCACTCTTAGTGGAAGTGCAATGTAGACTTACTGAAGTGATACTTGGGCTCCGAGGCTTAATTTAAGAAGAGAGATTAAATAGATAACATGTTAGAGTCAGAACATTGAGGTGTGATATTGTGGAACACTTTTACACACAGAAATGGATGAAGTTTGAAACTCCCTTCTACAAACCGTGATTGATTTGAAATCAGTTACAAATTTTAAATCTGAGATTGGTAGATTTTTAACCAAAATGCTGAAGGATTGTGGGACAAAGACAGGGATTTGTCATGATGTTGAAGATTACCATGATTTGGGTGAATGGTAGAATAGGCTCAAGAAGCTAAGTAGCCACCTCCTGGCTAATGTTGATGTAACCATGACACCTTTATTCTCTGTATGTGCAACTCCTATTCTGTTTTTGGTTATTTATCAGAACCTGGCAGCAAATTAGTAACTGGAGTCTTGACCAGAAAATTATCAGTATGAGGGACTTTGCAAGTCTTAATGTGTTTCACAGATGATGAAATGAGACAGCCAGCATTTACTCATCCTGATAAATATTGGGATAGTTTGATGGGATCACTTGTGATGCAGCATGATTGGCATATCTGATGATGCTCCAACTACTTTTAATTGTTGTTGTTGTCTGCACTCAGTCCTGAGGTTTTGTGGATTGCAGGACAAGTTTTGCTTGGGTCAGGGGAAGCAGATCACCTCACTCTGTACTGTTTGTCCTCCTGTCTTTCACTGTTCAGCATGATTTGAGCATGTCCTTCTCTGGAGGTCAAGACAGTTTCTGTAAATTCACCATGGAGATGGTGCGACAATACGTGGAGGAGGAGGAGACGCGTGCACAGCACCAGGTGTCCCTCCTCAAACTGAGAGAACAAGCCATGCAGGAAAAGACCAAAGCAGAGCTGGCCTGGTTGGAACACCAGAAAAAGTGAGTAGCTGACCTATGCAGTGATGGTAAGCTGAATAGCCTTTCAAAAATGCAATGTAAGAATGTGCAGATCCTTCCAGTAATCCTTTCCGGAGAAGGGGGAAAGCTAGTGTCTACTCTCATTGCAGTGAGGCTGTTGTGCAGAAGCTAGGTATTCACGTCATCTTTCCCCTTATCACTGTTTGAATTGAGTAGAATGAAGCCAATTTTGATTTTTGTTTCAAATTTTTAAGTTTGTTCTTTGAACTTGGGATGTTTGCGGTAATGCTGGTATTTATTTGCTATCCCTCATTCTCGGAATGGTCATGGTGTTGAGCTGCCTTGAGCCACTGCAGTCTGCTTAGTCAATATAAATGTATCAACTCGCAAGTGCTGTTAGGTTTGGAGTTCAAGGCTCTGGAATAGATTGTTCCAAGACTGTTGTCCTCACCCACAGGTCAGGATTTTAAACAAATAATTTCATTAGACTTCTTCGCTGCTGTTAAGGCCAGTATTGTTGTCCATCCTTCATTGCACTTGGGAAGGTGATAGTGAGCCATTTCCTCAAACATCTGCAGTTCACCTGCTACAGGTACAACCACGATGCTGACAGGAAAGGAGTACCTGGGATTTTGATCCTATAGCAGTGAAGGAATGATGTATTCCTAAGTCAGGATGGTGTGTGGCTTGCAGAGGAGCTTACAAGTAATGGTGTTACCATGTTATCTACTACCTGTGTCCTTTTAGATGGTAGAGGTCACAGGCTTTGAAGATGCTATTGAAGGAATTGAGTGAGTTTCTGCAGTGCATCATATGGTGCACAAAGCTCTCACTGTAGCGAGTTGCTACATCCTATTTGGTGTTATGCATCTTGGGCATGTATTGGGGAGACAGAAAGTAAGTTACTTAGTGAAGAATTTTCAGCTTCTGACCTGGTTTTGTTGACCCAGTAGTGTATAGCTGATCCACTTCAGTTTCAGGTTGAGGGTAACTCTAATATGATAATTGTGAGGAAAGCAGTGATGATAATACCACTTCATATCAAAACGATTGCAAGAGATGGTCAATGGTTGGTCAGTATGGTGTGCATGCATCCATGCTTCCGTAATACTGTAGTCACGTATGCCATACTAGTTGTGGGCAAAAGATTTCTTTCAAAGTCCGTCCGTGAATTATTTGGGTTTTTCCGGCTGCTCAACATCTTTGTGGACAATTTTACTGACACCAACCTTTTATTTCCAGATTTTCTTTCAAAATATCCTTTTTAATTTTGTGAGCATAAACACTGTCTTGTTGAAATAAAATTTCTTCAAATTGAGTATGACAAGCATGGAAGGGCATTACAGTTATAAAATATTAAGAAGACTTTGCTGTTTAACTGGCACGGTGGCACAGTGGTTAGCATTGCTGCCTCACAGCGCCAGGGACCTGGGTTCAATTCCCGCCTCAGGCGACTGACTGTGTGGAGTTTGCACGTTCTCCCCGTGTCTGCGTGGGTTTCCTCCGGTGCTCCGGTTTCCTCCCACAGTCCAAAAATGTGCGGGTCAGGTGAATTGGCTATGCTAAATTGCCCGTAGTGTTAGGTAAGGGGTATGGGTGGGTTGCGCTTCGGCGGGTCGGTGTGGACTTGTTGGGCCGAAGGGCCTGTTTCCACACTGTAAGTAATCTAAAAAAAATCTTAAACCCTGATCATTCTCTTTCTGGTTTAGTTGCTAATTCAGCAGTGGTGACACTGTGTGATCTACTTGGGCAGATTTACCCAAGTTTGTCTGTAAATTCCAGTATCATTATACCATGTGGAGCGAACTGTGGTTTACTAAAGAAGTTGAATCTCTTGTCAAGAGGATGAAGAAAACTTATGTTAGGATAAGATGTGAAGCTCAGTCAGAGTGCTTGAGAGTTACGGGTTAGCCAGGAAAGACCAAAAGAGAGAGCTAAAAAGGGACATGAGAAATCACTGACAGATAGGATCAAGGAAAACCATCAAGTTTTCTATAAGTATATCAGGAAGAAAAGAATGATAAGAAAGTTTAGGGCCAATCAAGGATAGTTGTGGGATGTTGGACATGGAATCCGAGGAGATGGGGAAGCACTTAAAGAATATTTTTTGTCCATTTTTACACTGGAAAAAGACAGTGTTGTTAAGGAGAATACTGCGATGCAGGCTATTAGACTAGATGGGATTGAGGTTAACGAGGAGGTGTTAGCAATTTGAGAAAGTGTGAAAATAGATAAGTCCCCTGGGCCAGATGGGATTAATCCGAGGATTTTCTGAGAAGCCAGGGAGGAGATTGCAGAACCTTGACCTTTGATCTATATGTCGTCATTGTCTACAGGAACAGTGCTAGAAGACTAGAGGATAACAAATGTTGTCCCCTTGTTTGAGAAGGGGAGTAAAAACAACCCTGGTATTATAGACGAGTGAGCCTCATTCGGTTCTGCGTAAGATGTTGGAAAAGGTTATAAGAGGTAGGATTTATAATCATCAAGAAGGGAATATGTTGATTAGGGATAGTCAACACAGTTTTGTGAAGGGTAGGTCGTGTCTCACAAACCCTATTGAGTTCTTTTGAGAAAGTGACCAAACAGATGGATGAGGGTAAAGCAGTTGATGTGGTGTATATGGATTTCAGTAAGGCATTTGATAAATTTCCCACTGTAGGCTATTGCACAAAATACAGAGGCATGGGAGTGAGGATGATTTAACTGTTTGGATCAGAAATTGGCTCGCTGAAAGAAGACAGAGTGTAGTAGCTAATGAGAAATGTTTATCCTGGAGTTCAATAACGGGTGATGTAACGCAAGGATCTATTTTGGGTGCACTGCTGTTTGTCATTTTTGACTCAGATGAGGACATAGAATGATGGGTGAGTAAATTTGCAGATGACAAGAAGGTCAGTGGAGTTGTGTATAATGCTGAAGGGTGTTGCAGGTTACAGAGGGACACAGATAAGCTGCAGAGCTGGGCTGAGAAGTGGCAAATGGAGTTTAATGCAGAAAAGTATGAGGTGATTCAGTTAGGAAGAAGCAACAAGAATAAGGAATACTGGGCTAACGGTAAGATTCTTGGTAGTGTAGATGAGCAGAGAGGTCTCGGTGTCCATGTATAGGTCCTTGAAAGTTGCCACCCAGCTTGATAGCATTGTTCCAAAGGCATAGGGTGTATTAGCTTTTATTGGTAGAGGGATTGAGTTTCAGAGCCACAAGGACATGTTGCAGCTGTACAAAACTCTGGTGTGGCCATACTTGGAGTATAGTGTACAGTTCTAGTCACTGCATTATAGAAAGGATGTGGAAGCTTTAGAAAGGGTTCAGAAGAGATTTACAAGGATGTTACCTGGTATGGAGGGAAGGTCTTATGAGGAAAGGCTGAGGGACTGACGGCTGTTTTCATTAGAAAGAAGAAGATAGAGAGGTGATTTAATTGTGACATATAAGATAATCAGAGGGTTAGATAGGGTGGACAGAGAGAGCCTTTTTTCCCAAATGGCGATGGCTAGCACAACGGGACATAGCTTTAAATTGCAGGAGGATGTACAGATGTCAGAGGTAATTTCTTTAGTCAGAGTGGTAGTGGTGTGGAACACACTGCCTGCAACAGTAGTGGACTCATCAACTTTCAGGGATTTTACATGCTCATTGGATAAACATATGGATGAAAATGGAATAGTGTAGGATAGATGGGGTTCAAATTGGTTCTACAGGTCAGTGCAACATTGATGGCCAAAGTGCCTGTAGTGTGCTGTAATGCTCTACGTTCTATGTTCATGTGACTTTGCCATGTCCTCTAACCAGATGCCTTCGAGACAATGGAGAAGATGACAAGATGCCGTCCATCCGTAAGAGGCAGCGTGGGCTTCTGCTCAGGCTGCAGCAGGAGCAGGTATGACCCACTGAATGCCAGGGAAAATGTTCATACTTCATGAATGAGCATGTTTCCCCAAAGTTCCGATTTGATTTCAAACCTTTTTTTAATGGTGATCCAGGTTTTCCTTGAAATGCCAATAACAAATGCTACTGAATGTAATGTATATGCTTGGCCTAGGGACAGATTTCCATGCCATGGTGTTTCTGAATGCAGTTTTTCTACTGGCAATGCCCATGGCAGCACCCTGGGGCTGAAACATCTGGAGTGTTCTTCGGCCAGTAATTAATCTGCATTGTCTCTCCAGGCCAGCAGACATCTATCTTTGTTCTCCCCTTTTTTTTTGTTTTAAAACAAGTTGCTTTTCAAAGTTCAATTCTCAACTTCAGCTCACAGTTCCAAACCAAAACTGAGAAAAATATAGTGATGGTCTCAACAAGTTGCGGATTTTTGTTGGCGTAGATGTTGCCAATCACGCAGTGTCAGGCAGTATCACGCAGACTTGGAATGTTACGTTATTTGCTGTTAGACTCACTATAGATTTGCCAGATTCTGTACTCACTCAACCCAGGCACACTTTCCAACTTGCCCAGCAGCAAGAGCTAATACGCAATTCTCGTGAGTGGAAATCTGCCTATTCATCATCTTTCTCTTCTGCAAAGTACTTGGCAGCTGAGGACAGTTTTTCAGGTTTGGGAACTCAGGTTAACTCACCACAGGCCAGGAAGCAACCTCCTGAAATAAAATCAGAAATGCTCACTCAAAGTTAGGCATCAGCTGTTGAAAAAGAACGTGAGTAACTCTTTCATGATAATTTTCCACCTGGAGTACTTGACTGTTTGAGTTTGTGTTGACAATACATTTTGTCGAAAAAAAACCCACAAGGTTTTCAACAAGATCAAGCATTATAAGTTGTAAAAGTTGCACAGTGCCACCTGGAAACTGTGCAACTTAGAACTTAATGGGTTATGGAGTTGTGTGCCCTGACTTCATTTTTGTCTGTAGTTTGTCGTCAAAATAAATTTATTGACGACGTAAAGACGGGTTTGGTTGGTCTCTAACATGGTAATACATTGTATACAATTTCATCACAGGCTGAAATCAGGCATCTTCAAAGAGCCAACAAAGCTGCTCACAGGGAGAGGCAGCTGATCCTGAAACAGCAGGAGGAGATTCAACACATGCTCCAGTCCACCATGGAAATTCAGGAGAGGCTCAAATCAGTTGGGGAGAGCAAGTTGGTTAGTATCCCACCATTTGCAAACATCTGAACTGATCAATTCAAGGTTACTATTAAAGTAAGGAATTACTTACTCTGCAGCATGAATGATGGGTGATCAATTTCAATCCAAACTTGCTATCAGCCAGGTTTCTGGTCTATATTATCATTACAATATAAATAAAACTTTTAATATTTTACAGAAAAGATGTAAGAATGGTTTGTCTGCCACTGAGAAACATCAACTTAAGCCTCGGTACCTTTATTAAGTTGATAACATGTTCACTTGTTCCCTTATGTAGAGACCAAAACTCTGCAACCTAAAATACCAGGAATACCTGCTGCTGCCGAGAATACCATCCTTTGTATTCATCGATATCGTGTTTTGTTCTGCATTCTGTAGAAGTGACAGCACAAGAAATGGAGCTTTCAGCCCAATGTATCTGTGCTTCTGTTCTTTCGCTCCCTGCAATCTGGCTCCGACCTGTTATCAGCATATCCTACAAAGGGGTCAAAACATTTTTGCACTTGATCATGTGCATAGGAATGGGACTAGGTTGTTGAGCCACTCATCTGTTTGCACTTGCTTCTATTATAATTGATCTACATCTCCCTCCCTTAATCTGTTTCCCTGAATAAACATTCCCAACAAACAAAAAAAATCAAACTCACTTTTAAAATGTTCAATTAATTCAAAGCTCAATTAATTCAAAGCTAATGAAACACTCTGCCTCCTGAAAGGAAATGATGTTGCTTAGTTGCAGAAACCTGTCTTTGAATCTCATCTGTGTTTCACTAATTCTGGAGCTGTTTCCATTTAGGAGCAAACGTAACTTTCCATGCGCCCATCTTGGTATATTCTCAGGTTCCAACTCGACAGGAGCAGCGGAATGCAGAACAACCAGAAGTGCAGAATGTTTCCAAAGTGAGCCCCACTTCCACTCTCCTGGAAACAGATACGGAGACGTGGAGTCCCTCCTCTGTTTCGAATTCAGGCAGCGAGACCAGCAACATCATGCAAAAACAGAAGATGCGCAGTCATGTGGATGAAAAGTAATATCTCTTATGGCTTCTTATAAGGCATATTGCTGTGAAAGACTGGCAAGCCAACCAGCTCATTTGTCAGCTGGTGATGTTATGGAGAGGATGAGAAAGAGAGAGACCGAGTGGCTCTGAGCAGAGATAAATATAGGAAGTCCATTTCACTGTGCTTTTCAAAGGCAGTGTGTTTGCTGCAAATGGTGTTTCTAATGATCCCACCTGAGGTGTTGTCATGTTTGACCCTGCGAGTGGGGCAGCAAAACATCAATATGGCCTCACTGCTACTGCTCTCCAAGTAGGGGAGCTTTTTTCTTACCCTCATCTTTTTTATTTACACCCATTGCCCTGGAGTAACCGTCTCAGAATGGGATTGCACTGTGAAAATTTTCACTCGTGCAAAGCTTGCTTTGCCTTTCAGTGGAGTGTGTTAGGAAACTGGAGGTACATGCAAATGTTGCAGGAATTCTTTTTCCTGGTGGAATTATCAGCTTGACATCATTGTGTTAGCTTTTTTATCCTATGAAGACAATTGTGTACACTACAGAGGATATAAACAGGTCTTATTAGGGCAGCACCATGGCTCAATTGCAAGCACTGCTGCCTCACAGTGCCAGGAACCCGGGTTCGATTCTACCTTCAGGTGACTGTGTGGAGTTTGCACATTCTCCCAATGTCTGCATGGGTTTCCTCCCGCTGTCCACAAATATGCAGGTTAGGTGGATTGGCCATGCTAAATTGCCCATAGTGCCGAGCGATATGCAGGCGAGGTGAATTAGCCATGGGAAATGCAAAGTTACACTGATAGCTTAGGGGAGTGAGTTTGGGTGGGTTGCTGTGCGAGGGGTTATTATGGACTCAATGGGCTGAATGGCCTGTTTCCACACTGAGGGATTCTATGATTTGTTCCAATCACTTCACATCAGTGTTACTGCTCCACTTGAGAATCCTGTCACCCTTGCTCATCTATTACACTGACCCTCTATTCCTTTCTCCCTCTAATCTTGTCTATCCTCCCCTTAAACACCCGTATCATATTTGATTCAACTGCTCCCTGTTCAGTCTTCATTGGTGTAATCCAATTCTGCAGATCTTCCATATCTCCCTGATGGATTTCTTGGTGACTACTTTGTGACCTCAAGGTAGCTCTTCCCTGTGAAAGGAAACATTCTGTCTGTATCCAGTCTGCTGAACCCTGTCAACATTTTAAAGACCTCTATTATGTCCCAGTTTGGACTTCTTTCAGAGAAAAGAGACATAGCCTGTCAACCCTTTCCTGAGATGTGAACCCACACATTCCTGTGACCAACCTTGTCAATCTTGTCTGTGTACCCACTTCAGTTTCTCCTTTTTCTATTTATAGTATGATGATCAGCCTGCACACAGTATCCAAGTGTGGTTTCAGCAAGGTTTGATTCAGGTTTAGCATATTTAATAAATAATTAGATAGGGATGATGTGCTAAACTACTGGTGTTTTTTTCTGATCTAATTGATTTAAATATATGTGAGGTACTGCATTTTGGTAAGGCAAATCAGGGCAGGACTTAATGGGAAGGTCCTGGGCAGTGTTGCTGAACAAAGAGACCTTGGGGTGCAGGTTCCTAGTTCCTTGAAGACGGAGTTTCAGTCAGACAGGGTCGTGAAGAAACCGTTTGGTGTGCTTGCATTTATTGGTCAGTGCATTGATTATAAGAGTTGGGATGTCATGTTATGGTTGTACAGGACGTTGGTGAGGCCACTTTTGGAATAATGCATTCAGTGCTGGTGTGTTGTCAAACTTGAAAGGATTCAGTAAAGGTTTACAAGGATGTTGCGAGGGTTGAAGGTTTGAGCTATAGGGAGAGGCTGAAGGGTAACCTTAAAGGTTTATAAAATCATGAGGGGCATGGATAGGGTAAATAGCTATGATCTTTTTTTTCCAGGATAGCGGAGTCAAAAACTAGAGACCATAGAGAAGAAAGGAAAAATTTAAAAGTTACCTCAGGGGCAACGTTTTCACACAAGTATGGAATGAGCTGCCAGAGTTGGTGGTGAAGGCAGCAATAATTACAACATTAAACAAACATCAGATGGGTTTGTAATCTGTGGTTGGACTGTTAGGAAGGCAGTGCTTGAGATTCTCCCACTATCTAAGTCAGAAAGAGAAATGGAGCTGGGGTTGGTTTTGATGAGCTCTGTTGCCATTTGAAGTTAATGAATCCGAGCAGAAGGGGTTGTGTTGATGTAGAGGTGTAGAGAAGTTGGTTACAAATGTTTTGATTGAATATTTGTAATTTCTCCTTCATAATGTGAGGTTTTCTTGAGTATCTAAAGATAAAGCAATTTTGGGGAGATACTCAGCTGTTTTGTTTTTCTTGTTTTGCTCCATTATTTTGTAAACATCGCTCTCCTGACACTACTTCTTCTCTGGCTTTACGTCTCATCACTGGGCTTCTCTCAGTGTCTGTTTTTCCATCCTACATCCCAAATTCCAGATGTACATCTACAACCAGCTGGTCAGGTACTGTGCATCCTCTGCTTCTCACTGATCGAGCATTCTCTGTTTCATCACATGCATGTGGATGATGTGGGGGGAGGGTCAAGGGGAACGCAATTTTATAGAGAAATGTACATTCCTTTGACTTAGTTTTGGCTTCAAATAGATGCAGCAAGCTGGTAGTTGGCAATATACTGCAGACTTTATAATTAATCTGGAACGTGGTTTTATAGGGGCATTACTGTGAAAGCAAGAAGTTGAAGTTACACAAACAATCTTGAGCTGCTCATGCTAACAGGGTACAATAAAGATTGACCTGTTTTACGTTGAGTTGGACTTTTGCAAATTGTCTGGCAGAGTTAGCAGCCCACTAACCTTGATAAATGTAACTTTAAGAAATCTGAAATTTGAGTTGCAAGGTTGAATTTTCATAAGGCAGTGCTTCTTTAAGAGGGCAAATGTGTCTTTGGTGAACATTTGAGGTATTCTTATGGATATGAAAACTTAATTGGTATGTAACCGTCACAGTAGACATGAGTATCTCCAACTACATGCAGCTACATGTTGGCTGTACTACATTCCTGAATGAAATTCACCCAAAATTAGTGAAATAATTGAAAAGTATTGCAGAATTAGAAGTGTAAATTATGTTTGTTGTGTGAATGTTGTAATATTGGAAAGCTAATAGTAACTAGCACATTCTCCCAAGTTGGGCAGCACGGTGGCACAGTGGTTAGCACTGCTGCCTCACAGCGCCAGGGACCTGGGTTCAATTCCCGCCTCAGGTGACTGTGTGGAGTTTGCACATTCTCCCCGTGTCTGCGTGGGTTTCCTCCGGGTGCTCCGGTTTCCTCCCACATCCAAAGATGTGCGGGTCAGGTGAATTGACCATGCTAAATTGCCCGTAGTGTTAAGTTAGGGGTATGGGTGGGTTGCGCTTTGGCGGGTCGGTGTGGACTGTTGGGCCGAAGGGCCTGTTTCCACACTGTAAGTAATCTAATCTGAATTAACTACCACTGGAACTTTGTAATAATTATGCTAGTGTAAAGCTTTAAAGATGAAAATGTGTTGCTGGTCAAAGCACAGCAGGCCAGGCAGCATCTCAGGAATAGAGAATTCGACGTTTCGAGCATAAGCCCTTCATCAGGATTCCTCGAAATGTCGAATTCTCTATTCCTGAGATGCTGCCTGGCCTGCTGTGCTTTGACCAGCAACACATTTTCAGCTGTGATCGCCAGCATCTGCAGACCTCATTTTTTACTTAAAGCTTTAAAGAGGCTGTAACAAATAATTAGCTTTTTCTTTTGTGATCCAGATAAGCAATTAACATGTTTTAGAAGTAATTGTATATTTTTCCTGTTTGTAACATGATAAGCAAGATAATAATAAGCCCCTTGAGCCTGCTCTGTCATTCAGTCTGATCATGACTGATCATCCAACTCCAAACCCTGGTCTCACTTTCTCCCCATACCATTTGATCTCTTTACCCCTAACAACTATATCTAACCCTTGAAAATATTCAATGTTTTGTCCTGAAATACACTTTGTGGCAGAATATTTGTTGGTTCAACACTATCTGGATGAAGAAATTTCTCCTCATCTCAGTTCTGAATAGCCTAACCTATATCCTTTAGACTATGACCACTGGTTCTGGCCTACCCCACCATGAAGGCCAACATACCATTTGTCTTCACCACCTGCTGCACCTGCATGCTTACTCTCAGTGACTGGTGTACAAAGACACCCTTTGTTGTAACTCTCCCTTTCCTAATCTATTCAGATAATCTCGCTGTCTGTTTTTGCAACCAAAAATCTCACATTTATCAAAATTATCTTTCATCTGCCATGCATTTTCCTAATCACTCAACTTATGTAAATCACACTTGAAGCATCTCTGCATCCTCCTCACAGTTTACCTTCCACCCAGCTTTGTGTCACCCACAAACTTAGAAATAGTAATAGTTCCCTCATTTAAATCATTCGTATATATTGTGAATAACTGGGTTTGAACCATTGATCCCTGTAGTACCTCACTGGTCACTGGCTGCCACTCAGAAAATGGCCTGTTTATTCCAGCTCTTTGTTTCCTGTCTGCCAACTAGCGCTCTGTCCATGCAAATACACTCCCCCCGCCCCCGCCCCCCCCCCCCACCGCCCGATCTCTCACATTATATGCTAATTTCTTATGTGGGACCTGATCAAAAGAATTCTGAATTCAAAGTAACACCCACGGGTTGCCCCTTATCAATTCTACTAGGTAGATCCTCAAACTTTCAGTAGATTTGCTAAGTATGATTCCCCTCTTTTAAATCCATGCCAACTCTGTCCAATCCTGTCACTGTTCAGTAAGAAACTTGACTGTACGCCAATATAGCTTGTAAATGTATCTGCTCCCAGAATTTGGAAAGCGGGCACACTGCCCTCCAAAGAAAAATCTGCTGTCGCAGGCTTCACTCTTATCGCATACATTTATTGTCCAATTCTTTCATGTGATCATTGATTTTACAAACAATTTCTAAAATTCTTTAAATCCTGAAGAAATGTGATGCTAGCCCTTTGTAGAAGTGAATGGAAAGTGCGATGCTTGCTTGACCTTTGTCTCTATGGATCAGACCTAACCGAACCTTTAGCAAGGTGTGGGATGTGTCCCACAAACATTTTTTAAAAAGCAAAGATTATTCTCTGAGATTTAAGTGTTCAATTAGGTATGATCAAAAAACTTCGTAAAAATTGAGAGTTTGTTTTCAGCTCATTTAAAGAGACATGCTCTAGGCCGACAATTTTGTGACATGTGGTCATTCTTTGATAAAGGTGGCTGTGTCCAACACTACAGGATTTTGTGCAGAAGTGTCTCATTGGCTGGGTGAGCTTTATTACTGGTGTAACTTGGCTCATTTTGGGATGGAATGCTACTTTGAATTAAATCGTGTTTTTAAACTGAGGTGACTTTCTGTAACTCAAGTGTGGAAACTACGTTCAAGTTTACGCTTTTGTTTCACTTTTGCAGATGAGTATTTTTCCGATCTGTTTTATAAATAAAGTTCAATATTGAAAATGCCAGCAGCATCACTGAACAGAAAAAGACATTATATGTTTCAAGTCCAGTGACCTGTTGTCCGTTCAGACGAAGATTTAGTGAACTTAAAACATAACTTGTCTTTTTCTTCACAGATGCTGTCAGACCTGCTGAGTTTCTCCAGCACTTTGCTTCTTCGGTTCAGATGTTCAGCATCTGCAGTTCTTTGTTTTGTTACAAATCCTAATAATTTGACTTGGGGAGTGAGAGGCAGCAACTGTGATTAACTAGGATAAAAATCCTCCACCATGGCAAAAGAACACATAATTCTTTACACTTTACAAAACACTGTACTGTAAATAGGAAATGCAGTTGAGCTAAATACAAGAAGGCATAGCACCTGACTTGTCTCAAACCTTTTACCAAACTTTGAGGACCAGGCTATCAGAATTTTGTTTGCACGCTTCCTTTGAGATCACAGTCCACAAATGTCCCAGTGCCAACCCCTGGGCCGGGCCAGGTTACCAATTGCAGTGGGGTGGGGAAATCTGTGTCAGACTGAAGTTTTATTTAAGAGCAGCATTGCAGATTGAAGTTGTTGGTTTTGACTAATATTGCGTCAGCAAACTTGGAGGAAATCCTTCTGAATGTGTTGATTAACTGCACTGAGCCTATTTACATGCAGTAGTGCTACAATGTTCTAGGATGTGTGAAGGGGCCAAGGAGACATTGCCCTGAATTTTGTTTGTGTTGTGAAACTATCACCCAAACAGTGTTGAATTTCAAAAGTAAGAATTATACATTTTGAGCTGCAGGTTAATGTCCAATTTTAGAAATGAATATCAGCGCTAGCTGACACTTTCTTTCGCTCTCCCCCGTCCTGCTTGCATGTCCATCAGGTTCCTCACTAAACGGGAGCAGAAACTAATGCATCGGCGACGGCGTGCGGAGGAGCTGCTGGAGTGGAAGCGGCGGCTCGATGCCGAGGAAGCTGCGATCCAGCAAATGGAAGAACAGGCTCAGGCTGCTTGGGACAAGCAGCTCAAAACAAACATGATAAAGAGAGAGACAAGCAAGAAGATTCCCGAATTGAACGGTAATGTTAGCCTCTGTTTCTTGTTTGTTTGTTTTTCTTCAAGACAGTAATGCATTTACTGTGGTTCTGACTGCTTTCAAGTGCACTTTGGTATGGCTGATTGTCATGGCACGTGTGATGTGATATATTGATGTGTAAATGTCATCAGTCTGCATTAATGCAGAAGAAGCAAGGTGTAAACCTGGCCTTTTATTTTGCCTGTCTCATTCATTCAAGGAAATCACATTTCCCAAGCATCTGCCGTGATGCATTTAAACAGCATAGGTCAGATGTTGGAATTATCATCTTTCTCAATGGTACCTTGAAACGATAGCTCAGTGCAGTTTCCCACTCACCCTCTCGAGGGAGACTGAAGTTTCAGATTTTAATTCCTTTCACTGCTGGTGGTTGCGTATCACTTGCAGAGTTGAGAAGCAGCAAAAGTTGTAATCAGTGTGAGAGCTTGGATGTTGTTTATACAAGACTATGTGGCCACTTTGTTCACACGGAAAAATCTAATTTTCTTTGCAATATTGACAATTAATTTCATTCCTCACCATTAGCAGCAACATGAAACTATCTCCAGGACTGCACAGAATGTTGTATCGGAGTATTTTGACGATGAGCAGATATGTCTGATAGTATCTGAGTTGGCTCAAGGTGCTTTTCATTAGTGACCTGTGCATACTTAACTTTCTCTGGTTAACTGTTTCTAACCTACTCCCCTTATGATACTGTTACATGCATCTGAAGTAAAGAATATATTGAAAGGAGGATGAAGTTGTAAGACAGTCATACTGAATTGTGCATCTCACTTTAAGCGCTGTATAAATGTCCTAAGTATTGTTATTTTCTGTAGACACAGGCAGTGAGGAAGAATGTCCTGTGCCGCCTTGCTCCCAGCCCCACAGGGACAGTTCAGTTCCTGAGGAAGTTAGAATTTCACCTGCTCAGTCACTGGAATCACCATCAGCAGCCCTTCGGATGACCACCAGTCCTGACCATCCTATTTTCACGGATGGTGTTTATTCCCAGGATTTTGTCACAACACACAGTAAAATGGTAAAAGATGTTTTGCATTGTCTTTTTAACAAAAACTGTTTCTAATGAGTAAAGAATGTCATATAAGGCTGCAGAGAATAGCAAATCCTTGGCTTTGCTCAAAATCAGTCCCAGGGAAACAGGAAGTGGAGAGAATGGGAAACAGTATGAGGAGGGGGGTGGGAGATCTGAGGGAATGGAAGTTCTGAGAATGAATGGAAAATATAAGTGTGGGGGGAATGGGAATTCTGAGTGGGGTTGGGAAACATGGGAGTGGGATGAAATGGAAATTCTGAGAGGGAATTTGAAACGGGAGTGGCAGAGAATGGGAATTCTGAGGGGGAATGAGAAATGTAATGTGGGAAAGAATAGGAATTTTGTGAAGGCATGGGAAATATGTGCGGGCTCGGTGGATTAACAATGGGAAATCCAGGTGGGGGAGGGGGCTCTGGGTGGGCTGGTCCTCAGGGGGTTGATGTGGACTTAAAAGCCCAAATGACCTGCTCCGACACTTTACGGAATCTCTGATTATCTGTCTCTGTCCCACCTCCGTTCTTCCACTGCAGAAACCTCGTCAATGTCTGTCTTACTTCCAGACTTGATGATTGTATTATACTACTTGTTCTATTCCAGAAAGCCGATTGGTGAAGGATAATACCAGAACCAGTCTTTGCACCATTTAAATTAATTTATATGATTATATATTGCAGGCAAGCTATTTGTATTCCTTTAATTAAATCTTTGCGAATTTCACTTTCAATTGCTCCATTAATGGAAAAGCCTTCAGTTACTAAGACAGTGACCTCTTTAATCCCCTCCCTGAACTTTACTTCTGTCTATGTCACTTTCCTCCTACAAGACACTCGAACTGTATGACAGATTTCACATCTGCCCTTGGATCTCTGTGAGGCTCAGTATCATGTTTTATTCTATTTCTGTGAAGCTACTTGATTTGTTTTATCATATGAAAGATTTGTTATAAATGCAAGTTTTTAAAGATAAAACAGGAAGAAAACAGGTAACTGTGAAATAAAGCATCAGAGCAGATTTCAAAAGTGATGACTGTGCTTAAAAAAGCCTCAACTTTCAGATGTGGAGGTATGATGGGTGGGTACATGCACTTTTTTAAAAAAAAACATTTGACAACGTGTCATACATGAGATTAATTGGCAAGGAATTAAGGCAGGGATAGCAAACGGGATTTAAACAGATAAACGGTGGAAATATAGAAAAGGACTTGGGGAAGTTCCAGAGTGGTTCAAGAAAGTCGTGGTTTCTGGCTTTGCTTCTGGGGGCACTTTTATTTCCGGTGTTCATTTCATAATTTGATTATGTGCTAAGAGCGTGTGGTGTTGAAATTCAAAGTATTGTAAAATAAGAAGAATGATGAGTGTTTTGGAAAAGTTAAGGAAGCTGTGAGGGGTTTTGAGAAGAAGCTTAAAAAGGAGTAGAAAGCTTTTGTTTTCACTCCATCAAGTAAATTTTGTATTGAGTTTGAGTACTCAGTCTTAAAAAATATACTGTTTAATGATCTGGATCTCACTCCATGTGGAAACCTTGACTTTCATTACATGGCTGAGAATAAATTGGAAATGAATTCCAGCCTGTGTCTGATTTGTCAGACATATTCTGAGATATAAAACAAAGGTTGTCGTTTGTTTGTCTCCTGTTTTCATGCTTTGATTTCACAGTTTATTAAAACCATGTATTGTTCATTAATGTTTTGAAATGAATTCCATCATTTTTGTTCCTGACCTTCAGTATCTAGATTGACCAACAGTATGTGTACTTTGCAACAGGGCAGCCCAGTGCAGGAGCCCCAGTCCCGAAAAGATGTGCCCCGAAAAATCCAAGGGGAAATTAACTTTGCTTTTGCTGAAGATGCAGTCGAGATTGTGACACTGGTTCATGGAGCGGCTGAGGAGCTGTACAAATGGCAGGAACTTGGCCATGATTTGGGGGATTTGCAAATACCCCCAGACTTTGTGAATTATAAATGGAAGGATGATGAGAGTGTCAGCAGAAGAGCTTATTGTGAGGTGAGACCCAGATTTTGCATTTGAAAACAAAATTATTTTTTCTTTGTTAAGCAAGAAACGTATGGGTTAAGAGTGCTCCATTGCAGCTCTGATTGATGATATGTATAACAGAGCATGTTAAAAACATTATCTCGATCCTGATGACTGCATTGAATTCAATTTACCATTTTGCCCCTTCCCTAAAAATCCAAAGCCCCTTTCTCCTCCACTGTTTGTACTCTCCCATTATTAATTTATCATCCTCATCATCATCATACTGTTATCCGTTAAATCCCATCTGTCATAACTTTGCCCAGTCTGACAATCTGTAGATTCCGTTTCTATTTACATAATATATAGTGTCCCTTCCAGCCACTCTGTTTTTTTTTCAAATTCTTCTCTATCGTTTCTGTCTTTCTATTGCTGTTTCCATTGGTTGATAATACAATATTTGATTATTATTCACCTTCTTAAAACTCTCTAGAATCTTGATCTAGAAGCTAGAATCACAGGTCATTCCGTAACTTTCAGATAAAGAAAGCCTGAAAGGTTGAACTTCTCAATCTGTGATCATGTCTGTACCTCTTTTCCTGATAACATCTTGAGAATTTGCACGATGTTGAGATTCCCAAAGTGGACCAAAGTATTCTAAGATCTTATGCAGCTTAACGTGGCTGTAATTGTTTGTGTCTATGTGGCCTTTGCTCTCATCTGATTAGGATCTTACCATTTCAGGTGTAATTCCTTTTCTTATCCACACAATGTATTACTTCATCCCACTCTTAACTTCAATTCCATCTTCCGGTAAATATTCTTCTGTAACTGTCACTGCAGTACAGTTCCATCTCTGTCCCTTCAACCCAAGTTGGAATCATTTGATTCCTTTCTCTTAAATTCCCAAGTCAAGATTGTGTTTATTACGATAACAATTAAGGACGATCTGAGTATGGGCTCCTGTGGACCCCTTCCATTCTCCACACCTTTCTTGTGTGAAATCTTTATTTTACCCTGACCTGCATTTTCCCAACTACCTCTATTCACTTGACTGTGCTCCCCTTCATTTGAGGTGCCCCTGAGTTTTGCCTTTGGTCTTCTCAGAGGTAACTACTTGAAATAATTTCTGAAAATCCATGTAAACCATGTACACTTTTTTCCCACTAATCTGCTCCTTTACTAATACAGCCTTGTCAAATCGCTTGCTAGTTCACAACCTGCTAATTAGAAATTCATGCTAATTGCTATTGTCTCTTTAACTGCCCGTCTTTCACTCCATATTGTTAACTCTGAATTTACCAACAAATGACACAAAACTAACTGATTGAGAAATTCCTGTTTTTCTTCTTATTGAATGAGGAGTTAGCTGCCCTCCAATCCTCTGGTCAAATTTTAGGAGGTAATAATTGGAGCCATGATAGTTTGTTTTCTATTTACAGCATGTCCCACAGATGTCATTCATTTTGTTTCAAAGATTTGCCCGCTTTTATGTTGTGGTGCCTTCCTTAGTATTATGTAGGTAATCTTGTCTAATACATCTGCACCTAGCCTTGGTAGTTCTGCAATCCTTTTAAACCCCTTCTGTCATCTCTCTTTTGCCTTCTCTACTGCAATCAATGAAATTCTAAATTTATCCTTGATTCAGATCATGAATCAAACAGTTGTTATTTTATATTTTTGAACAGTATTCCCTTTTATTTTCACTGTCGTGATCTAACAAGATTTTTTTTTGGGTGGAGAGGATGTATCTAATATAATATTTTCTTTGTTACTCTTTTACTACTTCCAGCTTATCTTTAATGTGACAAGGGAAATCTTTGCTGACATCTTTTCTGATGACCTCCATGCCAGCCCAGCCCCGTGGATGAAGCCAAGCCAAATTAGCTCTTTGTTCTTCAAACGAGCGAGGAACCCACAGAATTTAAATGAAGTGAAGGTAATAACTCCATGTAATCCTTTTTTCCTATTTGTCAGTAATAATGTGACAAATGTGATGCTGGTTGGAGTTAAAGTATGTAGATTGAGTAAGTGAGTGACTCAACTTGTAAACAGTGGTCACTATCCTGACTTGGAAATCTGTCACTGCTTCTTGGAAGTCCCTCCCTAATGAGATTGTGGGTCTAGCTCAGCACCATCTTCTCAAGGACAACCAGGAACGTGCAATAAGTGCTGGCCAGGCAGTGACATCCACATTTCATGAATGAAAAAAAAAATTCCTCTATGCTCATTGAGTACCAAGGAACTCCATTTTAATTCTAAACTCCTCAATGACCATTTTTTAAATGACTCAGAGGGTCTGGGCATCGCCGGCTGGCCAGCATTTATTGACCGATCCTAGTTGCTTTTGAGAACCTGGTAAGCTGTCTTTTGTAACCATTGCAGTCCATGAGCTGTAGGTAGACCCACAATGCCCTTCAGGAGGGAATTCCCAGAATTTGATACAGCAATCCTGAAGAAACAATTATATTTTTCGAAGTCAGAATGATGAGTGGCTTGGAGGGGAACTTGCAGGTTGCGGTCTGCTGGTCGTGTCCTTCTTGATCTAAATGGTCACAGATTTGGGAGGATCTGGCTAAAGATCTCTGAATTTCTGCAATGCATCTTGTAGATTGTACACACTGCTGCTACTGAGTGGAATGTGGTGGAGGGCATGTCTGCTTGCGGATGTGGTGCCAATCAAGTGGGCTGTTTTGCCTTGGATGTGGCGAGCTTTTTGTGTGTTACTGGAGCTGCACTCATTCAGGCAAGTGGGGCGTATTCCATCAGACTCCTGACTTGTGCTTTGTACTCGGTGGATTTGCTATGGGAAATTAGGAAGTGAGTTATACACCCCAGTATTCCAAGCCTCTGACCTGCCCTTGTAGCCCAAAGTATTTATATAATGAGTCCAAATGAGTTTCTGGTCCATGATGTTCATTGTGGAAGATTCAGTGATGGTAATACCATTGAATGTCAAGGGCCATTGGTTAAATTGTCTCTTAGAGTCGTAGAGATGGACAGCTCAGAAACAGACCCTTCGGTTCAACTTGTCCATACAGACCAGTTATCCGAGATAAAATCTAGTCCCATTTGCCAGCATTTGGTCCATTTCCTCTTTAACCCTTCCTATTCATATACACCACCAGATGCCTTTTAAATATCGCCATTATGCCAGCTGCCTCCACTTCCTCTGGCAACTCATTCCATGTACACACCACCCCCTGCATGAAACAGTAACCTGTTACGTACCTTTTAAATGTTTCCCTCTCACCTATGCCCTCTATTTTTGGAATTGCCTTCACCAGGGAAAAGACTTGTCTATTTACCCTGTCCATACCACTCATAATTTTATAAATCTTTTCACATTCGCCTCTCAGCCTCTGGTGCTCCAGGGAATGTAACCCCAACCAATTCATTCTCTTCCTATACCAGAACCCCCCCACCCAGGCAACACCCTTGTAAATCTTTGCATAACCCTTTCAAGATTCACAACATCCTTCCAAGAGCAGGGAGTCCAGAATTGCACAGAATATTCTAAAAGAGGCCTGATCAGTGTCCTATTCAGCTGCAACATGACCTCCCAACTCCTGTACTCAATGCTCTGACCAATAAAGGCAAACATACCAAACACCACCTTCACTATCCTGTTTACTTGTGACTCCACTTTCAAGGAACTATGAACCTGCACTCCAAGGTCTCTTTGCTCAGCAACACTCCCCAGGACTTTACCATTGAGTGTATAAGTCCTGCCCTTATTTGCCTTTCCAAAATGCAGCACCTCACATTTATGTAAACTAAACTTCATCTGCCACTCCTCAGCCCATCTGAACAAGATCCTGTTGTATTCTGAACCTTCTTCACTGTCCACTGCACCTTCAATTTTGGTGTTATCTGCAAACTTACTAACCATACTATGTTCCATGTTCACATCCAAATCATTTATGTAAATGACGAAAAGCAGTGAACCCAGCACCGATCCTTGTGGCACACCACTGGTCACAGGCCTCCTACTGGGAATGGTCAGTGACTGGCAGTTTTGTTCCGAATATTATTTGCCTCTTGCCAGTCCAAACCCACATATTGTCCAGATCCTGTTGCCTTTGAACATAACTCCTCAGATATTGAAACAGTCTATGAATGGTACTGAATATTGTGCGATCATCCGCACTTCTGACCTTAAGATGGAAGTAAGGTCAGGAACTGAGGAACCCCATTTTATTCTGATCCTCGAGGAAGCTCATTTTACTCCAAACTGGAGACACAATGTAATAGCTCTGAGTGTTAGCTATGGCTCAGTGGCACTCTTCCTCAGTCATGAGGGGATTAAGCAAACGCTGAAGTGAAGTCCTGGATGACAGTCCTGGTGCAGTACTGAAGTATTGTTTTCAAAGTGAGGCCCCATTTTCCCCCTTGGGTGAGTTTTTTTTAAAAAAAGATTTTTAGTGCTACTTTGAAGAGGAGTGAAGTTCTCCCTCATCAACCTGGTCAATCATGAGTCATTATGGCTAAACGTTTACTGAACCATTTCTATAATTTGTGGGAACTTGCTGTGTGAAAGTTTGTTGCAGCTTTTGATGATATTATAATAGTGGCTGTACTTCAAAGGTTGGGAACAACATGGTACAAGTGAGATAAGTGATATGCTGTTTTTGACAATTTGAGGTTAAGGTGGGTGACTTGAGCATTGGTTACAAAGTATTGTCCAGCACGAAGACCAAGTTCTTTACAATTCCAACAATGCAACTTCTCTTTTCTTGTGGCACTGACATTGAAGTGTACACTGGATGACTCCTTCCAGTAGCGCAGACTTGCAACACTGCAATGTGAACTTTTTACCACAGTCTAAAGTCGACATCAACCTACTCATTGTCTGACTTCCCTTTGTGCACAGTTTGTGAAGTGTTGCACTTTGCCAGGGACTGAGAATGGGCATGTGTAAATCAGCTTTTCATCCACACAGCAAATTTGGAACTGTTCATTTCCTTTGCTTTGTCTTTATAACTCGACTCAAATGTATCTTCAGTCTGAACTGTTTCACACACCAACATTTCTGTGCATGTTACTTGCCTTTGATGGTGTTAGCCGAGAAACCTATCAAAATCTTCCTGCCTGGAGCCATGTGAGGCAGTGGTCAGTGGCTAGGTCATATAGCTTTGAAGCACTCATCTGTTAAATTGAGAATGATTTGACCATCCTGAAATGCTGGGAGTGCTGTATGAATCCATGTCAGCCCCAATATTTATTGTGAGACTTCCCACAGCGCTGATCTTCAGTTGGCTGCCTACAGACGATTAAAGGCAGAACATTTTTGGAATTTGACGAAGCAGAGGCTTCTTCGAAGATGCTGTAGGCAAAGTGCTGAACCATGTAATGCAGTGAATAATTCATCATTTCTCAGCCGAGGTCTTAGGCAAAGGAACATTTCAAACCTTCTTTCAATTTGGGAGCATCGCATGTTACCTTAAAGTTGTATTGTCTGTGCTTTTGGATCTCACTAATGTTATTCATTTCAGTTATAATTAAGTTTTAAAGCATTTAGCAGATTTTTGTTTCATTGAACATGCTTTGAGTTCCATCCAATTTTACATAATTCTGAATGGGGGAAGAATCAGAAGGTCGAAGCATCAAAGTCTTCGTTGAGCAGTTTTAGGGAAGAATAATGGATTGGGAGTGGGTTTGTCTGTGTATTTAGGGTGTGTGCAACAGCTGCCATTTCTCCTGTGCTTCTACCCACAGATCTTCATTTCTAATGAAGTTTTGAAGTTATTTGGGTTGAATGAAGAGCAACATCAGAAGACGACTTGGCAGAAGTTGAAGAAATTTGGCACCAAACAACGTGATCGGGTGCACCATATTTTGGTAGGTGCTTCAGTTTAGGAACTGTTCAGTTTTATATTGTACCATTGTATCACAATTACGAAACCTCATTGTACATCTGAATTTTCTATTATTTTAAATGACAAAGGCTTTATCTGTCTTTGGCTGACCTGTCTGGCTATCCTGCATTTGTCCAGAAAATGCTTCAACTTTCTGACTGAATTGAAAACTTGGCCCTTGCTGGAGTAATTTGCTGAAATTCATTAGTTGTCACAAAAGATTCAAAGAATTAAACTTGGGCGGCACGGTGGCACAGTGGTTAGCACTGCTGCCTCACAGCGCCTGAAGACCCGGGTTCAATTCCCGACTCAGGCGACTGACTGTGTGGAGTTTGCACGTTCTCCCCGTGTCTGCGTGGGTTTCCTCCGGGTGCTCCGGTTTCCTCCCACACTCCAAAGATGTGCGGGTCAGGTGAATTGGCAGTGCTAAATTGTCCGTAGTGTTAGTAAGGGGTAATGTAGGGGTATGGGTGGGTTTCGCTTCGGCGGGTCGGTGTGGACTTGTTGGGCCGAAGGGCCTGTTTCCACACTGTAAGTCTAATCTAAAAAAAAATTCAGAAGTACATTGAATTCCTCACTCACCTAATGAAAGCAAATTACTGCAGATGCAGGAATCTGAAACCAGAAGAGAAAATACTGGAAAATCTCAGTAGGTCTGGCAGCATCTGTAAGGAGAGAAAAGAATCAGTTAGACTCGAAATGTCAGCTCTTTTCTCTCCTTACAGATGCTGCCAGACCTGCTGAGATTGTCCAGCATTTTCTCTTTTAGTTCCTCACTTACCTGTCTTTTAGACCCAGTTTTACAGAAAGTACAGGTCAGGGTTCTTTGCTTAACAAGAGTTACAGTTTGTTACAAAAAAATGCAAACAATTACCAACCACTGGCATATAACTACTAACTAAAACTAACAACCCCTCCCACATGCATTCCTCATTACACATACACAGATAGAAAAACAGGGACAAAGTGCACTGGGTGTTTTGCATAAAGAGAAAGACTGGGAACGTACTTCCATGGTACCTATTGATGGCTTTTCTTGAGATAATCCTTGTGCTGATCAGAATGCTGTTCCTTGATCTTCCTTCTCCAGATGCTTCCATTTGTTTTCAGGAGGCACAGGGTGACTAGTTCACACGTGTACAAGTCTGTAACTTCTCAATTAATAGCCACAGCTTACAGCAAGTGCTGAAGGGAAAAGAAGCTGGTTTTCTTCAGGCTTTTCACTGCGGAGACAGATCCTCAACTTGTGGAGATCTGGTGATTTCTCAATTCACTTGTATACAGCCTCGGCTGATCAGCTACCTGGGAGCCAATCTCCGTTTTTGTCTGAAGGATATTTGTCTGTGGCCTAGTGACTAGTTAGCTACTTACTATTGACTGAAGCTCCCATTGAACACAGCCCTTGGCTGGAGCTTGTCTGAAAGTGAGTAGCACTTAGTGTGTGTCAGGGAACTTGCTACTGAAAAGTGCCAGCAATCCCTGAACAATCCTTGAGTTTTAAAATTGCTTTATCCCCATTTGAGTCCAAAATCAAAAGTATAGAAAAATTAGAAGACAGTTTTTTCAGACCTTTCCATTCCTTCCCATGTGTTGGTGTGTCACAGCACAACATGTGTCAGCAGATTGATGAGTTTAACAGGTCTGTAAGAACACCGTTATCTTCAGGCCAAACCACCACCTTGTCTTGGTCAGATATCACCTTTCCTTTTATATTTACATGGTTAATCTCCTGGAATCCCTGAGCTTGCAGTGCTGTGGGAGTACCTTCAACACGCAGGCTGTAGCACTTCAAGATAAATACCTTTCCAAAGAGAAATGGTGTGTGGGTTGGAGGGGGGGGTGGGGAGGGGGAGGGGGGGGTGGTGGTGGCAACATGCATCCCAACACTGAAGTTTTAAAAAATTGGGTGCTTGGTTTGCCAAAAATTTCAAATCATTGCTTTTTTTCCCTCTTTGGATCAAAAATTTCCAGCTGATAGTGTGTGTCCATTAGGCAAGGGTTGGAAGTCTCTGCTCTGCACCAGCTCAAGTAGTGATACCGTCAGGCCACAGCTACACCAGGGCAGAGGGCCAGCCTAAAGTTAAAACGTGTAATTCAGTTACACTCACCAGCTCTTTCCTTGTGGTGGGTATTCCTTTCTGGTTGTGCATACTGAGTAAAACATCTCCACTCGTTTATTATGTAACTGGCAATATTGGTGATTGATCTCACTGGTTTGAGGAGTTGTGGCATTGGAATCAAATTCAAAACCAGGTAGGAACAGGATTAAGCCAGCAGCACCCTTCAGTCTGTCCCCGTACTCCTAATCATAGCTGATTTGTATCTACCTCTGTATATTGATCTTCTAATTTTTCCGAACTGTTTTTTGACCTTACAAATATCTGTCAACACTCGTATTGAAATGCTGTAACAGTCACAATAGTTTTTAAGGCTGGAAGGAACCAGATTATTTTAGTATTGTTTGTGTGACAATAGGCTTCTTCACATCATCCCCCTAATCAACCTAAGTCTTATTTTTCTGCATGCCCTATTTCTGGCATGCCTCGCCAAAGGAACTAGTTTCTCACTTCCTTCGCTGTCAAATCGTTTAATCATCTCAGTCACTTCTATAGATCCATCCCCTAGTCATCTTTACTCAAGAGAATGCAGGCCTCGTTTATCAAATAAAAGTAAAAAATGCTGGAAATATTCAGGTCAGACCTAATTTATGTAGCCAGTCCTTAACCTTCTCAGACTTGGTATTGTTTTGTACAAGAATAACTAGTGACTCTCCATTGATCTCGCAGTGAGCCCTCCAGAACTCCTGTCCAAGCTCCACTTGCTGTGTGGGAATAGCCACTTGTGTGATACTGGACACAAGGAAAGTGGGAGGCCTGTAGTCTGAGTGATTTCAGGGCAAACGCTGCTCAGTACGAGAGGAAAGAGCTGTAACAAATAAATCTTGATATAAAAACAATAACACCCCCTCTGTTTTTTCTGGCAGGTTCAAGAGCTTTATGAGGAGGAAGCCCAATGGGTGAATTATGATGAGGATGAGCTTTGTGTGAAGATGCAGTTGGCAGATTATATTTTTGAAGTTCTGATAAAAGACACAATAAATGTACTGAATCAGATTCAGGGGCAACAGTTAAGACTCATGTTATCCTAACATGGGCCATGCCATCGGCCAACTTGTGGACTCCAGAAAAAAACCAAACCTCATGACCCGAGCAGAGGAGAATCCACCTCGGCCTCTAAACTCCTCTCTCTGATTGAGTTTTGACATCTGGCATAGAATTTCCTCAATAAGTAGGTGGTTTGGGATATCGATCCTTACTGGAGTCAGCCGACTGGCAGAATGTGGATACCAAAAATGCCAACCTTTCTCCTGTCCTATTTATATACAACCCGATCCCATTTATTTATCCAAACTGTAGCATGGACTTGAATTCAAAGAAGATTGCACATTTAATTTTGTTATTGTATTTACACCTACGTTTACCTTTTTAAAAAGTATATCTAGTGGTGCGATGATATGTGTTTGGTGTATGTTAGCTCTGAGACTCTGAACAATGGCTGATACCAGACACTGAATACTCCCTCTGAGTGAGGAGGACTATATCTGCATGACTGAAGTGGAAGGCAGAAGTATTGAGGATTTTAAATACTTGCACTTACTTCATTATAAGTCTTGATTTTATTTTTTGGTTTTAAATTATTTCAGAAAGGACAATTGATTTTTATTCATGTAAATGGACTGTATTTGTGATTTTCAGGAAAACGTTGAAAACTTTGAGCAGCTTTTGAGATCACTTGCACTAATTCAGAACTCTCTCTCTCTCTATCTCATTCAGAACTCTCTCTCTCTCCCCTTCAGAACTCATTCTCTTTTGCTCTCTCTCTCTCTCTCTCCATACTACAGGAATCTCTTTTTCTCCCTCCTTTCTCACCACTCTTGATCATTTCTATTGCATGGTGCTTCTGTCTGTTAATTTTCTCGAATGTTCCTCTTTTTTTAGTAAATATTTATTGATAATATATAATATATATTATAATACAGTAATGTGAATAAACCGCCGGCTACTGTTCAAGATACAGTTGTCTCATATTTTGCTTAACTTAAAACAAATCAGCACAAACTCAAATTAAATAAAATAACACTAAATTTAAGTACAATCCATTAAAATTAAATTGCACTACTTGTACTATATTACACGACTCCACTCGCCGCACTCTCCATCAAAGCTCCTGTCCACAGGAACAACAGTGATTATACCCATATTTATGAGACCACCCACCAAATCCCCGTGATCCCCGGACCACCACATACAGCCCTCGTGCCTCTATAAAGGCCCTAATCAGTACTGCCGACAGATCCATGTTGATGTAAATTAGAAAGGGCCGCCATGTCTTATAAAATTGCTCCATTCCGTGGTGCCCCATACTGTCAGGTAATCTTGAGGGACGTGCTCCATCACAAGTCTGTGCCACCTTGAAAGACCTGGAGGCTTTGCTGATATTCAATTCATTAGGATGTCCTTCCTCACACAATGTGTAAGAATGTTGAATAACCTCTTCCCGTGCTCACCCAAAGAGGGAAGTTTTGGTCGTTCCCAAAAGGAGAGACACCAGATCCTCCCAAACTTCCATTCCCAGGATTGTCTCCAGTTCATTCACTTTGCCCCCCCCAGGATTCACGGATCTTGTAACAGGACCAAAAGCAATGTGTAAGGATGTCAATACTGTTTTTACATTTGGGACATTTCGGGGAAGACCCTTTCTTAAACTTTGCTAACCTCTCTGGCTCCATTTGGGTCCTGGGGAGGATCTTCAATTGCATTGCTTGTGCCTTATTGTAGATTGAATTTTTTTTTACATTCCCTCATACATTGTCCCACATTTCTGATGAGATTTCTTCCCTTACCTCCTGATTCCAAATCTCCCTGACTCTCTCCAATTCCCCCAAGGCATTCCCTCTCTGCAGATGATATGAGGTACTAACTGAAAGAGCGCCCCCTCATCGGAGCACTCTTCATTCTATATCCGACTTGTTGGGCTGGGTCAAAAACGTAGTCTTCTTCTGTATGTAATCCCTAACCTGGAAATATCGGAAAAGATCCCAATTAGGGATTTCGTATTTCTGACCTAATTGGCGAAAAGACATCAAGACCCCTCAGTCAAATAAATGTCCCAGACAGGGGATTCGATTATGCTCCCATGCTCTGAAGCTGGAGTCCTTTGATCCCAGTCTAAATCCTGGGGCCCCCACTAACGGGGTAACTACAAATAGTCTCCACCCTGCCGCATTATCCTCCATCTTTACCGTATTTATGATAATCAGACTTTCACAATGCGCACCTACCGATCTCATCTTGTCCATGAACAGTACGTTTCTAAAGGGACATCTCACCTGCGAGGCCTCTGCATCAAGCCACATCGACTTTGAGTCATTACGCACCCATTCACCTACATAGCAACAGGGTGCTGCTTTGATACTCTTCAGATTTGGGAGGTCCACCACCCACCCTCCATATCCTGCGGAAGTTGCAACTTGGTAAATTTAATTAAGTTGTGCCGACAGCACCAAATAAATGACCCAAGCCATCCCGCAAACCTCCGCAGCACCTGGTTGGGTAATAACAAAGGGAGCATCCTCACAGGATATAACAACCAAGGAACAACATTCACTTTAATCAAGGCTATACGGCCGAGCCATGATCTGGGTATTCCCTCCCATCGCTGCAAGTCCTGCTTTACCCTCTCAAACAGCGACACAAGGTTAGCTCCATACAGTTGCGGGAAGTGAGGGGTAATAAAAATTCCCAGATAGGGAAAACCTTTCTGTGACCATCTAAAAGGAAACTCCATTCCGTCCTCCAGCTTCAGTACCTGCACCAATCCCCCCACAGGCAGGACTTCAGAATTTGGAAAATTTATTCTGTATCCTGAAAAGTTGACGAATAATTTAATGTTTTTTTATTAGCCAGGGTATGGACTTTTCAGAGTTAGCTAAAAACAGGAGGACGTTGTCCGTATAGAGAGTGATTTTTGTTTCCACAACTCCCACCTTCGGTGCCGTTATTTCAGGGTCTTTTCAGACAGTCCCTGCCAGTGGTTCAAGTACCAAGGTAAACAGTAGGGGCAACAGGGAACATCCCTGTCAGCTGCCCCTCCCCACACCAAAATTACTCAATTTCATATTATTCGCGATAACGCCATCCAGATTCATCTCTCCCATCAACCAATCAGGTCATACTCTCTACCTTTCTCAACCTATCCTCACCTCACCACACAGCTCCCCCAACACCCACCCTGAGTCCTGAAGAAGGGTTACACCTGAAATGACGACTCCTGAAGAGGTTAGACAGAGAAGGGTGGATTGCAACAAGAGTCACAGGTACTTCATATCTCATCTCATTGAATCAAACCATCGAGCCCATCAATCCTGAAAACAGATTCCAACATTGAAGTCCCATTTGCTGGTTGCACATGTAATGTCTCTCTCAGGCTGAAGAAAGGAAGCTCTCGACTGAGAAATTAGTGAGCTTAACCCAGATCCAGCACAACAGAATGGAGTGATATAAATCAGAAACAGAATAAATACAGGGCAGCCTTAATACTGCAGCTAGCACTGAGTGCAGCCAACACAGAGGGGAATGCTGGGAAGTTTGCTCAGTGTGGAAGTTCGGAGAATTCGGGGACGGAGCCTACCTTTGCTTTTCCAAACTGATTTGGAACTGTCACTTCAGCTGCTGGGAGGCTGCACATGCACTTGGTTTGAATGAAACAAAATGATAAACAAGAGAATAGGAGTCTGGTAAGCAGATCAGCTGGGAATTGTTCAGTATGAGGGACTGTCTAAATAGATTGCTTCAGGACATGTCCATTAGGGAAGGTTTATAAATTGAAAGTACTGAAACTTCAAAACAGAGATTGAAGACAATTACTGATCCAATGAAGGAATGGATATTTTTCATTTGTAAGTGAGCTCAATATATTTATTAAATTGAAATGATTCAGCGTAAATACATGTGTAGTATATGTACTATATATATGTACTACCGGAACTCCCACTTGGAGGCTGAGTTGAAGAAAATGATACATTCGGGAGGGGCGGAGATACCCGGAGACTTTGTTCCAGAAGGAAGTTATAGGCCTCAGGACAGCACAGTTCAATAAGATATGACCCATGAGGGAGGCAGATAGGGAGTTGGAGAATACTGTGGGATAGGAAAACCCTTCACTCTTCTAAACTCCACTGAGAACAAGACCAGTCTTTCCAACCTTTCCTCATCACACAGCCCACTCATTCCAGGGATCAATCGAGTAAAACTCCTCTGAAACACCTCCAATGCATTTATATTTTTCCTTCAATAAGGAGATCAAACTACCCTCAGTATTTGAGATGTGGTCACACCAATGTTCAGGAAAAACTGAAACATCACAGTCTCACTTTCTGGTCCTTAAGCACGCCTACTCTTACTTTTCCCAGCCTTTTTACTGTCCATGTATAATTGCCCTGAACAAGGTGGTGATTAGCTGCCTTCTTGAACCCCTGCAGTCTGTGTGCTGTAGGTATATCCACAATGCATTTAGGAAGGGAATTCCAGGATTCTGACCAAGTGACAATGTAGGAACAGTGTTATAATTCCAAGTCAATCTAGTGAATGGCTTGGGGGGAACTTGTTGGGGTGATGTTCCCATTGTATCTGCTGCCTTTGTCCTTGATTTAAGTAATCATGACTTTGGAAGATGTTGTCTTAGGATTTTTGGTGAATCTCTGCAGTGCATCTTGTAAATAGTACACAGAGCCGTTACTGAGCGTCGGTGTGGAGGGAATGGATGTGTGTGGATGTGGTACCAATCAAGCAGGCTAATTTTTTTTCAACGAGATTTAAATAAAATAATGTAAGACAACTTAAAATAAAATAAAATAAAAATGTGCTGCCTTTTTGATAAAACAAAAAATTAACTCCTCCTCTCCCCACAGAGGCTGCACCTGTTGCCTTTCTCCAGCATCGATCTTCTATTTGAGATTTGCAGTATTTTATTTATGTATCTGTTTTAATGCCATTGGTTATAAGAGAAGCATTACTCAGCACACTGGGGAGATTTTCCCTGAGATGGTCACAAAGCCCTTATATTCACATTGACCTGAGAGGGCAGTGGTTTAACCGATCATCCAGCAGATGGCATCTTTGCCTTTGCCAGCCTCAGGATAGTGCCCCAGTGTCTGGAGTGGGGCTTGAAACCTGCAGGTTCAGGTGACGGTGCTATCACTGAGGTTGGGATGAGGGTGTCACTGGCAAGACGAGCATTTGTTCTCCATCCCAAACTGCCCTGAAATTGAGTGGCTTACTCAAATGGCAGGTAAGGGTCAGCCACATTGCTGGAGTCCTCGCAGAGTCAGACATCTACAACAGGTCTACAAGAACAAGGCTCTTCGGTCCAAGAGCCAAAGCCAGTCAAAACAATCACCTCACTATTCTAATTCCATGTTCCAGCACTTGGCCTGTAGCCCTGTATACCTTGGCATCATAGTTGCACATCAAAGTACATCAATGTTATGGGAGAGCTTCTGCCTCCCTTACAGGGAGTGAGTCCCAGACTGCCACCACCCTCCGGGCGAAAACGCTTTCCTTATGTTCCCTCTTAGCCTTTGGCCATTTATCTTTAATCTGTACCAAAACCCAATCAATCCTACCTGCCACCACCCGGCCCATATCCCACCAAACCCTTCCTATTCATATACCCATCCAGGTGCCTCTTAAATGTTGCAATTGTACCAGCCTCCATTACTTCCTCTGGCAGCTCATTCCATACACATCCCACCCTCTGTGTGAAAGATTTGCCCCTTTGGTCTCTTTTATATCTTTCCCCTCTCACCCTAAACCTATGCCCATTCATTCTGGATTACCCGACACCCGGGAAAAGACTTTGCCAATTTATCCTATCCAAACCCCTCATAATTTTGTAAACCTTTATAAGGTCACCCCGCAGCCTCCAACGCTCCAGGGAAAACAGCCCCAGCCTGTCCAGCCTCTCCCTGTAGCTCAAATCCTCCAACCCTGGCAACATCCTTGTAAATCTTTCCTGAACCCTTTCAAGTTTCACAACATCTTTCCAATAGGAAGAGACGAGAATTGCACACAATATTCCAACAGTGGCCTGTACAACTGCTACATGACCTCCCAACTCCTGTACAGAATGGGATCTTGTCAAGTTCCCTGTTGTGGTGGTGGAGCCTCAAATGATGGTGCCAGAGACTGTGCAACTTCCAGCAGTGCACCACAGTCTCAGCCTGGATTCTGTGTTCTCATTTCTGAGGTGGCTTTCAATCTGATTATCTTTTGACTATGAGGCAGGAACATTGCCCATGGAGCCACGGTCAGTAACAATGTAACCTGTGTGGCTCTGAAGGCCTGAGTTTGCATCTCAGCTCGGGAGGATATCAGCTCATTCATCAAATCTGTTTCTGCCCCTCTGCAGGCTGACCAGGCTGCTGGTGCCTTTCCAACAATTCCACGTTTCCTCTTGTGTCACAGCTCATTCTCCTGAGGGATAGTTGTGCTCAGAGTCAAAACGTGTGCCGCTGGAAAAGCACAGCAGGTCAGGCAGTTGTGCTCAGGCCGAGGACATGACCTTGTCCCTCTGTCAGATCCTCTTCGAGAAATTCATGGCTCACCACTGCCCTCTCCAGGACAGTTAGGGAAGGGCAACAAGCAAGGATGGAGATGGGGACGCGAAGCCTAAAGTGCTGTTCTCTGCAGATTGGGACACGCTTTGATAGCCATTTATTAGATCTTTGAGTGTAATTCAGTTTTTGCTGATCCCAGTGCCAATCTGAAGGAAACTCCACCTTCCTGTCTGACAAACCAGGTTCACCCATGTCATGGCTCTATTTCTGGCCGAGACTCCAATCTTTCAAAGAGATGAATTCAAGCCTCACCAGTTTGATCATTTGAATTATACGCCATTTATTTTGATTTCTCCTGGGATGTGGGGGGAGGCGTTGATGTGTCAGTCCTTCCCTAATTGCCCTGGAGAGAATGGTGGTGAATCAAGTAATATCGAGGAAGCAACTGACAGGTTGCACTGAAATCCAATGGGGTGACTGTGGGTTTGTTCATGGCCAATGGATGGAGTAATTACCCACAATCCTCAGTTGCAGTGCAGCTGTTTCACGATGCCCGAACAATAAAAAGTCAGAAGTCACACAACACCAGGCTCTAGCCCAACAGGTTCATTTGAAATCACAAGTTTTCGAAGCGCTGCTCCTTCATCAGGATAACCCCAGCCCCCCATCGGAATCCCCACATTACTGAACAGTACAAATAAACTGGGGCTCTGTGAGGATCTTTGGACCATGATATTGATCACACCACAATAAAAATGTCCTGCATGCTATGGTTTTTCAAAAAAAGAAGTGCTTTGATAAGACTTTTGATTGTCTTCACGGTGTGCTGTTTTGTTCATTCTGTGATATGGATGGACAATGTCAGTATTGGGTATCACAAAGAATGGATCCTCCATCAAACACTTTCCAGCACACTCTCTCCATCTTGCTTTACTCCTTATCGTCTTTTTGACATTGTCCCTGTTCCCTCACCCCGTCCCGGTCCCAGAGGGATTGATGGCTGGAGTTCATGACCTCACTCTGTGTGAAGGTTGGTGTGAAGTGAGGCCAGTGTGTTGGAGCTTGGGCCCCTGCCTCACGCCCAGGTGTAGGGGCCTGTTCAACAATCTGCACAATGTCCTTTTTCTCTTTCTGAATGAACTGGATCAAGTTGCAGTAACGAGCTGGCAACAAGGTGTCTTGTCTAAAATGTTCCCAGCATTGGATACAGAACTGGCTGAGTCAGAGGAAACAGAGGGCAGTGATGGGAGGATGGTTTTCAGAATGGAGGGCTGTGATTCCTAGTGTCCTACAGGGATCAGTGGTGGGAACTCTGCTGTATGTGGTCTACATAAATGATTTAGAGGAAAGTGTAGCCGGTCTAATTAAATGTTTACAGTTGATACAAAGATTGGTAGAGTTACAGATAATGAGAAGGATTGTCAGAGGGCACAGCAGGATATAGATCAGTTGGATGCATGGACAGATAAATGGCAGATGTAGTTTAATCCAGACAAATGTAAGGTGATGCATTTTGAAAGGTGATGTACGGGTGGGAATTATACAGTGAATGTCAGAATCCTTTGGAGTATTGATATGCAGAGGGTGTGTATGTTCACAGGTCACTGAGGGTGGCAGCTCAGGGAGGTAAGGTCGTGAAAAAGGCTTATGGCCTGCTTGCCTTCATTGGAAGAGGCATTAAGTATAAGGATAGACAAGTTATGCTGCAGCTTGTTGAACATTAGTTAGGCCACACTTGGAATATTGTATACAGTTCTGCTTGCCACACCATCAGAAGGATGTGGATGTTTTGAAGATGGTGCAGAAAATGTTTACCAGAATATTGTCTGGTATGGGGGATTTTAGTTCTGAAGAAATGTTGGATAGACTGGGTTTGTTTTCACCAGAATGAGGGAAAATTAGGTGTGACCTCATAGAAGTTTATTAAGTTTTGAATGGCATAGGTAGGGTGGAAACTATGAAGCTTTTTCCCAGGATGGAGGGGTCACTTACTCGGGGACAGAGGTTCAAGGTGTGGGGGTAGGGGGGAATTTAAAAGAGATGTGCGAGGCTAGAATTTCACACAAAGGGAGTTGAGTACCTGGAACACACTACCATAGGAGGGGGTGGAAACAGACATGATAGAAGTATTCAAGAAATACCTGCACTAATGCATGAATAGGAAGGGAATAGAGGGATACAAATCCTGTAGGTGAAGATAGTTTCAGTATGGAAGGGCCAAATGTATCAGCACAGGCTTGAAGGGCTGAAGGACCTGTTCCTGTGCTGTATTGTTCCTTGTTCTTTGGTCCCTGCTGTTGAATTGGATTCTCGGGAGCCAGCTCCATATGAAGAGCCTGTTCTCATTCTTTTGTTGGAGTTCATGGGGCAGCTGCTGCTTCCTTGCTACGTCACTGATCAAACCAACAATGGGGAAAGACTCGTGATATTTTAAATACAGTCTGCAGGAAAATGTTTGGCCAAGGTTTTAATATTGCTTAATAAGATAATGATGTCAAAACACCAGTGTTGTTTGCAGCTGAGAACAGTTAATATCATGGTCCAAGTTTTAAATGGACCCTCACTCGTGATAATACAGTTTTCAATATTTCTCTCCCCTTACGTGTTGTGAAGAGGTTTGCAAACATGTTTTGATGAGGACAGTGCATCTTCAACACCGTATGACGGAGCGGGCGGCTGTTTCAATTCTCACTTGTGATAATACAGTTTTAAATATGTCAGTGTTACTCTCTGGGGGAGTGTCACTGTCACTATCCCCACCTTTCATTCTCAGGGTGATATCATTTTTGGTATCCTTTCTGTCTGAGGATGTCCCTGTTCTTGTCCCCCACTCTCTCAGGGATGGGATGGGTATTTCACACGCACCTGGTTTGTTAGTTCCATTTGCTCTCTTGTGAAATGGGTAATCTCTGTTTTAGTAAAAAGTGAGGTCTGCAGATGCTGGAGATCAGAGCTGAAAATGTGTTGCCGGTTAAAGTACAGCAGGTTAGGCAGCATCCAAGGAACAGGAAATTCGACGTTTCGGGCCAGAGCACTTCATCAGGATGGCCCGAAGCATCGAATTTGCTAATCACTGTTTTACTCTGGTAACAGTGAGTTAAAGCCCAGTAGAGTTCACCCTTCATCTCTATCATATCTCAGGGCCTAAGGTTGGTCAGCACTGTCACGCTCCAGTACATCCCACCACTTCTCGCAATTTTCTCTCTTTCCTATCTTTACTGAACACCTTGTTTCCAGGAATCCCCAAGGCCAAAAATCATACGACACCAGATTATAGTCCAACAGGTTTATTATAAGACACAAGCCTCGCCCCTTCTTCGGGTGAGCAGAGGAGCAAACAAGGTGAATTCAATCAACAGAGAAAACAAACTCTGTTGTTTGTTTCCTTCTCGGTTGACTCCGTTCTCCTAAATGACATGAACAAGAGACAAGGCAAGAATAAAGAATATAAGGACACCACCAGTGACGGCCTGAAATTCATAAGAAACCTCATCCAGCACTTTGATGAATAGAAAGAGTATGTGAACAATAGTTGCTGGCAATATTTTCCTGCTTTTTCAACTTTTAGCATTGATTCAAAGCAGAAAGAGCCTTTCTTTCTCTTTCCCTCCTTGAAACTCTTACTGAGATGATCAAACCCAGCAACAGTTCATGTGACAGGTTGAGAGGATTGTCTCGGGATCAAGAGGGGGACTGGGTGAGGAACGGGATTTATCCTCAGATTCTCTGGGAAGCTAGGAGGAGATTGCAGATCTCATCCCTGGAATTTAGAAGGTTGGGAGGAGATTTCACTGAAACATGTCAAATTCTCCAGGGACCTGACAGGACAGATTTTGGGAGGATCTGTCCCTACTTGGGAATTCTAAAGCAGAGACCCAGTCTGGGAATAAGGGGTTAGACGTTTGGCTCTCTGATGTGGAATGGGTATCACAGTAGCTAGCACCACTGCCTGACAACACCAGGGACCTGGGTTCGATTCCACCCTCAGGCAACTGTCTGTGTGCAGTTTGCATGTTCTCCCCATGTCTGCGGGGGGTTCCTCTCTCAGTCCAAAGATGTGCAGGTTAGGTGGATCAGCCATGGGACATGTAAGGCTCCAGGGATAGGAGAGGGAGATGGCTGTGGGTGAGATGCTGCTTTGCCTTGATGGGCTGAACAGCCTTCTTCCACACAGTAGGGATTTAATGATTCTTCATTGCTGTGGTCTGGAGTGATATGTTAGTTAGTATGACACCAGGACAGCAGTGTAAAGGACATTAGTGGGTTCGATGGGACTCTCCCCAAACAATTGTCATTATTAGAATCTTAATTTGAGATGTTAAAATTTGAATTCCACTTCGTGCCATTGCCAGGATTTGAACCCAGGTCCCCCAGAACATGACTTGGCTCGCTAGATTAACAATCTCGTGATGATACCACTAGGCCACTGCCTCCCCCCATGCAGGTGATCTCAATCTTGAATTTATTCAAATTACTAAGTACTGACTAAGTATCTGGGAATGAGTATTCCAAAGATTCACAATCCACTGAGTGAAGAAATCAATAGAATCCCTACAATGTGGAAACAGGCCATTCAGCCCATACCGCCTCTCCAAAGAGCATCCCAACCAGACCCACTCCCCTATAACCTTGCATTGCCCATGGCCATTCCAACGATCCCACACATTTTGGACTGTGGGAGGAAACCAGATCACCTGGAGGGAACCCAGGCAGACACAGGAGAATATGTAAACACCACAAAATCAGCTGCCTGAGGGTGGAATCGAACTCAGGTCCCTACGCTGTGAGGCAACAGTGCTAGTCTCTGTGCCACCCCACTTGATTCTGGGCAAAAAATGCTGGCATACCATGTGATGCCCAAACCTGTAAATAAATTAAGAAAAGATCAGTAAAGCTTTGAATAGGAGTGTGATGGGTTACTCCCCACATGCCTGGATGGGCGCAGCTCCAAAAACAGTCAAGAAGCTTGATATCATCCAGTACAAAGCAGCCTGTTTGATTGGCACTACATCTACAAACATTCACTCCCTCCACCACTGATGCTCAGTAGCAGCCGCGTGCACCATCGACAAGATGCACTGCAGAAATCCACCAAGTCTCCTGAGACAGCACCTTCCAAACCCAAGGCCATTCCCATTTGAAGGACAAGGGCAGCAGATACACAGAATACCACCACTCTCAAGTTCCACTCTAATCAATATAGCATCCTGATTTCAAAATATACTACTGTTCCTTCAGTGTCGCTGGGTCAAAATCCTGGACTACCCTCCCTTAGGGCATTGTGGGTTTATCTACAGCACATGGACTGCAGCGGTTCAAGAAGGCAACTCACGACCACCTTGCAAAGGGCAGCATTGTGGGTCAGTGGTTAGTGCTGCTCCCTCGCAGCGCCAGGAACCTGGGTTCAATTCCACCCTGGGATGATGTCTGTCTGGAGTTTACACATTTTCCCCATGTCTGAGTGAGTTTCCTCCACACAATCCATAGATGTGTAGGTTTGGTGGATTAGCCATGCTAAATTGCACGTAGTGTCCAGGGATGTGCAGGCAGGGTGGATTAGCCATGGGAAATGCAGCATTACAGGGATGGGGCTGATCTAGATGGGATGCTGTTTGGTCGGATGCTGTGAAGTTGATGGGCTGAATGGTCTGCTTCCACACCATATAATGATTCTATGATTCTCAAGGGCAACTAGGAATCTGACCCATGTCCTCCAAGTGAGTTTTAAACAAAAACACCATCTTCACCACTTACTATTCCATCAGTCTTTGTGTCAATGTGGAACTATGATTCTCATTAATAAATACAGTAAGTAGTTAAGGCCTCACCACAGAATCCTTGTGGAACACCACTCGTCACTTTCTTTCTCTGTTATCTATCACTAAACCAGCCTCCGAACCAAGTCAAACATTCATCTTCAATCCCATGGGTTTTAACTTTGGTCAGCAGACTGTTTTGTGGTAAATGATCGAGTACTTTTGAAAGTTGATAAGCCTATACATCCGATCAACTATTTTATTTAATGCATTTGGTTTGTTAGTTAGAACTTACCCATCACAAATCTACATGGGCTATTTCCGATTCTCTACATGTTGATTCTCTCGGCTGTTAATTATAGATTCCAATGAAACCCCTAAAAGAGATGTTAGATTGACCAGGATATAATTTCCTTGGTTCCCTCTCTCATCTTTCTTCAACCCGTGGTGTTACAGCAAGACATTTTCCAAACTAAAGGAATCGTTATTGCTTTGGAACCTGATGGGAAAAAAACCTCTGAAACTTTCTCCCCCCCTTCCTTTAAACCCCTAAGGTCCTGGAGATCTGTCAGCCTTTAGAGCCGCTCATTTTCCAATGTTGTTTCATGGCAAGTATCAAGTTTCGTGAATTCCAGTCTTCCATTCATTATTAACCTCCCTGGAATGGAAGCTGCATTATCCCGTTCCTTGACTGTAAAGACTGACACAACTAATTATTGTACGTATCGGCCATTCCCTTTGTCTCATTCATGGAATTCCCAGTTTGTTTTTAAAGGGCTCACATTGCACTGGAGCCTCCTTGATTTTCTAATTTTCGTGTAAAGCATTTGTGTTATTCTTGTGACCCCTTGCAGGTCTCTTTCTCAATCACCTTTTTGTACCTCTTTTTTCCTTTCTGTCTTCCTTTGCAGTTCTTCATATCTTCCTTCAGTTGCCTGAATTCTCACTGATATTCCCACATTTGAGTGTTCTCGTTGTTAGTTTTCTGTGTTCTCCCCTTATTTTGTCAGTGATGATGTGTTAACAAGTGGGGACCTGTTCCATACTGAGCTGAATACACTTTAACCATCTCCCCATCTCATTGGGAGTCTGATCTGACAAATGTGGCTGACATCAATCTCTGTTGCATTCTGTTTTCTGGGAGGTGGGTGTCACTGGCGTAGATCAGCATTTGTTACCCTAGACTAATTGCCCTTGAACTGCTGGCCTTGCTGTGGCCTCTCAGAAGGCACCTGAGAGTTAACCAGATTGCTGTGGGGCTGGAGTCACATGAAGTCCAGACTGGGTAAGGCTGAGGCTGGACAGCATTCAGGGATCATTATCGTGGTCACCATTAATGAGGCTTGCTTTGTGATTTGAATTCAAATTCCAGCATTTGTCACTGGAGGAGATAGTACAGTTTGATAGATTGTGGCAGGACCTCTGTTTTGTATCTCACCTGAAAGACAACAGCTCCCTCAGTTTTGCAGTGTCAGCCTTGACTGTGTGCTCAACATAGGAATTAGGAGCGGGAGGAGGCAATTCAGCCCTTCGACCCCGCTCCGCCATTTAACAGGACCATGGCTGATCTTATCCTGGTCTCAACTCCACTCTCCTGCCTGCTTCCCATTGTTCTTTATCTCATGTTTAATCAGAAACACATCGTTCTTGAACCTGTTGATTGATTCTGCCTCCACTGCACTCTGGGGCATTGAGTTTCACAGATTCACAACCCTCTGGGAGAAGTAGTTTCTCCTCAGCTCAGTTTTGAACCGACCTCCTCTCACTCGATATCGATCCCCTCTTGTTCCAGACTGTCCCACAAGGGGGAGCATCTATTCAATATCCACCTTCTCAATCCCCTTTCACATTTTCTATCCCTCAATCAGATCCCTCCTCATTCTTTTAAACTCCAGTGAGTCCAAGCCCAAGCTGTTTAACTGCTCCTCGTGGGACAGCCCTTTCATCCCTGGAATCAGTCTGGGGAACATCCTCGGAACGGCCTCCAGTGCCACCACATCCTTCCTCAAATGGTGTTAGGTATAAGGGAATGGGTTTGTGTGGTTTGCTCTTGGGAGGGTCAGTGTGGACTTGTTGGATCGAGGGGCCTGTTTCCATACTGTAAGTAATCTAATCTAATAAGCAGACCACAATTGGACACAAGACTGCAGTTGTGTCTCACCAATGCCTTCCATATGTTCCAGTTTGTAATGTATGATAAATGCGTGTTCAGATGGGCCAATGGACAAGGAGTGGGAGATGGAGTTTAATTTAGATAAGTGTAAGGCATTGCTTTTTGGGAAGGCAAATCAGGGCAGGTTCCTGGAGAGTGTTGCTCAGCAACGAAATCTTGGAGTGCAGGCTCCCAGTTCCTTGAAAGCCATGGATAGACAGGGTAGTGACGAAGGTGATTGGTACGCTTGCCTTTATTGGTCTGTGCATTGAGTATAGGAGTTGGGATGTCATGTTCTGGCTGTCCACCAAAGTGGCCATTGGTGAGGACACCTTGAGAATACAGGGCTCAGTTCGGGTCTTCCTGCGAAAGGAATAATGTTTTTAAACTTGAAAGGGGACAAAAAAAGATTTGCAAGGATGTTGCTGGGGTTGGAGGGTTTGAGCTACAGGGAGAGGCTGAATAGATTGGGGCTACTTTCCCTGGAGTGTTGGAGGTTGAGGGGTGAACTTATGGAGGTTTATAAAATCATGAGGGGCATCGATAAGGTGAACATCCAAGGTCTTTTTCCCAGGGTATGTCAGTCCAAAACTAGAGGATATAGGTTTAAGGTAATAGAGGAAGAATTTGTAAGGGAACTAAGGGGCAACTTTTCATGCAGAGGATGGTGCATGCACGGAATGAGCTGCCAGGGGAAGTGGTGGAAGCTGGTACAATTACATCATTTATATGGGTCCATGAATAGGAAGGGTTTAGAGGGATATGGACCAAATCATGGCAAATGGAACTAGATTAGGATGTCTGGTTGGCACGGATGAGTTGAACCGAAGGGTCTGTTTCGTGCTGAATGACTCTCTGAGTAAGACATTATTTTAAATAGTCAAAGCTTCTGAGACAGAGGTGACAGTGCTCCCACTGACCAGGTTCCAGTTTGTACAGGGCTCCGCTCTCAGCTGGATGGTTGGGAGTTGGAGCTGATTTTAAGCTGTATTTTGGAGAGGAGTAAGCAACCTTTTTGATCAAAGCCTCCTGAAATGTGAAGGTGACATTTATGAGCAATTCAGAGCAATGATCTACTCGGTTATTTTGACTCCTGGGGCCTGCTGAGTACTAAAACTCAGCATTTAGGGATTGCTGAGAAATATCTTCATTGACTTGGACGTTAATTGTACTTTTCAGGTTCCACAGTTTAATGAAGAGTCCAGAAGATTATAGCTTTGGGTTATTTCCCGATCTCATTGTTGCTGTCTACAAGGCTGTGAAGGACACAGAGTGGAAGAAGTACTTTCCAAAAGAATAGAGGCTGCTCCTGTCTTCAAAGGGTTGCCATCTCTTGAGTGGATATGAGACAGAACCACATGCTTCAGGGCTAGAATGGAAAGAAGGAACTTACATTTGTATCACAGAATCCCTATAGTGTGGAAGTAGGTCATTCAGCCTATCGAGTCCACACCACCCCTCCAAAGAACATTCCATCCAGACCCCGATGCTATCCCTGTATTTTCCAATGGCTAATCCACCTAGCCTGCTCATTCCTGGACACTATAGGCAATTTAGCATGGCCAGTTTACCAGCCTGCAGATCTTTAGGACCGTGGGAGGAAACCAGAGCACCCGGGGGAAGCCCACACAGACACAGGGAGAACGTGCAAACTCCACACAGACCTGTCTGAGGCGGGTCCCTGACGCTGTGAGGCAGCAGTGCCAACCACTGAGCCATCGTGCCACCCCAAATGTATTGCACATTTTGTCACCAGAGGATGTTCCAAAGCATTTTACTGATAGAGATGTGGGTTTGGAACATGAATAAGGTTACATTTGTGCCACACAGCTGCCAGGCAATGACTGTCTCCAACAAGAGAGAATGTAACTATCTTGCCTTGATGTTCAGTAGCTGTGTGCTGTGTGAACACATTACCTTTAAGAAAATCCACCCCTGTGTATGTACGGTGTTGAACTCTACCCACCAGTTAGTCATCTGTGAGCCTGCAAGCTGCACAGACCAAGATCAATTCGCTGAATCCCTACAGTGTGGAAATAGGCCTCCACACTGACCCTCCAAAGAGCATCCCACTCCCCCACCCCATTACTCTACATATTCCCTGACTACTGCACCTAATCCACACACCCCTGAACACCATGGACAATTTAGTTTGGCCAATTCACCGAACCTGCACATCTTTTGACTGTGGGAAGAAACCGGAGCATCCAGGGGAAACCCACAGAGACACGGGGAGAATGTGCAAACTCCAAACAGACAGTTGCCCGAGGCTGGAACGAACCTGGGTCCCTGGTGCTGTGGGACAGCAGTGCTGACCACTGAGCCTCAGTGCAGTCCATTCTTGCTTGCTGTAATGTCTGCTTCATGATTTGTAATGTGTTTTATTGCTTTAACTAAATTAACTTACAAAGTTAATGGATTGATTATGGGACCATTATCTTAACCATATCATGGTGAAAGGCTGGAGAAAACACTGTACAGATGAGGCCTATTGCACAAGCAGCTTAATCTGCAGGTAGAAAATACAAATGACAGTCTTCGATTGTGTGAAAGTGTATGAGGCAACATATGGGCAAGGAACAAAAGTAGGCCACTCGGTCCTTATGGCTGATCTGATTTTAACCTCAACTCTACATTCTCTGATAACATTTCATCCCTTCAGTCATCAAGAATCTATCTATGGTCATGGCTGAACATTGAGCACTACACTGTAATCCCTCCCTACCCCATATCCCTTGAATCTTTAGCCACAAGAGCTATCTCTACCCTCTTCTTGAAAACATAATGTTTTGGCCTCAACAACTTTCTGTGACAGCGAATTCCATAGGCTCACCACTTTTTTCCTCATCTCTGTCCTATAGAGTTTACCCCTTAACCTTAAACTATGAGCCCTGGTTCTGGACTTCCCCACCATTTGGAACATCCTTCCTCCATCTAACATGTCTCGTCCTGTTCCAATTTTATAGCTTTCTACAAGATTCCCTTCCTTCATTCTTCTAAACTCCAATGAACACAATCCTCACCAACTCAACCTCTCTTTATACATCAGTCCTGCCATCACAGAAATCAAATGGCATTCAGTAATTAACATTAATCACCTCATTATGGAAGACAGACTTTGAAGGTCAGGGTGAGAGGACAATCATTGCCAGTTCTAAAATTCAGGCTTCTGTTGCCGTAAGCTCAATGGAATCATTGTATACAATCTGACAACAGCAGAAAGATGGGAGGTGTGGATGGAGGGTGCAGACAGCGGTGTAGACAGTGGGTTTGGACACAGGGTGTAAACGGAGGGTGCAGACGGTGTGTATAGACAGTGGCATCGACAGAAGATGCAGATGCTGGGTGCAGACTGTGCTGCAGCCAGTAGTATAAACATGAGCAAAACTTTGCGTGGTGACCAGACGAGTGGCTGTGTGGAATCACACAGAGAGCAGTCAGTGAGCCTGACACAGTCAGGGACACCTGCTGGTGCTGAAGGCCATGCTGCTGCTGGCAAAGGTCGCATTTCATCTGAAACTGTACTCGCTCCCTACACACTCCCCTCTTGTCCCCATATGCCTCACTACAACCCCTGGAGATGCCAACCAGCACTCTGTGCCCTCACTCAGTCTCCATTGGCCTTGTCTCCATTAGCCTTGACGCTCCTCCCAAGCTCCTACTTGGGCCACCACTGAAGCTTGAACCATTTCCTCTGACCCTTGATCATGCATTTGCCACCTTCGACAGGCTATACTAATCACCATTAACCTGCACAGCCCTCTCAGCATGGATACAGCATAGAAAAGGCCCTTCGGCCCATTGAGTCTGCATGAACATAATTACAACTGAAGGCACTTTCATCCCAATTTCCTGCCGTTGTCCCAAATCCATGAATGTTATGATATTCAAGGGTTGTAAGGTATCTACCCTCCACTACCTTCCCTGACAGAGGGTTGTGAGTTTATAGTTTGTATCACATCAGACTCATGGAGCTGAATGAAAGCTCAACTCTTTGGGCTTTTTTATGGGTGGCATGGTGGCTCAGTGGTTAGTACTGCTGTCTCACAGCACTAGGGACCCGGGTCGATTCCAGCCCCACGTATCTGTGTGGAGTTTGCACATTCTCCCCGTGTCTGTGTGTTTTTCCTCTGTATGCCCCAGTTTCCTCCCACAATCCAAAGATGTGCAGCTTAGGTGAATTGGCCATGCTAAAATTGCCCATAGTGTTCAGGGATGTGTTAGTTAGGTGTGTTAGTCAGGGGAAATAGCCAAGGGGAGTGGATCTAGGGTGAATTTCTCTTCAGAGGATTGGTCGGGACTTGTTGCACCAAATGGCCTGTTTCCACACTGTAGGGATTCTATGACAGTCCATTCCAGATTCCCACCACAGTCTGAGTGAAAGAGGTTCTTTCCCAAATCTCATTTGCGATGTTCGTAAAGGAATCTTTCAAACCATTCATATTGTTCAGTGTCCTTTAGCTCTTGCACGCCTTGTTCGATAAAGTGTTTTTTTTTTTATGATAAAATATGAGTTCCCTGATGGGGTTTAACCTTGTCCAATCAGGGAGCCCCGGCTGACAGATAAAAAGGGGAGTGTCAGAAGGACTGATACTCTGGTACCTGACTCTGAATAACAACCTGCCAACCATCCCCCTCCTTCTGTCACCCTCAATCTCCTCATGCTTACTCTTGATACCCCTTCAATCCAGCTTGTGCTGCCTTTGGGAGAAGTTGACCTTCCCTCCATCACCCAGCAACGTGGTCATCATCCCTGCTAGCACTGCTGCCTCACAGCGCCAGGTTCCCAGGTTCGATTCCAGCCTCGGGTGAATGTCTGTGTGGAGTTTGCACATTCTCCCTGTGTCTGCCTGGGTTTCCTCCGGGTGCCCTGGTTTCCTCCCACAGTCCAAAAATGCGCAAATCAGGTGAATTGGCCATGCTAAATTGCCCATAGTGTTAGGTGCATTAGTCAGAGGGAAATGGGTCGGGTGGGTTTCTGTTTGGAGGGTCGGTGTGGATTGGTTGGGTCGAAAGGCCTGTTTCCACACTGTAGGTAATCTAATCTAATCTAATCTAATCCCAGAAGAGCATAGTCCCACTCACTCATTACAGACAGAGCCAAATGGTGGTGAGTTTAATCCAAGGGTCACCACAGCTGAGGCAGGGGGAGAGAAGGTGGCACCTTCATGTTAGTCGTACCCTTCATTAATCCACTGCAACCCCCCTTGGGGCTGCAAGAATTCAACCACCCTCGTTCAGACAGCTCCCCTCTCTGTAAGGTAATATTACTGCACATAGTGTAGAGCTAATTGACCATTGAAATATGACTATGGGTAGTCAGCACTGGCTGGGCAGGCAGCCACTACTGCAATGACCCTGGATCCAGAAAATCCCCTTGTAATCAGGCAACACATTAGGGAGCACAGTGCCCACTGCCTTTGAAATCCCTCCCTTACTGAGAACACACTCTCAATATTCACCTTTCTCAGTTGCCATCTCAATTTCACTGTAAATTCTGTCAACTATGATCCTGCCCCACTAGCTGCCTGATGAAGGAGCTCTGAAAGCGTGTACTTCCAAAGAAACCTGTTGGACTATAACCTGGTGTTGTGTGATTTTTAACTTTGGCCATCTCACTGAGGCGCCATTTCAGACTGAACTGTTTTTCATTCATGATTTGAGACGATTAAAGCCAAATCTTCAATTCCCATCACAAAGCCCATTCTCTATCCATCACTCAGAGACAAATACCTCAGAGACACCGACAGAGAGCACAGAGTAACACATTCACACTCAATGAGATACTGACAGGCAGTACAGAATAACACACACACTCAGAGAGATATCTACAGGCAACACTGAGTAACACACACTCAGAGTGCCAGGCAGCACTCAGTAACACACACACTCAGAATGCCAGGCAGCACTGAGTAACACACACACTGAGAGTGCCAGGCAGCACTGAGTAACAAGGCAAAAGTGAGGACTGCAGATGCTGGAGCTTAGAGTCGAGAGCGTGGTACTGGAAAAGCACAGCAGGTCAGACAGCATCTGAGCAGCAGCAAAATCAACGCTTTAGACATCGTGATGAAGGAATTCTCCTGATGAAGGCATTGATTCTCCTGCTCCTCGGATGTTGCCTGACCTGCTATGCTTTTCCACCACCACACTCTGAGTACTGAGTAACATGCTCACAGTCCATGCTGCCTGGAGGTGTCTCTCTGAGTGTGAACATGTTACTCAGTGCTGCATGTTGATGTCTCTGAATAACACACCCACACTCACACTGACACCTTAGGTAGCATTATGTAATACACGCACACTCACACTCATACTCAGAGAGACACACAGCCTCCATTCTCAGTGACTGGCCTTAGAACATTACAGGTAATATCCAGCATGCAGCAAAGAACGCACAGTACTATCCCAGCAACTCTACCTGGATCAAAAGAGTTAAGGCGGAATGCCTCAGATTGTAATTACTGAGTCCCAACAGCTTTCAGTTTCTGTTCTGTTTGGAAACTTGTTAACTCCACAGTTTCCAGATCAAGGGGATCATTTGAAAATGATTGATGATTGGCTGTCAGTCCATACTACAACGAAAGTCTTACTGATTGACAGACCAAACAGCTAATTGTGACAATGCTATGCTGAAATGCATCCAATCAGCTGAAGGGAGTGGTCCATTTCCAAAGCACACAGAAACAGAGACTGAATCTTCTTCAACTTTAATCCGTTTCGATTGACTTTGGGAGAATAAACACTAAAATTAACAGCCCAGACAGAGGAAGCTGCTCAAATTCACAGCCACAATGGTGCTTGAGGAAAACACTTGTGGAGGTTTTCTCAGTAACATGAGAATCCTGTCCCTTTAAACAGTGACAAAACCTTAAATTGGAACTGGTGGCTGAGCAGGAAGGAGATCTGGTTTACTGAAGCAGAGACTTCTGAGGTTCACATTGTTTTGTACAGCTGACAGTTTTCAGCATCTTCAAGAGATTTTACTTAGCATCACAAGTCAACCCTGACCCATCAAACACTCCCAGGACAAGGACAGCATGAGGTTTTACATAGGGTAAAACTCTCTCTACGCTGTCCCAATGAACTACCTTAACTCCAAAACCTCAGAAGTGTCCCCTCGTTCAGTCCTGAGAAGAAGGAGCGTTGACATTTAGTGCTGACAATGACCTTTGTCCTGCCAGCTCAGCCCTGTTCTATTTAAAGTTGTGTCTCCTCCGTAGACTGTCTTGAACACTCTACACACATTCTGATCTCCTTATGCTCTTGCTGAGGGGAGAGGGGAGGGTCACGTGGGTGAGGGCACAGGAGAAGCGAGCGTTGGACTCCCAGTCAGACCCAGAGAGGGTCAGCAGGCTGCTGACACTGTAGGTGCTGTCCGAAGCTCGCAGGTAGTTGCTGGTCTGAACCCCGTCCGAAATGACTGCACCGTCCTTCTTCCACTGCACCTCCAGCTCATCGGGATAGAAGTGATTGGCAAGGCACACCAGGGTGGCAGTGCCCTTGGCATTGACCTGCTCCAGGGAGGGGGGCAGCAGGGTCAGCTTGGGCTGAGAGTTCTCACGGCCAGAAAGACAAAAGAAACAATTTTAATCCCTGCCATTTGAAGAAACTTCAACTCTCAGAACATTCACTGGTAAAATGTTTGAACATTTGTATCCAATACCTACCAAACCCGACAAAAAAAAACAAGTATTGTTTAAATTGTTTCTTGGGAGTGAGTGTCACGAGCAGGGCCAGCATTTATTTCTCATCCGTAATTGCCCTGAAAAGGTGATGGGGAAAGACAAGGAACAGTTTTGGACTCTTGTTTAGGAAATGAATGTGGGCAGCTGGAAGGGCTCTCAATGGGGGACCAGTTTAGTGACAGTGATCAGAACTCAGTGAGATTGAGAGTAGGGATGGAAATGGAGAACCATGCAGCAAGTGTTAACGTTTTCACTTGGGAATGAATTATTTTACTAAACTGTGCGATAATTTAGTAAAAGTGGACTGGAACCAACGCCATCATGTGAAATCAGTGTCAGGGCAGTGGGATCCCTCAAAAGAAAAGACAGAGATTGTTCAGAATCTGTTCCCACAATGAGTAAGGGTGGGACTCCCTAATCTAGACTCTCAGCCTGGGATGTCAAAAGGCAGCCAGAGTAGGGAAGACCAAACAGGGAAGGTGATGTTGGTTATCTGGAGTTATCTGCAGAAAGCCCAGAGGAGGATTGGAAATGCAGGGGTGGCATTGAACAGGATCTGAGGAAGGCAAAGACAGGATTAACTATGTCCAACTAAATCAAAGAAATCCCAACAAACAAGAGGATTGGGGTCATGTACTGACATGGATTGAGAACTGGTTGGCAGACAGGACAGGAAGAGCGAGTCTTTTTCTGAATGGCAGATATTTCCCAGTTGGGGTACCACAGGGATCAGTCCTTGGTACCCAGTTATTCATATTTAATAATAGAGTCAGAGTCAGAGCGACCCAAAAGGCCCAACGGATCATTGTGTCAAAAAACAACTCAATACTTCTCATCAATTTACCAGCATGAGGGAATTAGATGCGGTATGTGTTCAAGAAGGAATTAGATACAGTTCTTAAGATTAATGAGTTCAAAGAATGTGGGGAGCAAGCAGGAACAGGGGACAGTGTTGCCTGATCGGCCATGATCATATTGAATGGTGGAGCAGGCCTGAGGGGCCGAATGGCCTACTGCTGCTCCTGTGTTTAATATTTCTCAGATAATGAAGGAATGTCTCTCGTCAGCTTGAGGCTGGAAGTCAGATGTGTGTGGAGGTGGAAGATGTGGCCATGGTGATTAATGAATGCAGGTCAGTGAGGTGGTTCAGAAGACACATGGGATAAACAGTTTTTCTTTTTCCATTGACAGAATGAGGGCATTGCTGGATCGGCAGCATTTATTGCCCATCCCTAATCTCCAGAGGGCATTTTAGAGTCAACTACATTGCTGGGGGTCTGGTGTCACATGGTAAAGATGACAGTTTCCTTCCCTAAAGGGCATTAGGAAATCAGATGGCTTTTTCCTGACAATCAACGATGGTTTCATGGTCATCTTAGATTCTTAATTCCAGATTTTTTTATTGAATTCAAATTCCACCATCTGCTGTGGCAGGATTCTAACCCGGGTCCCCAGAATATTATCTGGATCTCTGGATTAACAGTTCAGCAATAATACTATTAGACCATCACCTCCCTTGTCTCCTTTTTGGTTGAGAGCGAAAGCAAGAAATTTGTTTATTCTGGAACTGTATAAAACCCCAGTTAGGGCGCAGTGAGAGAACAGTGTACTGTTCTGGTCACCACATTACAGGAAGGATATGTTCCCCCTAGTGATGGGGACAGTGGAGGATTTTGTCAGGAATGGGGAGTTTTAGCTTTGAGGAATGATTGGTTTGGCTGGGACTGTTTTCTTTGGAACAGAGAAGGCTGAGGGGAGATTTGATCAAGGCGTGTAAAATGATGAGGGCCGAGATGGAAATCAGTCCTTCCTGCCAATTCTATCAGCAGAGAGGGCAATAACCATGGGGAGAGATTGAAATGAATTGGGGACAGGGTTCGGGGGGAATTGAGGAGTAATTGTTTTCACCCAGAGGCTGATGGGATCTGGGACTCACTGTCTGAAAGGGTGGGAGAGGCAGAAACCCTCATCACATTGATAAAACACTTCGATATTCACTTAGAACATCAAAACCTCCAGAGCTATGGAGCAAGAGCTAAAAAGTGGGATGGAGCTCGATCCCTCTTTAACAAACCTCGGATTACCCACAGATGAGGAGAACTTTATCCGAGAACATTGGAGCAGACTTGGATCCAAACATTTCAGGAAGGAGTCACATTGGGGTGTCTGTGTAGAATGTTCCAGAATACATTTCAAACCTTGCTGCACACCACACTGGGCTGAGATCAAGGGTGAAGCTGCAAAGAGTCTCAGTGTCCCGGGGTCAGGCAGGGTCACTGCTCCTAATGACCACATGCCTCCTGGAAGGTGAGAGTGCGCAGACAATGGGAGAGGTTCAGGATCAGGAGACTCTAACCTTAAAGAAAGACCTGCATTTGTGTAGCACCTGTCCCCAACTCAGGATGTCCCAATGGCTCTTTCCAGCAGACTTTGCACAATGAGATCCCAAACACAGTATGATAATTAGCAGAGAAATAGATTTTTAGTGATTTTTATTGGGGGATAAATATTGACCAGGACACCAGAAGGAACTGCCTGCTCTTCATCCAACAGTGCCATGGAATGGCACCTTTCACATCCGAAAGACTCCCAGTTCAATCAAAAAAAAATGTTCCTTGAAAGTGAAGTTGCAGGTAGGTAGGGGAGTGACGAAGTAACTTGGGATGGTTTCCTTTATTGGGCAGTGCATTGAGTATTGGAGTTGGGAACTGTTGTGGTTGTGTCAGACATTGGTTAGGTCACTTTTGGAATACGGTGTGTAATTCTGGTTTCCCTGCTGTAGGAAAAATATTGTGAACCTTAAAATGCTTCAGAAAAGTTTTATAAGGGTGTTGCCAAAGTTGGAGAGTTTGAGCTATCGGAGGAAGATGAATAGACTGAGACTATTTTCCCTGGATTGTTGGAGGCTGAGGGGTGACCACACAGTGGTTTATAAAATCTTGAGGGGAATAGATATGGTGAATAGAGTAGATCTTTTCTTCAGAGTTGGGGAGTCCAGAACTAGAGGGCATAGATTGAACGTGACAGAAGAAAGATTTAAAAGGGACCTTAAGATGCAGTGTTTTCATGTAGAGGGTGGTGCATTTTTGGAATGAGCTGCCAGAGGGAGTGGTGGGGCTGGTATGATTACAATATTTAAAAAGCCATCTGGATGGGTATATGAATAGGAAGGGTTGAGAGCGACATGGGCCTCATGCTGGCAAATGGGACTAGATTAATTTAGGGTATCTGGTCAGGATGGATGACTTGGACTGAAGGGTCAGTTTCCGTGCTGTACATCTCCATAACTGTAATTGTATTTCAATCGAGCCCCTAACACCTCAGGCTCTCCCAAAGTCATTTACATTTTGTTCTAAAACAAGTCACTGTTGCAATGTCAGGAAAGGGACAGCCAGTTTCTTCACAGCAAGATCCCACTAGAAGCAATGAGGTCAAAGAGCATTCTTCACGATGTTGGTCCACGGATAAATATTGTCCTGAACTCAACCCAAAGAGAAAGGAATTTGGTTCAGTTGGATGGAAAATGAGAAAATGGAAGGTAAAGGAGAAGGTAGGATTGCTGGTTACGGATGGGATTGATTGTTATCAGAAAATAAAAGGAAGGGATACAATTTTTGAGTATTAAAGGAACCGTAAAAGTGCAGGGAAAATCAATGATAGAACAAACTTAAAGGGTTTGTATCTAAATGCACGAAGCATTCCGAGTAAGGTAGACAAAGTGATGCCATAAATCGAGGTAAATTGAGTTTCCAAGGAATTTAAACTAGTTAAAGTGGAGGAGGGCTCCAGAGAGGTTATTCAAGTTTCTATAAGACATACTACAACAGAGAGTACAGAAAGGAACAAGAGTCGAGCATCAAGCACAGCAGATAAGAGGATAATGATGAGAAGGAAGGCAGTCAATGCAGGGCTGAATGTGTTGTACATAAAAGCACACAGTATACGCAATGAGCTGGTAGTGCAGATTGAATCTGGCAGGTACGATGTCGTGGGTATCACAGAGACATGGATGTAAGGGGATCTGGGCTGGGAACTAAATATCCAAGAATACATGTCCTATGAAAAGGAGAGGTAGATGGGTTGACGGGCAAGAGTTGCCTTGTTAGTACGAAATTAAATTAAATCAAAGCAAGAAGTGATTTTGAGTCAGAAGGTGTAGAATCTGTGTGGGTAGAGTTGAGGAACCGCCAGAAATGAAGAATCTGATGCAAGTTATGTCCAGGTCTCCAAGCAGTAATCAGGGTGTGGGGAAGGAAATCAATCAGGAGACAGAAAAGCCGCATACAAAATGTCAGGGCAGACTTCAATGGATAGGTGGACTGGGTAGCGCGTCTCAAGATAAAAATTTCATGGATGTCTACGAGATGGTTTTTGGAGCAGCTTGTGGTTGAGCCATTATGGAACAGGCAGGTCTGGATTCAGTTATGTGGAATGAGGCAAACTTAATTAATGAGCTGAAGGTTAAAGTATCCCTCTGGATAAGTGACCATAATATGATAGAAATCCGGCTGTAGTTTGAGAGGGAGAAGCTGCAATCAGATGGATCAGTATTTCAGTTGAGTAAAGGTAACGACAAAGACATGAGGAAGGAGCTGGCCAGAGTTGATTGGAAGGGGAGCCACGCAGGTAAAATGGTGGGGCAGCAAACAGCAGAGTTTCTGGTGGTAATTCAGGAAGCAGAGTAGGAATTCATCCCAAAAAAGAAGAAACATACTAAGGGGAGGACAAGGCAACCATGGCTGGTGAGGGAAGTCACGGACAGCATAAAAGCAAAAGAAAAAAACACGCAATGTGATAGAGAAAAGTGGGAAGCCAGAGGGTTAAAAGCCTTTAAAAACCTGGAGAGGATAAATAAAAAAGCATTAAAGGTGGAGAGGGGGAAATGTGGGGGTAAGTTAGCCAGTAATACAAAAGAAGATTGCACGAGTTTTATCAGATGTATAAAAAGCAAGAGGAAGACAAAAATAGACATTGGATCGCCGGAAAATGAGGCTGGAGAAAGTATTATAGGAAGTGAAGAAATAGCAGAGGAATTGAATCAAAGCTGAAAGGTTGAATGTGGATAAATCACCCAGACTAGATGAACTACATGAGTGTGTTCTGAAGGAGATCACTGAGTAAATTATGGAGGTATTGGAGATGATCTTTCAGGAATCAATGGAGTCAGGGTATGACAGTGTGGTGGGCAGGGATTTGATGGGGGCAAGGGACTGGAAAGTGGCTCACATAGCAGCCCTGTTTAAGAAGGAAGGGAGGGAGGGAGGGAGAAGATGGGAAATTATTGGCCAGTTAGCCTGGACTCAGTTGTTGGTAAGGGTTTAGACTTCAATTTAAGGATGAAATTGCAGAGGACTTGGAGGTGCAAGTGTAAACTAGGGCTTCATCAAGGGGAGGTCATGCCTGGCAAATCTGTTAGAATTCTTTGAGAACGCAATGAGCCATTCACACAAAGGAGAGTCAAAGGAAGTAATGTATTTGGATTTCTAGAAGGCTTTTGACATTAGATAAGAGCATAAAGTGTGAGGGCCGAGGCACTGGCATGGACTGAGGACTGGCAGGTTGGCATAAAGCAGAGAGTGAGGACAAATGGCCGTTGGTGACTGGTAGAGTCATGTAGGGGTCAATATTGGGACCTTAATATTCACGTTATACATTAACAATCTGGATGAAGGAAGTGAAGACATTGTTGCTAAGTTTGCAGGTGACATGAGATAGGTGGAGGGACAGATAGTGTTGAGGAAGTGGGAAGGCTCTAAAAGGTCCTGGATCGACTCGGAGAGTGGGCAAAGAAGTGGCAGATAGAATATAATGTGTGACAGTATGAGGGTATGCACTTTGGGAGGAAGAAGAGATGCAAAGACTGTTTACTAAATAAGAAAAGCTTTTGGAAATCTAAAGCACGAACCTCATTCAGGTTTCTCTTCAGGTTAACAGGCAGGTCCAGTTTGTGCTTGGGAAGGCAAATGAAATGATAGCATTCATTTCAATAGGGCCAGAATACAAGAGCAGAGATGTACTGCTGAGGCTGTGTAAGGCTCTGGTCAGACTGCATTTGGAATATTGTGGACAGATTTTGGATCCATATTCTAAGAAACCATGGGCTGGCATTGGAGGGGTTTACAAGAATGATCCAGGCGATGAAGGACTTATCATATCAGGCGTGCTCGGGGACTCTGGGTCTGTACTCGCTGGAGTTTAGAAGGATGAGGAGGGATCTTATTGAAATTTACAGAATACTGATAGGCCTTTTTAGAGTGGATGGGGAGAAGATGTTTCCAAAAACAGGAGAGACTCGGTAACTAAGGCACAGCCTCAGAATGAAGGGCCAGCCCTTTCGAGCTGAAATGAGGAGGAATTTCTTCAGCCAGAGGGTGGTGAATCTGTGGAACTCATTGTTACAGAGGGCAGTGGAAGCCAAGTCACTGAGTGTATTTAAGACAGAGATAGATAGGTTCGTGAGAGTTAAGGGGATCGAACGTTCCTGTGGAGTAGGCAGGAGAATGGGGTTGAGAAGCATATCTGCCAAGATCAAATGGCAGAGCAGATTCAATGGGCTGAATGGCTGATTTCTGCTCCTATTTCTTAAAGTCTTCTGGAGAGTTTCCCCAAAACCCTGGAACACTGAACCCAGTGGACTGTGAGCCCTACTGGAGCTGTTTGTCATCAGAACTTTGCCAAGAGATGATCAAAGGGTGAAGAGAGTGTGCATTTAGGTGGGAACTTCAGAATGCTTCCTAGCTCCTGGAATACCATAAGTGCAGGAAATGTGGTCAGTGACAGCAGTTGGAACTCCGGGTTCCGGAGCTTGACCAGTAGCTGGTGTCAGTGCGGAGCGTCCGTGAGGCTGAGAGCTCCGTGGAGAACATGTTTCTATACGTGGTCACTCTACAGTTTCAGAATATGCAGGGAGAGAGGGAATGGGGGAGCAATAGACAGTCCAAAAGGACCAGGCAGGTAGTAGAGGAATCCCCTGAGTGCATCACACACTCCAACTGGGATTCAGTTCAGAATCCTGATGAGAATGATGATTCATCTCTGATGTGCAGCCAGAGCCAAGTCCCTGGCACCAAGGTGGAGGGTTCCGCTGTACGGGGGGGCACAAGGAAGAAGGATAGCGAGAGGAGATTCAAGAGTGAGGGCAATCGATAGGTGTTTCTGCAGTTATAGATGGGAATCCAGGATGGTGTGTTGTCCCTCTGGTGCCAGGGTCAAGGATGTCTCTGAGCGGCTGCAGAGCACCCTGAGGGGAGAGGGGGAACAGTCAGCAGTCATGGTCAACATCAGTGCCAATGACAGAGGGAGGAAAGGGATGTGGTCCTGCATTCAGAATTTAGGGGGCTCTGGAGGGAATGAGCACTGGGAGCTCAAAAGTTGGAATCTCCGGATTGCTCCCAGTGCCCGATCCAAGTGAGAATAGGAACAGGAGGATAACACAGGTGAATGTGAAGCTTGAAAGAGGATCCAGGTTGGAGGACTTTAGATTCTTGGGACATTGAGACGGGGTCTGGGGGAGATGGGACCTGGACAGACCAGACAGTGTTGTTCCTGAACCGAGCTGGGACTGAGTTCCTTTGGGGTGATTTACTAGTGCTGTTGGCGAGGGTTTAAACTAACTTGGCAGGTCTGTGGGAGCCAGGAGGGAATAACAGAGAGGAACACCAAGGACCACAGAATCTTCACTGCAGTCAATAAGTCACCACCCAATGGGAAGGATGCAGAGGAATACAAATGCAAGGAATTTGCAGATACTTGCAAATGCGATAGAGTCATTATAAATGGCTCTTTAATTTTTGAATATAGACTGGGGTAATAGCAATGTAACAGGCAGGAGGGGCCAGAATTGTGAAAGTATGTTCAGATAAATTTTCAGGTGGCATTGTGGCCAGTGAAGAAGGCTGTCTAAGAGTACAATGGGATCTTGACCAACTGGGCCAGTGGGCTGAGGAATAGCAGATGGAGTTTAATTCAATAAATGTGAGTGCTGTACTTTGCAAAGCCAAACCAGGGCAGGACTATTACGGTTAATGGTAGGGACCCGTGGAGTGTTGCTCAACAAAGCAACATGGGCGGCACGGTGGCACAGTGGTTAACACTGCTGTCTCACAGCGCCTGAGACCCGGGTTCAATTCCCGACTCAGGCGACTGACTGTGTGGAGTTTGCACGTTCTCCCCGTGTCTGCGTGGGTTTCCTCCCACAGTCCAAAGATGTGCTGGTCAGGTGAATTGGCCATGCGAAATTGCCCGTAGTGTTAGGTAAGGGGCAAATGTAGGGTATGGGTGGGTTGCGCTTCGGCAGGTCGGTGTGGACTTGTTGGGCCGAAGGGCCTGTTTCCGCACTGTAAGTAATCTAATCTAAAGAGAGCGAGGGGTGAAGGTGCAGGTGCATTATTCCTTGACAGTGGAGTCACAGGTAGACAGGGAGATGAAGAAGGTGTTGGGTATGCTTATTTTTATTGGTCACTGCATTGAGTATAGGAGTTGTGACATCATGTTGCAGCTGTACAGCAGTTGGTGAGGCCACTTTCGGAATAATGTGAACAATTCTGATCATCCTGAGATAGGAAGGATGTTGTTAAACTTAAAAGGCAGCGGAAAAGATTTACAAGGATGTGGCCAGGAATTGGAGAGTTTCAGCTTGTCGGGAGAGGCTGAAGAAATGGGCCTATTTTCCCTGCAGCGTCTAAGGCCTCGGGGTGACCTTATGGATGTGCAGAAAATCATGAAGGGCATGGACAAGGTGTATATCCAAGGTCTTTTCCTTGGTTAGGGGAGTCCAAAACAAGAGGGCATAGGTTTAAGGTGAGAGGCAAAAGATTCAAAAGGGACCCGAGCGGTAACTTGTCACACAGAGGGTGGTATGTGTCTGGATCGAGCTGCTAGAGAAAGCGTCGGAGGCGGATAAAATTACAACATTGGGATGGGAACATGGATAGGAAGGGTTTAGAGGGATGTAAGCCAAATGCTGGCAAATGGGATGAGGTCATTTAGGAGATCTGGTTAACTCAGGCAAGTTGGACTGTAATGTCTGTTTCCACGCTGTATGACTCCATGACTATGAGGGGCTGGAAAAGCTGAGACTGTTTTCCCTCAAGTGTAAGAGTCTGAGGGGTGACAATACAGAGGTTAATAAAATCATGAGGGACATAGATAATGTGAATCATTCAGGAAGCAGGTGAAATTTTGTAGAAATGGCAAAAAATGTTCCCAAAGATCATTCCAGGGGTGAGGAATATCAGTTATTAAGATAGTTTGGAGAATTTGGGACTGACTTCTTTGGAGAAGGCTGAGAGGAGATTTCTTCGAGGAATTAAAATCCGGAGGGGCCTGGATACAGTAAATTGGAAGAAAATGTTCCCAATTGAGAAAGGATTGAGACTGAGAGACCACAGATTGAAGGCAATTGGGAAAAGTCACAAAAGTGAGATGGGGAACAACATTTTGGCCAGTGAGTGGTTAAGGTGTGGAGTGCACTGCCTGATAGTGTGGTGGAGGCAACTTCAATTAAAACATTCCGAAGGGAATGAGACTGATATTTGAAAAGCAACAATGTTCAGGGTGACAGGGAGGAGGCAGGAGAATGACACTCAGTGAATTGCTCATTCGGAGAGCCAGTTCAGACAGGATGGGCAGAATGGCCTCCTCGTGCAATGTGACAATTCTGTGATTATGTGATTGAGCAGAGTTAAAGCTGGGGGAGGTAGGAGCTCGGTGTCTTACTGTGCTGCTGCTGAGGTCAGTGGGATCAGAGACTGGGACAGGGAGCCAGAGCTCACATTAAAATCTGCCCTGTGTCTGTCACACGGAGAGTGGCAGGAGGCTACTCACTGATTTCATTCCATGCTGCAGGAATGGGACCACAGGCTGCAAATGGACAGAGCTCCTCCACACGGTGAGTAAAACTTACTGACTTATATCTTGCTTTTTAATGGGGTTATAGGACTAAAGAAATACAGGTGTACACCGTATGGGATGCAGTGTTCCTCAATCAAACATTTCCATCACTGCAACACTTCAACAATTCAGTATTTGTGTTTTATAAATTGTATTTCAGTATTGACAGGGTTAATAACAGAGGATTGAGGTTTACTTACTCAGTCTGAGCTTGGTTCCATTACAGAACGTAAGCCACAGTGAGAGCTCCCAGTGCAGAGGCTGTACAAAAACCTCAGCTCTCTGCTTCCCTCCATCACTCTCAACCGCTCCTTCTCTCTCTCTCTGTCTCTTACTTAGTCTCACCCTCTCCCTGCCCTCCCTCTGTCTCTCTCGGTAGTGTTCAGCTGGGCTTGTGCAGTTTGTGAACTTTATTTTTCGATGTTAAATCTTGCAGCTGCCCTTCACATGTGGCCATGGAATGCAAGAGGGAAACTTGAGGCCTTCAGTGAGCGGTGGACACCACAGGGACTGGAGTGTGTCATGTACAGTGACAATCCCGGTATGGGGTAATTTGTTCAATTTCATTTACATATAACTGTGGATGTGTCAGTGCAGGAGGTGGAACTGTGTATATGTCACAAAAATGTGGAATGTGGTAGTACAGGTGGTGGTGCTGTGCATATTGAGATTTTTGGATGGCTCTGTATCACCGTTAAGGCCAGCTGTAATGCTGCTGACAGTCATAGTCAGCAACATTCTCATTCTGAATGTTGCTGATTGTCAGGGTGAAACTGGTCCCTGATCCACTGCCGGTGAATTGCTCGGAGACTCCTGTGAGTTGAGTTGCTGCATTGTAGATCGGGAGAGAGGGTTTCTGACCTTCTCGCTACTGGTACCAAGCAAGGTAGCTGCTCATGGCCGTACAGATGATGGTTACGGTTTGTCCCAGTCCGACTGACAGCAGTGGGGGAGACTGGGTCATGATGATGTCCTCACTGATACCTGAGGGCTCAGAGAGAAACACAGTGAAGTCAGAACTTTCACAGAAAGAGCCTGTCAAATGAGAGATTGTTGGAGACACTGAGCATTCCTCTGGTTTCAGCATTTTCCCTTCAATCACAAGTCAGTGGAATTGGAGTGAAATGGAGAGCAGCGAAAGATTCAAGGTGGAAGGAGAGAGATTTGTACCTGCGACACAGAATTCCAGGGGCCAGATCAGCTGGATGTGCGAAATCATGGTGTGTGCTCCTGTCCCTGTGCCTGGTACCTGATAAACTCTCCCTTCACTGGGCTCTGCTTTATAAAGCTGCAGCCTGTGAGAGTCTGACTGGGTGTTCCTCAGTATGTAAATGGCATCAGGCAGAGACAACCACGTCAGCCCCTCACACTTCCTCTTCTCTCTCTCTCTCTATCTCTATCTCTCTCTGTCTCAGAGAATCATTGATGTGGACAGCACTGAATGAGGCCAGTTGGCCCATTGTGTCTGTGCTGTTAAACAAAGATCTGATGATCCTCCAGCTCTTGGCCCATTACCCTGGAGCCTACAGCAACACAAAGGAATATCTAAACACTGCTCCAATGTCACGAGAGTTTGTGACTCAACCAGCCTTTCAAGCAGTGAGTTCCAGACTCCCACCACCCTCTGAGTGAAAACATTTCTCCCTAACTCTCCTCTCACTCTCCAACTCGATTGGGCCTGGACTCAGAAGGATAAGAGGGGATCTGATTGAAATGTATAATATTCTAACAGGGCTGGGCAGGGAGGAGGTTTCCCCTGGTTGGAGAGTCTGGAACCGGGGGGTACAGTCTCAGGGGGATATGGGGAAGACCATTTCAGACTGAGATGAGGAAACATTTCTTCATTCAGAGGATGGTCGATCTGTGGAATTATCTTCCAGTGAAGGTTATGGAGGACAAGGAACTCAATATATTCAAGAGAAAGAGAGAGATATTGGTTTTGCATTTTAACAGCATGAAGGGAATGGGGAGAAAGTAGGAAGGTGAATTCAAGAGAGAGGATCAGCCATGATCATACTGAATGACAGAACAGTTTCAAAGGGCCGAATGGCCTACTCCTGCCGCAGTTTTTTTGTGTCCATGTCTATTTTTCCTTCAATCTCTGTCCCTGGTTATTGAGTCCTTGACTCTTGTAAAAAGTGCCTTTCTACTCACCCTATCACTGCCCTGAATAATCTTATCCCCCTCTAACAGGTCCCCTCTCAGCCTTCACTGCTACAAGGAAAACAACCCCAACCTTTCCAATCCTTCCCCACAGCTGACCCTCCATCCCAGGCAGCATCCTGGTGAATCTCTGCACCCTCTCAAGTACAATCACATCCTTCCAAGAATGTTGTGACCAGGACTTGTCCCTCTGTCTCTCTGTGTCTCTCACTCTTTCTCTCTCACTCTGTCTCAAAGCCACTCTCTCCAACTTACATTTCCTCACTCCGTCTCATAATCTCTATTTCTGCATCTTTCTCTCTCACCATCACTCGCTCCATTGCTCACTTCAATTGAAAACCTCCAAATGTTAATTGCCCCTCTCTATTCCTCTCTCTGTCTATCCCTCCCTCTCTGCATCCCAATCTACAGTCTCTCTCCCTCCATCTCTGTCATTCTGTCTCTTACCATACTCATGTCTCTCTCTCTCTCACACACACTCAACCCTACCCACTCTCTCTTGATTCCCTTCACTCTTGGTATCACACCCATCCTATCTCTTTTTCTCTATCCATCCCGATCAATCACATCTTGTTTTTCTCTCCCTCTCTCTATCCCTCAATCACACCACTTCTACCTCTCTCTTGGCCCCTTCACATATCTCACACTGTCTCAGATGCCCCTCCCTCTATCGCTCGATCACACACACAATTTGCCTTTTCCTCTCTCTTTGTCTTGTTTCTCTGTCTTTCTCACAGTGTCCCAGGTGGTGACAGTTGAATTCAGGATAAATCTTCCTCTGCTCTGCCCCACTAATGGATGTTAACCCTTGACCCAAAAACATGTCTTTTCCTGGAGTAACTCCCCACTTCTCACACTGACCAGGGTTTGACCTCATTCAGGACGACGGACAGATTCTTGTCAAATGAAAGGCAGTTCTGTTCTGTTGCCCTATTCTCACTAGGGACTGGTTTGGACCTCATTCCATGAAGGCCCAGCAGAGAGAGGAGATCCTCAGGCCATCAGTGTGAGCTGGAGAGAAAATGACATTTTCTGACCCAGTGATCCAGCCTGTCCATCCACAACATGTTCCAATCCTTTTCCCTTTCCTTCCCCTTCCATGATCAGTCTCTGAATCAGGCTGTTTGACTGGGATGAGGGCTGGAGCATCACACAGTTACAACAGAAAGGAACTGACCCCACGCCCACCATGTGTTCATGACGTACTAGACTCTCCAACAGAGTCCACTAAACATGGAATTCAGTTCACAAGGCTGCTCGATAGAGAGACATGGGTTTCCTTCCACTGAAGTTCCCAGAAGAGACCAGTAAATATGGGCTTCTTCCTGCTGGAACCTCCAACAGAAACCAGTGAACATTGGCCTACTTCTGATTTGATCCTCCAAGAGAAATCCGTAAACATGGGCCTCCTATTCATTGCACTTTCCAATTCAGACAAGTAGATGACTGAGTTTTTGAAGAAGTAATCACAAACCTAGATAAAGGTAGAGCAGTACACTATGTTTACTTGGACTTTAGCAAGGCCTTAGACAAGGTTCCTCATGGTAGAATGCTCAGTAAGATTATATCACATAGGATCCAAGGAGAGCTCGCCAATTGGATATAAAATTGGCCTGATGATAGGAGGCAGAGGCTGGTGAAAGAGGCTCGTTCTTCAGACTGGAGGCCAGTGACCAGCCGTCTGCCACAAGAATCGATCCTGGATCCACTGTTGTTCATCATTTATATGAACTATTTGGAGACAAAATAGCAGGAACGGTCAGGAAATTTTTGGCTGACATTAAAATTGTTGGCATAGTGGACAGGGAAGAAGGTTATCCAAAAGTGCAATGTCATCTTGATCAACTGGGCCAGTGAGTCAACAAATCCAGATGGAAATTTTGATAGATAGAAGGAGTTGCATTTTGGTAAGACAAACCAGGGCAGGAATTACACAATTAATGGTAGAGCCATGGGGAGTGTTGTTGAACAGAGAGACCGAGGGGTACAGGTACTTAGTTCCTTGAAAATGGTGTCACAGGTAGACAGGGTGATGAAGAAGGTATTTGGCACGCTCACCTTCACTGGTCAAAGGAGGGAGTACAGGAGCTGGGACATCATGTTACAGCTGTACAAGGCATTGGGAAGGCCACGTTTGGTCACTGTGTACTTTTCTGCTCACCCTGCTATAGGAAGGAAGTTATGACAGTGGTTTGAATAAAAGAAAGATCAACAGGGATGTTACCAAGATTGGAGGGCTTGAATTATAAGGCGAGGATGGATATGCAAGATGTTTTTCCAGGGAATGCAGGAGATTTAGGGGTGACCTTATATAGGGTTATTGAATCATGAGAGTCATAGATAAGGTAAATAGCCAAAGTCTTTTCCCCAGGGTAGGAGAATCCAGTACTAGAAGGAATAGGTTTAAGTTGAGGGGGGAAAGAATTAGAAGGAAACTGAGAGCGAACCTTTTCACACAGAGGTTGGTGTGTATGTGCAATGAGCTGCCAGAGGAAGTGGTAGAGGGGAGTACAGTTACTACATTTCAAGGAGATTTTTACAGCAACATGGATAGGAAGGATTCAGAGCGATTTGGGCCAAACACAGCCAAATGGGATTAGTACAGTTTTGGAAACTTGGTGGGCATGGATGAGTTGGGCTGAAGGGCCTGATTCCATGCTGTAAACCTCTATGACTCTATGATGATGTATACATGAGCTACCTTCCCACAGGACCAGTAAACATGGACTTCTGACCCACTGGAACCTCCAACAGACACCAATAAACATGAACCACCTTCTCACTGGATGCTTCAGGAGAGACCAGTAAACATGGGCCTACTTCCCACTGGACTGTCCAGTACTTGAGCTGCAAACCCCAAATCCACTCCATCATGAAGTTCTCTTATTTCAGTCTCAACAACACTGTCTGTCTCTGCACGACTTCAGTCCCCTGGCCACAGAAACACTAATTCCTGCTTGTCCTAACTATTGATTCCAATGTCCTCTCCCAGCTTCCTGAAGTCACATTCCATAAACCCCAACTTGTCTGATATGGAGTGGTCCGTTCCTTGTCTGACATCTGAAGTCGTTCAAGAATGAACTCACTGCCAGCCAATTGCCTCCATGGCCTCCCTCCTCCCTCAATCTGTGTCCTGCTGCAGACTCACATTCCCTCCCTCCCCCTTCCATCTTCTGTCTCTGGTCTCCTGTCCATTGCTGCTTCCTCCATCCCACCATTGACAGCAGAGCCTTCAGGCCCCCTACAGTGTGCTCTCTGACCTCCTGCCCTTCATCCCTCCTCCTCTCGATTGGTGTGCTATTGAATATATTGTTCAGTCCCATTGCTTTTGGTTTACTGTTCCCTTGTCATTGATTAGCTGACTTACTCTAGTAAATCTAGTCTGGGCCTGTTCCCTGAGTTGGTTCAAGTGTGTTTGAGAAAGCATTCTTCTGTAAATTGGGTTGTCTGTTTCTCCCAGTCTTTGTGTAAAGGTGAGACTAAGTGTATGTAAGTTCTTATACAGCACAGACAGAGGTCACTGGGCCTATTGTGACTGTTAGTCAAATTAATCCAATGAGTCCTATTTACCCAGCCCTTCCTGTATAATCTTGTAATTGTTTCCTTTACAGCTATTTCTCCAAACGCCCTTTTAAAAGTTGCTGTTGAATCCACTTCCACTCACCTTGCAGACAGACATCATGAACTCGCTGGATAAAAAATGTTCCTATCTTCTCTTTTGTTCTTCAGACTCTTTCTGAAATGTGTGCCCTCTGGTTACTGACCCTCCTGCCTGGACAAACAATTTGTCCTGTATTTACTGCATCCAAACTCTCTAAATGTGAACCCCTCATTGAGTGAGACCTATTTCCAGAAAAGGGGGAGAACATTCAGCCTGTCAGGAAAATGCTGTCATTTCATGGAGCAATCCAGTCAGTCCCACCCACTCCCCTACTCACCCCCAGAGCCTCGCAGGTTTATTTCCATCAAGAGCCCATCCAATCTGCCATTGCAATCACTGAGTGTCTTCACCTGTCTCACCTGAATGGGCACTAATTTCCAAGTCATTACCAATTGCTGCTAAACACAAATTTCTTCCTGACATCCCGAATCTCTTACCCAACAAAATGTAAGGTAACTTAAATGTGAAGATGGGATTTTGTCTCCACACGGACTGTGCGGTGGTCACCCTTACTGATATTGTCATGGGCAGATACACCAGCAGCAGGCAGGTTGGTGAGGGTGATAGTGAGTATGTTTTTCCCTCTTGTTGGTTCCCTCACCACCTGCCCCAGGTCCAGTCTAGCAGCTGAATCAGGTGGAACTTGACCAGCTTGCTCAGTAGTGATGCTTCTGAGCAGCTCTTGTTGGTGGGCTTTGAAGACCCTTACTCATGGTATATCCAGCATCCTTCCCACCCTCAGTGCTCCCTCCAAGTGTTGTTCAACATGGAGGAGGACTGACTGCTCAGTTGAGGTTGGAGGGGAGGGCGGTGCTATGTGGTAATCAGCAGGAGATTTCCTTCCCCATGTTTGACCTGCTGTCATGAGGCTTCATGGGTTCCATAGTTAATGGTGAGGACTCCCAGGGCAACTCCCTTCCGACTGTACACACCACTGTGTTGCCTCCCCTGCTTGGTCTATCCTGCCAGTTAAAACTGAATGAGGGAACAATTCTGTTTAGGTTTCACAGCTTGGAGACAGTGCTGCTGCTGGATTCTGTTTCTGATCTCGAGTGCAGGCGTGTGTTTGTGAGAGAGTGACTGACACTTTTCCATCAATGTGCTGTTGCCGTAAAAATTATATCCCAGAACCAGCCTCCTGTGCTGTCAGATTCCAGGGAGTGCAGATGGTTCACAGTTTTCTCCCGTCTCAGTAACAAACACCCAGCTGCTACGAGCTACTTCTTTCACTTCCTCTTTTGGTGAAGTTTCAACTTTGCGATCTGACAGTCCTTGCAGTTATTTTTTACACTGGGGCTTTCTGCTGTGGTCAGAATCTCTAATAATAAGTGTCCGATCAGTGACAATCACAGCAGCTAAGAGCAGTCATGACTGAAAAGCCCGGACTCACTGTGAAACATATTGAGAAGATCAAAGCCACCCTCTTCATCTCCTGGTCCAAACTCCATCCCTCTCCCTGGGGGGTCTGCTGCACAACCAGACTCTTTACAAACGTGGCCACATCTCTGAGAATGATCTGAGCCCCAAATCCTCCATATTAAACAGAGCAGCCACTGAAAATCTCAGTCATGTCTGTGGGACTCCAAACATGACCATTCCAATGTTGTGCTAGCACACATCACAGCAATCGCCCTCCGTAACCTTCAGTTCATCCCAAATTCTGATGCCTGTATCCAAACTTGCAGCAAGTCCTGTTCCCCCAACCCCCTGCACCCTGTGTCTACATTGGCTCCTCTCCAGCAACTAATTGATTTTCAAGTTCTCATCCTTGTTCGCAAATCCCTCTCTGCCCTCCACCCTCCCTATCTCTGTAACCTCCTCCAAGCTGCCTCAGTCAGTGTGATCAGCAATCTTTTATGTTTGGTTCTCTGTTTCTTCATCCAAGTCATTGAGAAATATCATCAAAAGCTGAGGTCCCAGCACAGATCCCTGGGGATACCACTATTCACATCTTCCTCACTGGAGGATGCACTCACTATTCTTCCTCTCTGCCTCCTACCTCCAAACTAATTCCTGACCAAAGACAAATACTTTTCTTTAATTGGCTTGATGGTACGAAGCAGTGGGTAACAGTGGAAGGATGCTTGTCAGACTAGAGGCCTGTGTCTCGTGGAGTGCCTCAGGGCTCGGTCCTGGGCCCATTACTCTTTGCTATCTACATCAATAACTTGGATGAGAATCTGCAAGGCATGATTGGTAAGTTTGCAGATGACATTACAATAGACATTGAGGGAGGTTATCAGAAATTGCAGCAGGACCTTGATCAGCTGGAGAAATGGGCAGAGAAATGACAAAATGAGTTCAGAGAGATAATTGTGAGGTCTTGCAATTTAGGAAGTTTAATCGAGGTGGGAGTACCATGGTGAATGGTAAGGCCTTAAGGACTGTAGTGAAACAGAGAAATCTTGGAGTTCAGGTACTTAGTTCTCTGGAAGTTGAGTCACAGTTCGACAGGGCAGTGAGGAAGGCTTTTGACACACTGGCCTTCATCAGTCAGGGCATTGAGTATAGAAGTTGAGAAGTTATGTTACCATTGTACAGAACATTGGTGAGGTCGCACTTTGAGTATTTGGTCACCTTATTAAACTGGAACGAGTTCAGAGGAAATTTACAAGCATGTTGCCAGGACTCAACAGTCTGTGTTTTTGTGAGAGGTTGGACAGGCTAGGACTTTTTTCGGAGAGTGTAGGAGACTGAGGGGTTTTTTTTAGAAGTGTATAATACCTTGAGAGACATGGATAGGGTGAGTGCACTCAGTCTTTTTCCCAGGGTTTGGGGAATTGAGGATGAGATGGGTTTTAGATTAGAGGGGAAAGAATAAAAGGGAACCTGAGGGGCAACTTTTTACACAGAGGGTGGCACACATATGGAATGAGCTGCCAGTGGAAGTGATTAAAGCAGGTATATTAACAACTTTAAAAAGGCATTTGGACAAATACTTGGATAGGAAAGGCTCCGAAGGATATGGGCCAAGTTCAGGGAAATGGGGTTATTGTGGATGGACATTTTGGTCAGCATGGACCAGTGTGGACCAAAAAGCCTGTCTCTGTGCTGTAGGACTCGATGACTCTTTGACTCTATAATTCCACATGTTTCCATGTTTATGGACAGTCTCTCAAACACAGAAACAAAGGACCGAGCAGCAGGACTAGGCCATTCAGCCCTTCGAATGGGGTCTGCCATTAAATATGACCATGGCTGATCATTCAACTTAGTCCCCATTCCCACTTTTTCCTCATAGCCTTAATCCCTTTAGTCCTAAGTCCCTTTAGGCATATCTACTTCTTGAAAACTTTTAATGTTTTAGTCTCAACCGCTTTCTGTGATAGAATATTCCACTCGCTTCCCACTCTCTGGCTAAAGAAATGTCTCCTCAGCTCAGTCTGAAATAACCTTTCCCTTTTCTTTAAACTGTAATTCCTGGTTCTGGATTCCCCAGTGATCAGGAACATCCTTCCTGTGTTTTTTCCAGTCTTGTCCTGTTAGGATCTTAAAGGTTTCAGTGCGATTCCTCTCAGTCTTCTAAACTCCAGTGAATATAATCCTAACTGATCCAGTTTCTCATCAAATCTAAGTGCTGTCCTCCCAGGAATCAGTCTGATAAACCTTTGCTGCCCTCCCTCCACAACCAGAACATCCTTCCTCAGATAAGGAGACCAAAACTGCACACAATACAATCATAAAATCACACAGTATAGAAGAGGCCCTTCAGCCCATTAACTATGTACCAGCCAAACTACACTAAACCTATACCAATCTCACTTTCCAACATGAGGCCCACAGCTAGAAAGTTATGACATTTCAACTGCTCACCCAAGTACTTTTTAAAGTTTTTAAGGTTTCCCACGTCAACTACCCTCCCAGGCTGTGCGTTCCAGAACCCCACCACCCTCTGGGTAAAAACATTTTCCTCAAAACATCTTGAAACTTCCTATCTTTCACAATGAATGTAAACCAACTTATTATTGACTCCCCCATGAAGGAGAACAGCTGCTTTGTCTCCTCCCTGTCCATTCTCCTCATAACCTTATACACCTCTATCAGGTGCCCCTTCCACCTTCTCTGCTCTGAAGAAAACAACCCGAGCTGATCCAATTTCTCTTCATCACTGAAAGGTTCCATCCCACACAACATCCTGGTGATTCCCCTCTTCACCCCTTCCAGTGCAATCACATCCTTCCTATGGTGTGGTGAGCTGAACTGCACACAGTACTCCAGCTGTGGCCTCACCAATGTTCTGCTTAATCAATACCTGAAATGACCAAGGCAAGTGTCCCCTATGCCTTCATAACTGCTCTGTTAACCTGTCTTGCCACATTCGGGGATCAGTGGACAAGTACCCCAAGGTCTCTCTGTTCCTTTGAGCTTTTTCAGGTCCAAGAACAAGGGACAAAGAAAATTACAAAACAGGAACAGGCCCTTCGGCCCTCCAAGCCTGCACTGATCCATTGCTTCTATCTAGACCTATCATCAATTTTCCAAGGATCTGTATCCCTCTGCTCCCTGCCAATTCATGCATCTATCTCAATGATGCTATCATGCCCGCCTCTACCACTTCCGCTGGAAACGTGTTCCAGGTACCAACCACTCTCTGCGTAAAGAACTTTCCACGCATATCTCCCTTAAACCTTCCTCCTCTCACCTTGAACCCATGGTGCCTAGTAATTAAACCCTCACTCTGGGAAAAATCTTCTTGCTATCCACCCTGTTTATAGCTCTCATGATTTTGTAGACCTCTAGCAGGTCCTCCCTCAATCTTCAACTTTCTATTGAAAATAATGCTAATCTACTCAACCTCTCTTTATAGCTCATACCCTCCATATGAAACAATCCTGATTAAGCTCCTCTGCACCGTCTCCAAAGCATCCTCATCCTTTTGGTAATGTGGCGACCAGAACTGTATGCAATATTCCAAATGTGGCCAAGCCAAATTCTGATACAATTCTAACATGACCTGCCTACTCTTGTACCCCAACCGATGAAGGAAAGCATGCCGTCTGAATTACCACCTTCAGGGTACAATGGACCCGAACATCCAGATCTCTCTGTGCATCAATTTTCCCCAGGGCTTTCCATTCAGCATATAGTTTACTCCAGAATTGGATCTTCCAAAATTCATCAGATCACATTTGCCCGGATTGAACTCCACCTATCCGTTTCTCTGCCCAACTCTCCAATCTATCTATATTCTGCTGCATTCTCTGATAGTCCCCTGCTCCTCCACCAATCTTAGTGTCATCTGCAAACTTGTTAATCAGACCACCTATACCTTCTTCCAGATCATTTATATTTCTATAATATAAACAAGAGTGTTTTCAGCACAGATTCCTGTTCTCCATTTTGAGAAACTCCCTTCCACTGCTACTCTCTGTCTCCTGTTGCTCAGCCTGTTCTCTATCCATCTAGCTAGTATACCCTGGACCCCATGCGACTTTAATTTCTCTATCAGGCTACATGGGGAATGTTATCAAACACCTTACTGAAGTCCATGTGTATGACATCTACAGCTGTTCCGCAATCTATCAATTCGTCACTTCTTCAAAAAATTCTATGAAGTAGGTAAGACATGAAATTCCCTGCACAAAATCATGTTGCCTATCACTGATACATCCATTTTCTTCCAAATCAGCATCTGCTTCAGCAGCTTCCCTTCCACTGATGTCAGGCTCACCGCTTGACAATTACCTGGATTATCTTTGCTACTCTTTTTATACAAGGGGACACCATTAGCTATTCTCCAGTCCTCTGGGTCCTCACCCATGTTCAAGATTGCTACAAAGATATCTCTTAAGGCCCCAGCTATCTCCTCTCTTGCTTCCCACAGTACCCAGGGATAGATTCCATCCTGGCCTGGGCACTTGTCCACCTTAATGCCTTTTAGAATACACAACACTTTCTCCCTCCTTAAACCAACTTGACTAAGAGTAATCAAACATCTATCCCCAACTTCAACGTCCAGCTTTTCCCTCTCCTTGGTGAGTACCAAAACAAACCACTCATTTAGAATCTCTCCCATTTTCCCTGACTCCATGCATAACTTTCCTCTGTCCATGAGTGGGCAACCCTTTCTCTAGTCACCCTCTTGCTCCTTATATATGAATAAAGGCTTTGGGATTTCCTTAACCAATTTTGCTAATGATGTTTTGTGAGCCCTTTTAGCCCTTTTAATTCCTAACTTCAGATTGGTCCTAGTTTCCCAATATTCTTAAAACGCTTTGCCTGTTGTCAGGCACCTAGACCTTATGTATGCATCCTTTTTCCTCTTAGCTAGTCTCACAATTTCACCTGTCATCCAGGGTTCCCTAACCTTGTCATTTCAATCCCTCATTGTCACAGGGTCATGTCTGTCCTGCATTCTAATCAACCTCTCTTTAAAAGCCTCCGACATTTCAAATGTGGATTTACCCTCAAACAGCTGCTCCCAATCCACATTCCCCAGCTTCTGCCGGATTTTGCTATAGTTAGCCTTCCCCCAGTTTAGCCCTCTTCCTTTCGGACCACTCTCGTCTTTGTCCATTAGCATTCTAAACACTTACGGAATTGTGATCACTGTTCCCAAAGTAATCCCCGACTGAGATTTCAACCACCTGGCCGGGCTCATTCCCCAACACCAGGTCCAGTATGGCCCCTTCCTGAGTTGAACTATTTACATAATATGTAAAATCCTGCTGGGTGCTCCTTACAAATTTTGCTCTGTATAAACCTATGACTTTAAGTGAATCCCCGTCAATGTTGGGAAAATTAAAATCTCCCATCACCACCACCTTGTTGCTCCTACATCTTCCATAATCTGTTTACATATTTGACCGCTACCTCGCGCTGGCTGTTGGGAGGACTATAGTAAGCCACAGCATTGTTACTGTACCCTTCCTGTTTCTGAAGTTTGCCCAAATTGCCCCGTGCTCATGTCCTCATCCTCTCTGACCAGTAATGCTACTCCTCTACCCCTTTTACCTCCCTCTCGAAACCATCTGATATATCTGTATCTTGGGATATTTAGTTGCCAATCTTGCCCTTCCCTCAACCAAGTCACAGTAATAGCAATAACATCATACTCCCAGATACTAATCCAAGCCCTAAATTCCTCTGCCTTACCTATGACACTTTTTGATTAGATTAGATTAGATTACTTCGGCCCAACAAGTCCACACCGACCCGCCGAAGCGCAACCCACCCATACCCCTACATTTACCCCTTACCTAACACTACGGGAAATTTAGCATGGCCAATTCACCTGACCCGCACATCTTTGGACTGTAAGAGGAAACCGGAGCACCCGGAGGAAACCCACGCAGACACGGGGAGAACATGCAAACTCCACAGTCAGTCGCCTGCGTCGGGAATTGAACCTGGGTCTCAGACACTGTGAGGCAGCAGTGCTAACCACTGTGCCACCGTGCCGCAGAATGCACCTCAGACCACCTGCCCCTTTGCGTTCATCATCTACCCTATTCTTACCCTTAGTCACGCTGATTTCATTACTTAGTTCCTTACAGGCTTTAGTTACTACTTCATTACTGTCCACTAACCTCCTCATTTGGTTCCCATCACTCTGCTACATTATTTTGAACCGTCCCCAAGAACGTGAGCAAAAGTGGGCTGGAGGACATTGGTTCCAGTCCTGCCCAGGTGCAGGCATTCTTGATTTGTAGTAGTCCCACCTCCCCCAGAACCAATCCCAATGTCCCAAAAATCTGAACCCCCCCACCCCACTGTGCCATCTCTCAAGCCACTCATTCATCCTGCCTATTCTTCCATGTCTATTCTGACTAATATGCGGCACTGGTTGCAATCCTGAGATTACTACCTCTGAGGTCCTTATTTTTAATGTGGTTCCTAACTCCCTAAATTCTGCATGTTGAACCTCATCTCGTTTATTACATATATCATTGCAGCCTACATGCACCAGCACAGCTATCTGTCCACCCTCCCCCTTCAGAGCTATTCGGGAGTCTCGTTTTTGACCACAGAACCACCTATCTATTCCCCTTACAAAGTCCAATAAACCACATCCTCTGGCTCCCCCTTGTCAAATCCACTCATTACATCCTCAAACAAGTCCAGTCGATTTGTTAAGCATGATTTTTCTTTTGACAATCCATGCTGACTCTGTCCAATTCTGTCACTGTTTTCTCACTGCGAAGCTATAAAATATTTTATAATGAATTTGAGCTTTTTCTCCACTGCTGATGTCCGACTAATTGGTCTAAAATTCCCTAAAGTTAATGCTCAATGTTTCCCTTCATGGGAAAGTAAGGGCTACTCAAAAAACTACTGAGTGACCACTTGGACACGATCCAGAATACAGGAGGATCAAAAAGCTAAATTGCAGCTATTTCAATGTAAGGAGCTTGACCTGTAATGTGGTTGAACTGAGAACATTGAACTTGGGAATATAGAGTCAGCGAGACATAGAGATGTACAGCATGGAAACAAACCCTTTGGTCCAACCTGTCCATGCCGACCAGATATCCCAAACCAATCTAGTCCCACCTGCCAGCACCCGGCCCACATCCCTCCAAACCCTTTTTATTCATGTGTGCATCCAAATACCTTTTAATTGTTGCAATTGTACCAGCCTCCACAACTTCCTCTGGCAGCTCATTCCATACATGTACCACCCTCTGCGTGAAAAAGTTGTCCCTTACGTCTCTTTTATATCTTTCCCTTCTCATCCTAAACCTATGTCCTCTAGTTCTGGACTCCCTAACCCCAGGGAAAAGACTTTGACTATTTATCCTATCCATGCCCCTCATAATTTTGTAAACCTCTATAAGGTCACCCTCAGCCTCTGCCGCTCCAGGGAAAACAGCCCAGCCTGTTCAGCCTCTCACTTTAGCTCAAATCCTCCAACCCTGGCAACATCCTAATAAATCTTTTTTGAACACTTTCAAGTTTCACAACATCTTTCCGATAGGAAGGAGACCAGAATATTTCAACAGTGGCCTCACCAATGTCCTATACAGCCACAACATGACCTCCCAACTCCTGTATTCGATACTCTGACCAATAAAGGAAAACATAGCAGACACCTTCTTCACGATCCTATCTACCTATGACTCCACTTTCAAGGAGCTATGAACCTGCACTCCAAGGTCTCTTTGTTCAGCAACACTCTCTAGGACTTTACCATTAAGTGTATAAGTCCTGCTAAGGTTTGCTTTCCCAAAATGCATCACCTCGCCTTTATCTGAGTTAAACTCCATCTGCCACTCCTCAGCCCATTGGCCCATCTGATCAAGATCCCGTTGTAATCAGAGGTAACCTTCTTTGCTTAAAAGAAATCCCTGAAGAAGGGTTTATGCCCGAAACGTCGATTCTCCTGCTCCTTTGATGCTGCCTGACCTGCTGCGCTTTTCCAGCAACACATTTTAAGCTCTGATGTCCAGCATCTGCAGTCCTCACTTTCTCCTAACCTTCTTTGCTGTCCACTCTACCTCCGTTTTTGGTTTCATCTGCAAACTGACTAACCATACCTCTTATGCTATTTCATATGCTGTTGCATTGTCTTTTTGGAATATCATATTGTTGCAATTGCAGAGACATGATTGAACAAAGATAGGACTGGCCGCTCAACATTCCAGGGTAGACAAGACTGAGGTGGGATAGACAGGGTGCAAGAGAGGTGGGTGTGTTGCATTATTGATAAAAGAAACCATGATTGCATAATTGCTACTGAAGGAGCATTTCTTGGAAGGGTCTTCAAATGACGCCATCTGGGTAGAGCTAGACAAAAGGACAATCACTTTGCTGGGATTATACTACAGGCTCCCCAATAGTCAGATGGAGAGAGAGGAGCAGATATGTCGGCAAATCACTGAGAGGCGTGAGAGGAATAGGGCTATATTAGCAAGGAATTTCAACTTCTCTAACATAAACTTTATGTTTGACTTCATGTGAATGGAATTTTTAAAGTCCAACCAGAAGAACTTTTGGTGCTAGTGGTGATAGTCCCACTAGACATGGGCAGTGCTGGGCTCAATCCGAGTAATGTTGAAGAGTCAATGGATGAGCATTTTGGAGATAGGAAACATAACTTCGTACGTTTCCTAATTATTATGGAAAGGAATAAGGGTAGCGCAGAAGTTAAGTGTCTAAAGTGAGTCAAGAGCTGAAAATGTGTTGCTGGAAAAGCGCAGCAGGTCAGGCAGGATCCAAGGAACAGGAGATTCAACGCTTCGGGCATAAGCCCTTCTTCAAGGCCAATTTCAATTTCATTAGACAGGATCTGGCAAATATAGACTGGGGGCAGTTACTTGGAGGTCAGTGTACATTTGGAAAGTGGGGATCTTTTCAATGTAGTTCAGGATCAGCTCAGAAAGAAAGGCAAGGACAGCAGCTCCTGGGATCCTGGATGTCAAAGGACATGGATAGTTTGAGAAAGAAAAAGGAATAAGCACATATCAAGTACAGAGCATCATAAAGAGGGGAGGCCCTTCAGGAGAAGAGAAAGTGTGGGGAGGTGCTTAAAAATAGGAGGACAGAGAGGAGCCATAAAATATCTTTGGCAGCCTTATCCCCTCATCCCAGAATACTTAGGAAAGTGGCATTAGAAAGAATAGATGCACTCGTCGTCATCTTTCAGAAATCTAGACTCAGGAGCAGTTCCTATGTACTGGAAAGTGGCTAACATAACCCCACTATTTAAGAAGGAAGACAGAGAGAACACAGTGGTTTTTGTCGACCAGTTAGCTTGACATCAGTAGTGGGAGAAATACGGGAATCCATTATAAAAGATGCGCAGCAAATGTTGTTGTAACCTGTACCTTACGAACCGGCATTCTTGACAAACCAGCAAAAGTTATATCCCTCAAATGCTGCAAAGTTTAATATATCATTCTGTCCAATTATTATACATTTATAATTTATTAACTTCAGTGTAAATATACTTGTTTTTTTCAATTGAATGGCCACATGAAATACCAACAGTTGATTCAATTTCGAGTCAATTTCTCCTCAAACACGGCAAGCTGCCGCGATGCCCGGGTAATCAGTTGAGAGTGTGAGTGAGAAGGATAGGGAGAAAGTGGGCTATTCTAGATACAAAGCATTGCTGACCACAACCATCATCTAGTGGCCTGCTGGGTGTAGTTTGTCAGGAGCTGAACAAGAAAGAAAGAATCATTAAGCTGAACAAGAAAGTTTGCAATTAAAGATGCCCAAGTACATAAGTCACATACTAGGAGCAAAAGGATTTGCCTGGATTCTAGAAAGGTAAGAGCGGTGGCAGTGATGTGGTGACTGACAGATGTGAAAACAATGTAAGGATTTGTTGGATTTGTCAAATACGAAGTGTCAATTTCTAATTAGAGTGACAATCATGATGCTAGCCATCTCAGCTGCTGGTATTATTGGACAACACAGATCTCAGACTGAAACACAAACAGAAACTGCTGAAGAAATGCAGTTGGTCTGCAGCAGCTGTAGAGCATAAGTACGCAATGCTGATGATTTAGATTGAATAATAAGACCTCAGTGCACAAAAGAAATGAAGATAAAATAAAACATACTGACAGAAAACACAATTTCAAAACACGGCAAAATAAAATCCTTCCTATTCTAACATTATTGCTTTATTGTACTTAAATAACAGGGAGAAGGGGTTCATTTCTCTAACGCGTCTTTAGGTTTAACTCAACTGTAGTTTTCATTTCATTGTCTTGAAAGTTTGATTACCTTTTCCTTGATTAATACGTCGCTGGCCACAGGTGAAGTGCCAGACTGGAGGATTGTCAATGTGGTTCCTTTGTTCAAGAAGAACAGCAGGGATAGGCCAGGCAATTCCAGACCAGTTAGTCTGATGTCAGTGTGAGGGCAATTATTAGAAAAAGTCCTGAAGTACAGGACTAGGAAATACTTGGAGAGGTCGGGATGCCAGTATTGATTTGTTTGACAAAGGCCCCACATGGAAGGCTGGTCCAGATGGTCAGAGCCCATGGGATCCAAGGCAAGTTGACAAGTTGGTGAAGGGTTGTCTTCGTAATTGGAAGCCTGTGACCAGTGGTATATGACAGGAATTGGGGCTGCGACCCTTTCTGTTTGTAATATACCTTAATGAATTGACTGTGATTGTATAATAAGAAAGTTTTCAGATGCCATGTAAATTGGTGGTGTTGTTGATATTGATTTTATTTTATTTTATTGTTACATGGACTCAAATACAAAAGTATGTGATGTCAGCTTGGAAGGAGCCATCTGAGGAACAAGGACCGAGGTACAGAATCTTAAGAACAAGATATAAAGAAAGAATAAATTTAACAGTTACACGTTACAGTCATCTTGACCTTTTAGTTTTAAGAAGAAAATAAAGAAATAAATCTGGAAGTTCAATCATTACAGTCTTTCTTAAGTGTTTGGCTACCGTGGGATCATACTTTGAATGATTCACTTCGAGACCAGCAGGCAAGCTGAGGCTGTGCTGGGCTTAAAGACCACCATATACAGCAAAAGACCATCCTGTGAGTCGAGAGACAACCACGCTGGACCATTGAGAGATCGCCATGCTCGGCCAAGAGTCCATCACGCTGGAGTGACAGTCGAGCATTCTGAGCCAAGAGGCCACCACATTAAACTGAGAGCCCAACACGTCAGACCGAGAGTCTGCCTCACCGAGCTAGGAGGTCTCTCTGCCAGGTCAGGACTCTGCCACACCAAGTCAAGAGGCTGCAATACTGGGGCTGCACTGGTCAGACGTCTGGCGAGTGAGGCTTGGAGTCCGTGGCTGGGAGAGAAAAGAAGAGAGAATGACAAAAGAAAAACACAAAAGAAAATAAAAACCAGTGGAAGAAAAAGCAGAAAAGGAAACAGACGGATCAGATGAACTTGGTCTGAAGAGTCCTACTCTGCTGCCATCTTGGATTACTGGGTTTCAGGCTACAGACTGATATTGATCAGCTGGTAATTGAGCAGAACAATGACAGATGGAATTTAATCCTGACAAGTGTAAGGTGATCCAATTTGGGAGGTCTAATAAGGGAAGGATATACACAATGAAAGGCATGTGCCTTGAGTGTCCTAATGCATGAATCACAGAGGGTTGGTCTACAGGTACAACAAGCAATTAGGAAGGTAAATGGAATTTTGTCCTTCATTGCTAAAGGGATTGAGTTTAAAAAGCGGGAAGGTTAGGTTGCAGCTGTACAGGGTGCTGGTGAGGCTACACCTGGAGCACTTTTGGTCTCCTTACTTGAGAAAGGATGTACTGGCACTAGAAGGGGTGCAGAGAAGGTTGACTCCAGGGTTGAGGGTGTTGGCTTATGAGGAGAGACTGAGTAGATTGACATATATTCATTGGAACTTTAAAAAAGCGGTAGCAGACCCGGAAGGCGCGCTAGGTTACCTGGGTAAGGTTTTTTTTCTCTCCCCTTATTTAAACGCGCAGGCGAGTCACCCGAGGCACTACACGAGTAGTGCCTCCCACCCTTCCACCTCCTCTAACCTAATAATAAGACCAATTGTGACTAGCGGGTAAGTGCTGCATTTTCCTTGTTTGTTTCTTTAGATTTAGTTGGTTTTTGTTTTTTTTAAGGAAAGCTTACTTTTAGAGGGATGGCAGTGCAGAGAGGGCAATGTTCCTCTTGCAACATGTATGAGGTGAGGGAAGCCATTAGCGTCCCTGCTGATTACACTTGCAAGAAGTGCACCCATCTCCAGCTCCTCCAAACCCGTGTTAGGGAACTGGAGCTGGAGTTGGATGAACTGCGGATCATTCGGGAGGCAGAGGAGGTCATAGATCGGAGCTATAGGCAAGTAGTTACTCCGAAAGTTCAAGATAGATGGGTGACAGTGAGGGGGAGTGGGAGGAGGAAGACAGTGCAGGGACCCCCTGCGGTCATTCCCCTCAAGAACAAGTATACCGTTTTGGATACTTGTGGGGGGGATGACTTACCAGGGGTAAGCAACGAGGTTCAGGCCTCTGGCACGGAGCCTGGCCCCGTTGCTCAGAAGGGTAGGGTGGAGAAAGGTAGAGCAATTGTTCTTGGGGACTCGATAGTGAGGGGTACAGACAGACGGTTTTGTGGGGGCGACAGGGACTCACGTTTGGTATGTTGCCTCCCAGGTGCAAGGGTACGTGATGTCGCTGATCGTGTTTTCCGGGTCCTTAAGGGGGAGGGGGAGCAGCCCCAGATCGTGGTCCACGTTGGCACCAACGATATAGGTAGGAAGAAGGGTGAGGATGTAAGGCAGGCTTTCAGGGAGCTAGGTTGGAAGCTCAGAGTTAGAACAAACAGAGTTGTAGTCTCTGGTTTGTTACCCGTGCCACGTGATAGAGAGTCGAGGAACAGGGAGAGAGAGCAGTTAAATGCGTGGCTACAGGGATGGTGCAGGAGGGAGGGATTCCGGTTTCTGGATAACTGGGGTCCTTTCTGGGGAAGGTGGGACCTCTATAAAAAGGATGGTCTACACTTGAACCTGAGGGGCACCAGTATCCTTGGGGGGAGGTTTGCTAGTGCTCTTTGGGAGGGTTTAAACTAACTCCGCGGGGGCATGGGAACCAGGACTGTAGCTTTAGGGTACAGGACCTTGAGTGTAGGGAGGTTAGGAATAATGCAGCGATCTCTAAGGAGGGTGCCTGTAACCAGAAAGGTGGATTGAAGTGTGTATACTTCAATGCCAGAAGTATAAGGAATAAGGTAGGTGAACTTGCAGCGTGGGTTGGTACCTGGGACTTCGATGTTGTGGCCATTACAGAGACGTGGGTAGAACAGGGACAAGAATGGCTGTTGCACGTTCCAGGGTTCAAATCTTTTAGTAGGATCAGACATGGGGGTAAAAAAGGGGGAGGCGTGGCATTACTTGTCAAAGACAGTATCACAGCAGTGGAATGGACGATGGAAGAGGACTTGCCATCTGAGGTAGTTTGGGCTGAGGTTAGAAATAGGAAAGGTGAGGTCACCCTGTTAGGTGTTTTCTACAGGCCTCCTAATAGTCCTAGAGAAGTAGAGGATAATATTGCGAGGATGATTCAGGAAAAGAGTGAAGGTAGCAGGGTGGTTGTTATGGGGGACTTTAACTTCCCAGATATTGACTGGGAGAGCTATAGCTCGAGTTCATTAGATGGGTCGGTGTTTGTACAATGTGTGCAGGAGGGTTTCCTGACACAATATGTCGACAGGCCAACAAGAGGGGAGGCTATATTGGATTTGGTTCTAGGTAATGAACCAGGCCAGGTGTTAGACTTGGAGGTAGGTGAGCACTTCGGGGACAGTGACCACAACTCGGTGACTTTTACTTTAGTGATGGAGAGGGATAATCGTGTGCCGCAGGGCAAGAGCTATAGCTGGGGGCAAGGAAATTATGATGCAGTGAGGCATGACTTAGGATGTGTGGATTGGAAAAACAGGCTTCAAGGGAAGAACACTAATGAGATGTGGGGAGTGTTCAAGGAGCAGCTACTGCGTGTCCTCGATAGGTATGTACCAGTCAGGCATGGTGTAAAGGGCCTTGTGAGGCAGCCGTGGTTTAGTAAGGAATTGGAGTCCCTTGTGAAAGGGAAGAAGGCGGCATATGTAAAGATGAGGCGTGAAGGGGCGATTGAGTGTTATAAGGTAGCCAGGAAGGAGCTAAAGAGGGAGCTAAGAGAAGCGAGAAGGGGACATGAAAAGTCTTTAGCTGGTAGGATTAGGGAAAACCCAAAGGCTTTCTATAGGTATGTCAAGAATAAAAGGATGACTAGGGTAGGTATCGGTCCAGTCAAGGATAGTAGTGGGAAGTTGTGTGTGGAGGCGGAGGAGATTGGAGAGACATTAAATCAGTACTTTTCCTCAGTATTCACTCAGGAACAGGACACTGTTGCTGATGTGAATATGGAATCACAAATAATTAGAATGGATGCCCTGGAAATATGCAGGGAAGAGGTTTTGGGAATATTGGAAAGGATGAATATAGATAAGTCTCCTGGGCCTGATGGCATTTACCCCAGGATCCTATGGGAAGCTAGGGAGGAGATAGCAGAGCCATTGGCCTGGATTTTTATGTCGTCGTTGTCAACAGGAATAGTACCAGAGGACTGGAGGATAGCGAATGTGGTCCCATTGTTCAAGAAAGGGAGTAGGGATAGCCCGAGCAACTATAGGCCAGTGAGTCTGACTTCAGTGGTGGGCAAAGTCTTAGAGAGAATGGTAAGGGATAAGATTTATGAACATCTGGGTAGGAATAACATGATCAGGGATAGCCAGCATGGTTTTGTGAAGGGCAGGTCGTGCCTCACAAACCTTATTGAGTTCTTTGAGAAGGTGACCAAGGAAGTGGATGAGGGTAAAGCAGTAGATGTTGTGTATATGGATTTTAGTAAGGCGTTCGATAAGGTTCCCCATGGTAGGCTAATGCTAAAACTTCGGAGGTATGGCATTGAGGATACATTAGAGGTTTGGATTAGGAATTGGCTGGCTGGAAGGAGACAGAGGGTAGTAGTTGATGGATTATGTTCATCTTGGAGTGCAGTTACTAGCGGTGTACCACAAGGATCTGTTTTGGGACCATTGCTTTTTGTTATCTTTATAAATGATCTAGAGGAAGGACTTGAAAGCTGGGTAAGCAAGTTTGCGGATGACACAAAAGTCGGTGGAGTTGTGGATAGTGAGGAAGGAAGTGGTAGGTTACAGCGGGATATAGATAAGTTGCAGAGCTGGGCGGAAATGTGGCAAATGGAATTCAATGTAGCTAAGTGCGAAGTCGTTCACTTTGGTAGGAATAACAAGATGATGGATTACTGGGCTAATGGTAGGCTACTTGGTAGTGTGGATGAGCAGAGGGATCTTGGTGTCCATGTACACAGATCTCTGAAAGTTGCCACCCAGGTAAATAGTGCTGTGAGGAAGGCATATGGTGTACTGGGCTTTATTGGCAGAGGAATTGAGTTCCGGAGTCCTGAGGTCATGTTGCAGTTGTATAAGACTCTGGTGCGGCCTCATCTGGAGTATTGTGTGCAGTTTTGGTCGCCATACTATAGGAAGGATGTGGAAGCTTTAGAACGAGTGCAGAGGAGGTTTACCAGGATGTTGCCTGGAATGGTAGGAAAATCTTATGAGGAAAGGCTGAGGCACTTGGGGCTGTTCTCATTGGAGAAGAGAAGGTTTAGGGGAGATCTGATAGAAGTGTATAAGATGATTAGGGGTTTAGATAGGGTAGATACTAAGAACCTTTTACCGCTAATGGAGTCAGGTGTTACTAGGGGACATAGCTTTAAATTAAGGGGTGGTAGGTATAGGACAGATGTTAGGGGTAGATTCTTCACACAGCGGGTTGTGAGTTCATGGAATGCCCTGCCCGTATCAGTGGTGAACTCTCCTTCTTTATCGTCATTTAAGCGGGTATTGGATAGGCATTTGGAAGTTATTGGGCTAGTATAGGTTAGGTAGGATTCGGTCGGCGCAACATCGAGGGCCGAAGGGCCTGTACTGTGCTGTATCCTTCTATGTTCTATGTTCTAACTTAGAAGAATGAGGGAGATCTTATAGAAACATATAAAATTATGAAGAGAATAGATAAAACAGAAGTAGAGAGAATATTTCCACTGGCAGGTGAAACTTGGACAAGAGGGCATCGCCTCAAAATTAAGGGGAGCAGATTTAGAATTGAATTGAGAAGGAACTTCTTCACCCAGACGGTCAAAATCTATGAAATTCCTTGCCCAATGAAGTAGTTGATGTTTCTTCAATAAACATTTTTAGAGCTCAGATTTATTTTGAAAAATAAAGGAATTAAGAGATAAGATGAGAGCGCAGGTATGTGGAGTTGAGTCCAGGAAAAGATCAGCCATGATCTTATTGCATAGTGGAGCAGGCTCGAAGAGCCAGATGGCCAACTCCTGCTCCTAGTTCTTATGATCTTATGTTCCTTGGGAGTAGTGAGGAACAAAGGGACTTTGGTGTGGAACTCCATCGATCCTGGAAAGTATCAGCACAGCTAGACAGGGTGGTAAAGAAGGCAGATGGGATGCTTGCCATGTACAAATCAGTAACCACTGACACTTGGAATATTTTGAAGCAGTACAAATCAGTAACCAGCAACACTTAGAATATTTTTGAAGCATGACAAATCTGTAACCACTGACACTTAGAATATTTATCAGGCAGTACAAATCAGTAACCAGTGACACTTAGAATATTTTTGAAGCAGCACAAATCAGGAACCACTGACACTAAGAATATTTTTCTTTCAGTGCAAGTCAGTAACCACTGACACTTAGAATATCTTTCAGTCAGTACAAATCAATAAACACTGACACTTGGAATATTTTTGAAGCATTACAAATCAGTAACCACTGACACTTAGAATATTTCTGAAGCAGTACAAATCAGTAATCACTGACACTTAGAATATTTTTGAAGCAGTACAAATCAGTAACCACTGACACTTGGAATATTTTTCAGTCAGTACAAATCAGTAACCAGCGACACTTAGAATATTTTTGAAGCAGCACAAACCAGTAACAACGGACACTTCGAATATTTTTCAGTCAGTGCAAGTCAGTAACCACTGACACTTAGAATATCTTTCGGTCAGTACAAATCAGTAACCACTGACACTTAGAATATTTTTGAAGCAGTACAAATCTGTAACCAGCGACACTTAGAATATTTTTGAAGCAGGACAAATCAGTAACCACTGACACTTGGAATATTTTTCAGTCAGTACAAATCAGTAACCAGCGACAATTAGAATATTTTTGAAGCAGCACAAACCAGTAACCACTGACACTTCGAGTATTTTTCAGTCAGTGCAAGTCAGTAACCACTGACACTTAGAATATCTTTCAGTCAGTACAAATCAATAAACACTGACACTTGGAATATTTTTGAAGCATTACAAATCAGTAACCACTGACACTTAGAATATTTCTGAAGCAGTACAAATCAGTAATCACTGACACTTAGAATATTTTTGAAGCAGTACAAATCAGTAAACAGCGACACTTAGAATATTTTTGAAGCAGCACAAACCAGTAACAACGGACACTTCGAATATTTTTCAGTCAGTGCAAGTCAGTAACCACTGACACTTAGAATATCTTTCGGTCAGTACAAATCAGTAACCACTGACACTTAGAATATTTTTGAAGCAGTACAAATCTGTAACCAGCGACACTTAGAATATTTTTGAAGCAGGACAAATCTGTAACCACTGACATTTAGAATATTTATCAGTCAGTACAAATCAGTAACCACTGACACTTCGAATATTTTTGAAGCAGCTCAAATCAGGAACCACTGACACTTAGAATATTTTTCAGTCAGTGCAAGTCAGTAACCACTGACACTTAGAATATTTATCAATCAGTACAAAGCAGTAACCAGTGACACTTAGAATATTTCTGAAGCAGCACAAATCAGGAACCACTGACACTTGGAATATATTTGAAGCAGTACAAATCAGTAACCAGCGACCCTTAGAATATTTTTGAAGCAGTACAAGACAGTAACCAGCGACCCTTGGAATATTTTAGAAGCAGTACAAATCTTTAACCACTGACACTTAGAATATTTATCAGTCAGTGCAAATCAGTAACCACTGACACTTAGAATATTTTTGAAGCAGCACAAATCTGTAACCACTGACACTTAGAATATTTATCAGTCAGTACAAATCAGTAATCACTGACACTTAGAATATATTTGAAGCAGTACAAATCAGTAACCAGCGACACTTAGAACATTTTTGAAACACGACAAATTTGTAACCACTGCCACTTGGAGTATTTATCAGGAGGTACAAATCAGTACCCAGTAACACTTAGAATATTTTTGAAGCAGTTCAAATCAGGAACCATTGAAACTTAGAATATTTTTCAGTCAGTACAAATCAGTAACCAGCGACACTTGGAATATTTTTGAAACAGGACAAATCAGTAACCACTGGCACTTAGAATATTTTTGAAGCGGCACAAACCAGTAACCACTGACACTTAGAATATTTTTCAGTCAGTACAAATCAGTAACCACTGACACTGAGTATATTTTTGAAGCAGTACAAAACAGTAACCAGCGACACTTAGAATATTTTTCAGTCAGTGCAAATCAGTAACCACTGACACTTAGAATATCTGTCAGTCAGTACAAATCAGTAACCACTGACACTTAGAATACTTTTGAAGCAGTACAAATCTGTAACCACTGACACTTAGAATATTTATCAGTCAGTACAAAGCAGTAACCAGTGACAGTTAGAATATATTTGAAGCAGCACAAGTCAGTAACCAGCGACACTTAGAATATTTTTGAAGCAGGACAAATCTGTAAAAACTGACACTTAGAATATTTAGCAGGTGGTACAAATCAGTAACCAGTGACACTTAGAATATTTTTGAATAGTACAAATCAGTAACCACTGACACTTAGAATATTTCTGAAGCAGTACAAATCAGTAACCAGCGACACTTGGAATATTTTTGAAGCATTACAAATCAGTAACCACTGACACTTAGAATATTTATCAGTCAGTGCAAATCAGTAACCAGTGACACTTAGAATATATTTGAAGCAGTACAAATCAGTAACCAGCGACACTTAGAATATTTTTGAAACACGACAAATTTGTAACCACTGCCACTTGGAGTATTTATCAGGAGGTACAAATCAGTACCCAGTAACACTTAGAATATTTTTGAAGCAGTTCAAATCAGGAACCATTGACACTTAGAATATTTTTCAGTCAGTACAAATCAGTAACCAGCGACACTTAGAATATTTTTGAAACAGGACAAATCAGTAACCACTGGCACTTAGAATATTTTTGAAGCGGCACAAACCAGTAACCACTGACACTTAGAATATTTTTCAGTCAGTACAAATCAGTAACCACTGACACTGAGTATATTTTTGAAGCAGTACAAAACAGTAACCAGCGACACTTAGAATATTTTTCAGTCAGTGCAAATCAGTAACCACTGACACTTAGAATATCTTTCAGTCAGTACAAATCAGTAACCACTGACACTTAGAATATATTTGAAGCAATATAAATCAGTAACCAGCGACACTTAGAATATTTTTGAAGCAGTACAAATCTGTAACCACTGACACTGAGAATATTTATTAGTCAGTACTAATCAGTAACTACTGACACTTGGAATATTTTTGATGCAGTACAAATCAGTAACCAGCGACAATTAGAATATTTTTGAAGCAGCACAAACCAGTAACCACTGACACTTCGAGTATTTTTCAGTCAGTACAAATCAGTAACCAGCGACACTTAGAATATTTTTGAAGCAGTACAAATCAGTAACCAGCGACACTTGGAATAGTTTTGAAGCAATACAAATCAGTAACCAGCGACACTTAGAATATTTTTGAAGCAGGACAAATCTGTAACCACTGACACTTAGAATATTTATCAGTCAGTACAAATCAGTAACCAGTGACACTTCGAATATTTTTGAAGCAGCTCAAATCAGGAACCACTGACACTTAGAATATTTTTCAGTCAGTGCAAGTCAGTAACCACTGAAAATTAGAATATTTATCAATCAGTACAAAGCAGTAACCAGTGACAGTTAGAATATATTTGAAGCAGCACAAATCAGTAACCAGCGACACTTAGAATATTTTTGAAGCAGTACAAATCAGTAACCACTGACACTTAGAATATTTCTGAAGCAGTACAAATCAGTAACCAGCGACACTTAGAATATTTTTGAAGCAGTGCAATCAGTAACCACTGACACATGGAATATTTTTCAGTCAGTTCAAATCAGTAACCATTGACACTTGGAATAGTTTTGAAGCAGTACAAATCAGTAACCAGCGACATTTAGAATATTTTTGAAGCAGTACAAATCTGTAACCACTGACACTTAGAATATTTATCAGTCAGTACAAAGCAGTAACCAGTGACACTTAGAATATTTTTGAAACAGGACAAATCAGTAACCAGCGACACTTGGAGTATTTATAAGTCAGTACAAATCAGTAACCAGTGACACTTAGAATATTTTTGAAGCAGCTCAAATCAGGAACCACTGACACTTAGAATATTTTTCAGTCAGTACAAATCAGGAACCACTGACACTTAGAATATTTTTCAGTCAGTGCAAGTCAGTAACCACTGACACTTAGAATATTTTTGAAGCAGTACAAATCTGTAACCACTGACACTTAGAATATTTATCAGTCAGTGCAAATCAGTAACCAGTGACACTTAGAATATTTTTGAAGCAGTACAAACCAGTAACCAGCGACACTTAGAATATTTTTGAAGCAGTACAAATCAGTAACCAGCGACACTTGGAATAGTTTTGAAGCAGTACAAATCAGTAACCAGTGACACTTCGAATATTTTTGAAGCAGCACAAATCAGTAACCACTGACACTTAGAATATTTCTGAAGCAGTACAAATCAGTAATCACTGACACTTAGAATATTTTTGAAGCAGTACAAATCAGTAACCACTGACACTTGGAATATTTTTCAGTCAGTACAAATCAGTAACCAGCGACACTTAGAATATTTTTGAAGCAGTACAAATCAGTAACCACTGACACTTAGAATATTTTTGAAGCAGTACAAATCAGTAACCACTGACACTTGGAATATTTTACATTCAGTACAAGTCAGTAAACACGGACACTTGGAATATTTTTGAAGCAGTGCAATCAGTAACCACTGACACATGGAATATTTTTCAGTCAGTTCAAATCAGTAACCACTGACACTTAGAATATTTTTCAGTCAGTACAAATCAGTAACCAGTGACACTTAGAATATTTCTGAAGCAGCACAAATCAGTAACCAGTGACACTTAGAATATTTCTGAAGCAGCACAAATCAGGAACCACTGACACTTGGAATAGTTTTGGAGCAGTACAAATCAGTAACCAGCGACACTTAGAATATTTTTGAAGCAGTACAAGACAGTAATCAGCGACACTTAGAATATTTTTGAAGCAGAACAAATCAGTAATCACTGACACTTTGAATATTTTTGAAGCAGTACAAATCTGTAACCACTGACACTTAGAATATTTTTCAGTCAGTACAAGTCAGTAAACACAGACACTTGGAATATTTTTGAAGCAGTGCAATCAGTAACCACTGACACATGGAATATTTTTCAGTCTGTTCAAATCAGTAACCACTGACACTTAGAATATTTTTCAGTCAGTACAAATCAGTAACCAGTGACACTTAGAATACTTCTGAAGCAGCACAAATCAGGAACCACTGACACTTGGAATATATTTGAAGCAGTACAAATCAGTAACCAGCGACACTTAGAATATTTTTGAAGCAGTACAAGACAGTAACCAGCGACACTTGGAATATTTTTGAAGCAGTACAAATCTGTAACCACTGACACTTAGAATATTTATCAGTCAGTACAAATCAGTAACCACTGACACTTAGAATATCTTTCGGTCAGTACAAATCAGTAACCACTGACACTTAGAATATTTTTCAGTCAGTACAAATCAGTAACCAGCGACACTTAGAATATTTTTGAAGCAGTGCAAATCAGTAACCACTGACACTTAGAATATCTTTCCGTCAGTACAAATCAGTAACCACTGACACTTAGAATATTTTTGAAGCAGTACAAGACAGTAACCAGCGACACTTAGAATATTTTTGAAGCAGAACAAATCAGTAATCACTGACACTTAGAATATTTTTGAAGCAGTACAAATCTGTAACCACTGACACTTAGAATATTTTTCAGTCAGTACAAATCAGTAACCACTGACACTTAGAATATCTTTCGGTCAGTACAAATCAGTAACCACTGACACTTAGAATATTTTTCAGTCAGTACAAGTCAGTAAACACGGACACTTGGAATATTTTTGAAGCAGTGCAATCAGTAACCACTGACACATGGAATATTTTTCAGTCAGTTCAAATCAGTAACCACTGACACTTAGAATATTTTTCAGTCAGTACAAATCAGTAACCAGTGACACTTAGAATACTTCTGAAGCAGCACAAATCAGGAACCACTGACACTTGGAATATATTTGAAGCAGTACAAATCAGTAACCACTGACACTTAGAATATTTCTGAAGCAGTACAAATCAGTAATCACTGACACTTAGAATATTTTTGAAGCAGTACAAATCAGTAACCACTGACACTTGGAATATTTTTCAGTCAGTACAAATCAGTAACCAGCGACACTTAGAATATTTTTGAAGCAGCACAAACCAGTAACAACGGACACTTCGAATATTTTTCAGTCAGTGCAAGTCAGTAACCACTGACACTTAGAATATCTTTCGGTCAGTACAAATCAGTAACCACTGACACTTAGAATATTTTTGAAGCAGTACAAATCTGTAACCAGCGACACTTAGAATATTTTTGAAGCAGGGCAAATCAGTAACCACTGACACTTGGAATATTTTTCAGTCAGTACAAATCAGTAACCAGCGACAATTAGAATATTTTTGAAGCAGCACAAACGAGTAACCACTGACACTTCGAGTATTTTTCAGTCAGTGCAAGTCAGTAACCACTTACACTTAGAATATCTTTCAGTCAGTACAAATCAATAAACACTGACACTTGGAATATTTTTGAAGCATTACAAATCAGTAACCACTGACACTTAGAATATTTCTGAAGCAGTACAAATCAGTAATCACTGACACTTCGAATATTTTTGAAGCAGTACAAATCAGTAAACAGCGACACTTCGAATATTTTTGAAGCAGCACAAACCAGTAACAACGGACACTTCGAATATTTTTCAGTCAGTGCAAGTCAGTAACCACTGACACTTAGAATATCTTTCGGTCAGTACAAATCAGTAACCACTGACACTTAGAATATTTTTGAAGCAGTACAAATCTGTAACCAGCGACACTTAGAATATTTTTGAAGCAGGACAAATCTGTAACCACTGACATTTAGAATATTTATCAGTCAGTACAAATCAGTAACCACTGACACTTCGAATATTTTTGAAGCAGCTCAAATCAGGAACCACTGACACTTAGAATATTTTTCAGTCAGTGCAAGTCAGTAACCACTGACACTTAGAATATTTATCAATCAGTACAAAGCAGTAACCAGTGACACTTAGAATATTTCTGAAGCAGCACAAATCAGGAACCACTGACACTTGGAATATATTTGAAGCAGTACAAATCAGTAACCAGCGACCCTTAGAATATTTTTGAAGCAGTACAAGACAGTAACCAGCGACCCTTGGAATATTTTAGAAGCAGTACAAATCTTTAACCACTGACACTTAGAATATTTATCAGTCAGTGCAAATCAGTAACCACTGACACTTAGAATATTTTTGAAGCAGCACAAATCTGTAACCACTGACACTTAGAATATTTATCAGTCAGTACAAATCAGTAATCACTGACACTTAGAATATATTTGAAGCAGTACAAATCAGTAACCAGCGACACTTAGAACATTTTTGAAACACGACAAATTTGTAACCACTGCCACTTGGAGTATTTATCAGGAGGTACAAATCAGTACCCAGTAACACTTAGAATATTTTTGAAGCAGTTCAAATCAGGAACCATTGACACTTAGAATATTTTTCAGTCAGTACAAATCAGTAACCAGCGACACTTGGAATATTTTTGAAACAGGACAAATCAGTAACCACTGGCACTTAGAATATTTTTGAAGCGGCACAAACCAGTAACCACTGACACTTAGAATATTTTTCAGTCAGTACAAATCAGTAACCACTGACACTGAGTATATTTTTGAAGCAGTACAAAACAGTAACCAGCGACACTTAGAATATTTTTCAGTCAGTGCAAATCAGTAACCACTGACACTTAGAATATCTGTCAGTCAGTACAAATCAGTAACCACTGACACTTAGAATACTTTTGAAGCAGTACAAATCTGTAACCACTGACACTTAGAATATTTATCAGTCAGTACAAAGCAGTAACCAGTGACAGTTAGAATATATTTGAAGCAGCACAAGTCAGTAACCAGCGACACTTAGAATATTTTTGAAGCAGGACAAATCTGTAAAAACTGACACTTAGAATATTTAGCAGGTGGTACAAATCAGTAACCAGTGACACTTAGAATATTTTTGAATAGTACAAATCAGTAACCACTGACACTTAGAATATTTCTGAAGCAGTACAAATCAGTAACCAGCGACACTTGGAATATTTTTGAAGCATTACAAATCAGTAACCACTGACACTTAGAATATTTATCAGTCAGTGCAAATCAGTAACCAGTGACACTTAGAATATATTTGAAGCAGTACAAATCAGTAACCAGCGACACTTAGAATATTTTTGAAACACGACAAATTTGTAACCACTGCCACTTGGAGTATTTATCAGGAGGTACAAATCAGTACCCAGTAACACTTAGAATATTTTTGAAGCAGTTCAAATCAGGAACCATTGACACTTAGAATATTTTTCAGTCAGTACAAATCAGTAACCAGCGACACTTAGAATATTTTTGAAACAGGACAAATCAGTAACCACTGGCACTTAGAATATTTTTGAAGCGGCACAAACCAGTAACCACTGACACTTAGAATATTTTTCAGTCAGTACAAATCAGTAACCACTGACACTGAGTATATTTTTGAAGCAGTACAAAACAGTAACCAGCGACACTTAGAATATTTTTCAGTCAGTGCAAATCAGTAACCACTGACACTTAGAATATCTTTCAGTCAGTACAAATCAGTAACCACTGACACTTAGAATATATTTGAAGCAATACAAATCAGTAACCAGCGACACTTAGAATATTTTTGAAGCAGTACAAATCTGTAACCACTGACACTTCGAGTATTTTTCAGTCAGTACAAATCAGTAACCAGCGACACTTAGAATATTTTTGAAGCAGTACAAATCAGTAACCAGCGACACTTGGAATAGTTTTGAAGCAATACAAATCAGTAACCAGCGACACTTAGAATATTTTTGAAGCAGGACAAATCTGTAACCACTGACACTTAGAATATTTATCAGTCAGTACAAATCAGTAACCAGTGACACTTCGAATATTTTTGAAGCAGCTCAAATCAGGAACCACTGACACTTAGAATATTTTTCAGTCAGTGCAAGTCAGTAACCACTGAAAATTAGAATATTTATCAATCAGTACAAAGCAGTAACCAGTGACAGTTAGAATATATTTGAAGCAGCACAAATCAGTAACCAGCGACACTTAGAATATTTTTGAAGCAGTACAAATCAGTAACCACTGACACTTAGAATATTTCTGAAGCAGTACAAATCAGTAACCAGCGACACTTAGAATATTTTTGAAGCAGTGCAATCAGTAACCACTGACACATGGAATATTTTTCAGTCAGTTCAAATCAGTAACCATTGACACTTGGAATAGTTTTGAAGCAGTACAAATCAGTAACCAGCGACATTTAGAATATTTTTGAAGCAGTACAAATCTGTAACCACTGACACTTAGAATATTTATCAGTCAGTACAAAGCAGTAACCAGTGACACTTAGAATATTTTTGAAACAGGACAAATCAGTAACCAGCGACACTTGGAGTATTTATAAGTCAGTACAAATCAGTAACCAGTGACACTTAGAATATTTTTGAAGCAGCTCAAATCAGGAACCACTGACACTTAGAATATTTTTCAGTCAGTGCAAGTCAGTAACCACTGACACTTAGAATATTTTTGAAGCAGTACAAATCTGTAACCACTGACACTTAGAATATTTATCAGTCAGTGCAAATCAGTAACCAGTGACACTTAGAATATTTTTGAAGCAGTACAAACCAGTAACCAGCGACACTTAGAATATTTTTGAAGCAGTACAAATCAGTAACCAGCGACACTTGGAATAGTTTTGAAGCAGTACAAATCAGTAACCAGTGACACTTCGAATATTTTTGAAGCAGCACAAATCAGTAACCACTGACACTTAGAATATTTCTGAAGCAGTACAAATCAGTAATCACTGACACTTAGAATATTTTTGAAGCAGTACAAATCAGTAACCACTGACACTTGGAATATTTTTCAGTCAGTACAAATCAGTTACCCCTGACACTTTGAAAATTGGACACACAGACTACACTTATCTATATTATACACAGGGACTGCTGCTCTCTGTATTATGCACAGGGAAAGTTGTTCTCTAAATTATACACAGTGATTCATATTCCCTATATTGTACACAGGAACTGCTGTTCGACAAATATTACAAATGAACTGCTGTTCTCTATAGTTTACACAGGATCTGCTGTGCTTGAAATTGTGCACAGGCACTGCTGTTCTCTATATTGTACACCAGTCTGCTGTTCTTTATATTTGACCCAGGGTCTGCTGCTCTCGACAATAGACACAGGGACTGCTGTTCTCTGTATTATGGACAGCGACTGCTGCTCTCCGTATTATGCACAGGGAAATCTTTTTTCTATACTATACACAGTGATTCATATTCTCTATATTGAAAACATGGGCTGCGGTTTTCTGTATCATACACAGAGACTGCTGTTCTCTTCATTAAACGCAGGGATTCATGTTCTTTCCATTAATAACAATGTGTGCTGTTCTCCACATTGTACACAGGGACTGCTGTTCTTTATATAATGCACAGGCCATGCTGTTCTCTGAAATAGACACAGGCACAACTATTTTCTATGTGATACACAGACTGCTGTACTCATTATTAAATACAGGAACTGATGTTCTTAACATTGTACAGAGTGACTGCTTTTCTGCATATTATGCACAAGGACTCTGTATTATACAGAGGTACTGCTGTTCTCTATATTATACACAGGGACTGCTGTTTTCTGTACTGGACAGAGGGATTGCTGTTCTCTATATTGTATACATGATTGTTGTTGTCTGTATTGCACATGGGAATGCTGTTCTTTAAAATAGACAGAGGGACTGTTGTTCTCTATATTATACACAGTGACTTCTGCTCTCTATATTACACTCGGAGATAGCTGTTCTCACTATTTTACACAATGACTCATGTTCTCTATATTGTACACAGGGACTGCTGTTCTCTATATTATGTACAGACACCGGTATGCTCTACTTTACACACAGGGACGGCTGTTCTCTTCATTAAACACAGGCAATCATGTTCTTTTTATGAGACAGCAGATGCTGTTCTCAATATAATACTCTTCTTTAAAATTGACAGAGGGACTGCTGTTATATTATATACAGGGACTTCTGCTCTCTATATTACACACATGGATAGCTGCTCTCTATATTATGCACAATGATTCATGTTCTCTATATTGTACAGAGGGACTGCTGGTCTCTAAGATAGACACTGGAATGCTGTCCTCTATATTATGCACAGGGATAGATGTTCTCTATATTATACACAGACACTGGTGTTCTCTATATTAGACACAGGGATAGCTGTTCTGCGTACTGTTCTATAGTAGCTGTTCTATATTATGCATACTGACACATATTTTATACCTTGTACACAGGGACTGCTGTTCTCTACATTACATACAGACACTGGTGTTCTCTCTATTATTCCAAGGACGGCTGTTCTCTTTATTAAACACAGGAAAGCATGTTCTTTATGTTAGACACAGCATCTTCTGATTACTATATTATAAACAGGCAGTCATGTTATTTTGATGAGACACAGTGTCTGCTGTTCTCCATATTAAACACAGGTATTGCTGTTCTTTATATTTTGGGCACTGCTGTACTCCGAAATAGACACAGTGACTGCTCTTTTCTATGTTAGACACAAAGACTGCTGTTCTCATTATTAAACACAGGGACTGCTGCTCTTGACATTGGACACAGAGACCGCATTTCTCTATATTATACAAGGGACAGCTGTTCTCTATACTATTTATACTCTATATTGTACACAGGAACTGCTGTCCTACATATATTACAAATGAACTGCTGTTCTCCACAGTTTACTCAGAATCTGCTGGGCTTGAAATTGTGCACTGGCACTACTGTTCTCTATATTGTACACCAGTCTGCTGTTCTTTATATTTTACCCATAAAGGGTCTGCTGCTCTCGACAATAGACACAGGGACTGCTGTCCTCTATATTATGGACAGGGACTGCTGCTCTCTGTATTACGCACAGGGAAATCTTTTCTCTATACTATACACAGTGATTCATATTCTCTATATTGAAAACATGGGCTGCCGTTTTCTGTATTATACACAGGGACGGCTGTTCGCTTCATTAAACGCAGGGATTCATGTTCTTTTCACTGGAAACAATGTGTGCTGTTCTCCACATTGTACACAGGGACTGCTGTTCTTTATATAATGCACAGGCCATGCTGTTCTCTGAAATAGACACAGGGACAACTATTTTCTATGTTGTACACAGACTGCTGTACTCATTATTAATCACAGGAACTGCTTTTCCAGACATGGTACAGAGAGACTGCTTTTCTGCATATTATGCACAAGGACTCTGTATTATACAGAGGAACTGCTGTTTTCTGTACTGGACAGAGGGATTGCTGTTCTCTATATTGTATACATGATCGTTGTTGTCTGTATTGCACATGGGAATGCTGTTCTTTAAAATAGACAGAGGGACTGTTGTTCTCTATGTTATACACAGTGACTTCTGCTCTTTATATTACACACGGAGATAGCTGTTCTCACTATTTCACACAGTGACTCATGTTCTCTATCTTGTACACAAGGACTGCTGTTCTCTATATTATGTGCAGACACCGGTATTCTCTACGTTATACACAGGGACGGCTGTTCTCTTCATTAAACACAGGCAATCATGTTCTTTTTATGTGACACAGATGCTGTTCTCAATATGATACTCTTCTTTAAAATTGACAGAGGGACTGCTGTCATATTATACACAGGGACTTCTGCTCTCTATATTACACACATGGATAGCTGCTCTCTATATTATGCACAATGATTCATGTTCTCTATATTGTACAGAGGGACTGCTGGTCTCTAAGATAGACACTGGAATGCTGTCCTCTATATTATGCACAGGGATAGATGTTCTCTATATTATACACAGACACTGGTGTTCTCTATATTAGACACAGGGATAGCTGTTCTCTATATTATGCAGACTGACTCATATTTTCTACCTTGTACACAGTAACTGCTGTTCTCTACATGACATACAGACACTGGTGTTCTCCCTATTATTCCAGGGACGGCTGTTCTCTTTATTAAACACAGGAAAGCATGTTCTTTATGTTAGACACAGCATCTTCTGATTTCTATTTTATACACAGGCAGTCTTGTTATTTTGATGAGACACAGTGTCTGCTGTTTTCCATATTGAACACAGGTATTGCTGTTCTTTATATTTTGGACACTGCTGTTCTCTGAAATAGACACAGGGATTGCTCTTTTCTAAGTTAGACACAAAGACTGCTGTTCTCATTATTAAACACAGGGACTGCTGCTCTTGACATTGGACACAGAGACTGCATTTCTCTATATTATACAAGGGACAGCTGTTCTCTATACTATTTATAATGTATATTATACACAGGGACTGCTGCTCTCTATATTATGCACAAGGAAAGTTGTTCTCTAAATTATACACAGTGATTCATATTCCCTATATTGCACACAGGAACTGCTGTTCTACATATATTACAAATGAACTGCTGTTCTCTATAGTTTACACAGAATCTGCTGTGCTTGAAATTGTGCACAGGCACTACTGTTCTCTATATTGTACACCAGCCTGCTGTTCTTTATATTTTACCCAGGGTCTGCTGCTCTCGACAATAGACACAGGGACTGCTGTCCTCTATATTATGGACAGGGACTGCTGCTCTCTGTATTACGCACAGGGAAATCTTTTCTCTATACTATACACAGTGATTCATATTCTCTATATTGAAAACATGGGCTGCCGTTTTCTGTATTATACACAGGGACGGCTGTTCTCTTCATTAAACGCAGGGATTCATGTTCTTTTCATTAGAAACAATGTGTGCTGTTCTCCACATTGTTCACAGGGACTGCTGTTCTTTATATAATGCACAGGCCATGCTGTTCTCTGAAATAGACGCAGGGACAACTATTTTCTATGTTGTACACAGACTGCTGTACTCATTATTAATCACAGGAACTGCTGTTCTTGACTTTGCACAGGGAGACTGCTTTTCTGCATATTATGCGCAAGGACTCTGTATTATACAGAGGGACTGCTGTTCTCTATATTATACACAGGGACTGCTGTTTTCTGTACTGGACAGAGGGATTGCTGTTCTCTATATTGTATACATGATCATTGTTATCTGTATTGCACATGGGAATGCTGTTCTTTAAAATCGACAGAGGGACTGTTGTTCTCTATATTATACACAGTGACTTCTGCTCTCTATATTACACACGGAGATAGCTGTTCTCACTATTTTGCACAGTGACTCATGTTCTCTATATTGTACACAGGGACTGCTGTTCTCTATATTATGTACAGACACCGGTATTCTGTACGTTATACACAGGGACGGCTGTTCTCTTCATTAAACACAGGCAAACATGTTCTTTTTATGAGACAGTAGATGCTGTTCTCAACACTTCTTTAAAATTGACAGAGGGACTGCTGTTATATTATACACAGGGACTTCTGCTCTCTATATTACACACATGGATAGCTGCTAGAGAGCACAATATTATGCACAATGATTCATGTTCTCTATATTGTACAGAGGGACTGCTGGTCTCTAAGATAGACACTGGAATGCTGTCCTCTATATTTTGCACATGGATAGCTGTTCTCTACACTGTTGTTCTCTATATTAGACACAGGGATAGCTGTTCTCTATATTATGCATTCTAAATCATATTTTCTACCTTGTACACAGGGACTGCTGTTCTCTACATTACATACAGACACTGGTGTTCTCTCTATTATTCCAGGGATGGCTGTTCTCTTTATTAAACACAGGAAAACATGTTCTTTATGTTAGACACAGCATCTTCTGATTACTATATTATACACAGGCAGTCATGTTATTTTGATGAGACACAGTGTCTGCTGTTCTCCATATTGAACACAGGGATTGCTGTTCTTTAGATATTGGGCACTGCTGTTCTCTGAAATAGACATAGTGGCTGCTCTTTTCTATGTTAGACACAAAGACTGCTGTTCTCATTATTAAACTCAGGGACTGCTGCACTTGACATTGGACACACAGACTGCATTTATCTATATTATACAAGGGACAGCCGTTCTCTATACTATTTATATTGTATATTATACACAGGGACTGCTGCTCTCTATATTATGCACAGGGAAAGTTATTCTCTAAATAATACACAGTGATTCATATTCCCTGTATTGTACACAGGAACTGCTGTTCGACATATATTACAAAAGAACTGCTGTTCTCTGCACTTTACACAGAATCTGCTGTGCTTGCAATTGTGCACAGGCACTACTGTTCTCTATATTGTACACCAGTCTGCTTGTTCTTTATATTTGACGCAGGGTCTGCTGCTCTCGAAAATAGACACAGGGACTGCTGTCCTCTATATTATGGACAGGGACAGCTGCTCTCTGTATTACGCACAGGGAAATCTTTTCTCTATACTATACACAGTGATTCATATTCTCTATATTGAAAACATGGGCTGCCGTTTTCTGTATTATACACAGGGACGGCTGCTCTCTTCGTTAAACGCAGGGAATCATGTTCTTTTCTTTAATAACAATGTGTGCTGTTTAATAACATTGTACACAGGGCCAGCTGTTCCTTATATAATGCACTGGCCGTGCTGTTCTCTGAAATTGACACAGGCACAAATATTTTCTATGTTATACACAGACTGCTGTACTCATTATTAAACACAGGAACTGCTGTTGTTAACATTGTACAGAGAGACTGCTTTTCTGCATATTATGCACAAGGACTCTATAATACAGAGGGACTGCTGTTCTCTATATTATACACAGGGACTGCTGTTTTCTGTACTGGACAGAGGGATTGCTGTTCTCTATATTGTATACATGATCGTTGTTGTCTGTATTGCACATGGGAATGCTGTTCTTTAAAATAGACAGAGGGACTGTTGTTCTCTATATTATACACAGTGACTTCTGCTCTCTATATTACACCCGGAAATAGCTGTTCTCACTATTTTACACAGTGACTCATGTTCTCTATCTTGTACACAGGGACTGCTGTTCTCTATATTATGTACAGACACCGGTATTCTCTACGTGTTCACAGGGAGGGCTGTTCTCTTCATTAAACACAGGCGATCATGTTCTTTTTATGAGACAGCAGATGCTGTTCTCAATGTAATACTCTTCTTTAAAATTGACAAAGGGATTGATGTTATGTTATACACAGGGACTTCTGCTCTCTATATTACACACATGGATAGCTGCTCTCTATATTATGCACAATGATTCATGTTCTCTATATTGTACAGAGGGACTGCTGGTCTCTAAGATAGACACTGGAATGCTGTCCTCTATATTATGCACAGGGATAGATGTTCTCTATATTATACACAGACACTGGTGTTCTCTATATTAGACACAGGGATAGCTGTTCTCCATATTATGCATACTGACTCATATTTTCTACCTTGTACACAGGGACTGCTGTTCTCTACATGACATAGAGGAACACAGGAACTGCTGCACTTGACATTGGCCACACAGACTGCATTTCTCTGTATTATACAAGGGAAAGTTTTTCTCTAAAATATACACAGTGATTCATATTCCCTATATTGTACACAGGAACTGCTGTTCTACATATAATACAAATGAACTGTTGTTCTCTATAGTTTACACAGAATCTGCTGTGCTTGAAATTGTGCACAGGCACTACTGTTCTCTATATTCATGTTCCTTTCATTAGAAACAATGTGTGCTGTTCTCCACATTGTACACAGGGACTGCTGTTCTTTATATAATGCACAGGCCATGCTGTTCCCTGAAATAGACACAGGCACAACTATTTTCTATGTTATGCTGTACTCATTATTAAACACAGGTTCTGCTGTTCTTAACATTGTACAGAGAGACTGCTTTTCTGCATATTATGCACAAGGACTCTGTATTATACAGAGGGACTGCTGTTCTCTATGTAATACACAGGGACTGCTGTTTTCTGTACTGGACAGAGGGATTGCTGTTCTCTATATTGTATACATGATCGTTGTTGTCTGTATTGCACATGGGAATGCTGTTCTTTAAAATAGACAGAGGGACTGTTGTTCTCTATATTATACACAGTGACTTCTGCTCTCTATATTACACACGGAGATAGCTGTTCTCACTATTTTACACAGTGACTCATGTTCTCTATCTTGTACACAGGGACTGATGTTCTCTATATTATGTACAGACACCGGTATTCTCTACGTTATACACAGGGAGGGCTGTTCTCTTCATTAAACACAGGCAAACATGTTCTTTTTATGAGACAGCAGATGCTGTACTCAATATGATACTCTTCTTTAAAATTAACAGAGGGACTGCTGTCATATTATACACAGGGACTTCTGCTCTCTATATTACACACATGGATAGCTGCTCTCTATATTATGCACAATGATTCATGTTCTCTATATTGTACAGAGGGACTGCTGGTCTCTAAGATAGACACTGGAATGCTGTCCTCTATATTATGCACAGGGATAGATGTTCTCTAAATTATACGCAGTGTTTCATATTCACTATATTGTACACAGGAACTGCTGTTCGACATATATTACAAATGAACTGCTGTTCTCAATAGTTTACACAGAATCTGCTGTGCTTGAAATTGTGCACAGGCACTGCTGTTCTCTATGTTGTACACCAGTCTGCTGTTCTTTATATTTGACCCAGGGTCTGCTGCTCTCGAAAATAGACACAGGAACTGCTGTCCTCTATATTATGGACAGGGACTGCTGCTCTCTGTATTATGCACAGGGAAATCTTTTCTCTATACTATACACAGTGATTCATATTCTCTATATTGAAAACATGGGCTGCCATTTTCTGTATTATACACAGGTACAGCTGTTCTCTTCATTAAACGCAGGGATTCATGTTCTTTTCACTGGAAACAATGTGTGCTGTTCTCCACATTGTACACAGGGACTGCTGTTCTTTATATAATGCACAGGCCATGCTGTTCCCTGAAATAGACACAGGGACAACTATTTTCTATGTTGTACACAGACTGCTGTACTCATTATTAAACACAGGAACTGCTGTTCTTGACATGGTACAGAGAGACTGCTTTTCTGCATATTATGCACAAGGACTCTGTGTTATACAGAGGGACTGCTGTTCTCTATATAATACACAGGGACTGCTGTTTTCTGTACTGGACAGAGGGATTGCTGTTCTCTATATTGTATACATGATCGTTGTTGTCTGTATTGCTCATGGGAATACTGTTCTTTAAAATCGACAGAGGGACTGTTGTTCTCTATATTATACACAGTGACTTCTGCTCTCTATATTACACACGGAGATAGCTGTTCTCACTATTTTACACAGTGACTCATGTTCTCTATATTGTACACAGGGACTTCTGCTCTCTATATTACACACGGAGATAGCTGTTCTCCCTATTTTACACAGTGACTCATGTTCTCTATATTGTACACAGGGACTGCTATTCTCTATATTATGTACAGACACCGGTATTATCTACGTTATACACAGGGACGGCTGTTCTCTTCATTAAACACATGCAATCATGTTCTTTTTAAGAGACAGCAGATGCAGTTCTCAATATAATACTCTTCTTTAAAATTGACAGAGGGACTGCTGTTATCTTATCCACAGGGACTTCTGCTCTCTATATTACCCACATGTATAGCTGCTCTCTATATTATGCACAATGATTCATGTTGTCTATACTGTACAGAGGGACTACTGGTCTCTAAGATAGACACTGGAATGCTGTCCTCTATATTTTGGAAAGGGATAGATGTTCTCTATATTATACACAGACACTGGTGTTCTCTATATTCGACACAGGGATAGCTGTTCTCTATATTATGCATACTGACTCATATTTTCTACCTTGTACACAGGGACTGCTGTTCTCTACATGACATACAGACACTGGTGTTCTCTCTATTATTCCATGGACGGCTGTTCTCTTTATTAAACCCAGGAAAGCATGTTCTTTATGTTAGACACAGCATCTTCTGATTACTATATTATACACAGGCAGTCTTGTTATTTTGATGAGACACAGTGTCTGCTGTTCTCCATATTGAACACAGGGATTGCTGTTCTTTATATTTTGGACACTGCTGTTTTCTGAAATAGACGCAGGGGCTGCTCTTTTCTATGTTAGACACAAAGACTGCTGTTCTCATTATTAAACACAGGGACTGCTGCACTTGACATTGGACACAGAGACTGCATTTCTCTATATTATACAAGGGACAGCTGTTCTCTATACTATTTATAGTGTATATTATACACAGGGACTGCTGCTCTCTATATTATGCACAGGGAAAGTTGTTCTCAAAATTATACACAGTGATTCATATTCCCTATATTGTACACAGGAACTGCTGTTCGACATATATTACAAATGAACTGCTGTTCTCTGCACTTTTCACAGAATCTGCTGTGCTTGCAATTGTGGGCAGGCACTGCTGTTCTCTATATTGTACACCAGTCTGCTGTTCTTTATATTTTACCCAGGGTCTGCTGCTCTCGAAAATAGACACAGGAACTGCTGTCCTCTATATTATGGATAGGGACAGCTGCTCTCCGTATTATGCACAGGAAAATCTTTTCTCTATACTATACACAGTGATTCATATTCTCTATATTGAAAACATGGGCTGCCATTTTCTGTATCATACACAGAGACTGCTGTTCTCTTCATTAAACGCAGGGATTCATGTTCTTTTCACTGGAAACAATGTGTGCTGTTCTCCATATTGTACACAGGGACTGCTGTTCTTTATATAATGCACAGGCCATGCTGTTCCCTGAAATAGACACAGGGACAACTATTTTCTATGTTGTACACAGACTGCTGTACTCATTATTAAACACAGGAACTGCTGTTCTTGACATGGTACAGAGAGACTGCTTTTCTGCATATTATGCACAAGGACTCTGTGTTATACAGAGGGACTGCTGTTCTCTATATAATACACAGGGACTGCTGTTTTCTGTACTGGACAGAGGGATTGCTGTTCTCTATATTGTATACATGATCGTTGTTGTCTGTATTGCTCATGGGAATACTGTTCTTTAAAATCGACAGAGGGACTGTTGTTCTCTATATTATACACAGTGACTTCTGCTCTCTATATTACACACGGAGATAGCTGTTCTCACTATTTTACACAGTGACTCATGTTCTCTATATTGTACACAGGGACTGCTGTTCTCTATATTATGTACAGACACCGGTATTATCTACGTTATACGCAGGGACGGCTGTTCTCTTCATTAAACACAGGCAATCATGTTCTTTTTAAGAGACAGCAGATGCAGTTCTCAATTAAATACTCTTCTTTAAAATTGACAGAGGGACTGCTGTTATCTTATCCACAGGGACTTCTGCTCTCTATATTACACACATGGATAGCTGCTCTCTATATTATGCACAATGATTCATGTTCTCTATATTGTACAGAGGGACTGCTGGTCTCTAAGATAGACACTGGAATGCTGTCCTCTATATTTTGGAAAGGGATAGATGTTCTCTATATTATACACAGACACTGGTGTTCTCTATATTCGACACAGGGATAGCTGTTCTCTATATTATGCATACTGACTCATATTTTCTACCTTGTACACAGGGACTGCTGTTCTCTACATGACATACAGACACTGGTGTTCTCTCTATTATTCCATGGACGGCTGTTCTCTTTATTAAACCCAGGAAAGCATGTTCTTTATGTTAGACACAGCATCTTCTGATTACTATATTATACACAGGCAGTCTTGTTATTTTGATGAGACACAGTGTCTGCTGTTCTCCATATTGAACACAGGGATTGCTGTTCTTTATATTTTGGACACTGCTGTTTTCTGAAATAGACGCAGGGGCTGCTCTTTTCTATGTTAGACACAAAGACTGCTGTTCTCATTATTAAACACAGGGACTGCTGCACTTGACATTGGACACAGAGACTGCATTTCTCTATATTATACAAGGGACAGCTGTTCTCTATACTATTTATAGTGTATATTATACACAGGGACTGCTGCTCTCTATATTATGCACAGGGAAAGTTGTTCTCAAAATTATACACAGTGATTCATATTCCCTATATTGTACACAGGAACTGCTGTTCGACATATATTACAAATGAACTGCTGTTCTCTGCACTTTTCACAGAATCTGCTGTGCTTGCAATTGTGGGCAGGCACTGCTGTTCTCTATATTGTACACCAGTCTGCTGTTCTTTATATTTTACCCAGGGTCTGCTGCTCTCGAAAATAGACACAGGAACTGCTGTCCTCTATATTATGGATAGGGACAGCTGCTCTCCGTATTATGCACAGGAAAATCTTTTCTCTATACTATACACAGTGATTCATATTCTCTATATTGAAAACATGGGCTGCCGTTTTCTGTATCATACACAGAGACTGCTGTTCTCTTCATTAAACGCAGGGATTCATGTTCTTTTCACTGGAAACAATGTGTGCTGTTCTCCATATTGTACACAGGGACTGCTGTTCTTTATATAATGCACAGGCCATGCTGTTCCCTGAAATAGACACAGGGACAACTATTTTCTATGTTGTACACAGACTGCTGTACTCATTATTAAACACAGGAACTGCTGTTCTTGACATGGTACAGAGAGACTGCTTTTCTGCATATTATGCACAAGGACTCTGTGTTATACAGAGGGACTGCTGTTCTCTATATAATACACAGGGACTGCTGTTTTCTGTACTGGACAGAGGGATTGCTGTTCTCTATATTGTATACATGATCGTTGTTGTCTGTATTGCTCATGGGAATACTGTTCTTTAAAATCGACAGAGGGACTGTTGTTCTCTATATTATACACAGTGACTTCTGCTCTCTATATTACACACGGAGATAGCTGTTCTCACTATTTTACACAGTGACTCATGTTCTCTATATTGTACACAGGGACTGCTGTTCTCTATATTATGTACAGACACCGGTATTATCTACGTTATACGCAGGGACGGCTGTTCTCTTCATTAAACACAGGCAATCATGTTCTTTTTAAGAGACAGCAGATGCAGTTCTCAATTAAATACTCTTCTTTAAAATTGACAGAGGGACTGCTGTTATCTTATCCACAGGGACTTCTGCTCTCTATATTACACACATGGATAGCTGCTCTCTATATTATGCACAATGATTCATGTTCTCTATATTGTACAGAGGGACTGCTGGTCTCTAAGATAGACACTGGAATGCTGTCCTCTATATTTTGGACAGGGATAGATGTTCTCTATATTATACACAGACACTGGTGTTCTCTATATTCGACACAGGGATAGCTGTTCTCTATATTATGCATACTGACTCATATTTTCTACCTTGTACACAGGGACTGCTGTTCTCTACATGACATACAGACACTGGTGTTCTCTCTATTATTCCAGGGACGGCTGTTCTCTTTATTAAACACAGGAAAGCATGTTCTTTATGTTAGACACAGCATCTTCTGATTACTATATTGTACACAGGCAGTCTTGTTATTTTGATGAGACACAGTGCCTGCTGTTCTCCATATTGAACACAGGTATTGCTGTTCTTTATATTTTGGACACTGCTGTTTTCTGAAATAGACGCAGGGGCTGCTCTTTTCTATGTTAGACACAAAGACTGCTGTTCTCATTATTAAACACAGGGACTGCTGCACTTGACAAAGTGCTGAGAGAATGCTTTTCTGCATATTATGCACAAGGACTCTGTATTATACAGAGGGACTGCTGTTCTCTATATTATACACAGGGACTGCTGTTTTCTGTACTGGATATAGGGATTGCTGTTCTCTATATTGTATACATGATCGTTGTTGTCTGTATTGCACATGGGAATGCTGTTCATTAAAATAGACAGAGGGACTGTTGTTCTCTATATTATACACAGTGACTTCTGCTCTCTATATTACACACATGGATAGCTGCTCTCTATATTATTCCTGTTCAGAGGGACTACTGGTCTCTAAGATAGACACTGGAATGCTGTCCTCTATATTTTGGACAGGGATAGATGTTCTCTATATTATACACAGACACTGGTGTTCTCTATATTCGACACAGGGATAGCTGTTCTCTATATTATGCATACTGACTCATATTTTCTACCTTGTACACAGGGACTGCTGTTCTCTATATTATGTACTGACACCGGTATTCTCTACGTGTTCACAGGGACGGCTGTTCTCTTCATTAAACACAGGCGATCATGTTCTTTTTATGAGACAGCAGATGCTGTTCTCAATGTAATACTCTTCTTTAAAATTGACAGAGGGACTGCTGTTATATTATACACAGGGACTTCTGCTCTCTATATTACACACATGGATAGCTGTTCTCTATATTATGCACAATGATTCATGTTCTCTGTATTTTACAGAGGGACTGCTGGTCTCTAAGATAGACACTGGAATGCTGTCCTCTATATTATGCACAGGGACTTCTGCTCTCTATATTACACACATAGATAGCTGCTCTCTATATTATGCACAATGATTCATGTTCTCTATATTGTACAGAGGGACTGCTGGTCTCTAAGATAGACACTGGAATGCTGTCCTCTATCTCATGCACAGGGATAGCTGTTCTCTATATTATACACAGACACTGGTGTTCTCTAAATTAGACACAGGGATAGCTGTTCTCTATATTATGCATTCTAAATCATATTTTCTACCTTGTACACCATGACTGCTGTTCTCTACATTACATACAGACACTGGTGTTCTCTCTATTATTCCAGGGACGGCTGTTCTTTTTATTAAACACAGGAAAGCATGTTCTTTATGTTAGACACAGCATCTTCTGATTACTATATTATAAACAGGCAGTCATGTTATTTTGATGAGACACAGTGTCTGTGTTCTCCATATTGAACACAGGGATTGCTGTTCTTTATATTTTGGGCACTGCTGTTCTCCGAAATAGACACAGTGACTGCTCTTTTCTATGTTAGACACAAAGACTGCTGTTCTCATTATTAAACACAGGGACTGCTGCTCTTGACATTGGACACAGAGACTGCATTTCTCTATATTATACAAGGGACGATGTTCTCTATACGATTTATACTCTATATTATACACAGGGACTGCTGCTCTCTATATTTTCCACAGGGAAAGTTGTTCTCTAAATTATACACAGTGATTCATATTCCCTATATTGTACACAGGAACTGCTGTTCTACATATATTACAAATGAACTGCTGTTCTCTATAGTTTACACAGATTCTGCTGTGCTTGAAATTGTGCACAGGCACTGCTGTTCTCGATATTGTACACCAGTCTGCTGTTCTTTATATTTTACCCAGGGTCTGCTGCTCTCGACAATAGACACAGGGACTGCTGTCCTCTATATTATGGACAGGGACTGCTGCTCTCTGTATTACGCACAGGGAAATCTTTTCTCTATACTATACACAGTGATTCATATTCTCTATATTGAAAACATGGGCTGCCGTTTTCTGTATTATACGCTGGGACGGCTGTTCTCTTCATTAAACGCAGGGATTCATGTTCTTTTCACTGGAAACAATGTGTGCTGTTCTCCACATTGTACACAGGGACTGCTGTTCTTTATGTAATGCACAGGCCATGCTGTTCTCTGAAATAGACACAGGGACAACTATTTTCTATGTTGTACACAGACTGCTGTACTCATTATTAAACACAGGAACTGCTGTTCTTGACATGGTACAGAGAGACTGCTTTTCTGCATATTATGCACAAGGACTCTGTATTATACAGAGGTACTGCTGTTCTCTATATTATACACAGGGACTGCTGTTTTCTGTACTGGACAGAGGGATTGCTGTTCTCTATATTGTATACATGATCGCTGTTGTCTGTATTGCACATGGGAATGCTGTTCTTTAAAATAGACAGAGGGACTGTTGTTCTCTATATTATACACAGTGACTTCTGCTCTCTATATTACACACGGAGATAGCTGTTCTCTATATTATGCATACTGACTCATATTTTCTACCTTGTACACAGGGACTGCTGTTCTCTACATTACATACAGACACTGGTGTTCTCTCTATTCTTCCAGGTACGGCTGTTCTCTTTATTAAACACAGGAAAGCATGTTCTTTATGTTAGACACAGCATCTTCTGATTACTATATTATACACAGGCAGTCTTGTTATTTTGATGAGACACAGTGTCTGCTATTCTCCATATTGAACACAGGGATTGCTGTTCTTTATATTTTGGGCACTGCTGTTCTCCGAAATAGACACAGTGACTGCTCTTTTCTATGTTAGTCACAAAGACTGCTGTTCTCATTATTAAACACAGGGACTGCTGCTCTTGGCATTGTACAGAGAGACTGCTTTTCTGCATATTATGCACAAGGACTCTGTATTATTCAGAAGGAGTGGTGTTCTCTATATTATACTAAGGGACTGCTGTTTTCTGTACTGGACAGAGAAATTGCTATTCGCTATATTGTATACATGATCGTTGTTGTCTGTATTGCACATGGGAATGCTGTTCTTTAAAATAGACAGAGGGACTGTTGGTCTCTCAATTATACACAGTGACTTCTGCTCTCTATCTTACACACGAAGATAGCTGTTCTCACTATTTTACACAGTGACTCATGTTCTCTGTATTGCACACAGGGACTGCTGTTCTCTATATTATGTGCAGACACCTGTATTCTCTACGTTATACACAGGGACGGCTGCTCTCTTCATTAAACACAGGCAATCATGTTCTTTTTATGAGACTGCAGATGCAGTTCTCAATATAATACTCTTTTTAAAATTGACAGAGGGACTGCTGTTATATTATACACAGGGACTTCTGCTCTCTATATTACACACATGGATAGCTGCTCTCCATATTATGCACAATGATTCATGTTCTATATATTGCACAGAGGGACTACTGTTGTCTAAGATAGACACTGGAATGCTGTCCTCTATATTATGCACAGGGATAGATATTCTCTATATTATACACAGACACTGGTGTTCTCTATATTATACACAGGGATAGCTGTTCTCTATATTATGCATACTGACTCATATTTTCTACCTTGTACACAGGGACTGCTGTTCTCTACATTACATACAGACACTGGTGTTCTCTCCATTATTCCAGGGACGGCTGTTCTCTTTATTAAACACAGGAAAGCATGTTCTTTATGTTACACACAGCATCTTCTGATTACTATATTATAAACAGGCAGTCATGTTATTTTGATGAGACACAGTGTCTGCTGTTCTCCATATTGAACACAGGGACTGCTGCTCTTGAAATTGTAGACAGAGACTGCTTTTCTCTTACATATAGACAGTGACCGCTGTTCTGTGGATGATGCAGATGGACTGCTGTTCTCTACATTTTACACAGGTACTGCTGCTTTCTATATTACACACAGGGATAGCTGCTGTAAACATTGTACACACTGACTCATATTGTTTATATTGTACAGAGGTTCTGCTGTTCTCAATATTATTCACAGATGCAGGTGTTCTCTGTATTATAAACATGGACTTCTACTCTCTATATTACTGGCAGGGATGGCTGTTCTCTGTATTATACACAGTCATGTTCTCTGTATTATGCACTGGGATTGTCATTGTCTAAGATCGACTCAGGGACTGCTGCTCTCTATATTACCACAGGGATAGCAGTTCTCTGTATTATATACAGTGACTCATGTTCTCTGTATTGTACGCAGGGACTGCTGTTCTCCATATTATACACAGACACTGGTGTTCTCTAAATCATACACAGGGTGGGCTGTTCTCTTTTGTAAACGCCGGGATTCATGTTCTTTATACTATACGCAGCATCTGCTTTTTTATTATTATACTCAGTGACCGCTGTTCTCTAGACATTGTACACTGTGTTTCTCTATATTATACACATGGACTGCCTTCCTCTGTATTATACAGAGGGACTGCTGTTCTCGACTTTGTTGTTCTTTCCATCATACAGCAATCTCTGTGACCAGTCTCTGTGTTTATTACAGAAGAGCAGTCCTGAGTATAATATAGAGAACAGCAGTCCCTATGTCTGTTATAGAGAACAGCAGTCTCTGTGTATAATGTAGAGAAGAGCAGTCCCTGTGTATACTATAGACAACAGCAGTTTCTGTGCATATTATACAGAATGGTAGGTCCCTGTGTATAATATAGAGAACAGCAGTTCCTATGTCTGTGACACTGAACAGCAGTCCCTATGTGTAATATCGATGACTGCAGTCCCTCGGCACAGTACGCAATTGAGCCGTTCCTGTGTATAACATACAGAACAGCAAGTCCCTGCGCACATCAGGGAACAACAGTAACTGTGTACCTTGTAGGGGACAACAGTTGCTGTGTTCAATATCCCTTTGTATGATATCGAGAACAGCAGTCACTGAGTATAATGTGAAACATCAGTCTCTGTGTCTATTATAGACAAAATCAGTCCCAATGTACAACATGGTGAACAGCAGTCACTGTGCATAATACAGTGAACAAGCATCCCTGTGTATAATGCAGAGAACAGCAGTCCCTGTGCATAATAGAGAGAACATCAGATGCTGTGCATAATAGAGAGAACATCAGTTCCTCTGCACAATGGAAAGAACAGCAGTCCCATTGTATAAGATGGAGTCCCTGTATATAATTTAGCAGTCGCTGTATATAAAATACTGACTATGAATCCCTGTGTATAATAAAGAGAACTGCTGTCCCTGTGTATAATAAAGAGAACACCAGAGCCTGTGTATGTTATAGAAAACAGCAGTGCCTGTGCACAATATAGAGAACATGAGTCACTTTGTACAATATAGAGAACAGGTATCCCTGTGTATAATATATAGAGCAGCAGTCCCTGTGCACAATATAGAGAACAGCTGTCCCTGTGTTTAGTAAAGAGATAAACAATCCCTGTATCTAATATAGAGAACAGCAGTCACTGTGCATAATATATAGAACAGCAAACCCTGTGAGTAATGTAGAAAACAGCAGTCTCAGTTTATAATATTGGGAACATTGGTCCCTGTGTATATAATGGAGAAGAGCAGATCCTGTGACTCATGTGGAGAACAGCAGTCGCTGTGTATAATATAGAGAACAGCAGTTCCTGAGTGTATGTAAGAGAACCGTGCTCTCTGTGTAAAAAGTAGAAAACAGCGGTCCTGAGTACATTATAGAGAAGAGCAGTCCCTGTGTACAGTGTGGAGAAAGGCAGTCCAACATATAATATGGAGAACAGCATTCCCTGTGCATAATATAGAACAGCAGTCCCTATGTTTCATACAGAGAAAAGCAGTTACTGTGTACAATATAGAGAACAGCAATTCCTGTGTACAATATAGAGAACATGTGTCCCTGTGTGTTACAGAGAGCAGGAGTCCCTCTGCGTAATATAGAGAACAGCATTACTTGTGTATAATATGGAGAACAACAGTCCTTGGGTCAATTGTTCAGAACAACAGTGCCTGTGTGTAAGAGAGAACAGCAGACCCTGTGTACAATAAGGGGAACAGCAGTGCCTGTGTACATTATACAGAGGAAGTGTTGTTCACTTTTTTATAGAGAACATGTGTACAATCTAGAACAGCTATTCTTCAGTATAATATAGAGAACAGCAATCCCTCTGTCTAATATAGAGAACAGCAGTTCCTGTGTCTATTACACAGAACAACATTCCCTATGTATAAAATAGAGAACAGCAGTCCCTATGCACATGCAGAGAACAGCAGTGCCTGTGTACATTGTAGAGGATAGCAGTCCCTGTGTACAATCTGCAGTACAGCTATCCCTGTGTATAATATCAAGAACATGAGTCACTGTGTATAAAATAGGGAACAGCAGTCCCTGTGCCTATTTTAGAGAAAAGCAGTGTCTGTGTCTAATACAGAGTACAGCAGTCCCTGTGTGCAATATGGAGAACAGCAGTCCCTGTGTTTAATAAAGAGACCAGCGGACCCTGGAGAATATGGAGAATAGCAGTCCCTGTGTCACACATAGAGAACAGCAGTCCCTGTGTAAATTGTAAAAACAAAACTGCGGTCCTGTGTACATTGTGGAGACCAGAAGTCCCTGTTTCTAGTGTGTAGAACAATAGTCCATGTGTACGCTGTGGAGAATAGCAGATCCTGTGTCTCTTGTAGAGAACAGCAGTTCCAGTGTATTATATAGAGAACAGCTCTCCCTCAGGGTCTGGTAGAGAACAGTAGTCCCTGTGTATCATGAAGAAAAATGCGTTCCTGCATACATTGTAGAGAACAGCAGTTCACGTATTTAATAAACAGCAGTTTAGAATATAGAGACCAGCAGTAGGCATGGTAGAGAACGCAGTCCCTCTGCTTTATATAGAGAACAGCAGTTCCTGTGTCTACGAAATAGAACAAATTCACTATGTATAAAATAGAGAACAGCAGTCCTTGTGCACATGCAGAGAACAGCAGTGCCTATGTACATTGTAGGGGACATCTGTTCATGTGTATGATATAGAGAACAGCAGTCACTCTGTATACTACAGAGAACAGCGGTCTCTGTGTCTAATATCGAGAACAGCAGTCGCTGTGTATGATATACAGGGGGGATGAATAGGAAGGGGTTGGAGGATATGGGCCAGATGCTGGCAGGTGGGACTAGATTGCTTTGGGATATTTGGTTCACATGGAGGGGTTGGAATGAAGTGTCTGTTTCCATGCTGTAGATCTCTATGACTCTCTAACTGCTGTCCATGTGCATATTGCAGAGAACACCAATGCCTGTGTATAATATAGAAAGCAGGACTCGCTGTATACAATAGAGAGAACAGCAGTGCCTGTATATAATCTGGAGAACAGCTATCCCTGTGTATAACATCGAGAACATGAGTCACTGTGTATAAAATAGAGAACAGCAGTCCCTGTGTACAATATAGAGAACAGCAGTCCCTGTGCCTATTTTAGAGAAGAGCAGTGCCTGTGTCTAATACAGAGAACAACAGTCCCTGTGTGCAATATGGAGAACAGCAGTCTCTGTGCATAATATAGAGAACAGCATTCCGTGCGTTTAATCAACTGAGCAGCAGACCCTATGTACAATATAGAGGAGAGCATTCCCTGTGTCTCACATAGGGACTGCTATACTCTATATGAGACACAGGGACTGCAATTCCCTGTGTAAAATGTGAAAAACTGCAGTCCTGTGTACATTGTGGAGACCAGCAGTCCCTGGTTCTAATGTGGAGAACAGCAGTGTATACTGTGGAGGATAGCAGATCCTGTGTCTCTTGTAGAGAACAGCAGTTCCAGTAACAAACAGCTCTCCCTGAGGGTCTGGTAGAGAACAGTTGTCCACGTGTATCATGAAGAAAAATGCGTTCCTGTGTACATTGTAGAGAACAGCAGTTCGCGTGTTTAATAGAACATAGAACATAGAATAGTACAGCACAGAATAGGCCCTTCAGCGCACGAAGTTGTGCTGACCATTGATTCTCATGTACGCACCCACAAATTTCTGTGACCGTATGCATATCCAGGATCTCTTTAATGTCCCCAATGACCTTGCTTCCACAACTGCTGCTGGCAACGCATTCCATGCTCTCAAAATTCTGTGTAAAGAACCCGCCTCTGACATCCCCTCTATACTTTCCTCCAACCAGCTTAAAACTATTGACCCCTCATGTTCGCCATTTCTGCCCTGGGAAATAGTCTCTGGTTATCCACTCTATCTATGCCTCTCATTATCTTGTATAACTCAATTAGGTCCCCTCTTCTCCTCCTTTTCTCCAATGGAAAAAGTCCGAGCTCAGTCAACCTCTCTTCATAAGATAAGCCCTCCAGTCCAGGCAGCATCCTGGTAAGCCTCCTCTAAACCCTCTCCAAAGCATCCACATCTTTCCTATAATAGGGCGACCAGAACTGGACGCAGTATTCCAAGTGCGGTCTAACCAAAGTTTTATAGAGCTGCAGAAAAAGTGAGGACTGCAGATGCTGGAGATCAGCGCAGAAAAATTTGTTGCAGGAAAAGTGCAGCAGGAATCCTGAAGAAGGGCTTATGCCCAAAACGTCAATTCTCCTGCTCCTTGGATGCATCCTGACTTGCTGTGCTTTTCCAGCAACACATTTTTCAGCTTTTATAGAGTGGCAACAAGATCTCATGACTCTTAAACTCAATCCCCTGTAGTGGTTCTGTTCGCCGAGCTGGAAGTTTTTGTTGCAAACGTTTCGTCCCCTGGCTAGGAGACATCATCAGTGCTGTGGAGCCTCCTGCGAAGCGCTTCTTTGATGTTTCTTACGGCATTTATAGTGGTCTGTCCTTGCCGCTTCCGGGTGTCAGTTTCAGCTGTCCGCTGTAGTGATTGGTATATTGGGTCCAGGTCGATGTGTCTGTTGATGGAATTTGTGGATGAATGCCATGCCTCTAGGAATTCCCTAGCTGTTCTCTGTCTGGCTTGCCCTATGATAGTAGTGTTTTCCCAGTCGAATTCATGTTGCTTGTTGTCTGAGAGTGTGGCTACTAGGGATAGCTGGTCGTGTCGTTTCGTGGCTAGTTGGTGTTCATGTATGCGGATTGTTAGCTGTCTTCCTGTTTGTCCTATGTAGTGTTTTGTGCAGTCCTTGCATGGTATTTTATAAACTACATTAGTTTTGCTCATGAGCAAAACTAATGTAGTTTATAAAATACCATGCAAGGACTGCACAAAACACTACATAGGACAAACAGGAAGACAGCTAACAATCCGCATACATGAACACCAACTAGCCACGAAACGACACGACCAGCTATCCCTAGTAGCCACACTCTCAGACAACAAGCAACATGAATTCGACTGGGAAAACACTACTATCATAGGGCAAGCCAGACAGAGAACAGCCAGGGAATTCCTAGAGGCATGGCATTCATCCACAAATTCCATCAACAGACACATCGACCTGGACCCAATATACCAATCACTACAGCGGACAGCTGAAACTGACACCCGGAAGCGGCAAGGACAGACCACTATAAATGCCGGAAGAAACATCAAAGAAGCGCTTCGCAGGAGGCTCCACAGCACTGATGATGTCCCCTAGCCAGGGGACGAAACGTTTGCAACAAAAACTTCCAGCTCGGCGAACAGAACCACTACAACAAGCACCCGAGCTACAAATCTTCACACAAACTTTGAACTCAATCCCCTGTTAATGAAAGCCAAAACACCATATGCTTTCTGAACAGCCTTGTTCACTTGGGTGCCCATTTTAAGGGATCTATGCACCTGCACACCAAGATCCCTCTGTTCCTCTACACTACCAAGAATCCTATCCTTAATCCTGTACTCAGCTTTCAAATTCGACCTTCCAAAGTGCATCACCTCGCATTTATCTAGGTTGAACTCTATCTGCTACCTCTCAGCCCATCTCTGCATCCTGTCAGTGTCCCACTGCAGCCTACAATAGCCCTCTATCCTGTCAATGACACCTCCAACCTTTGTGTCATCTGCAAACTTGCTGACCCATCCTTCAATCCCCTCATCCAAGTCATTAAAAAAAAATTACAAACAATAGAGGCCCAAGGACAGAGCTCTGTGGAACACCACTCACCACTGACTTCCAGGCAGAATATTTTCCCTCTACTACCACTCGCTGTCTTCTGTCTTCGCCAGCCAATTCTGTATCCGGATAGCTACATTCCCCTGTATGCCATTCCTCCGGACCTTCTCAATGAGCCTGCCATGGGGAACCTTATCAAATGCCTTGCTGAAGTCCATATGCACCATATCCACAGCTCGATCCTCATCAACTTTTCTAGTCACATCCTGAAAGAACTCACAAAGCCGTGTTGACTGCATTTAATCAAGCCATGGTCGTTAATCCTATCCCTCAGAATCCTTTCTAAAACCTTGCAGACAACAGACTTCCAGGTCTGTAATTGCCAGGGATTTCCCTATTTCCTTCCTTGAAGAGAGGAATTACAGTTGCCTCTCTCCAGTCCTCCAGTGGAGAGCGAGAATGCAAAGATCTTTGCAAGTGCGAAGCAATTACATTTGTTGTTTCCCAAAGCAGTCGAGGACAAATCTGGTTTGGGCCTAGCGACATGTCAATCTTAATGTTTGACAAAATTTTCAGCACATCAGCTTCCTCTACCTCTATCCATTCCAGTATGCACACCTGCTCTTCAAAGGTTTCATTCACTACAAAGTTTGTTTCTTTCATAAAGACAGAAGCAAAAAGCTCATTTTAGGGCTTCCCCTATCTCCTCAGATTCCACACACACGTTCCCTATGCTATCCCTGATCGGCCCTACTCTTTCTTTGACCATTCTCTTATTCCTCACATAAGTGTAAAATGCCTTTGTGTTCTCCCTAATCCGTTCTGCCAAACCTTTCTCATGTCCCCTCCTGACTCTCCTCGGACCATTTTTGAGCTCGTTCATTGCCTGCTTGTAAACAGCAGTTTAGAATATAGAGACCAGCAGTCCTGAATACATGGTAAAGAACAGCAGTCCCTGTGTTTTATAAAGAGAACAGCAATCCCTGTGTGCAATATGGAGAACAGCAGTCCCTGTGCATAATATAGAGAACAGCAATCCCTGTTTTTAATAAACTGAGCAGTAGACCCTGTGTGTAACATAGAGAATAGCATTCCCTCGGTCTCATGTTCTTTTTATTAGACACAGCATCTGCTGTTCTCAATATTATACGCAGAGACTTTACATTATGCATAGGCACTGCTGTTCTCTGGAATAGACAGAGGGACTGCTCTTTTCTATGTTATACACACAGACTGCTGTTCTCTATATTATACACAGAGACAGCTTTTCTCCATATTATACAAGGAGACTGCTGTTCTCTATGTTATACATAGGGACTGCTGTTTTCTGTATTAGACAGAGGGACTGCTGTTCTCCTTATTATACAGATTAACTGCTGCTGTCTGTATTGCACACAGGGACTGCTGTTCTTTATATAATGCACAGGGATAGCTGTTCTCTATATTATACACAATGACTCTTATTCTCTATCCTGTGCACAGGGACTGCTGTTCTCTATGCATAACATATGAACTGCTGTTTTCTATAGTTTACACAGGGACTGCTGTTCTTTATATTGTGCACAGGCACTGCTGTTCTCTATATTATACACAGGGACTGCTGTTTTCTGTATTAGACAGAGGGACTGCTGCTCTCAATATTACACACTAGGATAGCTGCTCTCTATATTATGCAGGTAAAAAATGAGGTCTGCAGATGCTGGAGATCAGAGCTGAAAATGTGTTGCTGGTTAAAGCACAGCAGGTCAGGCAGCATCCAAGGAATAGGAAATTCGACATTTCGGGCATAAGCCCTTCATCAGGAATGAGGAGAATGTGCCAGGCAGGCTAAGATAAAAGGTAGGGAGGAGGGACTTGGGGGAGGGGCGATGGAGATGTGATAGGTGGAAGGAGGTCAAGGTGAGGGTAATAGGCCAGAGTGGGATGGGGGCGGAGAGGTCTGGAAGAAGATTGCAGGTTAGGAGGGCGGTGCTGAGTTGAGGGAACCAACTGAGACAAGGTGGGGGGAGGGGAAATGAGGAAACTGGAGAAATCTGAGTTCATTCCTTGTGGTTGGAGGGTTCCCAGGCGGAAGATGAGGCGCTCTTCCTTCAACCGTCGTATTGTTATGTTCTGCCGGTGGAGGAGTCCAAGGACCTGCACGTCCTCGGTGGAGTGGGAGGGAGAGTTAAAGTGTTGAGCCACGGGGTGGTTGGGTTGGTTGGTCTGGGCGTCCCAGAGGTGTTCTCTGAAGCGTTCCGCAAGTAAGCGGCCTGTCTCCCCACTATAGAGGAGGCCACATCGGGTGCAGTGCATGCAATAACTGATGTGTGTGGAGGTACAGGTGAACTTGTGGCGGATATGGAAGGATCCCTTGGGGCCTTGGAGGGAAGTGAGGGAGGAGGTGTGGGCGCAAGTTTTACACTTCCTGCGGTTGCAGGGGAAGGTGCCGGACGTGGAGGTTGATTTGGTGGGGGGTGGTCTTTATTCACCTGCTCCTCCACACACATCAGTTATTGCATGCACTGCACCCGATGCGGCCTCCTCTACATTGTGGAGACAGGCTGCCTACTTGAGGAATGTTTCAGAGAACACCTCTGGGACACCCACAACAACCAACCCAACCACCCCGTGGCTCAACACTTCAACTCCCCCTCCCACTCCACCAAGGACATGCAGGTCCTTGGACTCCTCCATCGCAAGACATAGCAACACGATGGCTGGAGGAAGAGCGCCTCATCTTCCGCCTAGGAACCCTCCAACTACAAGGGATGAACTCAGATTTCTCTAGCTTCCTCATTCCCCTCCCCCCAACTTTGTCTCAGTCCCAACCCTCGAACTCAGCTCCACCTTCCAAACTTGCAACCTTCTTCCTGACCTCTCCACCCCACCCCCACTCCTGTCTATCACCCTCACCTTATCACCCTCACTTTAACCTCCATCCACCTATTGCATTTCCAATGCTCCTCCCCCAAAAGTCCCTCCTCCCTACCTTTTATATTAGCCTGCTTGGCACACTCTCCTTATTCCTGAAGAAGGGCTCATGGCCGAAACATCGATTCTCCTGCTCCTTGGATGCTGCCTGACCTGCTGCGCTTTTCCAGCAATGCATTTTCTGTTCTGATCTCCAGCATCTGCAGTCCTCGCTTTCTCATAATAGACTGTACACAGGAACTGGTGTTCTATGTCGAGAACAGCAATCCCTGCATGCAACAGAAAGAGCAGCAGTGCCTGTGTATAATATAGAGAGCATCACTCGATGTGTATAATATACAGAACATGAATGAAGAGAACAGCCATCCCTGTGCATAAGAAAGAGACCACCAGTGCCTGTGTATATGATAGTGACTCATATTCTCTATATTGTGCACTGTGTACCAAATAGAGAATAAGTATCCCTGCATGTCATATAGAGAGCAGCAAACCCTGTGAATGATGTAGAAAACAGCAGTCCCTGTTTACAATGTGGTGAACAGTAGTCCCATTGTATATTGTAGAGAACAGCAGATCCTGTGTATAATGTAGAGAACAGCAATTGCTGCTGTCCCTGAAGGTATGGTAGAGAACAGTAGTCCCTTTGTCAAATGTAGAGCACAGTGGTCCTGCGTACATTGTACGGAAGGGCAGCATCTGTGTACAGTGTAGAGAACACAGTCCCTACAATTATACAGAGAACAGCACCCCTTATGTTTCATACAGAGAACAGGCATCCCTGTATAATATAGAGAATAGCCTTCCCAGTGTACAGCATAGAGAATACGTGTAGCTGTGTATATTTTCGAGAGCAGGAGTCCCTCTATGTAATATCGAGAACAGACTTAACTGCGTATAATATGGAGAACAGCAGTCCTTATGTCAATTATACAGAATAACATTGCCTGTGTATAAGAGAGAACAGCAGTCCCTGTGTACAATATAGAGAACAGAAGTCCATTGTATACAAAAAAGTGAACAGCACTCCCTGTGTACAATCTGGAGAACAGCAGTCCCTGTGTATAATGTGGAGAACATGAGTTACTGTGTATAAAATAGAGAACAGCTATCCCTGTGTACAATATAGAGAACAGCAGTCCCTGTTTGTAATGTGGAGAACAAGAGCCACTCTCTCTATTGCAGAGAGTGTCTCATGTAGAGAACAGCAGTTCCAATGTATAACATAGAGAACAGTTGTCCCTGTGTAACATGTAGGGGCTGCTGTTCTCTACAATTTATGCAGGAACATGGTTTTATACAAATAAAATAGAGAATAGCAATCCCTGTGTATAATATGGAGAACAGCAGGGATCTGTGTTTCACAAAGAGATTAGCAGTCCCTGTATATAATATAGAGAACATGTGTCCCAGTGCATATTGTAGAGAGCAAGAGTCCCTTTGTGTATATAGAGAACAACCTTACATGTGTATAATATGGAGAACAGCAGATCTTGTGTCTCAGAAAGAGGAGGACAATACTGACCCTGTACCAGAGAGAACAGCAGTCCCTGTGTACAATATGGAGAAGAGCAGCCCCTGTGTTTTAGAACAAGAACAGAAATCCCTATGTAAAACATAAGGACTGCTGTTTTCTATGTTTCATACAGAGAACAGCCATCCCTGTCTATAATATAGATTACAATAATCACTGTGTATAATGTAGAGAATAGCAATCCCTGTGAATAATATAGAAGAAAGCAGTCGCTGTTTATAATATGGACAACAATAGTCCCTGTGTCTATTGTGGAGAAGAGCAGATTCACTGTCTCATGTGGAGAACAGCAGTCACTGCATATAATTTAGAGAACAGCTGTCCCTGAGTGTATGGTAGAGAACAGTAATCACTGTGTAAAATATAAAGAACAGCAGTCCTTTGTACACTGCAGGGAAGAGCAATCCCTGTGTACAGTGTTGAGAAAAGCAGTCCAATGTATAATACAGATAACAAAAATCCCTGTGTTTAATAAAGAGAACAACAATCCCTGTGTAGAATATAGAGAACAGCAGACCTTGTGATTCATAGAGATCAGCTTTTCCGGCACCACTCTGATCTAAGCTCTGGTTTCCATCATATGGCATACCAACTTTTGCAGCCTGACTTGCTGTGCTTTTCCAGCACCACTCTGATCTAAATTCTGGTTTCCAACATCTGCAGACCTCACTTTTGCAGCCTGACCTGCTGTGCTTTTCCAGCACCACTCTGACAAATACAGCACAGTACAGGACCAATATGGAACTGCTTGCTGGTAATGGAAGTTAGTCTCACAGAACATAGAACATTACAGCGCAGTACAGGACCTTTGGGGAAATGCTTGGCCAATAAAGGAAGTTAGACTCAGAGAGCATAAAACATTACAGCACAATACAGGCCCTTCGTGGAACTGCTCGGCTAATACCGGAAGTTTGGCAAATACAACAGAGAACATTGCAGGGCTGTACAGGCCCTTTTTGGAAACGCTTGGCTAATAAAGGAAGTAAGACTTATACAACAAAGGACATCACAATGCAGAACAGGCCCTTTATGGAAATGCTCAGCTTATAAAGGAAGTTTGATAAATACAACATAGAACATTACGGCGCAGTACAGGCCCTACATGATAGACTCATGGAACATGGGGCATTACAGTACAGTACAGACACTTTATGGAACTGCTCAGCTAAAAATTGACACTAGGTTAATACAACATAGATCATTAGAGCGCAATACAGGACCTTTATGGAAATGCTTGGCTAATAAAGGTAGTTAGACTCATAGAACATAGAACATTACAGCGCAATACAGGCACTTTATGGAACCGCTCGGCTAATAAAGGATAGTACTCTCAGAGAACACAGATTATTACAGTGTAGTATAGGCCCTACATGGAACTGCTCAGCTAATACAGGAAGTTAGACTCATACAACATGGAACATTAAAGCACAGGACCTTTATGAAAATGATTGGCTCATAAAGGAAGTTAGATTGATAGAACATGGATCATTACAGCACAGTACAGACCGTTTATGGAACCACTCGGCTAATACCGTAAATTTGACAAATACAACAGCGTTGTACAAACCCTCTACACAATCACTTGTCTTATACTAAACATTAAACTAATACAATATAGATCGTTACAGTGTAAACAGGCCCTATATGGAACCGCTTGCTTGATAATGGAAGTGAGGCTCATAGAGTATGGGGTATTACAGCTCAGTACAGACACTTTATGGAACTGCTTGGCTAATAATGGACACAAAACTATTATAACACAGAACATTACAGCGCAGGATAGGCCCATTATGGAACTGCTCAACTGTCAAAGAAAGTTAGATGAATTCAAAATAGAGCATTACAGCGCTGTACAGGTTGTCTATGGAATCACTCGCCTAATAAAGGAAGTTAGATTCATAGAACATGGGGCATTACAGCGCAGTACAGGCACTTTACGGAACCGCTCGGTTAATAATGGACATGAGACTAATACACCATAAAAAATTACAGCGCAGTACAAGCGCTATGTGGAACTGTTTGCTTGGGAATGGAAGTTAAATTCATAGAACATGGAGCATTACAGAGCAATACAGGCCCTTTATGGAACCACTTGCCAATAATGGAAGTTAGAGTCATAAAACATATAGCATTACAGCATAGTACAGGATCTTTGTGGAACCGCACGACTTCAAAAAGCAATTTGACTCATTGAACATATAACATTACGCGCAGCACAGGTCCTTTGTAGAACTGCTCGGCTAATAAAGGAAGTTAGACTAATAGAATATACAGCATTACAGCACAGTACAGGCCCTTTATAGAACCGCTTGGCAAATAAAGGAATATAAATTCATAGAATGCAGAGGATTACAATGCAGTACAGGAGCTTTATGAAACCGTTCGGCTAATAAAGAAAGTTAGACTAATACAACATAGAACATGACAGCGCAGTACAGGCTGTTTATGGGACCGCTTGGATTATAAAGGAAAGTAGACTCATAGAACAAAGATAATTACTGCGCAGTATAAGCCCTTTATGGAACCCCTTATCTAATAAATGAAGTTAGACTAATACAACACATAATGTTACATCACATTATGGTATCACTCGGCTTATAATTGAACGTTGACTCATAGCACATTACAGCGTCCTAAATGACCTTTACGGAACCTCTCGGCTAATAAAGGAAGTTGGACTCATCATACAAAGAGCATTACAGTACAGTATCAGCCCTTTATGGAACTGCTCAGCACATAAAGGAAGTTAGTGTCATGGTACACACAGCATTACAGCACAGTACAGGCCCTATACGGAATCACTTTGCTACTACCAGTCAATAGACTAATACAACATTGAACATTACAACGCAATACAGACCCTTTATGGAACCTTTCAGCTAATACAGGAACTTAGACTCATGGAACATTAAAAACATGACAATGCAGTACAGGCCCTTCATGGAACCGCTTGGCTGATAAAGGAAGTTAGACTGTTACAACATGGAAGATTACAATGCAGTACAGTTCCTTTCTGGAACCGCTCGGCTAATAAAGGAAGTTAGACAAAGAGAACATACAGCATTACAGCACAGTACAGGCCCTTTATGGAACTACTTGACTAATACCAGACATTAAACCAGTACAACATAGAACATTGCAGCACGGTACAGGTCCTTTGTGGAACCGCTCGGCTAATAAAGGAAGTTAGACTAATAGAACATAGTACATCACAGTGCAGTACAGGCCCTTTATAGAACCACTTGGCGAATAAAGGAATATAGATTCATAAAACGTAGAGAATTACAGGAGCTTCATGGAAATATTCGGCTAATAAAGAAAGTTACATACATGGAACATTAAGAACATGACAGTGCAATACAGGCCCATTATGGAACCACTCGGCTAATAAAGGAAATTAGACTCACAGAACATAGAATATGACAGCGCAGCACAGTCCCTTTACTGAACCGTTTGGCCAATAAAAGAAGTTTGACTAATACAACACAGAACATGACAGCATAGTACAGGCTGTTTATGGGACCGCTTGGATTATAAAGGAAGTTACCCTCATGGAACATAGATAATTACTGGCCCTTTATGGAACCACTTAGCTAATAAATGAAGTTAGATTAATACAACACATAACATTACATCGCTTTTTGGTATCACTCTGCTCATAAATGAACTTTGACACATAGAACAGCACCGTAAATGACCTTTACGGAACCACTTGGCTAATAAAAGAAGTTAGACTCATCATACAAAGAGCATTGCAGCACAGTATCGGCATTTTATGGAATAGCTCGGCTAATAAAGGAAGTTAGTGTCATAGTACACACAGCATTACAGGCCCTTTATGGAATCACTTGGCTAGTACCAGAAATTAGACCAATACAACATAGAACATTACAGTTGCAGTACAGGCCCTTTATGGAACCACTCGCCTCATAAAAGAAGTTAGATTCATTGAACATGGGGCATTACAGCACAGCACACGTCCTTTATGGATCCACTCAGCTGATAATGGACACTAGACTATACAACACAGAACATCACAGCTCAGTACAGGCCCATTATGGAACTGCGCAGCTGTTAAAGGAAGTTAGTCTCATTCAAAATAGAACATTACAGCGCAGTACAGGCCCTTTATGGAACCACTCGGCTAATACCCAAAGTTTGACAAATACAAGATAGAGCATTACAACGCTGTACAGGCCGTCCATGGAACCGCTTGCCCATAAAGGAAGTTAGACTCATAGAACATGGAGCATTACAGTGCAGCACAGGCCCTTTTATGGAACTGCTTGGCTGATAACGGATCCTTGACTAATACAACATAGAACATTATAGCGCAGTACAGGACCTTTGTGGAAATGCTTGGCTAATAAAGAAAGTAAGACTCATAGAGCAGAACATTACAGCACACGACAGGCCCTTTATGCAACTGCTTGACTGTTAAAGGAAGTTAGACTTATGTAAAATAGAACATTATGCGCAAACAGGCCCTTTATGGAACCGCTTGGCTAATAAACCAAGTTGGACTAATACAACATAGAACATCACAACGCAGTACAGGCCATTTATGCAACCGCTTGGCTAATAAAGGGTGTTAGACTAATGCAACATAGAACATTACAGCTCAGTACATGCCCTTTTTGGAACTGCTTGGCTAATGAAGAAGGGCTTATGCCCGAAATGTCGAATCTCCTGTTCCTTGGATGCTGCCTGACCTGCTGCGCTTTTCCAGCAACACATTTCAGCTAATAAAAGACGTTAGACTAATACAATATAGATCATGATGGCACACTACAAGTCTCTTACAGAAGCACTCGGTTAATAAAGGAAGTTAGACTAATACAACATAGAACATGACAGCGCAATAGAGGCCCTTTATAGAACCACTTGGCGAATAAAGGAAGCTGACCTCATACAACATTACAGCGCAGAATGGGCTGTTTATGGAACTGCTCGGCTAATAAAAGAAGTTAGACTCAGAGGACATCACAGCTCAGCACCGGCCATTTATAGAACTGCTCAGCTAATAAAGGAAGTTAGACAAGTGCAACATAAAACAGGGCAGCATAATATATAGGCCCTTTATGGGGCCGCTCGGCTAATAAAGGAAGCTAATCTCAGTGAACATTACAGCGCAGTACAAGCCCTATATGGAACTGCTGGGCTAATAAAAGAAGTTAAGAGTGATACAACATAGAACATGACAGCGCAGTGCAGACCCTTTATGGAACAGCTTGGCTAACAACGGACGTTAGATTGATCCAATACAGAGGATAAAAACAATGACTGTAGATGCTGGAAACCAGATTCTGGATTGGTGGTGTTGGAAGAGCAGAGCATTGCAGTACAGTACAGACTCTTTATCGAACCGCTTGGCTAATGAAGTAAGTTAGACTGATAAAACTTGCAACATTACAGCCCAACACCGGCCGTTTATAGAACTGCTCGGCTAATAATAGAAGTTAGATGAATACAACATAGAACATTACAGTGCAGTGCAGGCCCTTTATGGAACCACTTGGCTAATACAGGAAATTAGACTAATACAACAGAGAACATGACGGTGCAGTAGAGGTGCTTTATGGATCCGATAAGGATGTTGGACCGATACAAAATAGAACAGCATAGCGCAGTACAGACCCTTTAAGAAACCGTTTGGCTAATAAAAGAAGTCAGACTAATACAATATAGAACATTACAGTTCAATACACGCTCTTTATGTAACCGCTCAGCTAATAAAGGAAGTTAGACGAATACAACCGAGAACATTACAGTGCAGTACATGCCCTTTATTGAACCGCTCAGCTAATAAGGGATATTAGACCAATACAACAAAAACAATACAGTGCAGAACAGGTCCATTATGGAACCACTCGGATAATGAAGGAAGCTAGATTCATAGAACAAAGAACATTACAGCAAAGTACAGGGCCTTTATGGCACCGCTCGGCTAATAAAGGAAGTTAGACTAATACAACATCGAACATGATAGTGCAGTACAGGCCCCTTATGGAACTGCTTGGCCAATAAAGGAAGTTTAGACTCACTCAACAAAGAACATCATAGCGCAGTACAGACCATTTATGAAACTGATCGGCTCATAAAGGAAGTTAGACTCCGAGAACATCATAGCTCAGCACAGGCCATTTATGCAACTGCACGGCTAATGAAGGAAGTTAGACTAATACAACATAGAAAATTACAGCTCAGTACAGGGACTGCACTGCAATGATCTATGTTGTAGCGGTCTAACATCCTTTATCAGCCGAGCATTTCCATAAAGGGCCTGTACTGTGCTGTAGTGTTCCGTGTTTTATGAGTGTAACTTCCTTTATTAACTGAGCGGTTCCATAAATGGCCTGTAGTGCGCTGTAATGTTCCTTGTTCAATGAGTCGACCGAGTGATTCCATAAAGGGCCTGTCTTGCACTGAAATGTTCCTTGTTATATTAGTCTAACTTCCTTTATTGCCCAAGCGGTTCCATAAAGGGCCTACGCTGTGCTGACACGTTCTATGTTGTATTTCTCATACTTCCTATATTGGCCGAGTGGTTCCATAAAGGGCCTGAATTGCACTTTAGTTTTTCCTGTTGTATTCGTCAAACTTCTTTTATTTGTCAAGCGGTTCCTTAAAGGGCCTGTACTGTGCTGCAATGTTCTATGCTGCATGAGTGTTACTTGTTGTATTAATCTAACACCCTTTATTAATCGAGCATTTCCGAACAGGGCTTGTACTGCATTGTAACGTTCTATGTTGTATTAGTTTAACTTCCGTTATTAAGGGACTGTGCTGTAATATTCTAAGTTCTATGTCTCTAACTTCCTCTATTAGCCGAGCGGTTCTACAGGGGGCTGCTACAGCACTCTAATGTAATGTTGTTGTGGTTCTGCTCGCCGAGCTGGAAGTTTTTGCTGCAAACGTTTCGTTCCCTGGCTAGGGAACATCATCAGTGCTGTTGGAGCCTCGTGTGAAGCGCTGCTTTGATGTTTCTTCCGGTATTTATATTGGTTTGTTCTTGCCGCTTCCGGGTGTCAGTTTCAGCTGCAGTGATTTGTATGTGGGGTCCAGGTCGATGTGTCTGTTGATGGACGTTCTTGCCGTTTCCGGGTGTCAGTTTCTGCTGTAGTGGTTTGTATATGGTGTCCAGGTCAATGTGTCTGTTGATGGAGTTTGGGGATGAATGCCATGCTTCTAGGAATTCTCTGGCTGTTCTCTGTCTGGCTTGTCCTATGATAGTGGTGTTCTCCCAGTCAAATTCATGTTGCTGGTTGTCTGAGTGTATGGCTACTAGAGATAGCTGGTCGTGTCGTTTTGTGGCTAGCTGATGTTCATGGAGGCGGATTGTTAGCTGTCTTCCTGTTTGTCCTATATAGTGTTTTGTGCAGTCCTTTCATGGTATTTTGTAAACTACGTTAGTTTGGCTCATGCTGGGTATTGGGTCCTTTGTTCTAGTGAGTTGTTGTCTGAGCGTGGATGTTGGCTTGTGTGCTGTTATGAGTCCTAAGGGTCGCAGTAGTCTGGCTGTCAGTTCCGAGACGCTCCTGACGTATGGTAGAGTGGCTAGTCCTTTTGGTTGTGGCATGTCCTCGTTCCTCGGTCTATCTCTTAGGCATCTGGTGATAAAGTTGCGTGGGTATCCGTTTTTGGCGAATACCTTGTATAGATGTTCCTCTTCCTCTTTTCGCAGTTCTGGTGTACTGCAGTGTGTTGTGGCCCTTTTGAATAGTGTCCTGATGCAGCTTCGTTTGTGTGTGTTGGGGTGGTTACTTTCATAGTTTAAGACTTGGTCTGTGTGTGTTGGTTTCCTGTGTACCCTTGTGGTGAATTCTCCGTTGGGTGTTCTCTCTACTAACACGTCTAGGAATGGGAGTTGGCTATCCTTTTCCTCTTCTCGTGTGAATCGGATTCCTGTGAGTGTGGCGTTGATGATTCGGTGTGTTTTTTCTATATCTGTGTTTTTGATGATTACAAAGGTGTCATCCACATATCTCTGCAGAAACTGACACCCGGAAACGGCAAGAACGTCCATCAACAGACACATCGACCTGGACCCCACATACAAATCACTGCAGCTGAAACTGACACCCGGAAGCGGCAAGAACAAACCAATATAAATACCGGAAGAAACATCAAAGCAGCGCTTCACACGAGGCTCCAACAGCACTGATGATGTTCCCTAGCCAGGGAACGAAACGTTTGCAGCAAAAACTTCCAGCTCGGCGAGCAGAACCACAACAACGGATACCCGAGCTACAAATCTTCAATCAGATTCTAATGTAATGTGTCCTGTGAGTCTAATATTCTTTGTTACCAGCGGTTCCATAAAGGTCCTGCACTGCGCTTTCATTTTCTATGGTCTATGTGTCTAACTTGCTCTATTAGCCGAGCGGTTCCATAAAGGGGCAGTACTGTGCTGTGATGTATTATGTCCTATGAGTCTAAGTTTCTTGATCAGCCAAGCGGTTCTATAAAGGGCCTGTACTCCGCTATAATGTTCTATGTTGTAACGGTATAACTTCCATTATCAGCTGAGTGATTCCATGAAGGGCCTGTACTGCGCAATGTACACTGTTCTATGCTTTCTAATACTGAAAGTTACACTCGACTAATAAAAGAAGTTAGACGAATACAACAGGAAAAACTACAGTGCAGTACAGGCCCTTATGGAACCGCTCGACTAATACTGAAAGTTACACTCAGTCGAGCGGGTCCATAAAGAGCCTGTGGTTGTGCTGCCATATTCTATGTTGTATTAATCTAACTTCCTTTATTAGCCAAATGGTTCCATAAAGGGCCTGTACTGTGCAGTAATGTTCTATGTTATATGAATGTTATATGTTATTAGCTGAGCGTTTCCAGTAAGGGCCTGTACTGCCTTTCAATGCTCTGTATTCTATGAATACATCCTTTATACACCGAACATTTCCGTAAAGGGCCTGTACTGAATTGTCATGTGCTATGTTGTATTAGTCTAACTTCCTTTATTAGTCAAGTGGTTCCACAAAGGGTCTGCACTGCGCTGATCTAGGTTCTGAGTCTAACAAATAGTTCCATAATTACTGCGCTGTTATTAGATTACATTAGGGAATCTGATCTGCGGGCCCTTCGGCCCAACCAGTCCACACCTACCCTCCGAAGATTAACCCACCTAAACCCATTTCCCTCTGACTAATGCACCTAACACTATAGGCAATTTGGCAAACCTGCACTGTGGGAGGAAACCGGAGCACCCGGTTATTTTTTATGTTCCATGAGTGTAGGGTCTATTACTAGCCAAGTGGTTCCTTAAAGGCCCTGTACACTGTAATTTACACTGTAAAATTACACTGTAATTTTCTTTGTTCTGTACGTCCAATGTCATTATTAGCCGAGTGGTTCCACAAAGAGTCTGTACTGTGCTGTAATGTTCTCTGTTCGATAAGTCTAACGTCCAGTATTAGCCATACTGTTCCACATAGGGATTGCACTGCGCTGTGATTTACTACGTCCTATGAGTCTAACTTTCTTTATTAGACAAGTGATTCTATACAGTTCCTGAACTGCGCTATAATGTTCTATGTTGTAGTGGTCTAACTTCCTTTATTAGCTGGGCAGTTCCATAAAGGGTCTGTACTGCGATGTTATGTTCTGTTCTCGATGAGTGTAACTTTCATTATTAGCCAAGTAGTTTCACAAAGGGCTAATACTGTGCTGTTATATTCTCTGTTATATTAGTCTAACGCCCGTTATTAGCCGAGCATTTCCATAAAGGGACTGTACTGCGTTGTAATTTTGTATGTTCTATGAGTCTACCGTCCAGTGTTAGCCAAGTGATTCCATAAAGGATCTGCATTGCGCTGTCATGTTCTATGCGCGATGATTTGGACTGGGGTGTACAAAGTTAAAAATCACACAACACCAGGTTATACTCTAACAGGTTTAATTGAAAGCACACTAGCTTTCAGAGCGACGCTCCTTCGTCAGGTGGAGGGCTCTATTGTAACACAGAATTTATAGCAAAAATTTACAGTGTCATGTAACTGAAATTATACATTGAAAAATTAGTTGTCTGTTAAGCCTTTCATCTGTTAGAATACAGTGATAGTTTCACTTTTTTCATGTGTAAATCACAAAACCTGTTTTTAAAGTTGCATTCTTGGGTTAGCTGTTAACAATGGTGATAGCTAGACAATATGTTGAAGGTGTTAGCCCCCTGTGTTCTCTGATTCTAATCTAAAAAGTGAGATAACAATCTAAACATCAGGTCATAGACAGAGTTTTACATAAATTCATACAGGTTTTGAGCTCAGAGTTCTACATGAATGCATGCAGTTTTTGACCAAAGTACAATGTAACTCTGTCTGTCTGTGTGTAACCCACATGCACACATATATGTTGTGGGGTGAATTTGTACTTGCAGAGTTACATTGTACTTTGCTCAAGAACTGCATGCATTCATGTAGAACTCTGAGCTCAGAAACTGCATGAATTTATGTAAAACTCTCATTCTAATCTAAAAAGTGAGATAACAATCTAAACATCAGGTCATAGACAGAGAACACAGGGGGCTAACACCTTCAACATATTGTCTATCTATCACCGTTGTTAACAGCTAACCTGAGAATGCAACTTTAAAAAACAGGTTTTGTGATTTACACATGAAAGAAGTGAAACTATCACTGTATTCTAACAGATGAAAGGCTTAACAGACAATCAATTTTTCAATGTATAATTTCAGTTACATCACACTGTAAATTTTTGCTATAAATTCTGTTACGATTGAGCCCTCAACTATCACCTGATGAAGAAACATCACTCCAAAAGCTAGTGTGCTTCCAATTAAACCTGTTGGACTATAACCTGGTGTTGTGTGATTTTTAACTATGCTCTATGAGTGTAACTTTCATTATTAGCCGCGCAGTTTCATCAGGAGCCTGTATAGTATCGTCATATTCTATGTTGTATCAATCTACCTTCCTTTATTAGCCAAGCGATTCCATAAAGGGCTTGTACTGCGTTGTCATGTTCTGTGTTGTATTAGCTGAACATCGTCATTAGTTGAGCATTTCCATAATGGGCCTGTACTGCGCTGAGATTCACTATGTCCTGTGACTGTAGCTTTCTTAATTAGCTGTGGGGTTCTATAAAGGGCCTGTGCTGCTCTGTAATGTTCTATGTTGTGGTGATCTAACTGTCTTTATGAGTCACAGAGTCATAGAGAGAAACAGCATGGAAACAGACCCTTCGGTCCAACCTGTCCATGCCAACCAGATATCCCAATCCAATCTCGTCCCACCTACCAGCACCTGGCCCATTTGCCTCCAAACCCTTCCTATTCATATACCCACCCAAATGCCTCTTAAATGTTGCCATTGCACCTGCCTCAACCACTTCCTCTGGCAGCTCATTCCATACACGTACCACCCTCTGTGTTAAAACGTTGCCCCCTAGGTCTCTTTTATATCTTTCCCCTCTCACCCTAAACCTGAGCCCTCTAGGTCTGGACTCCCCAACCCCAGGGAAAAGACTTTGTCTATTTATCCTATCCATGCCCCTCATAATTTTGTAAACCTCCATAAGGTCACCCCTCAGCCTCTGACGCTCCAGGGAAAGCAGCCCCAGCCTGTTCAGCCTCTCCCTATAGCTCAAATCCTCCAACCCTGGCAACATCCTTGTAAAACTTTTCTGAACCCTTTCAAGTTTCACAACATATTTCCGATAAGAAGAAGACTAGAATTGCACACAATATTACAACAGTGGCCTAACTAATGTCCTATACAGGCACAACATGACCTCCCAACTTCTATACTCAATGCTCTGACCATTCTGGTCTCCTTCCTATCAGAAAGATGTTGTGAAACTTGAAAGGTTTCAGAAAATATTTAAAAGGATGTTATCAGGGTTGCAGGATTAGAGCTATAGGAAGAGACTGAACAGGCTGGGGCTGTTTTCGGAGGCAGAGGGATAACCTGAGAGAGGTTTACACAATTATGAGGGGCATGGATAGGATAAATAAACAAAGCTTTTATTTTTCCCTGGGTTTGGTGAGTCCAGAACTCGAGGGCATAAATTTATGGTGAGAGGGGAAAGATATAAAAGAGACCTATGGGACAACTATTCCATGCAGAGAGTGATATATGTACGGAATGAGCTGCCAGAGGATGGGGTTGAGGCTGGTACAATGGCAACATTTAAGAGGCATTTGGTTGGGTATATGAATAAGAAGGATTTGGAGGGATATGGGCAGGTGCTGGCAGGTGGGACTAAATTGTGTTGGGATATCTGGTCGGCACGGGCAGGTTGGACCTAAGGGTCTGTTTCCATGTTGTACATCTCTATGACTCTAAATGTACATTAGCCACACTCCATTCATCAAGCAACTCTCCATAGTTACAAATCTTTCTGCAAGGGGCCTAAATTTCCTTTCTTACTCCCCACAAGGTTCTGGGATGCATTAGATCAGGTCTTGGAGCTTTATCAACCTGTATATTCTCTAAGACTTCCTGAACTTTTTCTTCTGCAATGTGAAGTGTCTTTAAAACATCCAAGTTTATTTCATGCATTTTCTGGATTCCATTACTTTCTCCACAGTGAAAAAACTGATGTTAGGTTTGCAGATGACACCAAAATTGGAGGTGAATTGGACAGCGAAGGATGACCTCAGTGTACAATGAAATCTTGATGAGATGGGCCAACGGGCTGAGGAGTGGCAGATGGAGTTTCATTTAGATCAACGCAAAGTGCTGCATTTTGGAAAAGCAAATCAAATCAGGACTTATACACTTAATGGTAAGATCCTGTGCAGTGTTTCTGGGCAAAGAGACCTTGAAGAGCCGGTTCATAGTTCCTGGAAAGTAGAATCACACATAGATAGGATATTGAGGAAGGTGTTTGGCATACTTTCCTTTATTGGTCAGAGTTCTGACGATTTAAGTTGGGAGGTCATATTGCGGCTGTGCAGTCCATTGGTTAGGCCACTTTGGAATATTGCGTGCGATTCTGATCTCCTTTCAATTTGTAGGATGTTGTGAAACTTGAAACTGGTTCAGAAAAGATTTACAAGGATGTTCCCAAGGTTGGAGGATTTCAGCAAGAGAGAGAGGTTGAATTGGTTGGGGATTGTTTTCTCTGGAGCGTCAGAGGCTGAGGGGTGACCTTATAGAGTTTTATAAGGTTGGCAACCTGATGAAGAGGCAGCGCCTCGAAAAATAGTGCTTCCAAATAAACCTGGTATTGTGTGATTTTTAACTTTGTCCCCACCAGTCCAGCACTGGCACCTCCAAATGATGGATAGGGGGACTTTTCCCTGGGGTGGGGAGTCCAGAACGAGCAGTCAGAGGTTTAGGGTGATGTGCACTCACATTGACAGGGAGACTTCCGTGTTCAATAACATTCACAGGGACTGCTGGTCTCCTCAATATGCACACAGGCTGCTTATGTCTGTAATATACACAGGAACTACTGTTGTCTGCAATATGCATGACAACTGCTATTCTTTTTTATATATACTGGGACTGCCATCTTTTATAATATACACAGGGATTGCTGTTCAGGTTCTGCAGAGACTGCTCTTCAGTGTACTAGTCACAGGGATTGTTGTTCTCTTTGGTATACACGGGTACTGCTGTTCACTACAATATAGAGAGGAACTGTTCGTCTCTATCATATAGATAGGGACTGCAGATCGAAGTGAAGCAGACAAGCACTGCTGTTCTCTGTTTTGTTGTTATTCTTCACGCCATTCCCAGGACAGATGTTCTTTGCAATTTACACCGGGACAACTGTTCTCTGTAAGAAACACAGAAACTGCTGTTCTCCATAATATACGCAGGACCTGCTCTTCTCTGAAATGTACAAGGGGACTGCAGTTCGGTTTCATATACGCAGAATCAGACGTCCAGTAGAAAATATACTGCTGTTTTATAGAATTACTGCTGTTCTCTGTAATATACACGGGGACTAATGTTGTCTGCAATATGCCCAAGAACTGTTAATCTCCATAATACAAACAAGGAATGCTATTCTCTCTAATATGCACAAGGGCTTCTGTTTTATTTCATATCCTCAGAAATTACTGCGTAGCACACACAGCGATTGTTGTTCTCTATAACATGCACAGGGACTGCTGTTCACTGCAATATAGATAGTAAATGCTTTTCTCTACAACCTAATTTTCTTTCAGATTACTGACAGTATAGAAACAGGCCCTTCGGCACAACATGTCCACACCGACCCACCCAGACCCATTCCCCTACATTTACCCCTGCATGGCCAATTCACCTAACCTGCACATTTCTGGACTGTGGGAGGAAACTGCAGCACCTGGAGGAAACCCAAACATTTGGAGAATGTGCAAACACAGTCAGTCGCCTGAGGCTGGAATTGAACCTGGGTCACTGGCACTGTGAGGTAGCCGTGCTAACTGCTGTGCCACTGTGCTGCCCACGAATATTGCAAGCCAGCTGATGACAGAGTGGTGTTATTGCTGGATTGTTAATCCAGAGACCCAAGTAATGTGTTGGGGACTGAATTTCACATTTTATCTCAATTTTACCCCAATTTTATCTCACCACCCCTTTGGCTCACAGCCTCATTCGTGATGAAGGGCTTTGGCCAGAAACATTGATTCTGCTGCTCCTGGGATGCTGCCTGACCTGCTGTGATTTTCTAGCACCACACTCTCGACCCAATTTCAAATCCTGCCATGGTAGATGGTGGAATTTGAATTCCAGCAAAATCTGCAACTTTGAGAGTAAAAATGGCCATGAATGCATTGTCGATTGTTGGAAAAAAAAACAACTTGTTCACTGATATCTTTCAGGAAAGGAAACTGGTGACTTTACCTGGTCTGGCCTCCATGTTTCTCCAAACCCAGAGCAACATGGTGGACTCTTAACTGCTCTTTGGGCCATTAGTGATGGGCAATCAATGCTGGCCCAGCCAGCAATGCCTTCATCCCACAAATGAATTTAAAAAAGGGAACATTTAACAAGCTGGAATGGAAATGATGGGCCAAAATGCCTCCTTCTGCACTGTCACACTTCAATGATTTTTACTTGAGGTCCTATGTGGTGTAAATTGTAGAATTTATGTGGAATGATTTTGTTGTTGAAGAAGAAATGGGTTGTTTTCTCTGTGTGTTTGAACTTAATAACTATCTTATCAGTATTTTTGTAATTGCAGTAATTTCTTAAAAGGACAGCTTTCAAGACTGGGCTGAAGATTGGATGGGTTTTTTGCATTAATGAATGTATGTTAAATCTGAACTTTTATGCCTTAAAGTCAAACAAATTTACTCAACTCACCAAATTTTGAGCCCTTCTGTTTAAGATGAAATTCTGATGCAACAAAGGTGATCAACCATATCCCAAACTGCAATCCCAGCATTTTCATAAAACTGTGTCTGCAATGTTGCTCACACATGGGTAGAAATCTGTTCCATATTTTTAAAAATATTGCAAAAGGAGTTGAAGCCTTTTACACAGAATGAGCAGATAATGCTGATTGGCTAGCTCATCATTACCATGGAGATGCAGCAAAAGCTGTCAATCTTAATTCTCAGACCAGATAGGTGGACTCTGATTGGTCAGGATGTCACCATGGGGATACAGCAGAATTTGGTTGTCTCCACGATGCCTTTCTTATCAAACAAGTGCCATGTCTATAAAAATTCGTTTTGCCTTCATGACCCATAGTCCTGTGTAATTATATTTGTTGCTCCTAACTCATGCACAAATGCATTATGCTGTCATCCCAACTACTGATCATTAATTGGTTTCCAGTTTACTCTTAGCATTGTTCAGAATATTTAATTAATAATTACCAAAGCAGAATCACTTCTCATAAGGCTTACATTAGAGGCTGGTTGAGCACGGGCAGCATGCTGCCAGCAGAGAATGATCAAATGAACATGTTTTCTGACACGGTCCACCAATCATCAGGATGTAGGGCTTACAGATCTGGCTTCTCATCCAGCACCAAACCATGAGTCCCTGTGTGTAGTACAGAGAACAGTAGCCACTGTATCGAAGACAGAGAATAACAGTACCTGTGTATAACACAGAAAACAGCAATCCCTGTGTATAATATCGTGAACACGAGTCCCTATGTCTCATATAAGGAACAGCTGTCTCTGTGCCTAATATCTGGAACAACAATCACTGTGTATAATATAGAGAAAAATGGCCAATGTGTAAAATATAGAGAACAGCAATGTACAATGTAGAGTACAGCAGTACTTGCTTATGATATCGACAAAAGCAGTCCATGTGTAAAATATAGAGAACAGCACTACCTGTGTATAAGACAGAAAAGAACAGTACCTATGTATAACATAGAAAACACAGTAACTATGTATAATACAGAGAACAGCTGCCCCTATAAAGAGCAGCAGTCCCTGTGTATAATATAGAAAACAGCTGTCCTTGTATACGATATAGAGAACAGCAGTCCCTGTGTATAATAATGATTACTGCAATCCCTGTGTATAACATGGAGAACAGCCTTAACCTATGTATAATACAGAGAACAGCAGTCCCTGTGTATGATATAGAGAATAGCAGTCCTTGTCTTTAATGAAGAGAACAACAGTTCCTGTGTATAATATAGAGAACAGCAGTCCCTGTCTATGAAATAGAGAACGGCAGTCGCTGTGTTTAATATAGAGAACATGAAGCAGCAGGGAGCACTGGGAGATCAGACTGCGAGATTCAACCTGATTTGGAGCAGGTTCAGTTGGCACGGAGCAGGGAGCTTTGCGAGATCAGTCTGGGAGCTCCACCGTCAACTGCACCAACATTTAATGACATGGAGCAGCAGGGAGCATTGAGACATCAGATGGGGAGCTCCAACTTCAAGTAGAGCAGCTTCTATTGACATGGAGCAGTAAGGAGCACTGGAACATCAGGTCGGGCGCTCCAACCTCTCCTGGAGCAGCTTGTATTTACATGGAAGACGAGGGAATATTGGTACATTAGGCAGGGGAAAGGATATTCAACTATTTTAATCTTAAGTAAAATAGGTTTCAACACCTCAGATGTTAATTGATTTGTGAAGAATCTGTCCCGGAAAATAATTAATTCTTTAGATATGAAAGACAAGTCTTGCAAATATTAAACTCAGGAAAACGCATTGGTACAGAGAAAAATGGGGGTGATGTTTCAGGTCTTTGACTTTTCTTTTCTGGCCGACTCTGCACTGGATTACATCAAAAGAAGAACTTTTTCACTCATTTCATGTTATTCAGTTTCCTGCAAATACAGACAGGTTATTAACATAATCTAAAGCTTAAAATTAATGGGAATGTGCGATGTTATGATTAGGCTGGAGTTGTCCTCTAATTATGATGGAAACGCAGCAAAGTAAGTTGTAATTTCCTCGATCATAGTGACTTCATTGAATGGCTGATCAGATTGTGAATGGCAGCTTTTTGGGGACAATTTGAAGTGAATCAATGATGGTGATTATCTTTGTTCTTTGTTCATCCTGTGACTGCCACTGTTATTGCTCATGTCATTGTTAACACCACAGCTCTGCAGCGTGTAAAATCTCAGCTATGCAGCTGGTCAGTGGTACAACCATTCATAGAGCTGGCTATGGATTAAGCGGTTGTAGGTTCGACTGTTATTTGGCGCAAGCAGATTGTGGAGATTCATCACACATCCAAACTAACCATTTTTGTTGCGCTGAGGTGGATAATGTTTGAAATTTTTATCTCCACGGACGAAAATTCTTTCACCGTCTTCGACCAGTTAAACATTACCAAGAGCAATCAGAGTTAAAAATCATGCAGCACCAGGTTGTATCAAATAAGCGGATTTGGAAGCACCAGTGTTCCGTGCACTGACAATCAGGTGGTTGTCAACGGTTGGACTCTAATCTGGCTTTGTGTGATTATTAAATTTGTCCACGCCAGTCCAACACCAACACCTCCAAGTCATTGGTAACATCGACACCACAAACAGTCGGTTAAAGTCCAGATGATCTCCCAAAAGATGGCACATATTGACACACACATCAAGTTTCTGCAGGTGGACACCCACCTGATGCAGGAGCGGCTCTCTGAAAGCTAATGCTTCCAAATAAGCCTGCTGGACTATGCCCTGATATTGTGTATTTTTTAACTTTGCCTACTCAACTCAAACACTGGCATTTCCATGTCGTAGAGAACATCAGTCATGTCCCAGCGCAGTCAGAGAAGGCAATCATGGAATAGCCCAATACATTGCTCATAGGCACGTTTCGTTTTCAGAAACAAACCTACTAAATCGCTGCAGCTCCTGTTTATGAAAAGCACAGAAATCAAAGAGCTGAGTCTCAGTTTTTACAGTATTTTGAAACACTTTGGGAAGTGGAATCAGAGGAGAGTGAAGAATGAACAGTCCGACTGTGCAGAGAGAGCGAAGGCACTTTTCACTTATTTCAAGAGCTGGGGTATTGACTGATCTAAGGCATTGCACAGATTCCTGGTAGAGCTGCTCTCTCTGCGTCAGGAACAAGAAGTCCTGATTTCCTGAACGGTAACTAAACCCAGGTCACTCAGTTAAAGCGCCGAATACTAACCTCTAGACAACGAGCGATGAGGGCAGAAGCAGTTGCACCGTTTCTTCATAACACGGTTTTGAAAATCATGTCACTGCAGATATGTTTCCCGTCAAAAATGATTGAATTATCGAGTGTTTACATCACAGAAATGGGTGCCATCATCTCACTTCCCAGCACTTGGTCTGTAACTTTGTAAAGTCTGACATTTCACGTGTTCATCTAAATGCTAATTTCCTTTGATCGTTTTAATTTCATCAGGCAAAATTAATGGGATTGATGTTTGAAATGGGAAACATGTTTTCACAACCAGTCGGGGAACTGAACCATATTTTTACGCACAGACTGAAGCACGCAGACACATTTTCCCAAGAGTGACACAGGCCTCGGGAGGAAACAAACAGAAAGTAAGATTTCACCCACTTGGCTGATATTGTCCCATTTCAGTCTTCAACACCAGTGCCTGTTTACAGCAAACAAACGAAACAATCAGCCCCTCCCGTCCCAGTGTTCCTTACACATTGTTTCCCCTTCACTCTGTCGTTTAAACTGCCTTACCTCGTTCTTACTGTCAAACTGGATCATTGCTCACGCCCGCGGGTTCCTGTCTTGCAGAACGGTTTTCCTCAAGCTCTTGGAATGTAAAAACAGGAATGGGCTATTTAAAGAACTTTTCTAGTTTCCAAGGCCAGTGTTATCACCACTGAGCCAGCACATTGCCAGTTCAGAGAGAAGGTGTCATACGTGAGAAACTCCAACGCAGCACACGATTGGAAAGCCTCAGTATTGTAAACCAACCAACAAAACCAGAATAGAGCCGAGGGGATCATGCACCGAAGGATGGAAGAACAGAGTTGACGAATCTCATGGTGTCCAGGGTGGTGTTAACAGAAATCTTCCCTGGCAGTATAGCGATGAGGACTCAATGCTTTCACTGTCATGGCTTGTTAAATGTTAACGTTTACAGTAATCAATACGAAACACTGTCTGATCTTTCGAAGCAGAATGATGTTGTGCAGCAGTCAGAATCGCTTCCCTGGATGTGACAGGTCCACGTCAGCAATGTCAGCTGCAATCAAGAACGGAGGGGGCGTCGGAAAATGGAAGGGGAATGGTGGTTTGTGAGAGTTAACCACATGGCTAGTGGAGCCAGGTTCACTGTAGATGCTGAATATTGTTTTTCATGTTTAGATTGGTATACCGATCACTCTGGATCAATTCCCACATTATCTGCCCTTTGTGTGCTGTTCTTTGTACATTTACCTCGGTTCAGTGTTCCGGGGGGACCACGCGTTTTCAGTTTGGCAGATTTTACTCAGGTCGGTTTTGCAGCTTCATATTACGGCCAACAATTTTAGGAACAGAAAGACACCATCCAGACCATCAAGTCTGCTCCGATATTGAATGTTTTCATGTCTGATCTAATAACCTTGAGCTGCACTTTCTTGCCTTTCCCCAAAACACTTGATGTCTTTGCTGTTTGAAGATCTGCCAATCTCAGACTGATTACACCTAATGATCGTTCCTCTACAGTCTTCTGCTGCAAGAAAATCCATAGGTCCAGAACTGTCTGAGAGAAAAAATGCTTCTTCGTTTCTGTTTTAATTGTGAGATCCGTATTCTAATACGAAATTTAAAATCACACAACACGAGGTCATAGTCCAACAGGTTTAAATGGAAGCATTATCTTTTGGAGAGCTGCTCGTCCATCAGGTGCTTGCAGAGTACACAGTTGTAGGATACAGAATTTACAGCAAATGTCTACAGTGTGACGTAACTGAAATTGTACATTGAAAAATGCCTTGTTTGCTTGTTAAGTCCTCCATCTGTTAGAATTACTATGTTAGGTTCACTTCTTTCTTATGTAAAAACTTTCTTTTGACAATTACATTTTCAGGTGAACTTTAACAATTAGTGTCGGCCCAGATAATATGTTGAAGGGGTTAGTCAATGTGTACTATGTCCATGCCATAATGTTTAGACTGACGCTAATCTAAAAAAAAACACGCTGCAGACAAGAATGCTTTGAGGCATGGTACATTGGTGAAACCGAGCCGAGGCTACAGAAACGGATGAATGTGCACTGCACATCAATAAACAGACAGGTGTGCCATTTCCCACTTGGCAAGCACTTCAGTGGTCCAGGACATTTGACCTCGGACCTTCGGCTGACAATGGTCCAAGGTGCACTTCGGAACAGGCAGCAGGTAAAAGTGACCGGGCGGAGGCTGATAGTGAAGCACGCTACCCATGGGGATGGCCTCAACTGGGACCGTGGGTTCATGTCACAGTACAGGTGACCCCATTGCCCTGTCTACACACAGAGACCCTCCTACAAGCACACATACAAACACACACACACACACACACACACACACATACACGTTTGTGGGGTGATTTTGTACTTGCAGAGTTACATTGTACTTTGCTCAAAAACTGCATGAATCCATGTCAGTCTCTGTTAACTCATTTTTTAAAATTTGAATCAGTCTAAACATTATGGAACAGACAGCAGCACACTGGGGCTGACACCAATTGTTAAACTTCACCTGAGAATATAACTTTAAAATTAAAAAAAAATGCGCTTTACATATGAAAGAAGGGAAGCTAACATGGTCCTTCCAACAGATGGGAGACTTAGCGAACAATAAAGGGTATTTTCATTATATAAATTCAGTTACTTCACACTGTAAACATGTGCTATAAATTCTGTGTCTTACAATGGTGTACTCCACAACCATCTAATGAATAAGCAGCGGTCCGAAAGCTAGTACTTCTGATTAAACCAGTTGGACGATAACCTGGTATTGCGTGATTTCAAAGTTGCACACCCCAGTCCAAAACCGGTTTCTTCAAGTCATTCGATACGAGGCGCTCTGGTCACAGAAGCAACCTTTCTGCATCCAACTTATTAAATACTTGAAAAATCCTGTATGGTTCAATAAGGATCGTTTTTGTTGTACTGAGTCTGAGCAGGCAAAGGCAACTGATTTCAGCGTTTCTTCCCATTTGATTTCAAATCCGATTTGAAATTCTCACCTAACCTGACAGAATTGCTATTTTTGCTGTTTTGTAATGTCAGGAATTCATGTTAAATTTAAAATTTTCATAAGGAAAAACAAATCTTTTGTTTTTCCCCTGACTGGAAATCAATATTGGGAAATAGCAAAGAAAGAGCTGAATTTCAACACTTTCACACCAAGGAAGACATATGCAATGCTTGGAACTTTTCTCGGTGACTTCGTTTTTGCCTTTTATGTTCAGTTGAAAAATGACAGTCAGTGAGTTTTTCGAAGCTTGGCGAGTGGCCCTTTAGCCTATTGTATCAATCTCAGTCATCAAACATCTGGTTTGTAAACGTCGTTTCCAGCACATCACTCATCGCCAAGCGGTTTCTTACATTTCAAGTCTTCAGATAAATTTAAAAATCACACAACATCAGGTCATAGTCCAACACTTCAATTGGAAATACATTGGCTTTCGGAGCGACGCTTCTTCATCAGGTGATAGACTATGGAGAGTCGCTCCGAAAGCTAGTGTGCTTCCAATTAAACCTGTTGGACTATAACCTGGTGTTGTGCAATTTTTAACTTTGTACACCCGAGTCCAACACCGACATCTCCACTTCAGATAAATTGTTTTTCAATTTCATACGGGCTTAATTGAACAAAAACACCTTAGTGAACTAACAGTTCTGAAAGACAAACTTTCTCAGAGTCGTTTGTCGGTTTTCCTCATGATGCTGTGGAAAGTGTTTCTGCGCTCACATTTGAATTGGTTTACCCTGTTTCTTCTTCAGCTTCCTTCTTCTTTCTATCAAATGGTTTCGATTCCAATACAGACACAAGGTGCAGGTTGTTGAAGTCACGTGTTTCTACTTTCACTGACACTCTGGCTCGCCGGGAGCTGCAGTCCTTCCCCACTCTGATTCAGACAGCACTGTCCTTCCTGTGACATGTCCCTTGGAGAATGGAAGGAAAAGCATTAATAACCCGCACATGGGACCGGAACGACAGTTTTAAAACATTTACTCTGTCCCAGCGAGGAATTGATCTCCTATCTCCTGCATAACATACAGCGACTCTAACCATTATCCTACCGAGCATAGCCCTGTCACGGACGACTCCATACAACCCTATCACGGTAGACGCTAGAAGACGTGTCAGATTGTGGACATAGATACCACAATTTCGCGTGGGAGTACCTCCCACCTTGTACATGGCAGGTACTCATGTGAGTCAGCCAACGTTGTCTATCTTATATGTTGAAGGCAAGGATGACCGGAGGCATGGTCCATTGGGGAAACCGAGCAAAGGCTGCAACAATGGATGAATGGGCACCGCACAACAATCAACAGACAGGAGGTTTCCTGCCCAGTTGGGGAACACTTCAGTGGTCCAGGGCATTCAGCCTCGGACCTTCGGGTGACCATCCTCCAAGGTGGACTTTGGGACAGGCAGCAGAGAAAAGTGGCCGAGCAGAGGCTGATGGCTAAGTTTGGTACCCATAGGAAGGCCTCAACCAGGACCTTGGGTTCATGTCACGTTACAGGGAATCAACATTTCACTACACACACACTCTCACACACACACGGACACAGGTACACACAGATGCGCACACAGGCACCCTTATACACACACACACACACACTCCCACATTCACACACGCATCCCCTTACAGACTTAAGACACTCTGCACTCACTGCACACACACACGTCTTCACACTCACAATCACCCCCCCCCCCCCAGACAAACAGATGCACACAGACAAAGACGCACATGCACACATATATTTTGTGGGGTGAATTTGTACTTGCAGAGTTACATTGTACTTTTCTCAAAAACTGCATTCATTCATGTAGAACTCTGAGCTCAAAAACTGCATGAATTTTATGTAAAACTCTGTTATCTTACGTTTTAGATTAGAATCAATCTATCATCAGGTCATAGACAGAGAACACAGGGCGGGGCAACACCTTCAACATATTGTCGAGCTATCACCATTTTAACAGCTAAGCAGAGAATGCAACTTTTAAAAAAGGTATTGTGATTTACACATGAAAGAAGTGAAACTGTCACTGTATTCTAACAGATGAAAGGCTTAACAGACAATCAATTTTTCAATGTATAATTTCAGTTACATCACACTGTAAATGTTTGCAATAAATTCTGTTACCATCGAGCCCTCCATTATCACCGGATGAAGGAGTGTCGCTCCAAAAGCTAGAGTGCTTCCAATTAAACCTGCTGACTATAACCTGGTGTTGTGTGATTTTTAACTTTGTGCACCCCAGTCCAACACTGGTATCACCAAATCATGACCGAGGGCAACAGTTTCAAAGGAGACCCTTCAACTCTTAGTGGCTCCATTTGTAAAAAAAAAACTGCTTAACGACCCGAATCGTTTAGCCCATAGCCGTCTCGTTATTGGCAGAACATATTTGCATCTGAATATTTCTTCAGGTTATAAGGGTTGCTGCCTCTCTGACCCTTACAGACAGTGTGTTCCAAATTCCAACACCAGCCGGCCGATGACGCTTTTCCACGTATCTACTTAAACCTTTCTGCATTTCTCATTAAATTTCTGGCCCCCTGAAACGCTTATTTCAGTCTACCTTATCCATTATTTTGTACATCTGCACCATGCTTTCTCACAAACTCCTTTGCACGGCGACAAACAACTCCAGTCTGCCTTGTCTCTTCATGACTGAAACCCTTCAGCCCAGACACGATCCGAGAGAATCTCTCCTGCACCTTTCCCAATGCGATCACATCCCTGGACTCATGTGAATTGCAGACTATAATCTGGGTAGAGCCGAACCTTTTTCCATTCCGTAACAACATCTGGGGTAGCTCTGCAGCATTTATTGCCTTGCGGTCTGGAGTCACGTGGAGGCCAGACCAGATAGGGACGGCAGTCTCCTTCCCTCAAGGATGTCAGTCAAACAGTAGGTTGTTCAGACAACGGATTTAGCATATTCTTAATTCTAGATATTTATTGCATTCACATTTTACCATCGTGATGGTGAGGTGGGAATCGAATCCGTCTTCCCAGAATGTTACCTGGCCTTTTGTGTTAACAATGTAGCGATAATCGCACGAGGCTATTGCAGAAAGCTGTTGCAGCTGATCTTTTCCAATAGAGACTCTTTTCCCCATTATTCTCTGTATCCTTTTATTGAGCCTCACGCTGCAATGATCTCTGGTCCATGTCAGTAAAAGCTGCTAAAACAGAATGGATCGAATGATTTCAAGGTACTAATGAAGAGATTGGGACATGGTCACCCAGCAACAGTGAGTGCAATGGCGTAGACTGGACGGTATCAACGTGCAAGTGTATGTTAGATTGTGCAATGCCTCAGTCAAATGGAACGAGGGGCGGAAAATAGAGTTAGGGCGAGTGGGAGGGAGAGACATCTTCGAGAACTTTTGGGTTTAAATCCTGATACATGAAACACAGAAATATCAGAGAACGAAATTCCATGGAAAACAAATCATCATCTCGGAAAGTGTTATCATGTAAAAACGATTAATTTCTTACCGTGTTTCACCAAAAGTAAAACTTTGAGAGAACTGACCACCATGATGTGGATTCTATCCGAATTCGCTGCAATCACAACGCAGAATGCAAACTGGTAAACAGTTGCTGTACTCCACAGACCACGCTTGCAAACTGCAACCAGTATGGTAGCAGAGGAAATGTCAGGAAGAATGCACAATTTCAGGACTTAACGACAGGCATATGGGAACTCAGAATGGGCTGAATCTTCAACTTTAACTTCCCCAGAGACTCTGGTGATTCCATGAATGACAGTATTGGAGAATGGCATTAATGAAGCTCTGCAAACTCATGGGACAGTGCAGGATATTATTGGAACGTATTCTTCAATAGCATTATAGTTGAACATCGGCTACTTCATCACTTTGCCCACACAAGACAGTACAAATGCTGCAGGCAATCACACATAATTCCAGTTCCAGACCCGGAATCAGGGAAACTGTGTGAAGCAGCCACGAAGATCCAATTGGAAATTTGTATGGAATGACGGGAGAGAGGCGCGTGCATTTCCTGGGTTGGGACAGCTCCTGGTCAAAAACGCGGAGGGAATACTTGCCCCCATTTATAATATTACAGCCATAAGCAGTACATGTTTCTGATGCAGCCAACTGACGTATCTAAAGCATGTGGAGAATTTAACATTGGGGTATCAATGTTCGAAATTTCATTTTCCTATTTGGGTCAGTGCCCTTGATATTGGCAGGAGCATCTGCTTATGCTTGCATCAGCTCAGTATCAGCTTGTTGTTCCCAGTAAATAGTGCAACCTGGGGAAAGTGGTGTTGTGGTTATATAATAAACTAGTCATCCTTGGGGACTCAGACACCGAACTGGTAATGTTAAAGTTCGACGAATAAAACCTGGAATGAAAGCCTGACCTCAGGAACATAGAACATCACTTTAAGTTCCTGCAATACCATTCATGTATGACTCTTATGCAGGGAATGCAACCATCTTTACCCAATCCTGCCGACTTGTGACTCCAGGTCCAGAACAACATAGCTGACCTTAATCCGAGAATGGCGACCGTGTGGGAAAGCAGGCCATTCGGCCCTTCCAGTCGTCACCATCGCTCTGAAGCACACCCCATCAGACCCACACTCCATATCTATTCCGTTCCTCTTCATTTCCCACGACTGATCCCAGTAACCTGCACACTTTTAGACTGTGGGAGGACACTCACACAAGCAAATAGAGAATGTGCAAACTGCACACAGTCACACAAGACTGGGATCGAATCCATGTCTCTCGTGCAGCGAGGCAGCAACGAATCAGGATGAACAACAAATGCTGTCCTCACCAGAGACACCCATATCCTGTGGATATATCAGGAAGAATAAAAACATATTTACAACATGCAAAACAGGACTTACATCTGCGTGGACATGATTTGAACCAATCGTTCACCCTGGGTAGATACAAAGACACTGATATCACAGAGAAGTCAGGGCCATGCGGAATTCAGATACCTGCTGCAGTGGAAACTCATTTACTCAGTCAAACTGGGGACAGACTGTTCAACAGTCCCGTGTTAGGGAAGGGCTCAGTGAGCAATAAAACCTCCAGAGTAACCAGCAAGATTACATATCCCAGAAGGAGATCAATTAAACTGTCAACGCTGCTGTTAATCCCAACCAGCTTCCGGTTTCATAGTGTCAAAGTCATAGACTCACACAGCATGCAAACAGGCCTTTCACTCCGACCAGTTCATTCTGCACATAATGGCAAACTAAACGAGTCGCATCTGACGACTCCTGAAATTGCTGAGGGTTAATAATGCCCTTGTGATGTTATTACTGCATTGTTAATATGAATGTCCAGATATAATTCTGTATTCACGGGTTCAAATCCTGGCATGGCAGATGCTGGAATTTCATTTCAATAAATACCTAGAGTTGAAGACTCAAATGATGATGTTGAATCAGTTGTTGTAGATCTGATTCGCTATTGCCTGATAGGGAAGGAAACTGCTATACGTATCTGGTCTGGCTGGCATATGACTCCAGATCCATAATATCGTGGTTGATTCTGAGCTGCCCTCTGGGCAATAAATGATTGACTAGGTATTAATGAATAGTTTTTTTCTAATCCCATGGAACCTTTCCAATTCATTTATCGATCCAAACATCAAAATAACGTACCAAGCCCTACGTTCAAGGAACTGTGCAAAGCAGGCAGGATGACAGTTTTTTTTAACCATTATGTCTATATGTGAAACAAACTAAAAAGAAATATTTAACTGCATCCCGGGCCTCCGTTTTCCACAACACTATACAACGCCCTATCACTAATTGTATAAGCTCTACTCTTTTTGATGTAGCAAAATGCATTATCTTCCATTTATACAGATTGAACTCCGTGTGAAATTTTTCAGACAAAGACACAATGGATTAAGATCCTTCTGGAACTTAGATCACCTTCTTTACAGTCTCTAGTTCTGGTGCCCTCTACAAGCTTATGAACCATGGCTTCTATGAGTTCTATTATTTTCTCAAATAGGTCAATGATTTATACTTATTTGTCATGGCCATCATTTAGCAGTTTGTAACTCAGGTAACCGTGGACGGCACGTTGGCATAGTGGCACAGTGGTTACCACTGCTGCCTCACAGCGCCTGAGACCCGGATTCAATTCCCGACTCAGGCGACTGACTGTGTGGAGTTTGCACGTTCTCCCCGTGTCTGCGTGGGTTTCCTCCGGGTGCTCCGGTTTCCTCCCACAGTCCAAAGATGTGCGGGTCAGGTGAATTGGCCGAAGGGGCTGTTTCCACACTGTAAGTAATCTAATCTAATCTAATTAGTCATGTAGTTAACCATGAGGAAGAAAGCCATAGACAACAGGGAGATTGAAAACAATTGGCAAGTAAATGTGCTGAAAGGAATTCAATACAGTGAAGTGGGTGACAATGAATTTTCCGAGGAACAATGATAAAATGGGAGTGGTTTAAAGTAATAAAAGAGAAATTGGAGTAGACATTCACGAATGTTTGAAGGTGATTGAACAAGGGATCAAGTGATCTCGAGGGGTTGGAGATAATTCCTGTTCTTGACCGCAGGTGGGAATATAAGAGCAGGGAAATGTTGCTGGAACTTTAGCAACGGTCTATTCAATGGCCTATTCAAGATCAATGGACAGGGTAATCATTTGGACGTAAGTACGTACTGCAGGTGCTGGAAAGCAGAATCAAGATTAGAGGGGTGATGGAAAAGCACAGCAGGTCAGGCAGCATCCGAGTAGCAGAAAAAATAACGTTTCGGGCAAAAGCCCTTCATCAGGAAGAAATCTGGGAGCCTCGAGGGTGGAGAGAGAAACTGGAGGATTGAGTCTGGGAAGGATTTAGCTGAGAGTACAGGAGGTGGGTGGAGTTGGGGTTAAAGGTGATAGATCGGAGAAGAGGGTGGAGCGGATAGGTGGTAAGGAAGACAGACAGGTGGGACAGGTCATTAGGATGGCACCAAGCTAGAAAGTTGAATCTTGGATAAGGTGGGCGTGGGGAGATGAGGAAACTGGTGAAGACCACGTTGATGCCCTGGGGTTGAAAATTTCTGAGGTGGAAGATGAGGCGTCTGGTGGTGAGGGAATGGCAGTGGAGGAGGCCCAGAAACTGCAAGTCCTCGGGAGAGTCGAGGTGGGGGGGGGGCATTTGATGATTTTGGTCACGAGGCATTGGGGTTGAATATTGCTGGTGTCCTGGAAATGTTCTCTGATGCGCTCTGGAAAAGGTGTGAGTTGGCCCCAATGTAGAGGAGACCACATTGGGAGCAACAGATGCAATAAATAACACGTGTGGAAGTCCACATGCACATTTGATGGATGTGGAAGGCTCATTGGAGCCTTGGAAGGATGTGAGAGGGAAGATGTGTGTGCAGGCTTTGCAATTCTTGTGGTGACAGGGGAAGATGCCACGAGTGGAGGGTGGGTCATTGGAGAGCGTTGACTTGATGAGGTAGCCCTGGAGGAAACAGTCTTTGTGAAAAGTGAATGGGGTGGGGAGGGAAATATATCCCTCGAGATGAGTGTTGCTGACACTTTTTACAAATCCACTGATTCCCACAGCTATCTGGATTATATCTCCTCCCACCCCAATTCTTGCGCAAATGTTGCCCTGTATTCCCAATTCCTTCACCTCAATCGCGTGTGCTCCCAAAGGTCCAGTTCCACTACAGAACACACCAGATGGCCTTCTTGTTTAACGATCGGAACTTCCCCTCCTATATGGCTGAAGATGCCCTCCAACCCAACTCATCCAATACCTGCACCTCCATCCACGAGCCCCACAACTCCAACCACAGCACGGACAGAACCCCTGGTCCTCATCTTCTATCACACCAACATCTGCATAAATTACATCATTATCTTACAGTTTCACCACCTGTAAACAGATCCCACCACCAGGCATATGTTCCACTCCCCACCCCTATCCCCATTCTGCCAAGACCATTCGCTCTGTGACTATCTCCTCAAGTCCACACCCTCCAATGACCCATCCTTCCCTCCTGGAACCTTCCCCTGTCACTCCAGAAACTGCAAAACCTGCACTCACAACTACCTCCTCATCTCTGTCCAAGGATCTAATGGAGGACTTCACATCCATTCAAAGTTTCTCCTGCACTTCCACACTTGTCATTTCTTGTATACATTTCTCCCGATGTGTTCTCCTCTAAATTGGAGAGAGGAGATGTGTTCTCACAGAGCACTTCAGAGAATATCTCCAGGATACCTGCAAGAATCAACCCCAGTGCCCCCTGGACAAACATTTGAACACCCTCTCCCACTCTGTCGAGGACATGCAGGTCCTGGGTCTCCTGTATCGCCACTGCCTCACGACCCGATGCCTGGACGAAAAAAAAGCCTCATCATCCGTCTCGGGACCCTTTAATCTCATGGCATCAATTTGGACTTCACCCGTTTCCTCATTTCCCCTCCCCCTACCTTACCCCAGTTCCCATATTCCAGCTCAACACCGTCCGCCTGAGCTGTCCCACCTGTGCATCTTCATTCCCACCTATCCACTCCATCTTCTTCTCTGACATGTCATGTTCACCCCCCCCCCACCTGCATCCACTTACCGCACTCTCAGCTACCTTCCCCCCAGCCCCACACCATTCCCATTTATCTCTCCATCCCATATGCTCCCAGTCTCATTCATGATGAAGGGCTTTGGAATGAAACGTTCATTGTTCCTGCTACTCAGATGCTGCCAGACCTGCTGTGCTTCTCCAACACCACTCTAATCTTGAGGGAAACATTTGATTGAGAGGGTTTTTGGATATTTTCTCTTCTTGACCACAGGCTGCGGATGATAACAGACCGTTAGCAACCACCAGGTTAGGGAACAGCTAAAAGACTGAGCACAAGTCTGGTCACCGCATAAGTCAACATTTATATTTAATTGTAAGATGAAATATGGAAGGCTGAAGTATGCAAATTGTCCATCAAGACCGTTTCACCAATGAGTTAATCACTGATGCCTTTCCAAGTCAGAATGCTATGGGCCTTGGAGGGTAATTTGAAAATGGTGGTGTTCCGTTACATCTTCCAACCTTGTCCTTTTAGTCAACACAGCTGTTGAGCTTTGAAGGTTATGTCAAAAATGCACGAATGACTTACTCCAGTGCATCTTGTTGTTAGTGCACTCTGCTGCAATTGTGCCTTAGCGGTGACGGGAATGAATATTGCAGGGATTGAAGAGGGTACACTCAAGTGACTGCATTGTCATAGACGGTGTCCAGATCCTGAAGTGTTTTTGAAGTTACACCCATCCAGGCAAATGGAGAGAATTCTGGTCCACGTCTCATTTTTGCCTTGCAAACGATGTAGGATTCACGGAGCAATGAGTTTAGTTTATAATCAAAGAATGTCTCAAGAACATGTTCTTGTTGTCAAAGTTTTTACGTAGCCTGTTTCTATCTGATTTTTCCCGAAGTAATAGCTCTGTGGAAGATTACACGGGGTAATTTGTTTACAGTAAAGCCATTGAATGTCAGTGGGATATGATTAGAGTCTCATTTGTCAGAGTTATCATTACTCTATTTCGTCCTTGTGTAGACCAATCTGATTCCAGTCGCTGCCTGATTTCAAGTTCCAATTCCCGTCTGTGCTTGAAATTTCAACCGTTTCTTCGCATAAATGCCTCCACCTGCCTTAATAATATGTAAGGCCGCTGCAGGGGACAGCAGAGATTTACGGACATGTTGTTAACACAGGAGAAAATGGAGCTTCTTGGAATGATTCGTTAGGCTGGGATTATTCTTCTTTAAATAAAGGAGGCGGAGTGGAGCACTATAATCACATAATAACATTTATAAACGTTCAATATTCATGAGATCTTGACAGGGTAGTTACGGGCAGTTGGTTTACCCTCTGGTATGAGGAGAGCACCAGAGGACATGAACTCAGAATTAGACATTGCCTATTTAATTCAGAAATGAGGAGTCATTTCTTTGCTCAGGGGCCAGTGAATCGGTGGAACTCCTTACCAAAACTGTTGTTGAGGCTGAGTTGTTGTGTTTTTACAAACTGTGCCAGACAGATATTTAACCAGAAAGACGATGAAGCTTTGTCGAGGCAATGCAGGAGAATGGAGTTGAGGATTATCAGATCAACCATTAGTTCATTGAATGGTGGAGCAGTCTCGATGGGCTGAATGGCCGACTTCCAATCCGACATCATTTGGTCTAACGCCTTATTTTATTCATAATTTTAAAATTCTGAGGCGATGAGATGAAGTGATTGAAAAAGTTTCTCAATCTGATCAGACAGATCAGGAACTAGGCTCATAAGCTCATTAACAAGAAATGTGCTGTAGCCTGGAGACAACAAATGGCACTGGGCACCCTGCAGATGGGTATGTGCAGAATCTGTGATTGCTAAAGAAAATTGGTGGATCTTATATTGTTGCCAACTTGGTGATCACGCTGGATGATGGATCGCGGTATGATTCACACAGCAAAAGGTTGCAAAAGAATGAAAGTTTCATTTCATTGGAAACGTTTTCTGTGGTTCCAATTCAATTGACTATTTAAAATACTGATCAGAACGTTGTGTGGAGTGTTACATTAAAATTCACAATCCCACTGGATAAACTATTGCCATCGATCTCTCCTTATTTGTATTGCTTTCATTCGATGTAATTTCATAGAAAGTCAAAATAGAATGAAGGTAGGAAAGAAACGATGCACTCCTTTTCATTATTCCAATTTAACTTACAACAGAATAAAATTGTTTTATTTCGACTTTGATGAGGTATCGATTTATCATAAATCTCCAGTGTAATTAGATTAGACTTACAGTGTGGAAACAGGCCCTTCGGCCCAACAAGTCCACACCGACCCGCCGAAGCGCAACCCACCCATACCCCTACATTTACCCCTTACCTAACACTACGGGCAATTTAGCATGGCCAATTCACCTGACCCGCACATCTTTGGACTGTGGGAGGAAACCGGAGCACCCGGAGGAAACCCACGCAGACACGGGGAGAACGTGCAAACTCCACACAGTCTGTCGCCTGAGTCGGGAATTGAACCCGGGTCTCAGGCGCTGTGAGGCAGCAGTGCTAACCACTGTGCCACCGTGCCGCCCACAAATGAAGGGCAAGAGCAAGATTCTCCATCCAATGTATACTAAAGATGCGAGGCACAAAGGGAAACCACAGCTGCGTTTGATAGAAGTAACAGCCAGAGTAGGATTCAAATCCACACAAGCACAATGGAAGAGCAACCCGTCGCCTTAACCCCGTGGCCACTTCAGCCCATTGCAAAGGGGCTCACTTGTGACCCTGTCAAGATCACATATGGTGCACCTAGGCGATAAGAAATTCCCTGAGCGGAATCGAATCCATATCATTATGTTTCTGCTTTCAGAATAATAATACCAGCAAAATACAAGGATTTGACCTCGTCCTTGGAAGGAATACCTGTCCTTGATTCATTCCGTGTCGTTACTGTCTCAGAAAGAAGAAGCAAACATGAAATTCCAGTCACAATCACACGCACATTTAGTCTTGACGCATAATTTCTTCAGACAGTTTATCTCTCACGTGAAGAAGTATATATGGAGAGAGAAGTGAAGGTGATGTATTAGCTCGATAGTTTTTCTCATATGGCTGAACCTGAACAGGGTAAAATTCCAGTAAATGCAGATTTGTTCGTTTCATTTTATTATTTTTTCTCCAACTTCACTCTGTTCATTCCAATGATCGGAAGTGAATTGTATTTAAATGATTGGAAAGCTTTGTGTTGCATTAAATTTTGTTCCGAATTTATTTCTGCTTAAAGAAAATACTGATGAGAAAAAAAACAGAATGTTAAACGACAAAGCAAGATGCCAGTTTTGATGCTCAGTTACGTTGGCAGATTTCAGTGAGTATCAAATGAACCCAAGGTCATGGCGATTGTCCTCCCATCTTTCAGGCATGGGATTAAAGAAGGAAATCGATCTCCAAGAGACGGGTCACTTCCTATTCAATATGGAATATCTTTCCTTGACAATATTCTTTATCTACTCAGTTCCATTTATAATGCTTCATGTAGAATATTAATATACATCTGAAAAAAAACTGAGATTTTTTTTGCTGAATCTTATTCAGCTACATACCTTATTCAGTAGTTCACCTCGAACATCATATCGGTTCCCCCAGTGGCTGTGGTGATTCCATCATTAATATGCTGAAGGCTGATAGAAATAGATTTCTCCAAAACATCAAAAACTCCGGCGACAGTGCAAGTTTTGTTGAAATGTATGCTTCAATAGTAATGCAGTTTAACATTGGCCTCTTCACCAGTTTCCCTCCACAAGGCAGTAACCACTGCTGCCACATAGTCCCAATTCCAAGCCCCAGAATCAGAGGAATTGAGTGGCGCAGTCGTGAAGATCCAACTGGAAGTCGTGATGGGAATGAGGTCGCACAGATCATCGAGGACTCCAGTGACACAACCGGTGAATGCACGGTATTTCTGTGACAGTTTCGAGGCGCAATCAATTCCGAGGTTGGGAGTACTTCTGGTCAAAGCTGGGGCAGGAGTGAAAATTTGTTCTCGTTTTTCATGACATAGCAATCTGCAGTGTATCATGCTGAAACAGCTGAGTGCCACAACTGGAGCGTGGGCGGCTGGTTTGAAGTTTGAACTTGCTTCACTCTCACCAACTTGCCTGGAATGAATTGTTTTCACCATTTTCATTTACAGTTGTTTAATATATCCCTGCAGTCTGCGGCTTTCTTCCTCATGGTTAATTGCATGACTAACTGTTGTATGATCTGCACAGTGCTAAATCACGGACACTAAAAATAAATATGAATCATTGATCTATATGAGAAAACAGTGGAACTCACAGCAGGCTTGCTTTGTAGGTTTGCAGGCGACGCCAGAATTGTAGAGAGTGAGGAAGATTATCGAAGTTTCAAAAGGATCTTAATCCAATGAGTCGTTGGACTGAAAAATGTAACATGGAGTTCAATCTGGATAAATGGAAGGTATTGTATTTTGGTGCAACAACAAGAGTAGGGCTTTCTGTAGTGTTGGAGAACACGGAAGCTCGGGGTGCAGGTACATAACTCCTTGTAGTTTGCATCACCTACAGACAAGATGGTTCAAAGGCATTTGACATACTTCCCTTCATTGCTCAGTCCTTTGTGAATAGTAGTTGGGACGTTATGTTGAAGCTTTGCAGGACATTGATGAGACCTCTTCTGGAACATTATGTTTAGTTCTGGTCGACCAGTTGTAGGAATGATATTATTCAGCTGGAGCAGGTTCAGAAATGTATGCACGCATGTTGCCGTTTGTGTAAGATTTGAGTTATAATGAAAGGCTGGGTAGGCTGAGACTATTTTCAGATTCGAGATCGGGGTGCTGGAAAACCACAACAGGTAAAGCAGCATCCGAGGAGCAGGAGAGTAATTCTTTCATGCAAGTGTCGTTCATCAGGCTCTTCCCCGAAACATCGATTCACCTGCTCCTCAGATGCTACCTGACCTGCTGTGCTTTCCCAGCACAACACCCTCGACTCTGATCTCTCATCTGCAGTTCTCACTTTCTCCTAGTTGAGACTGTTTTCACTCTAGGTTAGGTTTGAACGGCGACCTGACAGAAGTTTATGAATTATTGGGAGGCAAGTTGGAGCTATCGATAGCTGCCTTTTCCCAGGGTGGGGATTTCAAGGCGAGAGGGCATATGTTTAAGATGAAAAGAGAGAGATTTTTTAAAGAAAAATCATATGAGGCATTGTTTTAGGGAAGGTGTTTTGCATGTGAAATTAAATTGCTGAGTAAATGATGGATAAGGGTATGTTTGCAACATTTAGAGCACAAATGGATCCTTACATCAATGGCAAAGTGGGAATTTTAAAATAAATGTATTCATGCCTAGCACATCAGTTATTTCCCAGAGGACATTTAAGAGTCAACCACGGTACTATGCATCGGGAGTGTCATGTGGGGCAGAGGAGATGAATATGACAGTTTGCTTCCAGAACTGGCATGAGTGAATCAGATGGGATTTTCCACACAACTGATTCAGGTCATCACGAGATTCTTCAATTACAGGTGCTTATTGAATTCAAACTCCACTAACTGTCCTGACAGGACCTGAATCCTTTGTCCCCAAAATATTACCTGGGTTTTTGGATTATTCAGTTTAAAAGGTTTTCTACCGCTCTGAAGAATGCAGATAGTATATTCCAAATTCGAACCATCCCCTGGCTGATAAAGCTTTTTCACACATCTTCTCAAACCTTTCTGTCTTTCTCCTTAAGTCTCTGGCCACTGCTGGTCGATCCCTCCATCAATGGGAAACTCGTTCAGTCAACCCTGTCTATACCCTAACTCAATCACGTCTTGTCTACATCTCCTTTGCACTGCGACAAACACTGCACTCTGTCCTGACTTTCTTCACAACAGAAAATCTTCAGTCCAAACAGTATCCCGGGAAATATCTCCTGCAACTTTCTCAGTGTGATCACATCTCTGCTATAATGTGACTTGCAAAACTGCACACAACTCTCTTGCTTGAGCCTAATGAGCATTTGTTTTAAAAATTCTGGATTAGTATGAGGGCGATTCTGGCTAAGTAGAATTTATTACCCATTCCGAATTGCCCAGAGGGCAGTTGAGACTCAACCATATTGCTGAGTCTGAAGTCACATGCAGCCCACACCAAGTAAGGATACCAAATTCCATCTCGAAATGACATCAGTGAAACAGATTTTTTTTCAACAATTGTCAATGGATCTATAGTAGTCATTAGATTATACCTTGCAGATATTTTTTGAATCCAAATTTGTCAATCATGGCATGGTGTGATTCAAGCCTGAGTACGCAGACGATTACTTCGGTCTCTGGATTATCAGTCCTATGACAATACCACAAGACCAACGCAGAAAGCCAGAAAAGCTGATCTTTTCCAACAAAATCTCTTTTCACCAAACCTGCCTTGGGTCATTTCCATGAGCCTGACGCTCCAATTCTCTCTGACCTATGTCAGTAAAAGCTGCTACATGAGGATTGATTTCACAACCGCGGCATTGAAATGGATTGATTTGTTTGAAAGTCCTGATGTATTGGGGCTCGTTCACCCAACAACAGTCACCGCAGCACAGACAGAACAGTGTGAATGTGGAAGAGAGTGATAGGTTGTGCATTGCCACAGAGAAATGGGGGGAGGGACGGAAATAAGTTTAATGATCGTGGGAAGGAGAGAAATCTCCGACAAGGGGTGTGTTTGAATCCTGATATATGAAATGCAGAGATGTGAGAGAGCGGAATTTGAAGTTAAAACAATTAATTTTTGAGCATGTGTCACAAAAAGGACAACGGAGAGAACACTTAGTGCTGTGATTTGATTTTAAATCGAGTTTTCTGAGGTCACAGTGCAAAATACCAACAACCACGATCACAGTAACCACAGAAAAGGATGCTTGCAAGCAGCAATAAGTATACTAGCAGAGGAAATGTTCGGAAGAACAGCAAATGTAAAATATCAGTACTCAGCTAATAGTGACAGACATGTGGGAACTGAGAATGAGCTGAATATTTCGGTTTGATGTCCTCAGAGGCTGTGGAGATCCCTTGAATGAGAATGTTGAAAAATGAGATTGATCCATTTCGACAAAATGTCAAAGACTCGGGGGACAGTACAGGATATTGCTGAAATGTATGCTTCAATAGCATTTTAGCTTAACATCGGCACAGCCACCCAGACTCAACCGGAAATGGGGATGGGGATGGGAATGAGTGCGTGGATTTACTCTCTGGCTCCAGTAATGCCAGAGGTGTGTGTGCGCTCTTTCTATGATGGTATAGAGGCGCAAGACATTCCTAGGTTGAGTATGGTCCTACTCAAGGCAATGGTTGTCCACGTTTATACTTTCCTAGTGATCTACAGTATATCTTGGTAAGACAGCTGAGCGGCACACGTGGAGCGTGGTGAGCCCTTAACTTGGTAATGGTAGGTTTAAAAGATGATTTTGCTATTTGGATCCGTGTCTGCGACACTGGCGGTGGCAGCTGCATTTGCTTGCATTAGCTCAGTATCAGTTTCTTGCACACAGTCAAGACTTCAACCTGGAGAAGGTGGTGTTGGGGTGATATTTTAAACCAGTCATCCTTGGCGACTGGAACACGGAAAGGGTGATGTTTAAGTTCGACGAATAAAACCTGAAATGCAAGCCTGACCTCAGAAACAGAGATAACAACATTAATTTCCTGCAATCCCATTCATTCATGTCCCTTATGCAGGTGGTACTACCATCTTCACTCACACACTCTCTCTCTCTCTCTCACACACCCTCTCTTCCTCTCTCTCGCCACACTCTCTCCTTCTCTCTCTCTCTCGCCCCCCTCGAACACCCATCCCTCTTGTACTCCTCTCTCTCGCCCCTCTCTCACCCCTCTCTCTCGGCACCCTCTCTCTCTCTCGCCCCCTCTCTCTCTTTCTCGGCCCTAACTCAGTCTCTCTCACGCCGTCTCTCCCTCTCTCTCGCCGCCCTCTCTCCTCTCTCTCTCACCTCCCTCCTTCTCGAAACCCCCTCCCTCTTGCACCCCACTCTTTCTCGCCCTGCTCTCTCGTGCCTCGCTCTCTCTAACCCACTTCTCTCTCTAACCAGTCTCTCTCTCTCCCCTCTCTTTCTAGCCCCCACCTCTCTCTCTCACCCTCTCTTGCTCCCCTTTACTCTCTCGCCCCCTTTCTCTCTCGTGCCCCTCTCTCTCACCCCCTCGCTCTCATCGTTGTTTCCCTCTCCCTCGCCACCCTCCCTCCCTCTCTACCTCGCCCCTTTTTCATGGCACACCCCCTCTCTCAATCTTCTCTCTCTCTCTCTCTCTCGACCCCACTCTCTCTCTCTCCCTCTATCCCTCTCGCACTCAAGCCTCCTCTCTCCTTCTGTCTCTCATGCCCCTTCTCTGTCTGTCTCGCCCCCTCTCCTGCTCTGTCTCTTGCCCCCTCCCTCTCTGTCGCCCTCCTCTCTATTTCACTCCTCCCTCTCTCTCTACCTCCTTCTCTCTCTCAGCCCCCTCTCCCTCGACCCCCTCTCTATCTCACGCCTCTCTCTCTCGCCCCTCTCTCTCTCACCTCATCTCTCTCTTTATCTCACTGCCCTCTTTCTCGCCCCGTCTCTCACTCTCTCACCACCCTCCCTCCCCCTCTCTCTTCCCCCTTTCTCTTGTGCTCCCTCCCTCTCTCTCGTCTCTCTCTCTTGCCCCACTCTCCCTCTGCCTCTCGCACCCCCCCCGCCTGTCTCGCTCCAACTCCTTCTCTCTCACCACACTCCCTCTCTTTCTCGCCATGGTCTCTCTTTCGCCGCTCCCTCTCTCTCCCTCGTCCCCTCTCCCTCTTGCCACCACTCTCTCTCACTCCCTCTCTCTCTCGCCCCCTCTCTCTCTCACACCTGCCCTCTCTCTCTCGCCTCCTCTCTCTTTCTCGCCTGTTTCTCTTGCCCCCTTCTCTCTCACCCCTCTTGCTCCCCTCTCCTTTGCTTCTCTCGCTCTACCCTCTCTCTCGCCCTTCTCTCTCTCCCCCGTCTCTCTGGCCCCCTCTCTCTCTCGCCCCTCTCTCTCTTTCTTTCACCACTCCCCCCTCTCTCTCACTCACCCTCTCTCCTTCTCTCTCTCCTCCCTCTCGAACACCCCTCCCTCTCGCACCCTCTCTCGCCACTCTCTCTCTCATGCCCACTCTCTCACGCCCCTCACTCTGTCTCTCGCAAACCCTCTCTCCCTCTGTCTCGCCCCCTCCCTCTCGAACTCTTCTCTCTCACTCGCCCTGCTCTCTCTCGCCTCTCTCTCTCACCCCCTTCTCTCTCTCACCCCTCTCTCTTGTCTCTCTTTTTCTCTAGCCCCACTCTTTCGCCCCTCTCTCTTGCCCCTCTTTCTCTTGCCCCTCTCTCTCGCCCCTCTCTCTCGCCCTCTTGCTCTCGCCCCCCTCTCTCGCCCCTCTCTCTCGCCACCCCTCTCTCTCGCTCCCCTTCCTCTCTCACCCCCCTCTCTTCTCTCGCCAACCTCCGTCTCTCTCTCTCTCGCCCCTTTCTCTTCGTCCCCCTCTCTCAATCTCATCTCTCTGTCTCTCTCTCGCCTTTCCTCTCTCACCCCCTCTATTCCTTTCACTCTCTTGGCCCCTCTCTCCCTCTGTCTGTCGTGCCCCCCTCCCTGTCTGTCTCACCCCCTCTCCCTCTCTCTATCTCTTGCCCCCTGCCTCTCTCTCTCGCCGTCCTCTCTATTTTGCCTTTACCTCTTTCTCTCTCGACCCCCTCTCTCTCACCCACTCTCTCTTGCCCCCCTCATGCCTCTCTCTCTCGCCCACTTCTCTCTCTCGCCTCTCTCTCGCCCCTCTCTCCCCTCTCTCACACCCCTCTCTCTTGCTCCTCTTTGTCTCGCCCCTCTCACTCTCGCCCCTCTCTCTCGCCCCTCCCTCTCGCCACTCTCTCTCCACCCTCTCTCTTTCTCCCCTCTCTCCCACCCCTCTCTCTCATCCCCCTCTCTCGTCCCCCTCTCTCAACCCTCTCTCTGTCGCCCCGCCACTCTCTCACTCCCCTTTCTCTCTCTCGCCCCATTTCTCTCTCGCACCCGTCTCTCTCTCAACCACCTCTCTCTCGCCCCCGTCTCTCTCTCTCTCTCTTTCTCCGCCTTCCTCCCTGTCTCTCTCGCCCCTTTCTCTTGGACCCTCTTTCTCAATCTCGTCTCTCTCTCTCTCTCTCTCTCTCTTTATCGCTCCCCCTCTCGACCCCTCTATCCCTATCGCTCTCTCGCCCCCCTCTCTACCTCTCTCTCATGCCCCATCTCTGTCTGTCTCGCCCACTCTCCCTCTCTCTCTCTCGTCCCCGTCCCCCTCTCTCCCGGCCCTTCTCTCTCTCACCTCTCTCTCTCACCCCTCTCTCTCCCCTCTCCTTCGCTTCTCTTTCTCTCTCCTCTCTCTCTCTCCCTCTCTCCCCCTCTCCCGGATCTCTCTCCCTCTCCTCTATCTTGCCTCTCTCTTCCTAGCCCCCTTCTCTCGCTCGCCCCTCTCACTCTCGCCCCCTCTCTCACTCCATTTCTCACTCTCTCTCACCCCCATCTCTCGTGCCTCCCTCTCTCTCTCACATCCTCTCGCCCTCACTGTCGCCGCCCTCTCTCCTTCTCTCTCTCTCTCACACACCCCCTCGAACCCCCTCCCTCTCGCACCCTTCTCTCTCGCCCCTCTCTCGCTCCTCTCTCTCTCACCCCTTCCTTCTGTCTCTCTCACAACCTCTCTCCCTGTCTCTCGCTGCCCTCTCTCCTTTTCTCTCTCTCACCCCTCCTCCCTCTTGAAAACCCTGCCCTCTCGCACCCCTCTTTCTCTCGCCTCTCTCTCTCGTCTCCTTGTCTCTTAAACTCCTCTGTCTCGCTCTTCTCTCTCTAGCCCCCTCTCTCGCCCCACTCTCTTTCATTCTCCTCTCTCGCCCCTCTCTCTCTCATCCCCCATCTCTCGTGCCACTCTCTCTCTCTCAACCCAATCTCTCTCACCTCTCGCTCTCTCTCACCCATCTCTCTCCCACCCCTCTCTCTCACCCCCCTCTCTCGCCCTCTCTCGCCCTCTCTCTCATCCCCATCTATCTCGCCACCCTCTCTCACTCTCTCGCCCCCTCTATCTTGCCCCCTTTCTCTCTTGCCCCTTTTCTCTCTCGACCCCCCCTTCCCTCTCTCTCGCGCTCCCCCTCTCTCGCCCACTGTCTCTCGTCACTCTCTCCATCTTGCACCCTCCCTCCTTCTCTCTCTCGCTCCCCTCTCTCCCCGCTCTCTCAAGATTCCCTCAGCCCTCTCGCCTCCCTCTTCCCCCCTCTCTCTCATCCAACCCATCTCTCCCTCTCTCTCTCACCTTCCTCTCACCCTCTTTCTAGCCCCCACCACTCTCTCTTGCCCCCTCCCTCTCACCCTTCTCTGTTGCCACCCGCTCTTTGGACCCCTCTCTCCCTCTTTCTCACATCCCCTCTCTCCCTCTCTCGCTCTCCTCTCTCCCTCCCTCCTCCCTTTCTCCCTCTTGCCTCCTCTCTCTCTCGTCACCCTCTCTCTCTCTCCCCTCTCTCTCGCGCCCTCGCTGTCTCTCTCGCCCCCTTCTCTCTCTCGTACCCCCTCTCCCTCGCACGCCCCTCTCTCTCATAACCCCTCTCTCTCTCTCTCATTTCCTCTCTCTCGACCCCGTCTCTCTCTCTCTCTCGCCACATTCCCTCCTTCTCTCTCACCCCTTTCTCTTGCCCCCGCAATCTCGCCTCTTTCTCCCTCTCGCTCTCTCTCTCTCTCACCCTCTCCCTCACCCTCTCTCACTTCCCCTCGACCCCTCTCTCACTCGGCCCCCTGTCTTCTTCTGACTCTCGCAACCCCCCTCTCTCGCCCTCCTCTCTTTCATCCATTCCTCTCTCTTGACACCCCTCTCTCTGTACACCCCTCTCTCTTGCCCCCTCTCTCTCGCCCACCTCTCTCTCGCCTTTTCTCTCACATGTCCTCTCTCTCAACCCCTCACCCTCACGCCTCTTTCCCTACCCCTTCTCTCTCTCGCCTCTCTCTCTCTCTCTCTCTCATGTCCCTCTCTCACCTCTCTCTCGCCCCCCTCTCTGTCTTGCCACCTTTCTATCTCACTCCCTCTGTCGCCCTATCTTTCTCTCGCTCTCACAGTCCCTCTCTCCCTCTCTCTCGCCACGCTCTCTACTTCTCTCTCTCTCACACCCCCTCGAACTCCCCGCCCTCTCGCATCCGTCTCTCTCGTCCCTGTCTCTCGACCTTAAATCTAGCACTCGCTCTCTCGCCTCTCCCTCTCTCTCGCACACACTCTCTCCCTCTCTCTTACCGCCCTCTCTCCTTGTCTCTCTCTCGCCCCCCCGAACACACCCTCACTCTCGCACCCCTCTCTCTCACCCCCTCTCTTCACCTTGTCTCTCAACTCCTCTCTCTCACGCCCTCTCTCTCTCGCTGCCCTCTCTTCTTCTCTCTCTTGCCTCCCCCTCTCTCGAACACCCTCCCTCTCGCACCCTCTCTCTCCCCGCGCTATCTCTCGCCTGTCTCTCCCTCGCCCTCTTCTCTTCTCTCACGTTTCTCTCTTGCCCTTTCTCTATAGCCCCACTCTCTCGCTCCTTTCTCTTGCCCCCCTCGCCCCACTCTCTATTCCAACTCTCTCTCGTCCCTCTCTCTCTCACACCTCTCTCTCTCTCACCTCTCTCTCCCCCTCGCCTCTCTCTCTCGCCCTCGTTCTTGCTCCTCTCTCTCCCCTCTCTCTCCCCTCTCTCTCTACTCTTTCTGTCTCGATCTCTCTCGCCCTGTCTGTCTACCCTCTCTCTCGCACCTCTCTCTCGCCCCCTCTCTCTCGCTCCCCTCTCTTGCCCCTCTCTCTCTCTCGCCCCCCTCTCTCTCACCCCCTCTCTCTCGTCCCTCTCTCCCTGTCACTTCCTCTCTCCTTCTGGCCTCTATCTCTCTCTCTCGCCCCTCTCTCTCTCCCCTCTCTCTCTCGCCCCCTTTCTATCTCGTCCCCTCTCTCGCCCCATCTTTCTCTCTCTCGCCGCCCTCTTTCCTTCTCTCTTTTCACCCCCCACGAACCCCCTCCCTCTCACAATTCTCTTTCTCGCCCCCTCCCTCGCCCCTCTCTCTTGCCCCTCTCTCTTACCCCACCCTCTATCTCTCTCACACCCTATCTCCCTCTCTCGCTGCCCTCTCTCCTCTCCCTCCCGCCCCTCCTCCCTTTCGAACCCCTGCGCTCTTGCACCACTCTTTCTCTCATCTCTCTCTCTCACTCACCTCTCTCTCCTCCCCTTTTCTCTCTAACTCCTCTCTCCCCTTCTCTGTCTACCCCCAGTCTCTCGCCCCTCTCTCTGGCCACTCTCTCTCGCCCCTCTTTCTCATCCCTCTATCCCTCCCTCTCTCTTTCTCTGTCTTTCATGCCCCCTCTATGACTGTCTTGCCCCTTGTCTATCTCTCCCCTCTCTCTGCCCTCTCTCTCGCCCCTCTCTGCATCCTCTCTCTCTCTCTCCCCACTCTCTCGCCTCTCTCTCTCACCCCTTTCTCTCTCGCCCCTCTCTCTCTCACCCCATCTGTCTCTTTATCTTACTGCCCTCTTTCTCGCCCCGTCTCTCTCTCTCTATCGCCACTCTCCCGTCCCTATCTCTTGCCCCTTTCTCTTGGGCTCCCTCTCTCTCTCGTCTCTCTCTCTCGCCCCACTCTGTCTCTCGCCACCACTCTGTCTCACACCTCCCCTCTCTCTCGCCTCCTCTCTCTTTCTCGTCTCTTTCTCTCGTCCTCTTCTCTCTCTCACCCCTCTCGCTCCCCTCTCCTTCACTTCTCTCTCTCTACCCTCTCTCTCGCCCTTCTCTCTCTCCCCACTCTCTCTCTCGCCCCCTCTCTCTCTCGCCCCTCTCTCTCTTTCTTTCACCCCTCCCCCCCTCACACACCCTCTCTCCCTCTCTCTCGCAACCCTCTCTCCTTCACTCTCTCTCTCCTCCCTCTCGAACACTCCTCCCTCTCGCACCCCTCTCTCTCACCCCTCTCGCTCTCACGCCCTCTCTCTTACGCCCCTCACTCTGCCTCTCTCAAACCCTCTCTCCTTCTCTCTCGCCCCCTCCCTCTCAAACCCTCTCTCTCACTCGCCAATCTCTCTCTCTCTCTCGCCCCCTTCTCGCTCTCATCACTCTCTCTCGTCTCTCTCTCTCGCCCCACTCTTTCGTCCCCTCTCTTGCCCCTCTTTCTCTCGCCCCTCTCTCTCAACCCCCTCTCTCTCGCTCCTCTTTCTCTCTCTCGCCCCCTTTCTCTCTCACCCCCCTCTCTCTCATCCCCATCTCTCTTCTCTCGCCAACCTGCGTCCCTTTCTCTCTCGCCCCTTTCTTTTGGACCCCCTCTCTCAATCTAGTCTCTCTCTCTCTCGCCTGTACTCTCTCACCCCTTCTATTCCTCACGCTCTCTTGCCCCCTCTCTCCCTCTGTCTGTCGTGCCCCCTCCCTGTCTGTCTCACCCCTCTCCCTCTCTCTCTTGCCCCCTGCATCTCTCTCTCGCCCTCCTCTTTATTTCGCCCCTCCCTCTTTCTCTCTCGACCCCCTCTCTCTCTCACCCATACTCTCTTGCCCCCTCATGCCTCTCTCTCGCCCACCTCTCTCTCTCGCCCGTCTCACCCCTCTCTCTCACCCCTTTCTCTTGCTCCTCTTTCTCTCGCCCTTCTCTCTCTCGCCCCTCTCTCTCGCCCCTCTCTCTCCACCCTCTCTCTCTTTCTCCCTTCTCTCCCACCCCTCTCTCTCATCCCCCTCTCTCGTCCCCCCTCAACCCTCTCTCTGTCGCCCCGCCTCTCTCTCACTCCCCTTTCTCTCTCTCGCCCCCTTTCTCTCTCACATCATCTCTCTCTCTCTCAACCACCTCTCTCGCGCCCGTGTCTCTCTCTCTCTCTCTCACTTTCACTACCCTCCTCCTTTTCTCTCACCCCTTTCTCTTGGACCCCCTTTCTCAATCTCGTCTCTCTCTCTCTCTTTATCGCTCCCCCTCTCACCCCCTCTATCCCTATCGCTCTCTCGCCCCCCTCTCTCCCTCTCTCTCCTGCCCCATCTCTGTCTGTGTCGCCCCCTCTCCCTCGCTCTCTCTCTCGTCCCCGTCCTCCTCTCTCTCGCCCCTTCTCTCTCACCTCTCTCTCTCACCCATCTCTCTCCCCTCTGCTTCACTTCTCTCTCTCTCTCCCCCTCTCTCTCTCCCCCCCCACTAGCATATCTCTCTCTCTCCTCTATCTTGCCCCTCTCTTTCTAGCCCCCTTCTCTCTCTCGCCACCTTCACTCTCGCCTCCCTCTCTCGCTCCATTTCTCACTCTCTCTCGCCCCCCTCTCTCGCCCCTCCCTCTCTGTCTCACATCGTCTCTCCCTCACTGTCGCCGCCCTCTCTCCTTCTCTCTTTCTCGCACACCCCCTCGAACCCCCTCCCTCTCACACTCTTCTCTCTCGCCCCTCTCTTTCGCTCCTCTCTCACTCACCCCTTCCTTCTGTCTCTCTCACAACCTCTCTCCCTGTCTCTTGCTGCCCTGTCTCCTTTTCTCTCTCTCACCCCTCCTTCCTCTCGAACACCCTGCCCTCTCGCACCCCTCTTTCTCTCGCCTCTCTCTCTTGTCTCCTTCTCTCTTTAACTCCTCTGTCTCGCTCTTCTCTCTCTCGCCCCTCTCTCTCGCCCCACTCTCTTTCGTTCTCCTCTCTCGCCTCTCTCTCTCTCTCGCCCGCCTCTCTCTCGCCCCTCTCTCGTCCCTTTTTCTCGCCTCTCTCTCTCACCCCCATCTATTTCGCCACCCTCTCTCACTCTCTCGCCCCCTCTCAATCTTGCCCCCTTTCTCTCTTGCCCCTTTTCTCTCTCGTACCCCTCCCCTCTCTCTCGCGCTCCCCCTCTCTCACATAGTGTCTCTCGTCGCTCTCTCCATCTTGAACCCTCCCTCCTTCTTTCTCTCTCGCTCCCCTCTCTCGTCGCTCTCTCAAGAACCCCTCATTCCTCTCGCCTCCTTCTTTCCCTCTCTCTCTCCCCCACCCCATCTCTCCCTCTCTCTCTCACCTTACACTCATCCTCTTTCTCGCCCCCACCGCGCTCTCTCGCCCCCTCCCTCTCACCCCCTCTGTCACCACCCTCTCTCTCAACCCCTCTCTCCCTCTTTCTCTCGTCCCCTCTCTCCCTCTCTCGCTCTCCTCTCTCACTCTCTCTCTCGCCCCTCCCTCTCTCCGTCTCGCCTCCTCTCTCTCTCGCCCCCTCTGTCTCTCGTTCCCCTCCCTCTCTCTCGCACGCCCCTCTCTCTCTCGTACCCCTGTCTCTCTCTCACACCCCCTCTCTCTCGACCCTGAGTCTCTCTCTCGCCACATTCCCTCCTTCTCTCTCTCACCCCTTTCTCTTGCCCCTGCAATCTCACCTCTTTCTCTCTCACTCACCCTCTCCCTCACCCTCTCTCTCGCCCCCTCGATCCCTCTCTCACTCAGCCCCTCTCTTCTTCTGACTCTCGCAACCCCCTCTCTCTCGCCCCCGCTCTCGCCCCCGCTCTCGCCCTCCTCTCATTCAACCATCCCTCTCTCTCGACACCCCTCTCTCTCGACACCCCTCTCTCTTGCCCCCTCACTCTCTCCCCCTCTCTCTCGCTTCCTGTCTCTCGCTCCCCTCTCTCGCCCCCCCTCTCTCTCTTGCCCCCTTTCTCTCTCGCCCCCTCTCTCTCGTCCCTCTCTCCCTGTCGCTCCCTCTCTCCTTCTCGCCTCTGTCTCTCTCTCGCCTCTCTCTGGCCCCTCTCTCCCCTCTCTCTCGCCCCCTCTTTCTCTCACCCCCTTTCTATCTCGCCCCCTCTCTCGCCTCATCTTTCTCTCTCTCACCTCTCTCTCTCACGCCCCTCCCTCCCTCTCTCTCAGACACCCTCTCTACCTCTCTCTCTCCTTCTCTCGCTCTCGTGCCCCCTCGAACTCCCCTCCCTTTTGCATCCGTCCCTCTCGCCCCTCTCTCCTTCTCTCTCTCTATCCCACCTCAAAAACCCTATCCCTCTCGCTCCTCTCTCTCTCTCTCACCCCTCTCTCTCGACCTTGTCTCTCACCCCTCTCTCACTCGCCCCTCTCTCTATCGCCCGTTTCTCTCCCAAACCCCTCTCTCTCTCGCCTCTCCCTCTGTCTCTCTCAAACCCTATCTCCTTCTCTCACCACCCTCTCTTCTTCTCTCTCTCTCGCCCCCTCATTCTCAAACACCCTCCATCTCGCACGCCTCTCTCTCTCTCTCGCCCTCTTCTCTCTCTTCCCCTTCTCTCTCGCCCTTTCTCTCTAGCCCCACTCTGTCGCTCCTCTCTCTCGCCCATCTCTCTCACCCCTCTCACTCCTGCCACTCTCTCTCGCCCCTCTCTCTCTCACACCTCACTCTCTCTCGCCCCTCGCTCTCATACCTCTCTTTCCACCCTATCTGTCTCCCTCTCTCTCACCCCGTCTCTCTCCCCTCTCTCTTGCAACTCTCTCTCGCCCCTTTCTCTCTCGCTCCCCTCTCTCTTGCCAATCTCTCTCAGCCCTCTCTCTCCTCTGTCTCTCTCGCCCCTCCCTCTCTCACGCCTCTCTCTCTCGCCTCTCTCTCTCTGTCGTGCCTCTCTCTCTTGCCACTTGCTCTCGTCCCTCTCTCTCCCCCCTCTCTGTCTCCCTCTCTCTCGCTCCTGTCTCGCTCCCGCCTCTCTTTCACTCCCCTCTCTTGTCCTCTCGCTCTTGACACCTCTCTCTCCCTTTCACTCTCGCTCCCATCTCTCGCCCTCTCGCTCTCAACCCCTCTCTCTCGCCCCTTCTCTCTCGGCCCTCTCTCTCTGTCGCTTCCTCTCTCCTTCTCTCTCGATCTCGCCCCGCTCTCTGTCTCGCCTCTGTCTCTCTCGCTCCTCTCTCTCTCGCCTCTCTATCTCTCGCCTTTCTCTCTCGCCTCTCTCGCACTCGCGCCTCTCTCTCTCTCGCCCCTCTCTATCGCCCCTCACTCTCGCCCCCTCTCTCTTTCTCTCGCCCCTCCCTCTCTCCCTCTGGCCCCCCTCTCTCTCGCCACCCTCTCTCTCTCGTCTCTCTCACTCTCTCGCACCCTCTCGTCTTCTGTCTCTCTCGCCCCTCTCTCTCTCCACTCTCTCTCTCTTTCTCTTTCTTGCCTCTCTCTCACTCGCGCCCCTCTCTCTCTAGCCCCACTCTCTCGCACCTCTCTCTCGATCCTCTCTCTCTTGCCCCTGTCTCTCGCCTCTCTCTCTCTCTCTCTCGCCTCTCTCTCTCTCTCGCCCCCTCTCTCTCATCCCTCTCTCTCGCACTCTCTCTCCTTCTCTCTCTCTCTCACTCTTGCTCCCCTCTCTCCCCTCTCTGTTGCCCCCATCTGTCTCGCCCATGTCTCTCCCTCTCGCCTCTCTCTCTCTCTCGCACCCCTCCCTTTCTCCCTCTCGCCCCCTCTCCCTTCTCTCTCTATCCACCCCCTCGTCCCTCTCGACCCCCTGTCTCCTTCTCTCTCTCACACCCCCCTCTATCCCTCTCTCTCGACCACTCCTCTCTCTCTCGCCTCCCTCTTCCTCTTGACCTCCTTTCTCGCCCTTCCCTCTTTCTCTCACACCATCTCTCTCGCCGCCCTATCTCATTTTCTCTCTCTTGCCCACCCTCGAACACCCCTCCCTCTTGCAGCCCTCACTCTCACCCCCTCTCTTGCCCCTCTCTCTCTCGTCACCCCGCTCTCTCTCACACCCTCTCTCCCACCCTTCCTCTCTCCCTCTCTCTCACCGCCCTCTCTACATCTCTCTCTCCCGCGCCCCTCAAACCACCTCCCTCTCCCCCCTCTCTCTCGCCCCTCTATCTCGAACTTGTATCTCACCCTCTCTCTCTCTCCCCCTCCCTCACCCCCTCTCTCTATCTTCCCTCTCTCTCTCACGCCTCTCTCTCTCCCTCGCCTCTCCCTCTGTCTCTCTCTCACACCCTATCTCCCTCTCCCTCTCGCCGCCCTCTCTTCTCTCTCTCTCGCCCCCCCACTCTCGAACACACTACCTCTAGCACCCTCTCTCTCTCAACCCGCTCTCTCTCTCTCGCCTCTCTCTCTTGGCCTCTTCTCTCTCTAACCCTTCTCTCTCGCCCTTTCTCTCCAGCCCCACTCTCTCGCTCCTCTCTCTTTCCTTCTCTCTCTCACTTACTCCCCTCTCTCCCCCGTCTTGCTCCCATGCCTCTCGCTCCCCTCTCTCCCCCACTCACTTGCCCCTCCCTCTCTCCCTCTCTCGCCCTTTCTCTCGCCACCGCCTCGCTCTTGCCCCTCTCTCTCTTGCCACTCTCTCTCGCCCCTCTCTCTCGCACCTCTCTCTCTCGCCTCTGTCTCTCTTTCGCCCCTCTCTCTCAGGCCTCACTCTCTCACCCCTCGCTCTCTTCCCTCTCTCTCCCCTCTCTCTTTACCCTCTCAGTCTCCCTATCTCTCAACCCTGTCTCTCTCCCCTCTATCTAGCACCGCTCTCTCGCCGCGCTCTCTCTCGCTTCCTTCTCTCGCCCACACACTCTAGCCCCCATCTATCTCGTCCCTTTCTCTCTGTCGCTCCCTCTCTACTTATCTCTCGCTCTCGCCCCACTCTCTCTCTCGCCTCTGTCTCTCTCGCCCCTCTCTCTCTCTAGCCCCTCTCTCTCTCGTCTGTCTCTGTCTCTCGGCTCTCTCTCTCGCCTCTCCCTCTCGTCCCTCTCTCTTGCCGCCCGCTCTCACCTCTTTCTCACTCTCCCTTTTCTATTTCCCCCTCTCTCTCGCCCCGCTCTCTCGCCCCCTCTCTCTCTCACCACTGTTCTCTCGTCCCTCTCTCTCAGTCGCTCCCCTCTCTCCTTCTTTCTCTCTCACTCGCTCCCCTCTCTCTCCCTCTATCTTTTGGCCCCCTCATCCCTCTCGTGCTCCCCTCTCCCCCTCTCTCTCGCCCCTCCCTCTCTCACCCCCTCTCTCGCCCCATCTTTCCCTCTGTCGCCCCTCTCTCTCTCACACCCATCCCTCTCTCGCACCCCTCCCTCTCTCTCTCTCACACCCTCTCTCTCGCTGCCCTCTCTCCTTTTCTCTCTCTCACCCTCCTCGAACTTCCCTCCCTCTCGCACCCATCTCTCTCACCCCGTTCTCACGACCTTCTCTCTCGCGCCTCTTTCTCTCGCCCCTCGCTCTCTGTCTCCCTGTCTCTCGCCACTGTCTCTCTCCCCTCTCTCTCGCCCCCTCTTTCTCGCTCCCCTCTCTCGCCCTCTCTCTGCCTCTCACCCCTCTCCCACTCTCTCCTCTGTCTCTCTCGCCTCTCTCTCTCTCGCACCACTCTCTCTTGCCCCCTCTCTCTCGCCCCCTCTCTCTCGCCCCCTCTCTCTCGCGCCCCCTCTCTCTCGTCCCTCTCTCTCACTCGCTCCCCTCTCTCTTTCTTTCTCCCTCACTCGCTCCCCTCTCTCCCTCTCTCTCTCAACCCCTCATCCCTCTCACGCTCCTCTCTCCCCTCTCTCTCGCCCTCCCTCTCTCCCTCTCGCCCCTACTCTCTCTCCACCCCCGCTCTCTCGACCTTCTCTGTCGGCCCCCTCTCACCATCGCCCCTCTCTCTCACCCTTCTTTCTCTCTCTCGCACCTCCCTCTGTCTCTCACACACCATATCACTCTCCCTCTCGCTGCCCTCTCTTCTTCTCTCTCTCTCTTGCCCCCTCCCTCTCACACACGTCTCTCTCTCTCTCACCCCGCGCTCTCTCTCGCCTCTCTCTCTCTCGCCATCTTCTCTCTCTAACTCTTGTCTCTCGCCCCTCTCTCTCTCGCCCCCTCTCTCTCGTCCCTCTCGGTCTCACGCACCCTCTCTCCTTCTCTCTCTCTCACTTGCTCCCCTCTCCCCCCCTCTCTCTTGATCCCATCCGTCTCGCTTCCCTCTCTCCCCACTGTCTCAACCCTCTCTCCCTCTCACCTCTCTCTCTGTCCGCTCTTCCTCTTGCCCCCTTTCTCTCGCCACCCCCTCTCCCTCGTCCCTCTCGCTCTCTCTCGCATACTCTCTGCTTCTCTCTCTCTCGCTCCCCTCTCTCGCCCTCTCTCTAGCTACCCCCTCGTCCCACACACACCCCTCACCTCCTCTCTCCCTATCTCTCTCACGCGCTCTCACCCTCTATCTCGACCCCTCCTCTCTCTCTCGCCCCTCTCCCTGCTCGACCTCCTCTCTCGCCCTACCCTCGTTCTCTCACACCATTTCTCTCACCGCCCTCTCTCCTTTTCTCTCTCTCGCCCACCCTCGAACCCCCCTCCATCTCGAACACCCTCCCTCTTGCACCCTCTCTCTCTCACCCCGCTCTCTCTCTCCATTCTCTCTCTCTCGCCCTATTCTCTCTCTAATACTTGTCTCTCTCTCTCGCCCCCATTAACTCCCGTCCCTTTCTCTGTAGCCCCACTGTCTCGCCCCCTCTTTCGCTACTCTCTCTCGCCCATCTCTCTCTCGCACCTCTCTCTCTTGCCCCACTCTCACACCTCTCTCTCTCTCCTCTCGCTCTCGCCACTCTCTCTCCCCTCTCTCTCTACCCTCTCTGTCTCCCTCTCTCTCACCCTTCTCTCTCGACCCCTCTTTCTCTCACACACCCTCTCTCGTCCCTCTGTCTCTGTTGATCCCTCTCTCCTTCTCTCTCTTTCTCGCCTCTCTCTCTCGCCGCTCTCTCCGCTCTCTCTCGGCCCCCTCTCTCCCTTGCCCCTTTTCTATCTCGCCCCCTCTTTCGCCCCATCTTACGCTCTCTCGCACCTCTCTCTCACGCCCCTTCCTCTCTCTCGGCCCTCCCTCTCTCTCACACCCTCTCTCTCTCTCGCGCCCCCCTCCCTTTCGCACCCCCTCTACCCCCTCTCTGGACCTTGTATCTCACCCCTCTCTCTCTCGCCTCTCCCTCTGTCTCTCTCACACCCTATCTCCCTCTCTCTCGCCACCCTCTCTTCTTCTCTCTCTCTCACCCCGTCAGTATCAAACACCACCCCTCTCGCACCCTCTCTCTCTCACCTTGCTCTCTCACTCTCACATCTCTCTCTCGCCCTCTTCTCTCTCTAACCCTTCTCTCTCACCCTTTCTCTCTAGCCCCACTCTCTCGCTCCTCTCTCTCGCCCCTTTCTGTCACCCCTCTCTCTCTTGCCACTCTCTCTCGCTGTGCTCTCTCACGCCTCTCTCTCTCTCTCTCACCTCTCTCTATCTCGTACCTCTCTCTCTCTCGCCACTCGCTCTCGTCCCTTCTCTCCCCTCTCTGTCTGCCCTCTCTGTCTCCCTCTCTCTCGCCCCTGTCTCTCTCGCCTCTCTCTCGCACCTCTCTCTCACCCTCACTCTCTCGCTCCCCTCTCTCGCCTTCTCTCGCCCTCTCTCTCTCGCCCCGTCTCTCTCTCGCCCCCCGTCCCTTTCTCTCTGTTGCTCCCTCTCTCCCCTTTCTCTCGCTCTCGCCCCTAGCTCTCTCTCACCTCTGTCTCTCTCGCCCAAATCTCTCTCGCCCCCTCTCTCTCTCGCCTCTCGCACTCTCCCATCTCTCTCGCCCCTCTCTCTCTCGCTCCCTCACTCTCTCTCACCTCCTGTCTCTCTCACCCCCTCTCTCTCGTCCATCTCTCTTGCACCCTCTCTCCTTCCCCTCTCTCCCCCTCTCTCTCCCCTCTCTCTCTCGCCCCTCCTTCTCTCCCTCTCTCCCTCTCTCTCACTCATCCCACGCTCTCTCTCGCCTCTCTCTCTCGCCATCTTCTCTCTCTAACCCTTGTCTCTCGCCTCTCGCTCTCTCACCCCACTCTCTCGCCCTCCTCTCTTGCCATACCTCTCTCTTGTCCCTCTTTCTTGCACCCTCTCTGCTTCTCTGTTCTCTTGCTCCCCTCTCTCTCCCTCTCTCTAGCCACACCCTCGTCTCTCTCGCCCCCTCTCTTCCTCTCTCCCTCTCTCTCATCCCCCTCTCTCCCTCTTTCTCGACCACACCTCACTCTCTCTCTCGTCCAATCCCTCTCGACCTCCTGTCTCGCACTTCCCTCTTTCTCTCACATCCTCTCTCCCTCTCTCTCACCACCCTCTCTACTTCTCTCTTTCTCGCCCCCCTCGAACCCCCCTCCGTCTCGCACCCCTCTCTCTCGCCCCTCTCTCTCTCTCTCCCCTCCCACACTCTCGCACAGCCTCTCGCTCTCTCTCACCGCCATCTCTCCCTCTCTCTCTCCCCCCTCGAAACGCCTCCCTCTCGTAGCCCTCTCTCTCACTCGACCTTGTCACTCACACCTCTCTGTCTTTCACCTCCTCTCTCTGAGCGCCTCTCTCTATCGCCCTTCTATCTCGCCCCTCTCTCTCTCTCTCTCGCCCCTCCCTCTGTCTCTCTCGCACCCTCTCTCTCACCTCGCTCTCTCTCTCTCGCCTCTCTCTCTCTCGCCCTCTTCTCTCTCTAACCCTTCTCTCTCGCCCTTTCTCTCTAGCCCCACTCTCTCGCTCCTCTCTCTTGCCCCTTTCTCTCGCCCCTCTCTCTCTCTTGTCACTTTCTCTCGCCCCTCTCTCTCACGCCTCTCTCTCTCTCTCTCGCCTCTCTTTCTCTCGCCTCTCTCTCTATCTCGTACCTCTCTCTCTCGCCACTCACTCTCGTCCCTCTCTCTCCCCTCTCTGTCTACCCTCTCTGTCTCCCTCTCTCTCGCCCCTGTCTCTCTCCCCTCTCTCTCGCACCTCTCTCTCGCCCTCTCTCTCTCGCTCCCCTCTCTCGCCTTCTCTCGCCCTCTCTCTCCCGCCCCGTCTCTCTCTCGCCCCCTCTCTCACGTCCCTTTCTCTCTGTCACTCCCTCTCTTCCCTTTCTCTTGCTCTCGCCCCTATCTCTCTCTCACCTCTGTCTCTCTCGCCCCTCTCTCTCTTTCGCCTCTCTCTCTCGCCCCTCTCTCTCTCCCCCCTCCCTCGCCCCCTCTCTCTCTCACCCCCTCACTCTCTCTCACCCCCTGTCTCTCTCACCCCCCTCTCTCGTCCCTCTCTCTCGCACCCTCTCTCCTTCTCTCTCTATCACTCGCTCCCCTCTATCTCCCTCTCTCTAGCCCCCATCCCTCTCCTTCCCCTCTCTCCCCCACTCTCTCTCACCTCTCTCTCTCTCGCCCCTCCTTCTCTCCCTCTCGCACACCTCTCTCACTTATCCCGCGCTCTCTCTCGCCATCTTCTCTCTCTAACCCTTGTCTCTCGCCTCTCGCTCTCTCACCCCACTCTCTCGCCATACCTCTCTCTTGTCCCTCTCTCTCTCTCTCGCACCCTCTCTGCTTCTCTGTCTCTGTTGCACCTCTCTCTCCCCCTCTCTCTAGCCACACCCTCGTCCCACTCGCCCCCTCACTTCCTCTCTCCCTCTCTCTCTCATCCCCCTCTCTCCCTCTTTCTCGACCCCACCTCTCTCTCTCTCGCCCCATCCCTCTCGATCTCCTGTCTCGCCCTTCCCTCTTTCTCTCACATCCTCTCTCCCTCTCTCTCACCACCCTCTCTACGTCTCTCTTTCTCGCCCCCCTCGAACCCCACTCCGTCTCGCACCCCTCTCTCTCGCTCCTCTCACTCGACCTTGTCACTCTCACCTCTCTGTCTTTCACCGCCTCTCTCTCAGCGCCGCTCTCTATCGCCCTTCTATCTCGCCCCTCTCTCTCGCCCCTCCCTCTGTCTCTCTCACACCCTATCTCCCTCTCTCTCTCATCGACCTCTCTTCTTCTCTCTCTCTCGCACCCCTCGCAAACACCCCTCCCTCTCGCCCTCTTCTCTCTCTAACCATTCTCTCTTGCCTCCTCTTCTCTCTCACCTCTTTCTCTCTTGCGCCCTCTCTCGCCCGTCTCCCACGCCTCTCTGTCTCACCTCTGTCCCTCGCGCCTCTCTCTCTCGCTCCTCTCTCTCACCCCTCACTCTTGTCCCTCTCTCTCCCTTCTCTCTCGCCCTTCTCTCTCCCGCCCCCTTTCTCCCCCGTCTCTCTCCCCTGTCTGTTTCCTCTCTCCTTCTCTCTCTCTCTCTCGCCCCTGTCTCTCTCGCCCCTCTGCCTCACCCCTCACTCTAGCCCCCGCGCTCTCTACCCTCTCTGTCTCCCCTCTCTCGACCCGCTCTCTTGTCCCTTTCTCTCGCACCTCTCTCTCTCGCCCCCCTCTCGTCCCTCTCTCTCTCCCCTCTCTCTCGCTACCCTCTCTCTCACCCCCCTCTCTCATCCTCTCTCTCTCTCACCCTTCTCTCTCGCCCCTCTCTCTCCCCCTCTCTCACACCTCTCTCTCACCCCCTCTCTCTCACCCCTCTCTCTCGCCCCTCTCTCTCACACACCTCTCTCTCGCCCCGCTCTCTCGCCCCCTCTCTCTCGCCCCCTCTCTCTTGTCCCTCTCTCTCTCTCACCCTCTCTGCTTATCCCTCACCCCTCCCTCTCTCCCTCTGGCCCAACTCTCTCTCTTGCCCCCATCATCACTCTCGCTCCCCTCTCTCCCTCTCTCTCTCTCGCCCCTCTCTCTCACCTCTCTATCTCTCTCTTGCCCCTCCCTCTCTCCCTCTCGCCCTCTTCTCTCTCGCCACCCCTCTCTCCCGTCCCTCTCTCTCTCGCACCCTCTCTCCTTCTCTCTCTCTAGACCCCTCCCTCTCGCCCCTTCTCTACCTCTCTCTCCCTCGCCCCCTTTCTCCCTTTCTCTCTCTCAACCCCATCTCTCCCTCTCTCTAGCCCCCCACCTCTCTTTCTCGCCACCTCTCCCTCTCGACCCCCTCTCTTGCCACCCTCTCCCTCTCGCCCCCTTCTCTCTCTCTCTCTCTGACTCTCGCCTCTCTATCTCTCTTCCTTCTCTCTCTCTCGCCCACATCTCTCTGTCGTCCCCCTCTCTCTCGCCCCCTTCTCTCTCTCGCCCCACTCTCTCTCTCTGTCTCTCGCCCCTCTATGTCTCTCCTCTCTCTCACTCTCTCGCACGCGCCCTCCCTCTCTCTCTCGCCCACATCTCTCTCTCGTCCCCCTCTCTCTCGCACCTCCTCTCTCTCGCCCCTGTCTCTCTCTCTCTTTCTCGCCACACTCTCTCCCTCCCACGCGTGCCCCTTTCACTTGCCTCCCCGATCTCCCCTCTCTCTCTCGCCCCCTCTCTCTCCTTCTCTCTCTCCCTCTCGCCCCTCTCTCTCGCCCCCTCTCTCCCCCTCTCTCACACCTCTCTCTCGCCCTTTCTCTCTCGCCCCTCTCTCTCACACACCTCTCTCTCGCCCCGCTCTCTCGCCCCCTCTCTCTCGCCCCTCTCTCTTGTCCCTCTCTGTCTCTCACACCCTCTCTTCTTATCTCTCCCCCTCCCTCTCCCTCTCGCCTGACTCTCTCTCTTGCCCCATCATCACTCTCGCTCCCCTCTCTCCCTCTCTCTATCGCCCCTCTCTCTCCCTCTCGCCCCCTTCTCTCTCGCCACCACTCTCTCTCGGCCCTCTCTCTCTCTCTCGCACCCTTTCTCCTTCTCTCTCTCTGCCCTCTCTCCCTCTCTCTCTCTAGACCCGTCCCTCTCGCCCCCTCTCTACCTCTCTCTCCCTCGCCCCCTTTCTCCCTTTCTCTCGCCCCCATCTCTCTCTCTCGCCACCTATCCCTCTCGACCCCCTCTCTCGCCACCCTCTCTCTCTCGCCCCCTTCTCTCTCTTGCCGCACTCTCTCTCTCTGTCTCCCACCCCTCTATCTCTCTCTCCTCTCTCTCTCTCTCGCCCACATCTCTCTCTCGTCCCCCTCTTTCTCGCACCTCCTCTCTCTCGCCCCTGTCTCTCTCTCTCTTTCTCGCCACACTCTCTCCCTCTCACGCGCGCCCCTTTCGCTTGCATCCCCAATCTCGCCTCTCTCTCTCTCTCGCCCCCTATAACCCTCTCTCTTGCCCCTCTATCCCTCTCTCTCTCTCTCTCTCATCCCCCCTCTCCCTCTGTCTCTCGCATCCCCTCTCTGACTGTCTCGCCCCCTCTCCCCCTCTCTCTCTCGACCTCCTCTCTCTTTCTCCTCTCTCTCTCTCTCTCGACATTCCTCTCTCTCTCGCCCGCCCTCTCTCTCTCGCCCCCTCTCTCTTACGCCTCTCTCTCATCCCTACTCTCTTTCGCCTCTCTCTCTCGCCCTATCTCCCTTGCCCCTCTCTCTCGCCCCTCTCTTTCCCCTCTCCTTCACTTCTCTCTCCCCTCTCTCTCCTCTTTCTTTAGCCACTCTCTCTCTCTCGTTCGACTCCCCTCTCTCTCTCACCCCTTTCTCGCCCCCTCTCTTTCTTGCCCCACTTCTCTCGCCCTCTCTCTCTCTTGTCCGCTCTCTCTCTCGCCATCCTCTCCCTCGCACCCTCTCTCGTCCCTCTCTCTCTCGCACCCTCTCTCCTCTCTCTCTCTCGCCCCCTCTCTCCCTCTCCCTCTAGTCCCCCCTTATCCCTCTCGATCCTTTCTCTCCCTCTCTCTCTCACCCATTTCTCTCTCTCTCGCTCGACTCTCTCTCGCCCCTCCCTCTCACCCCCCTTCTCTCTTGCCACCACCTCTCGCTAACCTCCTTCTCTCTCTCGTCACACTCTCTCTCTCTCGCCCCTCTCTCTCACCCTCTCTTGTCCCCACCTCTCTCTCTCCCCTTCTCTCTCTCTCTTCCCCTTGTTTCTCGCACCCCCTCTCTCTCCCTCGCACCCCCGTCCCTCTCTCCCACCCATCTCTCTCAACCTCCCCTCTCTAGCCCTCCTCCCTCATGCCCTCCCATGTCTCGCCCTCCCCCTTTCCCGCCCTCACGCTCCTTCCCCATTGCCTTCCCTCCCTCCCCTCTCTCAATCTCACCGTTGTCAGTCTTTTACTCCCTTGTCCCCCTCTCTCTCCCCCCGCTCCTTCCCTCCCTCTCTCCAGGATCTCTCACTCTCGAACCCCCTCAATCGGTCTCGCTCTCTCTTTCCACCTCCCTTCATTTCTCTCTGACTGAATCTTTCTCCCTCCTGTATCTCCCTCCCTCTCTCTCAGACACACACTGTCTCCCTGGTCCTTCCCTCTCCCTCTGACCCAGAGACTGGAGGGTGGGGATAGGGGTTGGTCGTGAGGCTGCGCTTTGGGGGGAAGGTGAGATTTCGGAGGTAGAAGCAGTGGAAAATGGGGTGGAGATGGAACTGCTGGAGGGAGGCAGAGACGGTATGACAGAGAGAGCGAGGGTGAGGGGAAAGGGAATAGTGGAGACAGGTGGAGCAACCGGGGTTGGGTGTGTGTGTGTGTGAGAGGGGGAATGAGTGAGGGTGAAGAGTAGAGGCGGTGAAAGAGAGGGAGAGAAATGAGTAGATAGAGTGGGGGAGAGGAAATGGGGACGCCCTGCACTGGGGGAACATAGGGAGTTAAACCCAGCTCCTGAGCTCAGTGCCTGGTGCCCTCCTCTTCCCTGAGGACCAGGACTTTGGGATGAGTCTGTCTCTCTCCAGCTCAGCTTCTCCAATACAAAGGCACACAACAACATCGGTCACTCTGCTTCTCGGCATGCTTCAATCAACATTTTTATTGTTTACAAATGGAAGTGATGGATTCAGTCAGTGGGATTGTGCCTTTTCTCACTGGCCCCAGAGTTGTGAGCAACATTGAAATTTTTCCCTGTAACCCCCCTGTGCAATAAGGAGGGACAAACTAGCACTACCCTCAGTCTTTTCCCATAGCGACAGGCTGCTCCTTTGCTGAAACACTGAACTGAAATAAGAAAATCCCGGGTGGATTGATTAATGAGGGAATTTGATTGATGGATGGATTTGGGTTAAGGGATATTTCAGCACATTCTTCAGCTGCTGCCTGAACTTAGTCTGGGTCACTGCATAAATCGCGGTGTTTGTGCAGCAACTGAGGAGCTGCAGCATGAAGCTCAATTCCAGCACAAAGCGATGGAGATACACAGACTTATACCCAATATTCCACATCCGGCCCCATATAGAATACAGCATTAAATTTGACCATAATAGGATGAAATTGGCCGAGATCATGAACAGTAAAATGATGGATTTTTTTTGGTTTCTCATTTCTGTGTCAGACTGAGTGTCCCCATTGGCGTGAGCGCGGAGTCTCCTGCGGGCTCTGCTGGTAACTAAAATGTGTCTGACGGTGAGAACATTGAGCAGCAGAATCAGGAGAAATGGGACACACGGGGTTAGAATGTTGTGGAGTGACTCGATTGTGACCCAGACAATGGAGTAACGAACAGTGTCTGTTGCCTCACAAAACCAGGGGGTGTTCTCCAGCCAATACCGAGCCGTGAGCATAAAATACCGGGAAATGTTCTTTAAACAGCTCAGCACAGTCACTGCTCCCAGAACGACAGTCGCCGTTTTCTCACTGCAATATTTACTTTTCAGCTTCTGGCAACAAATGGCCACAAACCGATCAAAGGTGAAAGTGACAGTGAACCAGACAGAGCTGTCAGTGGCTGCAAAAAGCAGGATGGCGTGGATATTACACACGGGGACGGAGTCCCTCAGGAAATAAAACTGCTCCCGATAAACAATGGGAATGTGTCTCAGGATCAGGTCGAGGATAATGACCAGGAGATCCGCCGCTGCCATAGCCCCCAAGTAACGTCTGACACATGGAGACAATCCACAATCTTTATAAAGCAGGACGTAGATGGTCACTACGTTAACTGTGAGGAAGGAAAACAAACACATCAGCCTGGAGGCAAAGGGACTCGTTTGATCGGGGACCGAGTGAGATTTTCAAATGTGTCCCTGTATTCAGGGATTTATTAAAATACATGGAACTGGAATAACAAATGGGAAAGTCGGATTACTGACGAAAATGTGAAATAAACCACAAGAAACCCTCCCTCCCCAAATACACAGAGACACATCCATAAGGACAGATGGTTTCTAGAACATTCCCACACACTCGGTCACTCGAGAGCAGACACAGGTCACTCCTTCCCATCCCTAATATGGAGAGTGGAAACGTTGCTGCCCTGGAGTATTCTCTCCCAGTTTCCTGAACACAAACGGAGTTTGGGAATTTCCTGTACTTTGGTCTAAATTGTGGTCGATCCTGTGTCGTGAAGAAATGTAAACGCAGGGAAAACATATTCCCCCCTTTAACTGCCTGAGGGGCCTTCGGAACAGTGTCTCCTTCTCCCTGGAACGGGATATCTTCCCTCGGGATCTTATCGTTTGTTCACAAACAATGTCAGGGACAGAACGTTCCAGGGAATGTCAGTTATAGAATGTTCGGGACAGAATGTTCCGGGGAATGGCAGTTATAGAATGTTGGGGACAGAATGTTCCGGGGAATGTCAGTTATAGAATGTCAGGGACAGAACGTTCCGGGGAATGTCGTTATAGAATGTTGGGGACAGAACGTTCCAGGGAACTCCTTGACCTGTCCATCACCTTTCCCCCCGACCCACCCCACCAATATATGTAATTTGCACAACCTACATTTCTGTCCAGCACCAGGAGCTGCACTGACCACATCATTGCATTATCTACGAACCTCAACCAGACAGTCTGACCAGCACAGCGAACTGTGCATTGACAACTGGTGAATAAATCTGTAACCTAGGAGCGGTTACCTTCCCAGCATGTAGGATTTTGTACACCACCCCAGTTCATTGATCTGTAACCCAGGAGCAGTTACCCTCCCAGCATGTAGGTCTGTGTACCCCGCTCCAGTGCATTGTTCTGTAAACCAGGAGCAGTTACCCTCCCAGCATGTAGGACTGTGTACATCACCCCAGTGCATTGATCTGTAACCCAGGAACAGTTACTCTACCAGCATGTAGGACTGTGTATCCCACCCCAGTGCATTGATCTGCAACCCAGGAGCAATTACCCTCCCAGCATGTAGGACTACGTCTCCCACCCCAGTACATTGCTCAGTAACACTGTGTTGTATCACTGCCCAGTGAGGGGAAACATGCTGGAAGTGGCAGGAGATGAAGCTCCCACCCATGCACAGCTCAATCCCTTCATTGTGTCCTGACAAGTGGATGCTCTGGATGTGAACGTCACTGCCAGAGAGAGATGGCAGAGGAATCAGTTTAAATATAACTACATGGGAGGGGTTTGGGAAATAGACAGAGAGGGGGAGACTGAGAGACAGTGTCATGGAAGGATGTGTTCCCAGGTTGCAGAATGCTGAAATGTAGACACTTGAATAACATCTTGTAACATAAGCTAGTCTTCCCAGGAAAGATGGGAAAAAGGGAGATTGGTGTGAGGTCAGATGAAACAACAACTGCTGTGTGGTATTGAAATTACGTTTATGTAAGTTTAATCAGTGTCTTATTGAAACAGTATATTGCTGTAGAGCTGGAGTGGGATAATAAGCAGTTAAGAGAAATGGGGTCTCAGAGTTGTGAATAGTTGATGTAACATGTTCACTTTCAGAGTGAAAAAAATAAATTGATCTTTTTGTTTAAACAGTGGAATTTGGGAGTTCTCTGTCACTCATATTTTATCATTTTACGAGGCAAATTGAGCATTTCCTTACGTTTAGTTTAAATTACCAGATGAGCTCAATTTTATGTCCTAACAATTGCTCTGTGTGTATCTGTGTGTCTCTGTATGGGGCAGGTCTGGCAGTCTGTGTGGTACTTAAAGTAATGCAATGCCATCCTCTGCTGGCCTCCGCATGCCACTGCACAGGCATTGGCAGAGGGTGAAAACCATTCAGAGAGGGGGAGGGAGAGGGCAGCTGCTCACAGCACCATCCAAACTGATGTGTTATCCATGGACTGATCTAAATGTCCTTTAAATGTTGTAACTGTCCCTGCTTTCACCACTTCCTCGGGAAGCTCATTCCACACACAAGCCAGCTTCTGTCTAAAATTATTACCTGTCATGACTTTTGTAAAACTTTTTCCTCACACGTTAAAATATCCCTCAGTTTTGAATCCCTAACTCTAGGGAAAAGACATCAGCCCTTTAGTTTATCTGTACCCCTCACTCTTTTATAAACCTTTGTAAAGTGACCCCTAAACCTCGTACTCTCCAGTGAAAGAGGTCCCAGCCTATTCAGCCTCCTCTTGTAGCTCAATCCCTCCTTTCCCAAAATCATACAGGTTAATCTCTTCTGAACCCTCTCCAGCTTAATAATATCAAGGTCAATAATATCAAAGTGAATAGTGAAGGAATTTTCTAAGGGTACGGGGAGTCCAAAACTAGAGGACATAGGCTTAAGGTGAGCTTAAGGGGGCAGCTGTTTCACCCAGAGGGTAGTGTGCTATGGAATGGGCGGCAGAGTGACCAGACGGGACACAGTATTCCAGAAGAGGTCTCACCAATGTCCTGTACAACCACAACATGACGTTCCAATTCCGATACTCAAAGGTCTGACACATGAAGACAAGCGTGCGAAACATATTCCTAACCACAATATCTATATAAGATGCAAATTTTAAAGAATTATACCTGATGACCTTCGTTTCTGTCCTACAACAGTCCCCAAAACCCTACTTTTAATTGTATAGGTCCTGCTCTTGTTTGATTTACCAAATCCAATACCTCGCATTAATGCAAATTGCAATCCATCTGCCACCCCTCAGCCCAGTGTGTGATATTACTGCCACCTCACTCTCCCCCTTCAATTTTAAAATGCCAACCCCTCTCCAGGAAGCCTGCACACTCCAGCCTTGATTTTCACAAAGACCCCGAGCTTGGTTTACCTTGTGTGGTTAGGTGGAGGAGGGATGAATTACAGACACTGTCAGTGGGGAGGAGAGGCTGGACAGTAATCAGCTGCCTTGTATCATTTCATGGTTTTAGGAAAAGGGCAGTCGCACGTTAGATGTGGTAACAGTGATCGGTCTTTTGGGACCAGAAATTAAGCTCTTCCTTCGCCTCTGGTATTCAGTAATAAATATCTATTTGAGACCCTTCATTGGGCAGAGTGTGTCTGCAGGATTTCTTTCCCTAATATTGCAGACTACAGATAATAGCAATTAAAGATGTTCATAGTTAATTTCAATAGCAAGTATACTCAATATCCTACAGTTGAGACAAATATCTTGCATTTGTTTAACAATACAAAGTGTTTTGTGCAGCTCAGTAATGGTAATCTGATTATAATAAATCCACACCGAGCTGAAAGCGGGCACTTGAAATATGACCCAAAATCTGTGTATGGTAATATAGTGGGTAGTGTCCCTGTCTCTGAGCCAGAGCTCTGGATTTGATTTCAATTCCTGAACTTGTGTGGTAGTGTTCCTAGCTCTGGACTAGAAGGCCTGGATTCAAGTCCTGCCTGTTGCAGAGGTATGTCACAGCATATCAGAACAGGCTGATGAACAAACACACAGGAGAATAATGTTACAGCTTTATGGGTATTACCGAATGGTGCTAGTATTCCTACTTTCGGGCACAAAGGTCTATGTGTAAAGCCCACAGAAGTGCCTCATGTTACAACTGAACAAACTGATTCAAATGGATTTAGAATTGTGACTTGATGGAGAAAGAAGAGGTGTCAGTACTGCATTTCAGAATTTAGGCCCAGGATGACTGAAAGTACAGCCATTAGTGTTGATTGGAGTCAGATTTCGCAGCAGTAAAGGTTTATAAAATCAAAATAGTCATGAATGGGGTGCATAGTGAGGATTTTTTCCCAGGTTAGGGGCGTCCAAAACTAGAGAGCATTGGTTGAAAGTGAGAGGGGAAAGGTTTTGATGAAGCCTAAAGGGCACCATTTCACACAGAGGGTGGTGTGCATATGGAATGAGCTGCCAGAGGAAGGGGTAGAGGCTGGCATAACTACAGTATGTAAAAGGCATCTGGATGCTGACAGACCTGCTGAGCTTTTCCAGCAATTTCTGTATTTCTTTAAAAAGTGCATTCATTTTAACATAGGTATTCTGAATAAATTAAACGTTTTTATTTTTTAATGACGCAGGGACGTGTAAACATATTTCAAATCGACCGAGACCATTTTCTGCTAAGGGTATGGCTCTGTGTATGACAGCAGCAATGATGCATCTACATGGAGCAGGGAATGTGATGGAGACATAGTTTGGACAATGTACAAGGAGACCTCACATGGTGCAGTTTGGGAGAGGATGACATTATTGTGTGATTCAGCTCAGACAGGGAGAATATGTAATCTGCCTGAGAAGGAATGCCCTATTGCACTCTCTCTCCTTCATTGTTCCTCATCACAGCAAAGTGTGCGAGCTAAAAAAAATCTCTACAAGTCATCGTTACCATTCTTATTTTTACGGAATCCCTGCAGTTTGAAACAGGCCCTTCAGCCCAACAAGTCCATACCAACCTTCACAACCCATTCCCCAATATTTACCCCTGACTAATGCACCTAACATAGAAGTCCCTGAACACTACAGGCAATTTAGCATGACCATTCCACCTAATTGAACTGTGATAGGAAACTTGATCATCAATTTAGAAGCTCACACAGAAAGGTGGGGAATGCGCAAACTCCACACAGGCAATCACCCAAGGCCGGAATCGACCCCAAGTTCCTGGTGCTGTGAGGTAGCAGTGCTAACCACCGTGCTACCCTTTGGGTGATCCCTGACCAGAATTCATTGGAATCTACTCACTGCCTAAAGCAAATGGAATTCAGCCAAATTCAACTCTCTCAGGATGAAATGCTAGCAATAGTGTGAGTACAATATCTTCAGATGCAGAATAATGTTTTGGACAATCTCACAATTTTTCCTTTTGTCATGAGTTCCAATAATATCTGGACCGAGTTCTTTCAATTTAAAATTGCAGTGTGTGTGTGTGTGTGTGTGTGTGTGTGTGTGTGTGTGTGTGTGTGTGTGTGTGTGTGTGTGTGTGTGTGTGTGTGTGTGTCAGTGTTTTAAACAGGGAAATTTCGATTATATATTTGCAATACCAAACAGTTTACCATTCATCTTTCCATCATAGTTTGAGTAACACTGCTCTGGGTCATAGACTCCATTGAGGCGTGTGCTGTTAAAGGGTCCATAACATTCATGTAACAGTACTGCCTGACACTGCACATTGCCACCGTATAACAATAGTTAATTCAGCACCTCACGCTGGTTTCACAGGGATATGAGGAAGTCAGTCAGCGCATTGACACTGTTGGAAAAGAACAGGGACAGCCCATTCAGTGCCTCCAGCCTATTACTCAGGAAGAGAAGGGGTCTAGTGTGGTGGACCACACCAGAGCTCCTTGAAAATATTCGAAGGCAATAGCCGAGACTATAACGTTCTCTTATTTAAAGGAAATGTAAAGTGTCTGTTCCAGATGCAATGTGAATGGTCAAACTACTCGGTGAATGGTTAAACACGAAAGATGAAATAAAACCAAAGAAAGAGGAATTTAAAATAACGTAATTCTATTGGGCAACTTAACAGCATAATAGATCTAGGAGTTATTACTAATGAACTAGTCCAACATAGGAAATTCCCATAAACACATGCCTTGGCAAAAAGGAAAACTCAGGAATTGAAACAGCATCAAGAGAAAATTCAGATAGAGTAGAAGCCAGGAGACATTTCCTGAAGCTTCCAACTCTGTTGAGACCTCTATAGTTTTTGGTGTTACTTAGAAACCAAAACCCAGTGATCCTAATTTGTGAGAGCTGACCACATCCATTCAGGCTGCATTAAAATAAGCCTAAGGCCTCAATAGCTGTTTAAACAAGTGGTCTTATCTAGCCAGCTTGGTAACGATCGTTCAATCTCTCTCTGAAAAGAAACCAGGACTAAAATAATCTCTTAGAGCTGCAGCATCATCACACTTGTCAGCACATCGAGCTGTCAAACAGGAAACAGGGGTAACCAGTCAGGCCCTTGGCCCTGTCCAATTGGACGTAGAAGAAGCCAGTCAGTCCCTTGAGTCACTTATACAGGAACAGTAGGAGGCCATTCTCACCTCAATTCACATACACAGGGACAGATGAGGTAATTTATGCTGATTCCTGATGAATGTCTTATGCCCAAAACATCAATTCTCCTGCTTCTCGGATGCTGTCTGACCTGCTGTGCTTTTCCTGCAATTGACACTCTACTCTGATCGTCAGCATCGGCAGTCTTAAGTGTCTCCAGATTGATGCTGCAACATGATGAACAAATGGAGCAGAGGCTGCACGGACAGTCTGCTCTACGTTGTTTCAGGTGGCTCCTTTGCTTCTGGTATACACGTTGGACTTGAACGTGGTTTTCTAGTGTGAGGAGGGAAGCCGTATATCTTGTGTGAACTCTCAAGAAGGCACCTTTCATCTCTGAGAAGTCAGCCTGGTGTTTCTATGTAGGGTGGAAGCTGGTGGGAATGGCTCTCTGTTTCAGATGGAAGGTATTGTGCCGGCTGTTGGGGATTGTGAGCAACCTGATGTTCAGTACGGGTTCACACACCGACTGCACAATAACGTGGGGAGAGTTAATTAAGGATAATAAATGATTAAGAAAGTCTCGTTAGACTGATGAATGGACTATCTAAGTTCAAATAATGCTGATCTTGTTCATGTTGATCTTGTCTAGTGCACGTCCTATTCAGTGTAACCTTACTTTGGACAAGTCTATTTCCACCCTATGATCTGTCTGGCCATGTTTACTATGATCTTCCTCCACTGCTCATAAATAAAATGTTTCCCTGTACTGAGGTACATGTGACAATAAATCAAACCAATCAATCCTGGGTAAAGTATGGAATTTCTCTCCCTATCAATGTCTCTTTCAGAAATAAGTGATCGCTGCCACTCCTCATGTTTCAGCGTCACCATTTCTTCTTCTCTCACAGCTCGAGAGATTAAACACTCAACTTCTTCACTCTATCCTCATGTTACCATCACCCTTGTCTGTGCTAAGGAGATCATTCCTTACAAAGGAGATTAAATCTTTAGAGAGTGCCCCAAATACTCTCTCAGCAAGGCTCTACAACAGCAGGAAGACGGCTTTACTTATGTCCTCGAATCATCTTACAATGAAGGACAGAATACCATTGACTGCACCCATTGCTTACACAGGTTTGATTCGGCGCAGTCAGCATTGACTTGTGAGTGGGAGATCATGCTTCCCAAATTTGTTAGAGTTCTTTAATGAAGTGGCTAGGAAGGTTGACGAGGACAGAGTGGTAGACGTAGTCTCCATGGATTACAGTAAGGCATTTGATAAAGTTCCACAAAGCAGGCTTCACTGGAAGGTTACATCACGTGAAATGCTGGGGAACAGGCCAATTGAATACACAGTTGGCTTGATGGTAGGAAGCAGAGGGTTTAGCCGAAGGATGCTTGTCAGATTGGAGGCTGGGTCCATGGCTGTTTGTTGTCTATGATTATCTATGATTATCTATGACAGCAGACACATAGACATGTGATAAAACGTTTCAATGATCTCTGAATCGGCCAAGCAAGACATTCTATTGTATCAAACTGCTGCGAGGTGTTCAAGGATAAATCCAGACAGAGCACCCGGCCCTGGCCTCGGCATCGGAAAAAGGAAACGGGAAACACAGTCCTGTTGACCCTGCAGAGACCTCCTTCCGAACATCTGAGAGCTTGTGGCAGCATTTACAGAGCTTTCCCACAGTATCCGTTAAGATTAGATTAGATTAGACTTACAGTGTGGAAACAGGCCCTTCGGCCCAACAAGTCCACACCGACCCGCCGAAGCGCAACCCACCCATACCCCTACATTTACCCCTTACCTAACACTACGGGCAATTTAGCTTGGCCAATTCACCTGGCCCGCACATCTTTGTGACTGTGGGAGGAAACCGGAGCACCCGGAGGAAACCCACGCAGACACGGGGAGAACGTGCAAACTCCACACAGTCAGTCGCCTGAGTCGGGAATTGAACCCGGGTCTACAGGCGCTGTGAGTGACCTTGGGAAACTATAATTTAGCAAGTGGTCCATCGTGTTTGCTACCCAATTCAATATAATGATAGCTTCCGCTTATTTCCACACCGTACTCCTGCTCTCCCACCATCCCTTTACTGTCTCTAAATCCGTATTTATATTCAGTGTCTTGGCTTCCAGGCTCGAGTGCATTCCCCAGGTTAACCAGTCTCTGAGATCAGACATTTATTGTCATCTGAATGCAGAATGGCCTGTCTGTGTTTAATACTGCGGCCCCTTGTTGTAGGCACCTCAGCCTGGGGAATTATCATCCCTGCTTCCAATCTGTCACACCCTGTCAGAGTTTTATATATCTCACTGAGCTCTCCACTCATTTTCCTAAAGCCCATGGTATACTGGCCCAGTTGGCCCAAACACTGCTCGCACAACAAGCCTGTCATCCCAGAGATCAGTCGGGTCATCATTCACTGCACTCCCTCAATGTCAGGTTTGTCCTTTGTTAGGTACAGAGACCAAAACTGCACACAATACTGCACAATGTTCGAGACGGGGTCTCACTAAGGTCCTGTACAGCTGCAGTAAGACACCCTTACTCCTGCATTCAAATCTCCCTGAAATGAAGGCCAACACCCTATTTACCTGACTAACTGCTTTCTGCTCCTGCAATATTGTTTTCAGTGACTGGTCTACAGGGAGATCCAAATCCTTTGCAATGCTACAGCACCCCACTTGGTGGGTCTATGTACCCTGGTCAGCGTGCTAATGCCATTCCCAGTATTGTCTGCTGGGTTCATACCTCACTGAGCTACAGGGACCGCGGAGGGCTGGGCAGAAGGAAACAACAAAAATGAGCATACATCCCTTTGTAGATCAACATGTATCAAACAATCCCTTTTCAAACTATAGGCTTCCAGTCTATTGTTCCCAACAAAGGGCACACCATCACCTCTACCCACATTGCTCTCCATCTGCTACGTATTTGCCCATTCAGTCCACTTGTCTTAGTCATCTTGAAGGTTTATTATAACCTCCTCACCCACTCACAATCCAACATCCTTTAGTTCTATCAGCAGGCTGGGGTATACTGTATTTGATTCCCACAACCAAATATTTAATGGGTATTGTGAACAGTTCGGGCCTGAACACCGATCTCTGTGATATCTCAGCAACCTTCCTCTGTCTTTTTTAAAAAAAATCCTGAATCTGGGTGTGACTGGCCGGGCCGGCATTTATTGCCTGTCCCTAGTTACCCATGAGACAGTGGTGGTGAGTTACCTTGTTGAACCGCTGCAGCCCACTGTGGATTCAGTGATGGTAACACCATTGAATGCCAAGGGGCCGTGTTAGATTGCATATTAGTGGTGATGGTCACGGTCTGGCATTTGTGTGGCATCACTATTACTTGCCACTTGTCGCCTGGATACTGTTCAGATCTTGTTGCGTTTGGGCATGGCCTGCTTCAGTATCTGAGGAGCCACTAATGTTGCTGAACATGGTGCAACCATTGGCGACCATTCCCATTTCTGACATTATAATAGATGGAAGGTCATTGATGAAGCAGCCCTGAAGATGTTTGGGCCTAGGCCACTGCCCGAGGGACTCCTACAAACTTGTCCTGGAGCTGGGTTGACTGACCTTTATCAACCATAACAATCTTCCTACGTTACAGGTATGATTCTAACCAGTGGGGAGTTTGCCCCAGATACACATTGATTCCAGTTTTACTAACACCCCTTGATGCCACACTTGGTCAAAGGCAGCCTTGTTTTAAAGGGCTGTCACTCTCACCGGCCACTGGAACTCAGCTCCTTTGTCCATGTTTGAATCAAGGTAATGAGGTCAGGAGCTGAGTGACCCTGGTAGAGTCCAAACTGGGCATCATTAACCAGGTTATTGCTGAGCAAGTTCTACTTGAAAGCATTGACACCCTCCATCACATTACTGATGTTCGAGAGTAGACTAATGGGTTGGTAATTGGTCAGCTTGGATTTGTCCTGCTTTTTATGTATAGGGGATACTTGGGTAATTTTCCATGTAATCGGGAAAATGTTGTAACGATACTGAAACAGTTCAATTAGGGCAGTGACAAGTTCTGCAGTAAAAGTTTTCAGTACTATTGCCAGAATGTTATCAGCGTGCTTCCCCTTTGGAGTATCCAGTGTCTCCAACTGTCTGGATATCGCGTGGGCTGAATCAAATTGGCTGATGACTGGTAACCGAATTGCTGAGGACCACTGTAGGAGGCTGAGATATTCCATCCACTCAGCACTTTTGACTGAAGATGTCCTTTAGACTAAAAAAATGCATCAACCTTATATTATGCACTGAAATGCTGGGCTATTCCAGCATTAAGGATGGGGATACTTGTGGAATCTCCTCCTTCCATGTCTTTTTCAATTGTCCATAACTATTCTCGACTAGAAGTGGAAGGACTGCAGACCTTTGATCTGAATCGTTGCTTGTGGGATCACTAAGCTCTGTCTATCACTTACTGTTTATGCTGTTTGGCACACACGTTGTCCTGTTTGGTGGCTTCAACAGGCTGACACCTCATTGTCCGGTATGCCCGGTGCTGCTCCTGCCATCTTGAACACTCCATTGAACCAAGGTCGATCCTCTGGCTTGATGGTAATTGTTGTGAGGGGGATATTTCAGGCCATGAGGTTGCGCTGGAGTACAATTCTGCTGCTATTGCTGACCCACAGCATCGTATGGAAACCCAGGCTTGAGCTGCTCGAAGTGTTTGAAGTTGGTCTTATTTAGCACGGTGATAGTGCCACTCAGAATGGTGGAAGTTATTCTCAATGTGAAGGTGGGACTTTGTCTCCACAATGACTATGCAGTGGTCACTCATACCGATACTGTCATGGACAAATATTTCTGCACCTGGCAGAGTAGTAAGGATGTGGTCAAGTATGTATTTTCCTCGTGTTGGTTCCTTCATGACTACCGTAGACCCAGCCGAGCAGTTATATCCTTTAGGCCTAGCCAGCTAAATCAGTAATGCTGCAGCTGAGCTGCTCTTGGTTGTGGACATTTAAATACCACACAGAGTACATTTGCATCCTAGCCACCCTCAGTGCTTCCTCCAAGAGTTGTTCAGCATGGGGGAGTACTAACTCATCAGTTGAGAGAGGCTGGTACATGGTAATCAGCAGGAGGTTTCCTTTCCCATGTGTAAACTAACGTCATGAGACTTCGTGGGATACGGAGTTACATTTGAGGATTCCCAGAACAATTCCCTTCCAACTGTATCCCACTGTGCCGCCACTTCTGCTGTGTCTGTCCTATTGGTGAGCTAGGAGATATCCGGGGAAGGTGATGGGGAGTCTGCGACATGGCCATACTCACAGAATCATAACTTACAGACAATATCAGGCTGTTTCTTGACGAGTCTGTTTATTTCTATTCACTGTTTCCTGCCAACTGTCCCATTATAGAAACATGTCCATATATTCGCCCCAATCCACTCAGATTTGATTATGTAAACTGGACTTGGAGCTTTACCAAAACTTTTCTGAAAATCCAAATGTTTTATATCCATTGCTTCTCTTTCATTTGTCTCCCAGTCTGTTTTTCAAACACAATTCCCATTTCACAAATCTATGTTAGTTGTCTATGACGATTATTTTCACTCCCAATAATTTCTCCTTACTTACTATGTTCTATGTTCCATGTACTCGATCATTTTTCCACACCAGACTTGGTTTTCCTAGTACTGTTAGAAAGTTCTGTGAAGACAGAACTGAAGTAATGGCTTCATAGTTCTGCCATTTCCCTGTTCTCCATTCTCCATTCTCTAGTTTCAGTTTGTAAGGTAGCTGTACTTGTTTTCTCATATTTCTCACATTGACATGATTTACCAAGTTACTACAGTTCACTCCTATAACCCTTGTGAATATACTCTTCAGAAACTCATCAATTCCTGCCTTAAACTGCTCAATAATTGACCTTCCACACCATACAGTCACAGGAGCATAGACTCTGTGCCAACAGAAATGCAGCACGATCTATATTAGTCCCACTTCCCTACAGCAGGCCCATAGCTTGGAATGTTATGACACTTCCAAGTGCTCGTCCAAGTACTTTTTAACGATCGTTAGGTTACCCGTGATAATTCCCCTCTCAGGAAGTAATCCCAGAACTCAACACACTCTTGGTGAAAAAAAAAAGTTTAAATGCTCTTTGAACGTCAAACTCTTCACTTTAAAAGTGTGCTCCTTTGTTCTTGACTCCCTGACTAAAAGGAACAGCTGCTGTCTATCCTCCCTGTTCATGTCCCTCATAATCTCATCTTTCTGAATCACTGACCCCTCAGCTCTCTCTGCTCCAAAGTAAAAACATCCGAGCCTCTCTCCATAGCTGATATGCTCCATCCCAGGGAAAGTTCTGGTGAATCACCTCTGCACCCTCTCCAGTACAATCACATCCTTTCTGGAATGTGGCTCCCAGAACTACATACAGTATTCCATTTTGGCCGAACCAAAGCCCTGTATAGCTCTTATTATCTACACTCTGATTAGCAAATACAACACTCAAGGTCCAATTCTTAACTAGTCTATTAACCTGTACAGGAGAAAGTGAGGACTGCAGATGCTGGAGATCAGAGCTTAAAAAATGTGTTGCTGGAAAAGCATAGCAGATCAGGCAGCATCAAAGGAGCAGGAGAATCGATGTTTCAGGAATCCAGCAACACATTTTTAAGCATTAACCTGTTCAGTCACATTTAGGGACGTGTGGAGAAGCACACTCTGAGGTTCTCAGTGTGCTGCCATTCATTAAGTCCTCCCCTGTCTGGTTTCTTCTCCCAAAGTGCATCACCTCATATTTATCAGGGTTACATTCCATCTGCCATTGATCTACCCATCTGACTATTCCATCTGCATCTTCCTGTAACTTAAGGCCTTCCTCCTCACTGCTAACCACCCAGCCAATCTTTATGTCAAACATACACTTACTTATAACACCTCCTCCACTCTCCACCTAGCCCACTCCACATTCACATTTTAATTTTTTATGAATAACACAAACAATTAGGGACACAGCACTGATCCTTGTGGTACACCAGGGGACACTGGTCTCCAGTCACACAAACAGCCTTCTCTGCGTCCTGCCACGACGACAATTTTCGTTGTTACTAGTCTAGTTATGCTTCATATTGTGAGATTTTACTTTATTTTCAGTTTCCCAGGTGGAAATTTGTTAAAGGCCTTACTACAAAACAAAACAATCGACCTCCTCAAATTAATGCAATCAAACCCATTGTTTGTGACTTTCTTCTGATAAAGTCATGATGATTATCCCTGATCAAACCTTGCGACTATGACTGGAGTTCAATTTTCTCCTTCACTATGTTCTTCAGTAGTTTCCTTCACCATGATCTAATACTCGCTCGTCTATAGTTCCCTGGTCTATCTCTCCCATCCTTACTGAGAAGGGGAATCGTATTAGCAGTTGTACAGTTCACTGGCACCTCCCCTATGGTCAGATTCTAATTAAAATATTCAGTCAGGGTCTTTCCTCCTTTGACCCCAACAGCCGCCTGTGATACAAGTCATTCAGACATGGAAATTGGTCCAAATTTGAACAGAACAAAACCTCAAATCCCTGCTCGTATTTTACATCAATCTGTTCAAGATCTTCCTAGTTCATCTTCTTGATATCTGTACCTGCATCCTCCTTCTCCCAAGTAAAATAGATGTGAAGGTCTCATGTAACAATCCATCAATGTTCTCCAGCTTGACACACAGGTTGCCCCTTTGGTTTCTAATGGACACTAATTGTTTGCTGATTATTCTGTTCTACTTGTCCGTTTAGAATATCGTGGGATTCTCCCTTATCTTGCCTACTTCTACTTCTTCATGTCCCTCTGTTATTCAGTTCTTTCGATGTTTCTAAGATTCACTACAATCAACTATCATGTTTTGAAACTCGAGATTACAGGCTGAGATTCCCTATCAGACAATCTTGCCATTTTACGGGTTAATCTGGATAATACCTTTTTTAAGTTCCTCTGTAGTCAATATATTCTTTCTTAGATTGGGAATCCCAACAATACACAATATTCTACGTTTAGTCTCACCAATGCTCGATGTAACTGGTGCACGATATCCTCTATATTCCAATTACATTCACAAGAATATAAACCTAATTTTTACTTTCCCATTTGCATATGTTCTTCCTAATACCTCTCACTTTAACTTTTCTTATGAGCTTACTGTGTGAATTGTTTTTAAAACATCTCATGAATATCCAACTATACGTCATATATTTGTTCTTCATTGCCTATGTCCACACGAATCATCTTCAAACCATTCCAAAAAAACGTTTGCCACTTCTGGTTTTCCTTTCATTGGTACATTCTTACACTCCCTAGTTATGTTATTACCTTCTAAATATCTAGTCGTATGTTCTTTGTAACCGAGTCCAACAGATATCTGCCTGCGGATGACAAGATAGTTCACCATTCTCCAAATCCATCGTTTCTTAAACTGATAGACAATATTTACAACCTTTGCCTTATCCAGATTGGCTAATTGTCTTTCGGGAATGTGTCGGAAAATAAAGTGAAAATTCGCGATGCAATCAACATGTCTATTGTTGCTTTCTCTGAACTTCTTGTATGAAGTACATCTGGTCTGTCAGATTTATAAATACTCAATCCAGCTTTCTTTTCAAAATGGACTCAACATTGATAAGAATGATCTTAGACTTTACTTACAGAAGTCCCATGGTCACTTGGTATTTCTGGAAGAATTTCTGAACATTCTTCCATGAAAATAGACACAAAGTATCAGTTTCTTTTCCCTATGATGTCTCTGTTCTCTGCAATTAATTATCCTGAATACGCACCAACTGTTCCACATTTGACCTTGTTTTTATTTTTTTCATACATTGATAGACGCTTTTTTAGCAGTCTTTATGTTTTTCTTTCCTTTGTACGCTTTTCGTCTTATTGATTTTCTTCTCAATTTCTTGGTCATCCTTTGCTGGGTCCTACATTTCTTTGAATCCATTGGCTTACTGCAACATTTGGCATTTTTCTAAGCTGCGTTCTTTCATCTAACAGGTAGATGAAAGTGATAGTTGGAGAGGAGGGTCGACCAGATTGATAGGAAGGAAGGTGGACACATAGCAACGTTAAAAAGGGCGGTGCTGACTTGAAAGTTTGGAGTGAGATAAGGTGGGATTTTAGGGAAATGGGGAAGTGGGGAAATTCACTATGATCCCCTGTGGTTAGAGGGTCCCAAGGCAGAAGAGGAGGCTTTCTTCCTCCAGGCTTCTGGTGGCTCGGGTTTGGCGATGGAGCAGGTCGAAGACCCTTATGTCCTTGGCAGAGTGGAAAGGGGAGTTAAAGTGTTCAGCCACAAGGCGATGGAGTTGTTCAATGTGGCTGTCCCAGAGATGTTCTCTGAAATGTTCCGAAAGTTGATCTCCTGCCTTGCCAATGTAGAGAATGCCACATTGGATTTAGTGGATACAGTAGATGAGGCATTCTGTCTGCCTTCATCACCTATCACTTTCAACCTCACCTTCATCTATGTATTACAATCCCAGCTACCTCCCCACTGCCTCACCCCCTTCTCATTTATCTCTCAGCCCCATTGGCCCATAAGCTTCATTCCTGATGAAAGGCTTATGCCTGAAACATCGATTTATCTTCTCCTAGTATGCTGTCTGTCTGTGCTTTTCCAGCACCACACTCTTCGATTCTGCTGTCCAGCACCTGTAGTCCCCACTTCCTCCTCACACCTTCATGGTTTACATGACTCAGATTTATAACGGTTACTTCAAATAAAACAAAACCTGTCGTGTACTCAAACAGCATAAAAGAAAACCAATGCATTGTGGTCACTGCACCCAAACGGTCTTTCCAGCAAAATTTTCAATTAGCTCTTCTGATCACTCAACATCAATTCCTAAATAACCTGATCTCGAGCTCAGTGCTCGGCATAATGTTAATTTAAACCATCTCACACGTGGTCATGAAATCCATTTTTCCCAGCATTAGCATTCAATTTGGTTAACACAGTTTAGATATAATTTAAACAGTACATTATTACTGCAGTACCCACAAATGTGTGTCTCTCATTTCCTGTTTTATGACATGTCCGGCATTTGTATTGCAGCTTTCACTTTGATATAAAACTCCCATCAATGTTTGCTCCTCCTTGCTGTTTTTGCGCTCCGACTGACTAGATTCTGTAGAATCTGAGCGATGTGGGCTCTGGGGAGATTAATGGTAGAGAGCATCTTACCAAATCATTTATGATCTTCTCAAATTTTAATTTCTCCAGATTTCCAATTATGCTGATGGAGTAGAGAAGGATAATGATCTTCCAACAATGCTCTGTATTCCCCCAGAGAGTTGAGACAGCTCTCATCTGGATGGGAACTTTACAGCAGGCTGGTAAAGTGTTGCTGCTGCTGTACAGGGTCTTACTGAGATCACATCTGGAGTAGTGTGTACAGATTTAATCTCATCAATGAAGGAAGAATGTTGTTATATTGGAAGCAGCTCAGAGATGGTTCCCTCAACTGATTGGTTGAGGGGAAGGTGAGGCAATGAAGGTGCTAGCGTATAACGAAAGGATGAACAGGTTGACCCAGTAGCCATTGGAGTTTACAAAAATTAAAGGTGACCTTATTTGAACACAGATGACAGAAGGAGTCAACAAGTGAAGTGAATTACACAGATAGTGGTGCAATCCATTCCGTTCTCCAGCCTGTTACACAGGAACAACAGGAGGATGTTCAGGCCTTCGAACCTGTTACACCAAAACATGACGTGGCACTTCAGACCCCGGAGCCTGATATACATTGACAGAAGGAGGCCAATCAGCCACTCGAGCCTGTAACAGTAGGCCATGCTGCACCAGTATCCTGTTAAACAGCAACAGGAACAGTGCATTCAGCCTCCTCAAGTCTGTAACATAGGAACTGGAAGAGTTCACACAGTGACTGGAGATTGTTACACTGGGATAATAAGAGGCCATTCAGACCCATCGAGCCTATTGCAAGGGAATTGGATAAGGATAAAAAAAACTATCTGAGACTTCTTTCATGAGAAAGGAAGAGGTCATTTATACACATGTCTGTTGTATGGGAACAAGTGAAGACAACTCAATCCCTCGGTCCCATCTCTGGGATGCATGAAGAGACCGTTCAGTATTTCCACCTGTTACAGAAAAGTATGAGAAGACCTATTAGCTCCTCGAAATGTTAGACAGCAACAGGAAGATTCCATAATCTCCCAATCCTCTAAAGCATCAACAGGAGGAGGTCATTCTGGCCTTGGAGATGACAACATGGGAACACTAGAAAGACATCAGCCCATCGAGTTTGTACACCAGCAGGATGATGAGTCCATTCAGCCACACATGGCTCTTCCACAGCAATTGGAGCAGACCTCTTAAAGCATTTTGCCTATTAAACAGGAATTCAAAGAAACGTAAAGGTTTTCGAAAGGGAAGAACTTGTAATAATGTTATACAGTAGCGACTGAAGTGCAACAATAAACTATTGCAATTTAAGGCAAATTGTTACAGTCCATTGTTCAGGACATTTGCAAAGTTAAACCACAACCCGTCAGATTCAACATGGTTTAACGAAGGCTAAATCATATTTGAATTGTTTGCTTGAGTTAGTTGAAGATGTCACAAACAAGTTGGTTACTGGGAATCCTGGAAATGTAACATATCTGGTCTTCCTAAAGGCACTGGATATGTCGCTTCTCCAAAGATTAAGTGGTAAGATCAGACAACATGGGTTTAGGAGTAATTTATTAGCTTGGATGAAGGATTGGTGATCCAACAAAATGTAGTCAGATGAAGTAAATGTGTCATTTTCTTTTGGCAAATGCAATTTGTGGGTGCCATTGATTTCAATACTCATGCATCAACCATTTGCGATCGATGGTGTTACTGTATTCGGTTGACGGGATAGAAAATATGATACCACATATTTAGATGACACTAACATCGGTGGGAAATTACTTCGGAATGATGATGTAAAAGAGTTTAAAACTATATGGATAGGTTGGGTGAATGGGCCAGAACTTAGCAAGGAAAATTAAAATGAGTAAATATGGGGTTATTCAAGTTAGCCAGTATAATAGAAAGGAGAAAGTGAGGACTGCAGATGCTTGAGTTCAGAGCTGAAGAAGGGCTTATGCCCAAAACGTCGATTCTCTTGCTCCTTAGAGGCTGCCTGAACTGCTGTGCTTTTCCAGCAACACATTTTTCAGTATAGTAGAAAGACAAATTTTTATTTAAATGGAGAAAAAGTTCAAAGTGCTTAGGTGCAGGGGGATCTGGGTGCCTGCTTGCATATCACAGAAAAACTGCATGCCGGTTCTGCAAGTAATGAGAAATGCAAGCATAATTGCAATGTTTATTTGTAAAAGGATATAGTAGAAAGGTAGGGAGTGTTGGTGTAGCTATGGAAGGCATTTGTGAGGATGCAACTGGAGTACAGTTTGGGTGTCCTGCAGAATGAGGTATTTCCATTGGAGGTAGTTCAGAAGAGCTTCATTAGATTGATTCCATATTTGAAGTGTTTGTCTTATGAAGAGAAATTGAGCAGTTTAGGCCGGTACTCTCGAGTTTATAAAAATGAAAGGAGATCTCATTGAGGTCTGTAAAATGCTAAAAGTAATTGAAAGTGTAGATGTGGAGTGGAAGTTTTTTTTTCATGTGGCGCAATCTACAACAAGAAACTAGAGCTTTCGGATGGATAGATGGCAGAAAAGTGAAACAGAGGCCGCATTGACATCAGCCTCATCGAGGGGTTGGATTCCTCACAGATGCTCCTTGGTCTTACTCAATCCTTCGACTGTGTTGCCCAGGAATGGGGGAGTGCTGGGTATCATACAGAAAGAAGGCACTCACGATAAATTAGTTAGAGAGAACATCACCAGTAGGGTCACACAGTGACCAGCATTGGGTTCTCAACTATTTATAGTCTATATTAATGATTAGGAGGATGGAATAGATATACAGATGCTGAGTTTGGTGATGTCGCTGTGATAAGCAAGAGATTAAATTATCAAGAAAGGGGGGAGAGTCTGAAAATGGATTCAGAGAGGTAAAGACAATAGATAATAGTTTGGCAGGTGGAATTTAACATGATACAACCAGTCATTTCATTAACAGGAATAATGGAAGGCAATATGTTACTGAAATGGAGAGGGATTACAGGACTTAATGATACTATGTACTGGGGGGTTCACTCAGATCCATTCAGACATGGGAGGTTTTGCTCCACCCCTGATCGTCAGCTCCCAGATTCTACAAGTGACACCATTGTTCTCATGGAATACCTTGATTTAGTTGATTGCGGATGGTGATGGTGTTTTGAAACTTGCATCAAGGGGACGGCCTTTATCCAAGATATATTCATTTCTTTCTACGTGGAGACCCAATGACAATGGGAATGGCTGACTGTTTCTGAATGAAGAGGCCGTGACTGCTGCCAGGACAGTGGGTATTCACCAACATGATGTACTGTGCATGGGCACACTGTAACATTAATAGAGAGAGAGCTCATTCAGTTCCTCTACCTCTCCCCATTGACACGGGTACTTTGTATATGCAATATTCACCATCGGGAATCCCACTGTACTGGATACACCTGGCAGCTGGCTGCTGATGGAGAAACAATGTACTTACCTCATCCACCACGTATATCCTCCAACACTGAATGGTGACATTGATATTGAGATACTGGGAAATGATGGATATGTGACCTAGTCCTGCCTGGAAAGTTCTGGATCATAGAAGCTGAATGAAACAGTGACCCTAACAGACACTGGCATCATCCTTGGTGTGAAGCTGCAGGTCGTGTTGAAGGAGGTGCAGGTGATACATTCTATGACCAGCTCCTTGTTCAATCAGTGTCCCCTCAGACTCTGCTCCTGGGTTAAGTGACGCTTGGGAAGTTGTTCCAGGAAAACCTGAGGTGGATACTGCAGATCCCTTTCCCCACACACACTCACTGCGTGGTTTCAGAGCTTCCGGTCTCTGCAGCCTCTGCTCCACTTGTTGTTCATGCTACAGACCCAGATGCTGTAACTACAGTCCCCATGCTCCAGCCCCAGTTGGGTCACTGAATCCTCAGCTCTCCCTGAATGTCTGAGGCAGCTCACAGCACGGCACATTCTCCAGCAAACCATCCCTTGCCCCTCCACTAAATTTTCAATTACAGGAGTCAGTCAGAAACCCTTCGGCTACAAGTGTTGTGGACCAGACCAGACCCCCCCCCCCCCCCGCCCCACCGAAATGTTTGAAGAAGGCCACTTAGATCCAAACCTTTCCTTATTTTGAATATAGATGACAAGTGTGCGTCCCAGATATGTTGTGACTGGTCAAACCACTCGACATTAAGCAAAATATAATCTCTTCAAACGCTCTAGTTAAAACATAATCAAAGAAAAGAATAGTTTCGGATAGGTTTTCTGTTGGAACACTGACACAAACAATAGATACCGTACCTTCTTGGTTTACACTGCTTTGCACAAAGATATATTCAAATACAGGTCCTTACAGCAGTTTTCCAATCCAGGAGGAAACAACATCAACAGAGATCTCAGAGAGAAAAGCAGCTGGGGATCATGTATTGAAACTTCCAACCCTTCGGGGATCCCCACCAGCTTCTGCATGCTGCAGCTAAAAACAAAACCAGAAAACCAGGTCTTGGACATCTGGGCATTGCCCTTTCATTGTTACTACTGTTTTAATAAAACCTAAAGACCTCCTCAGTTATCTGCTTAAACTATTTTCAGACAACAGTTCTGCACCTCTGCCTTTAAAACCTCTCTTCCAAAAAATATCCAAGAGAAAATAACCTTTTTTACGGTGATAGTATCCTCACGACTCCACGTTTAATAAAATAATCCGTCAATATACAAAGGTGGATTCATTTTAGACCTCCTAACCTTCCTCTGTTAGTATTCTGCAAAGCATATATATATCACATTGACTCTGAGCATACACTTGTTCACAACTACTTTCGAATTCAGTCATTTTACTCCTGCCACAAATGCCTTTGTCTTTCTTCATCCAAGTCTCCACAACGTGTCAAAACTTATGTTTTCTCGCCCTGTCACCTGCATAATTTCAAATTGAATGGCAGAAACAATAAGCTCAATCGGAACAGACTGGTATTTCTATCCCTAAACTTCTCTAAAAACTTTAAGGGGTCACGATCAGTGAAAAAGATTTGACTCATGTATGTTATTCACAATTTAAATGCTGAGATTTTGAAACGCCAACACCAAGCTCAAGGCCACCTTCCCCATTGTGGAATAAATCTGTTGGTGTTTCCACTGGACACTCCAACCACACGTTACATAATAGAGCAATTCTCATCTCTCCAGTACTCCCTCTGAATGACGTAGCTCCTCATGTCTCAGCATAAAAGAATTACATGCTTCTGTACTTCTTAATGCTGTTACCTCTTTACCTGCTACTCCTGGCCTATGCTAGTAAACCTTACTTTCACAGGAATATGTTTTAAGAAGATCTCACACGTTCTTCTCAATCCCTCACAGAAACCAAACTTTGATTTCTGAACTTAATCATCATCATCAGCCATTTCAGCTTCTAATCTTGCCCATTGTTACTCTCTGCTCCTCCACACGAGTTCTCACGACTGCAGGAAGTAAATTGTTTAACTTCTCCAAAATAAGAATCTCTCTAACAGTGTCATAGGTTTGCTCTGCTTTTAATACCCTTACCCACCTTTCAAAATTACTTTGTTCGATCCTTTCAAACTCAATATGCGTTTAACCAGGGACCCTTTTTTTAAGATTCCAGAAACGCTGTCTGTCAGCTTCTGGCACAAGCTTATATGCACTTGAGATGGCTTTCTTCGCCTCCTCATACTGGTCACATAGCTCCTCAGATAGGGATGCAAATACCTATCAGCTTTGTTTGGTCAACTAAATCCACATGGTCACTGAGACTGCATTAGTTTAGCCACTTTCTCAAATGAAATTCAAAAGGCTTCCGCATCTGACTCATCAAATTTCGACAATGTCTGGATGTATTTAAAGAGAACCCCATTAGGCCATTGGCTACAAAGGGTTGTTCAACCTCACTATCTCCTCATCCAGACTACCATCTAGCTTCATCTAGGCCCTCTATGTCAACTTTTCTCTCTAATTGCTAACTTTTGAATTTGGAACTCTGCTTTTCTTCTCTTCATTTCTCTCTTTCTTCTTCATTTCATTTTTTTTATTTGTACTTTTCATCATAATTCAAACTGTTTTAATTCCTTCTCATGTTCAAAGTGCCTCATTTGAAATTGAATTCGAGCCATTTCCAAGAGCCTGATGGCGGTTTAACAAAATATAATTGCTGAGCTATAGCTGTAATTATCTCTCATTTTCTCACAGACAAACACAACCCCAACTCCAGCTTGTCTGTCAATTCCTATAGCTTTGCCTTCATTACCTTTTGTAAAACACCCAACATCACTTCTTTCACACCCAGAGAACTCTTAGTGACTGAATGAATCTTTATACACAAAAAAATTAAACCAAACAAATTCAACATCCGGAAATAAGAAACTAACCGCTACCATATACGACCTTTTAACCCAATAGTCTCCCGATGCATAATCTCCAATGTCTGCATGAGCTTATTCAGGATGCTCTGGTTTCCTCCCACAATACAAAGATGCGCATGTCAGGTGAATTGGCCATGTTAAATTGTTTGTAGTTATCAGGGATGTGTGGGTTAGGATCCTTTGTCGGGATAAATGTGCAATAATGGGTTAGAGGAATGGGTCTGGGTAGGTTCCTCCTCGGAGAGTCAGTGTGGACTTGTTGGGTCGAATGGCCTGTTTGCACACTGTAGGGATTATAATTTAAACCCAACTTCGTATTATCGATTTAGAACCAGATAAGAGACCCCAGTTTGCTCTCGATCAACTAGACTGCCTTAAACCATTTTAAGAAGATAGCTTAGATGCCTACTTTTTTTTAATCTTAAAGGTAGATGTGAGTTGGGTGTTCCAGTTGTGATGTGACTAGTCAAACCACTCACCATTAAGTAAAACATGACATATTTAAACACTATGATAAAAATCCATACACAATGAAGAGGAATTTAGAATAATTTAACTATTGGAAACCTTAACCGAATAGTGTATACAGTATCTTCTACAAATGAACTGTTCCAATATGCTATCATCCCATAAACAAACCCCTTGGCAAAAACGAACATTCAGACATATATTCTTCCATACAGTTCTCAATTCAGGAGTAACCAGCATCAAGTCAGGTTTCAGTGAGAGTAGCAGCTGGAGTTTAGTTACTAGGCCGTTGTTACTGTTATTAAAAACTCTAAAATCATCAGAAGTTATTTACTTGAACCGTTTTCAGCAGGCAGTTTGGCCTTCAAGATCTCTTATTTAAAGAAAGGAGAAAATAATCTTATTTTTTTAAAGTGACAGCATTGTCACACAATTTAGATGCCTGGTCCTTTACTTAATGGGCTTCCTCGTGTTACTGATCGCAAGGTCACCTGAGGGGGACAGCCACAGGTACAGACCAAGTTGCAAGGATGTGTTTCATAACTTCTGAAAGACCCCTGTCCATGGACCATCACATGGGACATACAGCGAAGTGAACAACAGCCTCCACACTCCATTTCACTGTTTCTGAGCTTCACAATGCCAGCACTCGATACACTAGGGAGCCAAATGCTGAGCCCAGGGAAAGATACAGAGGGACATAAAGATTCACATTAAAGACAGGAACAGACAGTTAATTAACTGAAAAATGTTGTGGAAATATGTGGAAACAAACAGGGCAATGGGGTGAGCTGGAGAAGTGAGATCTTCGAAAGTAAACTTACAAGAATGAGAACATTGAATAAAGGCATTTGTCAGATCAGCTGAAATGATTTCTTATATCAAATTCTGAGTCTGCTTGACAGAACACCACAAACAACATCAACTGGGACAAGATGACAGCCCAGCATGGAGAGCTGTGAAGACCATGCGAGTGTGTTGCTCAGTAAACTGCACTATCTGCCCAACATAGTGAGTATTGCAAACTTTGCTATCATATGCTAACTGTACTCGCATCAGATTACTGTCTATAATGGGAAGATTTGCTGCGTGCGTGCATGTTCATGAGAGACTGAGGGAGAGTGTGTGCGCGTGCGGTTTGGCGTGATTGAATGTGAAACTCATTGTTTGAGAAGGAACGCACATGGAGGAACCTATTTTAAATTAGAACAACTAGCAGGCTTTTTGATAATCGACAGAGAGAGAACGAGACAAGCTCATGGACAGATGAGATAAAGTGTTTGAGAATGTCAAAGTCAAGCCATTGCCAGACACAACAGCAATATACATCGGCGTGCACATGAATGACAGATGGATGGGAGTTTGGTGTGAGTTAGAATCAGATTTGCTTCGGCAGGTTTGAAGCCGGCAGCGTCAGCAGCAGATTATTGGCCTCATTAAGACTGTATTTTATGGCTCAAGGTTCAAACAGCAGACGAAATAAGTCTGAGATATATTCTGGAGGGATGAGTATTTTAAGTTAGATAGGTCAGGGCATGGTGTCAGGAACCAGCTCATGGTCAAAGGGATCACGCACAGTTATGACTTGCATGCTTCAGCCGCAGATATTGACCGGGGATGGGATGGAAACAGTGGAAGTAAGTGGAGTTTGTAACCAGAACAGTAGAGAGTGACCTACATGCTCTTAATAGTTAAATAACAAAGGCAATGATACAATACATTGTGGTTCTCCGCTGAAACTGAGTAGGTCAACATAGAGACCCATGAGTAACACTGCTCGAGCAGAGAGGGAGACAGTAATTGAACATATTCATTGATGTAGTTGGTAGTGGTCTGCAGAGTGAATATCTGGATTGAGAATTTCAACAGAAAAATAATAGTGACAAGAAGTGTAGACTATTTGAAAGAACAGTAATGCAGTCATAACCGGTTTGTAGAAAGAAAAACTGGAGAGTAACACTTACCAGGACCACCAACGATAGCCAGGAAAGGATAATAAAAATATTGAATAATGAGAAGAGCGTCATAGATCCGCGATGATAATGACCACCATTATAATGCAGAAAGATACCAAACATAATTGGATAAGCTCCTGCCTATTGTTGGAACATGACAGTCTAATGTTCCCAGATTCTGATTCATTTTTGGAACATTCCAGTCTAATGTTCTCAGATTCTGATCTGTCCTCCCCCGTCTCCAAATCTGCTGATCTCTGTCAGTGGTGTTGGTGATGCTTCCGCTCATGTTATGGGATTACAGATTGAAAGGCGCCCATTTATCATTAAAAGATGGAAACCCTCCACTGGGATAATTAGAATCCATGGAGATTGGCATTAAGCACAGTCACTGAACAAACACTGGGAAACTGAGCAAAGGCTATAACAATGGATGAATGGGCACCGCACAACAATCAACAGTCAGGAGTGTTCCCTTCCAGTTGGGGAACACTTCAGTGATCCACGACATTCAATTACCTTCAAGGCGGTGATTATTCTTCAAGGTGGACTTCAAGACAGGCAACAGCGAAAAGTAGCAGGGCAGAGGCTGATAACTAATTTCGGGACCCATCGGAAGGGCCTCAACCGGGACATTGGGTTCATGTCATATAACAGGTGACAACCATTGCGCTATACACACACGCACACATACATACGGACACACATTTACACAGACACGCACACAGACACTCATACACACCCTTATAGACACCCACTCTCACACAATCATCCACTCAGAGACCTAGACCACTCTACCCTCATGAACACACATATACACTCTCTCTCACTGGTAGTCAAACCCCCACCCCATACACGTACACACACTCCCACACTCACATATGCATTCCCTCATAGACTTAAGACAATCTACATTACTACACACACATATGCATTCCCTCTCACACTCACAACCCCCAACCAAGACAAACACACACACAAACATGTACACATATAGTTTGTGGGGTGAATTTGTACTTGCAGAGTTACATTGTACTTTGCTCAAAAACCACATGAATTCATGTAACTCTGTTATCTCACTTTTCCGATTAGAATCAATCTCAACATCATGGGACAGACAGAGAACACAGGGGGCTAACACCTTCAACATATTGTCTAGCTAACATTCAATGTTACAGCTAGCCTGAGAATGCAACTTTAAAAGAAAAAGGTTTTGTGATTTACACATGACAGAAATGAAACTATCATGGCATTCAAACAGATGAAAGACTCAACAGACAATAAAGGTATTTTTCAATGTATAATTTCAGTTACATCTCACTGTAATTTTTTTGCTATAAATTCTGTGCCTTAGAAGTGTGCCATCCACTATCACATGATGAAGGAGCGGCGCTCCGAAAGCTAATGTGTTTCCAATTAAACCTGTTGGACTATAACCTGGTGCTGTGTGATTTTTAACTTTGTATACCCCAGTCCAACACCAGCATCTCCAAATCATGACTGAACAAACAGGCTCAGTTAACCAGTTCCACACATCACTTTTCATATCACTATAAAAGGGAACATTTACTGGGTTTGAATGGAATGGAAGAGGGTTGCTGAGGGAAGGACCGTACATCTTTAAATCTTTTTTTGTAAACTTGTATATGAGAGTATTAATAGGACACTGCAGGGGTCTATATATGTTCCACTCTGTTTATGAAAGGAAGCAGTTATAAAATAACAGTTCGATTGCATTAAAAAAAAGTCGGGTGGGCAAGTTTCTAGATACCTTAACCCAAAGTATAATACTTATTGACCAGTGTAAGGCTACTCCTGGTTTTAAGTGCCCTGTCATCAATTCCTTTCATAATCTTGAGACAGAGCTTTGAGACTGCTGCTCAGCAACTGGCCGAAGCAATTCTGTCCCTATGGACCTCTTACAGAGGAATAAAAGAAGGCCATTCAGCCCATATTAGCCTGTTTCTACTTGAAAAGGTGGAAATCTAGAATATTGGCACATATTGCCAACATTATTTTGGAAAAACACAGATAACCATAGATTGGTGAGCCTGATGTCAATGGAAACTAAATTGTTGGAGGGGGTTTTGAGGGAAAGGATGTATCTGCATTTGGAAAGACAAGTACTGAAGAGTGCTTTGTACATTGGAGATCACGTCTCACAGATTTGGTGGAATTTTTTGAGGAAGTGTTGAAGATGATTGATGAAGGCAGGACAGTGGATGTTGTCTTTATGGAATTCAGTAAGAAAACAAAAATGTTCTTCGTAGTAGACTGGTTAGCAAGGTCAGACTCCTACCAACCTTGAAAGAGATGTGTCTCTGCAGCTATGAAGTGTTACTGAGAGGGCACTTGGTGTACATTGTGTTGGTTGTGTTTCTGTAACTGAGAAGTGATGGACCTCTATCAAATACAGTTTAACGGCTGCTCGGAATCCACGGGTTACTGTGTCATATAATGTTTCGGGTCTGTTACACCTGGACATGAGGAGGCCATTCAGCCTTTCCAGTCTATTACAGAGGGCCACCAGGAGCCCTTTCAGCTTCTCGAGCCTGTTACAGAGGGGCAGGAAGTGTTTATTTAACTATCGATTCTGTTATGCATAAATATTAGTTTTAAATTAGTTTTGGAATCGGAAAGACCTGATGTAAACATTAAAGTTCTAACTTTGAACAAGGCCAATTTTGAAAGTGTAAGGCGAGCCCTGTGAAAGGTTGGTTGGGATACTCTATTCACAGGTAAAGGGATGGTTGAAAAATGCAAGGCAATCAAAATTTGGTTTCAGAGAATCCAGAGCCAATGTGTTCCCATTAGTGGGAGGGGCAAGGCTGGTGGGTGCAGGGTGTGGTGGATGGCTAGATACATTGATGTTATGGTCAAGGTAGGGAAGGAGGCATTTGTCAGGTAAACAGGGCTGAGATCAAGTGAATCCCGTGAGGTGTATAAGGGCAGCAAGTGTATAGTCAATGGTGAAATCGGGCCAGAAAAATGTGGGCATGAGATGGCTTCAGAAAGAGGGTTAACGAGACATTGAAGAAATTTTACACATCCGTTAATGGCAAACGATTAACTAGGGAGAGAATAGGGCACGTTAAAGATCAGTAAGGCTACCTGTGTGTGGAACCACAGGAGATTGGAGGGATATGAAACAAGTATTTCTCCTCAGTATTTAATGTGGAGGAGGTTACAAGAGCGAGAAAATGGAAAAATATATAGTGACATCTTGAAAAGTGTCTATAATAAAAGGAGGTGTTGGACATTCTAAAACACATAAAGGTGAACAAGTCCCTGTGACCTGATCAGTTGTATCCCAAGTTTGTGGGAAGCTAGGAAAGAGATTGGTCAGCATTTTTCGGATATATTTACATCATTGATTTCCACAGGTGAGTTGTCAAAAGACTGGACGGCTGCAAACAAAGTGTCATTATTTTAAAAAGTAAGGAAAAAGCAGGTAACTATAGAATGGCGAGCTTGACGTCAACGGTGATTAAATTGCTGGAGGAGATTTTGTGGGAAAGGATGTATGCGCATTTGGACAGACAAGGACTGAAGAGGGATTTGTTCATTGGAGATTGCGTCTCACTGACTCGGTCGAATTTTTTGAGGAAGTGATGAAGATGATTGATGAAGCAGGACAGTGGATGTTGTCTTCATGGAATTCAGGAAGAAAACCAAAATGTTAGCAAGGCTAGCAAGATTAGACTGCCTGGGATCCAGGGAGAGCTCGCCATTTAGATCCAAAATTTTCTGGAATATCAGAGACAGAGCGTGACAGTGGATATTTGTTCATTAAACTTGGAGATCTACGACTACTGGCATGCCACAAAGATCAACACTGCCTTTTGCCACTTATACAAATCATTTCCATTTGAGTGTATGAAGTATGGTCAGTAAGTTTGTAGATAATACCAAATTCGTTGGTGTAATCGACAGTAAAGAATGATTTCTCAGACTATAATGGGACTTTGTTGAGGTGAACCGAGGAATGGCAGATGGAGTTTATTTTAGTTAAATGGGATGTGTTGCAGTTTGGCAAGAAAAATCAAGGCAAGTCATGTAGGTAGGGTCCTGTCGAAAGTTGCCAATCAAGGAGAACTCCATCGAAATTATCGAATCCCTACAGTGAGGAAAGAACGTATTCGGCCCATCGAGGCCACACCGAACCTCTTAACAGTATCCCACTGGACAAACCACTACCCTACCCCTCTGAGCCTGCATTTCCCATGAATAATCCACCTCGCCTACACATCCCTAGGTACTTTACGCAATTTAGCATAGCCAATCTACACTTATCTGTACATCTTTATACTGGCGGAGGAAAATATAACATCTGGAGGAAACTCACGCCGACACGGGGAGAATGTGCAAACTCCATACAGGCAGTCATTCAAGGATGGAATTAAACCCAGATCGCTGTTCTCTGAAGCAGCAATGCTAGCCACCGAGCTACTGTGTCACCTTGTAGTGCAGGTTCCCCGTTCCCTGAAAGTGCCATTGCAGGTAGATAGTGTAATGAAGAAGGCACTTCGTGATCTTCCCATTATTGGTCCATGCTTTGAGTTGAAACATTTGCATGAAGTGTTGCATCTGTACAGGACATTGGGCTGGCCATTTTTGCCTTGAATTTTGGCCTCCCTGTTGTCGGAAAGATGTTGCCAAACTCGAAAGGGTGCAGAAGAGATTTAAAAGAATGTTGCAGGTGTTGGAGGGTTAGAGTTACAGGGAGAGTTTGAATAGGCTGTGACTATTTTCAAGTGTTGAAGCAGAGGGGTGACCTTAAAGAGGTTTATAAAATCATGAGGGGCATAGATAAAGTAAACAGGATAAACGAGCCCAAAATGAGAAAACAAAGGTTTAAGTTGAGGGGGGAAAGATTTAAAAAGGGGCATGAGGGACAACATTTTCACACAGAGACTGCCGTGTGTACGGATCGAGCAGCCAAATGAAGTGGTGGAGGCAGGTGCAGTTACACCATTAAAAGACATTTGGATGGATACATGCATGGGAAGTGTTTAGAGGGATATGGGCCAGGTGCTGGCAAGGGGGACGAGATTTATTTAGGATATTTGTTCGGTATGGACGATCAGACCGAAAGGTATTTTTCTATGCTGTACATCTCTGAAACTCTATTCCCTCTTGAGTGTATAACACAGGAACAGGAAGAGGCTATTCAGCTTCTGAATTCGGGCAGTCAGCTTGCTTGCTCAATTGTTGAGAGTAAAATACAAAAATACATCATTCAGATTTGAATGGTGTTTGACAGAAGCAGGAGAAAGGCTTTTAGTCAAGAGAAGCTGTAAGGAATGTGAAGAGACCATTCAGGCCCTCAACTCCATTCCACAGGAGCAGCAGGTGAGCACAGAGCTATTGGAGCCTGGTAGTCAGTAGCAGGAGGAGGACATCTACTTTCGCAAACCTTGGATCAGGAGGCAGTCACTCAGCTGTTCAAGATTGGGACACAGAAACAGGACGCAGTCATTCAACTGCTTGAGTCTGTGACACAGGAACAGGACGCAGTCATTCAATTGCTTGAGACTGGGACACAGGAATAGGAGGCAGTTACTCAGAGCTCAAAACTGGGTCACAGGTAAATCTGGTGGTTAGTGAGGCCCCAGGGTTCTGTTAAGCAGGAACAGGAGGAGGTGCCTCACTCCCTACGAGTATGGGACACAGGGAGAGAAGAGGGGTTTGCATGGAACAAACATAAATACATGAATAAGTTGCATTAGTGGTCCATTCAATCCTGCTCCACCATTCAACTAAGACCACGGCTGATCTGATTGTGATTTGCTCATTTCATTTCTACGGAGACTCCCCTCTCTGCAGCCTCTGCTCCGTTTGTTGGTCATGTTGCAGACTCAGATGCTGTAACAAAACACACCATGACTTATCCAGAGGGATGGGTCTAACCGGATGAGTCAGGATTTGAACGGTCCAATCACAAGAATTAAAATACGAAACAAAGGCATTGCTAGATGTTTAGTTCTCTCACATTCGCAATCCAACTCACAAAACCAGCTCATCCATTACATATTCAGGATGGAGCACTGTGTAGATCCAGCTAGCGTACTGCTGAATGCAACCCAGCAAAGTCCAGAATGAAATTCTGTGGAGCCCACACCAATACTTGATCTATAATCATGGGCTAAATGTCCAGTGTGGGGAGCTGTGCAGTCCGCACTGGTTCATTCATATATAAACCCAGGCTGTTGCATTGTTCGGTAACACTGTATTAGAACACTGCCCAGTGTGGGGAAAAAAATAACCAATGCTGGAAGTGACAGGATGTGCAGCTCCCATCCATTTACAGCTCCATATCTCCACTGTACCTTGACAAGGGATTCTGCGACTGTGAAAATCACTGCGATGGAGAGATGTAAATGGAAACAATTTACATACCAATAGTTCAGACTAAGGCACATATCACTCTAGTATTTATAGGTGAAATAACTGAGATAATATCCAATGAGGTTTTGTGAACAGTACAAATAAGTAAGAGGGGGATGGTGATGTTATAATGGTTGCATTATAAGCCTCCAAATAATCAATAGGAATTAGAGGAACAAATATGCAGGGTGACTGGCGAGACTTGCAGGAGGAATGAGGTTGTCATAATCGTTGACTTTAATTTTCCTAACATAGACGGGGACTTCCAGAGGGTTAAGTACTTAGATGGAACGTGATTTGTTTAGTGTGTTCAGGAAAGCTTCCACAAGCAATATATAGAGGTTCCTACTGTTGAAGGGACAATCTCAACCTGCTGTTGGGAAATAGAGTAGGATAGGTGACGGAGGTAAAGTGAGCAAGCATTTTGGGAATAGTTACTAGAGCTGTATTAATTTTAAAAAAAGTAATGGTGGGGACAAACCTGGTCCACATATTCAAGTTCTAAGTTGGGGCAAGGCGTATTTTGTTGGAATTAGTCAGGGGATTGCAGCGGTTGATTGGAGTAGTTTGATTGCAGGGGTTGATTGGAGATATTCAGGGGATAGAGGAGTTTACTGAAGAAGGAAATCAGGAAGGCGAAAAAGGGTTATGAGATGGCCTTGGCTGAGCAGATTAGTGTGAATCCAAGTTCAGTATAGGAAAGAAAAAGAACAACTAGAGAGAGAATAGGACTTCTTAAAATCCAAAATGGGTCTGCATGTGTAAAATCTCCAGAGATGGGTGAGGTCCTCAATTTCCCCTCTGTGTTTACCATGAAGAAAGACATGAAGACCTGTGACCTTTGAGGGGTTATTTGTGATATCTCGTTACAGCCTATATCACAGTACAGGTGCTGATAGACATACTAGATTGCATAAAGTCAGATAAATCTCTTGGTCCGGACCAGATATATCCAAAAGCACTGCAAGAGGCGAGAGAAGACAATTCAGGGCCAAGGACCCAGAAGACTGGGCGGAAGCAAATGTTGTGCCTCTATTCAAGAAGGGCTGCAAAGAAAAACCTGGAAAATATAGACCTGTATTGTGCCAATATCAATATAGACTTCACATCTGTTTTCGGTAAACCACTTGAGAAGGTTCGGAGATATAAGATATGCATGCATTTGGAAAGACAGAGTTTGACTTGGAGCAGTCAGCATTGCTTTGTGTGTGGCAGATCATGCCTTACAAATCTTGATAGAGCTTTTGAGGAAGTGACCAGGAAGGTTGACAAGGACGGGGTGGTGGACACAGTCTATATGCATGTCAGTGAGGCCTTTGATAAGGTTCCACATGGTAGGCCACTCTGGAAGGTAAGATCGCATGGAATCCAAGGTGAACTGGCAAATTGGCGACACAATTGGCTTGAAGTTATAAAGGAAATGGCTATGGTGGAGGTATGCTGTCGGACTGGAGGTCTGCGACGAGTGGAGTGCCTCAGCGGTCGGTGCTGGGCCCATTGCTGTTCGTTATCTATACCAATGATTTGGACCAGAGTGCACAACGCAACGTTAGTAAGTTTGCAGATGAGTCTAAATTAGGAGGCATCATTTACAATGAGAAACATTATCAGAAATTGCAGCAGTACCTTGGTCAGCTGAGGAAGTGGGCTCAGAAATAACAAATGGTGTTTAATATAGATAATTGTGACGTCTTGCATTTTTGAAAGTCTAATCAAGGTAGGAGTTTAATGATGAATGAGAGAGTTTTAAGGAGTGTAGTGGAAAAAAAAGGACGTTGGAGATCAGGTGCACGGTTATCTGAAATTTGGGTCACAGATACACAGGACTGTGAAGAAGGCTGTTGGCACACTGGCCTTCATCAGGGCATTGAGTATAGAAGTTGGAACGTTATGTTGCAATTGTACAGGATGTTGGTAAGGCTGCAGTTGGAATATTGTGCTCAGTTTTGTTCACCTTGCTCTAGTAAGGAAGTAGACGAAATTTACAAAGATGTTTCCTGGGCTAAATACTCTCCGTTAGAGACAGAAGTTGGACAGGTTAGAGTTTATTTCTTGACAGCGTAGGAAACTGAGAGGGTTCTTACAGAAGTGTAACTCTTATTAAATCATGACAGGCGTGCATGGGGTGAATACTTCAATTTCTTTTCCTACGGTTGGGAAATCGAGGACTAGAGGACATCCATTAATGTTTGGAAGGAAAAAACTATATAAAAAGGAACCTGAGGGGCAGCTGTTTTACACAGAGTGTGGTACGCATATGGACTGAGCTGCCTGTGGAAGTGATTGAGGTGGGTACAATAACAAAATTGATAAGGCATTTGGACAAATACACAGATAGGAAAGGATTAGAGGGATACAGAGCAAGGGCAGGGAAATGGGAGAGTGTGGATGGACACTTTGGTTGGCATGGACCAGTCATACTGGCAGTCTCGTGCAGCATGACTGTAAGTGAGTGTGATTTGGGGTGGAGGCAGAGTGGGGGAGACTGAGAAAATATGTCATGGAATGATATGTTCACAGGTTTCAGAATGCTGAAATGAAGCTATTTCGATAATATCATGCAACACGGGTCATTATGTGTGAAGAATTATGAGTGAAAGGGATATTGCTGTGAGTTCAGGTGATGGAGAGTTTTGGATGAGCATTTGTTCTGCAGCTTTGTAACTGGGAGTGAGGACAGCAGAGTCTTCGCCTCACTGGGCTGAATCTAAATTATTAAATAGGAACAAGAGTAGGCTATTCGGCCCCTCAAGATTGCCCTGTCATTTAATACGAACATGGCTGATCTACTCCAGGTCTAACTCCATTTTCTTGCCGAATCCTTGTATCCCTCCACACCTCTCTGGGTTAGGGAATTCCAGACATTCACTACCTTCTGAGAGAAGACATCACTTTGCATCTCAGACTGAAATTGATGTTCCATTTTCGGTATCTATGTCCTCGAGTTCGAGACTCCACTCAGGTGTGGTCACAACTTTTCAACATCTATCGCATCAACCACTCTCCATGTCTTGTATTTTTTCAGCAGTACCACTCCTCATTCATTTAAACCCCAATGAATAATCGCCTCCCCATTTTAGAGATTGTCAATAACACAAACCTTTCATACCAGGACCCGTCTTTTGAACCAATCCAGTTACTTGCTGCACCCGCATGCTGACTTTATGTTTCATACACAGGAAGATTCCATTCCTTTTGAACTGCTCCTTTTCTGGAAGTCCCCTCCATTAAATAACAGCCTGCCTTTTGCTTCTCAATGTCATCCATAAACCCGGATGTGTATTGCACTCAGCCCCCGCCATCAGGCTATCCGTATAGAGTGTAAATAACTGATGCCATCGGACTCATACTGTGGTACTCCAGCAGATACACCTTTATCATAAACATCCATTAATCCTGACTCTCCGATTTCTATGTGCTAACCAATCATCATCCCATGCTAATACATTGTCCATCATCCTACGAGCTTCTTTCTTGTATAAGAACTTTTATTTAGTAATACCTTGTGGAAAATCTCTGAAAAGCCTGCTGTCTACCAGATACTCTTTATCAAGTCTGCTTGTTACATTCTCAGGCATCTCCAGAAGTACTTTGCATGATTTTACAGGGCAAAGTATAGTTTCCCTTTCACAAAACCGTTTTGAACCTGCGTGAAGCTTTTCTAAATGTCCGTGCTGGCCAGGTTTTCCAAATTAAGCTCGTCCCATCTGCTTTCATTTGGCCCATAGGCCTTCAACGTTTCTCATTCATATGTTTATCCAAATGAGTTTTAAATGTTGTAGCTGTACTGGCATCTACCACTCTGCCTCTGGCAGCTCACTCCATACCCACACCACCCTCTATGTAAAAATGTTGCCCCTTCGTTCCTTGTAAATCTTCCCTCTTTCACCTACTATGGCTGAACTCCCCCATGCCGTTGGAAAGATCTTGGCTATTACCCTATCCATGCCTCCCATGATGTTCGAAACTTTTACAATGTCACCACCCAACCTCCCACACTCCATCTAATATTAACTTCAAGAACAAGCATTTAAAGACAGCACTGCAAATTTGAAACAATATTAAACATGACAGGTAAACAATACTGAGCCCAAACTTCGTACGGTGATTTGTTTTTCTCCATATCACAACACTAAGGCAGCATGAAATGCTTGCTAGTGCCAATAAGAAGTTAAGCACATGGATTCCTTTGTCTGAAGGGGGCGATGATCCTGACAGTGAAAACATATCTATGGCAAGATCAATATAATGCCACATCGTCAACATTCTCCCTCCTGGCCGCCCTATGACCTTGTCTGATTGTATCTTCTTTATCTTGCACTCAATAGAGAGAACCCCTTTCCCCATTCACTCCTTAATTTAAACCCATTTTACTCATCCACTCGTTCACCACTGCTAAAAGCCGGTTTATCTTTGCCACGCCCTCTTTTCCCTGTCACCCATCCCCCACCTCTGGCAAGGTATTAAAAATCCCAGTTTCCAATGCTTTTCAGTTGTGAAGAAGTGTCACACTGGGCTTGAAATGCTAACGATGTTTCTGTCTCTGCAGATGCTGACAGACCTGCTGTGTTTCTCCAGCAATGAATAGGTACGGAACAAATTTTCACTAAAACAAATGACTATGGATACTGGAAATAAAAATACAAAAATTGCTGGAGAAACTGGGAGCTTTGTAAAGGGTCACTGGACCTGAAAGTTTAACTCTGCAATTACTCCAGAAGATGCTGCAACATTTTCAGTAATTTCTTCAGCAATTTCTGATTTTGGACAATTTCCAAAGAAGGATGTCAAAGATGCTCAAACATCCTGTCCAACATGGAGTGCCGTACACGGATAAATGAACAATAATGCATGGTGCACAATTTCCTTGACACTGAAACTGCATAAGACTGGCATCACTGACACTACAGAGCTTGTAATCATGGTCAGGGAGAAAAACAAAAGGAAAGACATTTACTTCAAATACACAAGTTGACATTGTGGAAAAGAAACGATTTAGATTATTACCTTAACTGGATTGAGTTAGAGTAACAAATGGAGGTGTGGCACCAGGGAGATTCCACCAGCAGAATGAGAATATGAAAATGGAAGTGTTACCGCATCAGAAACTAAGTTAGGTCACTGAATACAGGGCTGATGCCAAGGTCGGGATCACGTACACCGAAACCTGTTGACAACCCATTAAAGCTACCACACTTGACTGGTTGCATTCCAACAGCAGAATTAACTTCTGATGCAGAGGGGGAAATGATCCCAAGATCAGATCTAAGCCCTGTCGTCCTGCTAAATCCAAGCATAAATGTCAATGAACTATTAAACAATTTAGTGGAGCAGAGGACTTCACAAATATCCTCATCCTAAATATCAGAACAACTCTACATCAGTGCGAAAAAGGTCAAGGACATGCTCTTTGCACTACCCTCAGCCAGAGGTGTTGAGGGGATGATCCAACTCACACTCATCATGATGCCCACAGACTCACAGATGCCAGTCTTCAAACAATTCGATTTGCTGTACGTGACATGAAGAAACAGCTGAACACAATAGATACGATAAAGGCAATGGGCCCTGACCCCATTCCTGTAATACGACTGAAGACTTGCGTTGCACAACAGGCCGTGTCCCTGGGGAAGCTGTTTCATTCCAGCTCCAACTCTTACATCTCCCTGGCAATGTGTGAAATTACTCAGCTATGTCCAATCCCTGAAGAGGAGAATAATTACAACCTGACCAATTACCACCCCCTCAGTCCCATCACGACAGTCACATTGGTGGGTATTCTTTTTGACAGAGCTGCCAAGTAGCACCAAAATAATCAGGTCAGTGTGGTTTCCAAGAGGTGCCGATATGGAGATGGTGTTGTTGGGGAAATATCATTGGATTACTAATCCAGACCAGGATAATGCTCTGGCGGCTGGTGCAAGTTAAAAGTAATTAATAAAATATTAATTTATTAAAATCTGGTGTCAGTAATAGTGATCTTGTCTCCAATGTATATTGTAAACATCGATCTCCTTCCTCAATATACTTTCAGGAAGTGAGTCTCCCATACTTTCCTGGTCTGGCCTAAAAGTGACTCCAGATGCACAGACATGTGATTAACTCTTCAATGGTCTCTGAATCGGCCAAGTAAGACACTCAATTGTATCAAACTGCTCTGAGGTATTAAAGGATAAAACGGGACAGAACATGCAGCCCCAGCCTCAGTATCAGAAAAGGGAATGGGAACAGGAATGCAGTCCTGTTGACTGTGCAGAGACCTCCTTCCTAACATCTGAGAGCTTGTTACAACATTTACAGAGCTTTCCCACAGACTGCACAAAACGTCGGGAAATGAGGAGGTCATTCAATACATTGAACTTTCTCCATGCTAGTTCATGGACGAACATCTCCTCAATGCACTTTTCCCCTACAATGTTCATATCCCATAATACCTTTAAACATTGAGAAATATAAACCGAGAACTGATGTAGTGCTTTTGGCCCATCAAGTTTGCTCCTCTATTCAATATACTTGCAGTTCTTTGATAATGCTTGTGTATTAAATATGATTTGACTGTTTTCTAAGAAGTGAACTATCATCACTACTTCCAATCTGTCTCACACTGTCAGAGTTTGATATTTTTCAGAGATATCTCCACTCATTTTTCTAATCCCGATGAAATACAGGCCCAGTCACCCCAAAACTCTGGTCTCACAACAAGCCTGTCCTACCAGACATCAATCTGCTCATCCTGAATTGCTCTCCCTCAATGTCAGGTTTGTCCTTCAATAGGCAAGGAGATCAAAACTGCAAACAATGCTGCACAATGTCCGAGATGGGGTCCCACTAAGACCCTGTACAGCTGCAGCAAATGACCCTTACTCCTGTATTCAAATTCCCAAAAATTAAGGTGAATACACCATTTATCTGCCTACCTGCTTTCTGCTCTTGCAATATTACTTTCGATGACTGGTGTACATGGAGATACAGATTGTTTTCAATGTTACAGCTCCCCACTTGCTGGATCTATATACACTGGTCAGCGTGCCAATGCCATTCACCGTATTGATTTCTAGCTTCAGAATCACTGCCTTACATGAACTCGGAGGGCTGTGCAGAAATAAAACAAAATGCAGCTAAAGTTCCTTTATAGATCAACATTTTTCAACCACTCCCTTTGCAAATGATAGGCTGCCATTCTATAGTTCCCATCAAATTGCATAAGATCTCATCTCTCCCATTGCTTTCCATCTACCACGTATTTGCTCAGTCTCTCCACTTGGCTCAATCACCTTGGAGTCTTTTTTACATCCTCCTCATCCACTCACAAGCTGGCATCGTTTACTGCTGTCAACAAACTTCGGAATATTGCATTTGAGCCCCTCAACCAAAGGTATGATGTATATTGAGAATAGTTGGATGTCAAATCTCGATCCTTGTTATATCCTCTAAGCCTTCCATTAAAAAAAAACATGGTTTTATTCTAACTCACTGTTTCCTGCCTGCTCTCCCATTCTAAAACCATGTCCATATATTAGCCCCCCTTCCACAGGATTCGAATTTGCACAAAAGTCTAGGGGCTTTATCAAAAATCTTTCTGACATGCCAAACGTATTGCTTTGATACCTTCCCCATAATTCTTCTGATAGCTACTTTCCCAAATATGATTCCCATTTCATAAATCTCTGTTGACTTTGTCTATGCCCATTAATTTCAGTCCAATATTTTTCTCTAAAACTGTTTAGTTGCTAATTTAGTTGCTGTACCCTTTTTTCTCACCAGACCAAAATTCTCTCGTATTTCTAGGAAGTTTTCTTTGCTTTTTTTCTTCTTCTGTGAAGGCATAACTGAAGCATTTATTCCATAGTTCTGCTCTTTCCTTGTCCTCAATTATTTGGTATCAGACTGTAAGAAAGCTGCAACTTTTTCTCTTAATTTTGCCATTGACATATTTTCAGAAGATATGACAAGTTCGTTCTTATATACTTTGATAAGGTATTCTTCAGAAACCCATCATTTACTATCTTAAGCCACTAAATGATTGACCTCCCACATCCATACAATAACAGAAGCACATTCTCTGTTCCATCAGAAATGCAGCACGGCCAACATTAGGCCCACTTTCCGACACAAGACCCGTAGCTGTGAATCTTATGGCATTTCAACTGCACAACCAAGTATTTTCTAAAGGTTTTGAGTTTATCATGACAACTCCCATTACAAGAAATGTATTCCGGAAACCAACACATTCTGGGTGAAAAACAGTCCTCATATCCTCACTCAACCTCAAACCCTTTATTTTAAAAGTGTGGCCATTTAACTAAAAGGAGCAGCTGCTGTCTATCCACCCTGTTCATGTCCCTCGTAATCTTAACCTTCTGATTCAGGGACCCCTCAGCCTTCTCTGCTCCAAAGTAATGAACCCGAGCTTATCCAGCCTCTCTCCATAGCTGATATACTCCATCTCAAGGAACATCCTGGTGAATCTCCTCTGCACCCCCTCCAGTGCAAATTACATCCTTCCTGTAATGTGGCTCCCATACCTACACACAGTATTCCATCTTGGCCTAAACAAAGCTCTGCAGAACTCTTATAATCTGTGCTTTGATGTATAAAGGCTGTGTTTACGCTCACATTCACTGATGTGTAGAGAAGTACCCTCTGAGCATCCTAGTGTGCTGTCACTCATTGAGTCCTCCCCTGTCTGATTCCTTCCTGCAAAGTGCATCACCTCATATTTATCAGGGTTACATTCCATCTGCCATTGATCCACCCATCTGACCATTCCATCTGTATCTTCCTGAAACATAACGCCTTATTCTTCACTGTCAACCACCCGGCCAATCTTCGGATCAATCACAAACTTACTTATGGCAATCCTCACCCCTTGTCCATATTCACAGCTGCATCCTTTATGATAAGGTTTAAAATCTGAAAACATCAGCTTATAGTCCAACAGGCTTATTCGGAGGCACGAGCTTTCGAAGCGCTGCCTCTTCACCAGGTGGTTGTGTGCTTTGATGAAGCACTTCAAAAGCTAGAGTCGCCGGAGAAAATTTTCGGACTATAACCTGGTGTCATGCAATTTTTAGCTTTGTCCACCCCAGTCCAACACCAACACTTCCGACTTAGAAATAATAAGAGACACAGCACTGATCACTGTGGTACACCATTGGACACTAGCCTCCAATCACACAAACAGCTTTCTACTACCACCCTCTGTCTCCTACCACTAAAGTTGATTTGGATGCAACTTGGCAAGCCACTAATGAGTCCTACCTGTTCCCTGGTTATTCTGTTCCGCTGGACACACTTGGAGGATATCAGGGCATTCTACCTACCAGTAGGTTTCCATGCACCTGTATTAGTTAGTCCCCTCCAAGTGAAACATTTCCACCTTATTGTAGTCTTATATGCCCGGTCCCAGATCCTGCCATTATTTGCCTTGAATGTGGAATAGACAGCAAGAGAAATGTTCTGTTAATTTCCAACTTGTCAAATGTTTTGTGAATTTTCTAAATTTCACTGTGACCCACCTCTCATTTTTGAAACTCTAAAGAACACAGGCCGAGTTTCCTCATCAGGCAATCTCACCATCTGGGGGATTAATCTGGAGAATACCCATTGCACACCCTCTCCAGTCAGTATATTCTTTCTGAGATTCGGTCACCAAACTGTACACAATACTCCGGGTACAGTCACATCAACATGCTGTGAAACTGCTTCAACATGTATTTACATCAAAGTTCTGACTCTCTTACATGAAGGCGAACCAAACTTTAACTTTCCACTTACGTATATTCTTCCAAATACCCTTCACATTCATTGCATTTACGAACTCACTGACATCGTACAGAAACCCTTCCGAAAATCCAATATATGCCACTTCTACTGATTCCCCATTATCTATGCTGTAAGACACAACTTCAAACAATTCCAAAGTTTATCAAGTATGATGTTTCTTTCAGAAATGCATGCTGATTCTCTCCATTGTTGCTGTTAATTTCCAGATATCAAAAAAGTCATCCTGTGCAATAGATTCTAACAGTTTCCCTACTAATGTCAAGTTAATTGATCTGCAGTTCTTCACATTATGTCTGTTACCCTTTACAGCTGCTTGGATCCCTTCCATTCATCGATCGCGCTTGTTTCACGTTTATCCACAACAGTTTCCAGTCTGTGCAGAATGTACAGGAAAATAAAACACAGTTTTCAACAGTGCAATTAACAATATTATTGGTGATTTATTTCTGACATTTTGATAGGAAGTACATCTGTTTCGTCAGACCTAGCAATGCTCAACCCAGCTCCATGTTCAAGTACTACCTTGTTACTGATATGAATTGACTTTATGTCTTCAGCTGCAGAGGTCCGATATGATAACTTGGTACTACTGGGGGATTTTCTGGATGTTCCTCCATGAAGACAGATGCAAAGTAACTGGTTCTTTTCTTGGTCATTTCCCTGTTTTCCACAATGACCTCTCCTCTCCCCATTACAAATTTCCACATTTGACCTTGCTTTTTTTTTTGTTTCCTTTGGAATATAGATCGTAGACTGATGCAGTCTTTGTGTTCCTGTTTGTTAGCATGTATGTTCTCTTTTGGATTTCCTTTTCAGTTTCATGGCCTTCCTTTCCTGGATTGTTCATTTCTGAGAATTCTCAGCTTACCAGAATATCTGGAATTCTTCTGAAGTCACTTCCTATGATTAATATATTTTCTAATTTGTTATGTTAACTATCATTTACTCACTTTCTCACTCTTTCGTGTTTGTACCTGAAATAAATAGACATATTTTTCGGACTTTGCAGTATTTCTAAAATCTCCTTGTCCTGACCAGATACATTCAGGAACACTGCTGGAGGATAGGAGGACAGAGAAGAAATTGTGGGAGTGCTGCTTGGCTTTTTTCTATCATTGTTGGCCAACGATGGAGGTCCTGGACGACGGGAGTATAGCGGATGCTGAGCCCTTATTCAAGAAAGGCTACAACAATAAACCTGGGAACTGAAGACCAGTAAATCTATAATCTAGTGGGTAGGTTACTTGAGAGGATTTACAGAGATTAGATACACCTGCATTTGGAAAGGCAGGGTGTGGTTCGGAGTAAGATGAGAATGGTTCTGGAAAAGCAGAACAGGTCAGGCAGCATCCGAGGAGCAGGAAAATCGATGTTTCGGCAAAAGCCCTTCATTAAATTCAGCACAGCCTTGTGCATGGGAGATCATGATTCGTAAATGTGCTGGAGTTCTTTGATGAAGTGACCAGAAATGTTGAGGAGGGAAGGGTGGTATACGTACGTAGTCTCTTTGGATTCCATAAGGCCTTCAGTAAGGTTCCACATGTTACGCTGCTCTGGAAGGTCAGATCACAAGAAATTGAGGGGAAGCTGGAAAATTGGGTACAAAATTGGCTTAATGGTAGGAAGCAGAGGGTAATATTGGAAGAATGCTGGTCAGACTGGAGGCCTGTGACTAGTGGAATGCCTCAGGGGTTGGTGCTGGGACCACTGCATATTACATATATCTGTGATTTATATGAGAACGTACAGACATGATTTATAAGTTTGAAGAAGACAGAAAAATAGGCAGCATCATGGGGAGTGAGGAAGTTTATCATAAATTTCAGAAATTACAGCAGTACTTTGATCAGCTATGGAAGTCGCCTGAGAATTTGCAAATGGATTTTAGTATTGGTCAGTGTACGTTCTTGCATCTTAGAAAGTCAAATCAAGGTTGGGGTTTCATGGCGAATGGTTGGGTCGTAAGGTGTCTAGTGGAACAGAAGGCTCTTGGGATTCGTGTTCATGGTTCTCTGAAAATTTATTCAGAGGTATACAGTGCAGTGAAGAAAGGATTTGGCACACTGGCCGTCATCAGTGCATTTCACTGAATATCAAAATTACGCAGTTGTGCTGCAGTTATGCCGGACGCTGCTGATTCCATATTGGTAGTGTTGTGTTCAGTCTTGTTCACTTTGCTATAGGAAGGATGTTATTAAACTGGAAAGAATGCTGAAAGCAATTATAAGGACGTTGCCAAGGACTCAATGGACTGCGTTATAGGAAGAGGTTGGACAAACATGGGCTTTTTACTCCCTCAGTGTGTGAGACTGAGGGAGGATCATATTGAATTCTGTAAGATCATGACAGGCCTGGATAGAATGAATGTGCCGAGTTTTTTTTATTCCCAGGGTTGGGCAATCACAGACTTGATGGCATCAGTTTTACGGTCAGGGGAGAAAAAATAAAAGGGAACCTGAGGGACAACATTTTTACACACAGGGGCTGGTACGCATATGGAATGAGCTGCCAGGGGAAGTGATTGAGGCAGATACATTAACATCCTTTAAAAAGCATTTGGACAAATACACGGATAGGAAAAGATTAGAAGGAAACGGGGCAATAGCAGGGAAATGGGTTTAGTGTGGATGGACACTGGTCGGAATAGACCAGTTTGGGCTAAAGGGCCTGTCTCCATGCTGTCGGACTCCTGTGACTTTAACAACCATTGCTTGTCTCCCACTGAATGTTATATTATACTTTCCCAATTCACTGGAGCTATCTTGATGCTTTAGCCTCTAGACTTCCATGATGTTAAACTCGAAAGTTCAAGCATTCTATATTGTACGCAGACGCCATGTAAAATGCACCTTATTAATGTTATTATTCCTTAAAAGCTGCTTCAGTACAAGGCTATTACTTCGTCATTCTGACCATACAATACCAAATCCAAAATCACCTGCTCTCTAGTTTGTTTCACAACATGTTCTTCAACCCATCTCATATACACTTACAGAATTTATTTTTCACAACATGAGCAGTCACTTAGTTAACGCAGTTTAGATGCAACTTGAGACCATCCAATAAGATTGCAGTATCCACAATACTTGCCTATCTAGTTTCTGGAGTATATGATGCTGAGATTTTCTGCTAGCGTTTTGGTTTTGATATATAACACACCAATATTTGCTTCTCCTTCCTATCTGTAAGCTCTACCTAAATTGATTCTATGGAAGCTGAGGGAAAGGTCTGTGTCGTTATTAGTGACAGATTTGGACAAGACATTCAGGGAGCCTCACCTTGACGCTGAGATGATCTGAAGAAATGCAATGCAATACAGGATAAGCATCAATATCCTCCCCGCTCTGTCAGGATAAGAGGTACCATATACTCTCTGCTCGCTCACACTCACTGTATATCTGTTATAGCACCTACCCCCGAACAAGGTTCACGCTCTCTTTCCAGATAAAGCTCAGGCACTATCACTCTCACTATTGAATTCAGTAAATTTCTTCCTCACTTTCTCACCCACGCAATACCCCTCCCCCCCCCAACTAATAATACTCTCTGGATTCAAAATGCCGACTGAGTCATTCCAGACACCTCACATTTCCCCCCAACTACACCAGCACTGACAGCAGGGTCACCAATTCCCACTCTCCCTCCCAACCTCCCTTTCTCCCATTCCAGGAGGAAGAGCCTGGAATAGGATAGAAAGGCAAAGTCGAGTGATGGAATGCCCGAAATCTATTCCCTCAGCCCCTCCCCCTGCCATGTGGGGAGGACCCTAGCATGAGCCAGAGAGGACTGGAACGCCTCGTGTGGAGATTCTGAAACATCCATGTCCCACCGACCGATTAAGGAGCAATGTTCAGTGAAAGACAATTCTCACTTTAAACCCTCCAACGACAGTCCTTTCACATCCAAAAAAAGGATACAGATGCCTCACTGTACAGAGACACAGACACAGAAATACACAGAAGTATTGGTAAACACCCCAATATACGAACACCCCAATATACGAACACACACAATACCTAAAGGAGATAGGCATACACACTGGTAGAAACGCATAGAGAAATATACAGTCACGTACGAATGGACACAAACACAGTTAAGAAACACACAGGCTGATACACAGACAGACATACATAGACACAAACACACAGATAACAAGCACATGTGTGTATATATGTACACAACACACATTCAGACGCGCACACACAAACATACACAGCCATAGAGGAACAGAAACTAGTGTCATTAAGAAACAAATTTATATGCTTTGGATTTGTAAGGGGATCAATGATTCTAGGGAGAAGGCAGTAGAATGAGGTTGAGGTACAAATAAGAAATTATTGAACGGTATTTTAATCGCGATGGGCCGAATGGCCTCATTCTGCTCCTGGCTTTAATGTTTTTGTGGTATTATGCTATGAGGTATTCTCCTTCTGAGACAGCAGCAGAGGCTGGGTTTGATACATATTTGATTGGAAAGGGTCAGCGGGAATGTGGGGCAGGTTTGATGTCTGGAATGATTTATGTTTATTCCTAATTTTTCTGTCCTTATTTCTGAAAAGAAGTCATAATTTGATGTTAGGTTAACACAGTTCAAAATAACGGGTCCGACAATGAAATAAGGACGTCCCTTTCACTTTACTGTTGTGCTATTTGTTGGGTTCTCATCCTCGGGGAGCAGTGAAAACTCAGTTATTGAAGATATTCAAGGCTGAGATTGACTGAGCTTTGCTGGACAGGAGAGTCAACGTATATTGGGAACAGACAGGAGATGGATAGTCAGACTCAATCGAATTAGTTATGAGCATTCTGAATGGTGCAGCCAAAAGGCCAACTGCTGCCCCTACCCCATGCACTGTGCCCTCAATCCACCCTTGGCTCTGTTACAGAGATGCACTGCTGCCCCTACCCCATGTGGTGTTCCCTCAATCAACCCCTTAAGACTGTTACAGAGATATACTGCTGCCCCTACCCCTTGTGTTGTTCCCTCTATCCATCCCTTAAGGCTATCACAGAGATATACTGCTGCCCCTACCTCATGTGTTGTTCCCTCTATCCATCCCTTAAGGCTATCACAGAGATATACTGCTGCCCCTGCCCCATGTGTTGTTCCCTCTATCCACCCCTCAAGGCTATCACAGAGATATACTGCTGCCCCTGCCCCATGTGTTGTTCCCTCTATCCACCCCTCGAGGCTATTATGGAGATATACTGCTGCACCTATCCCATGTGTTTTTGCTCAATCCACCCCTCGATGCTGTTACAAGGTCGGGGACCACCCCTTTCACTCAGGCAGGATCGTTACAATGAGACGGGAGAAGACCATTCTGCCCCTCGAAGGAGTTACACAGGAATAGAGAATGAAGTAATTCAGCTTGTTGAGTACATTACACAGCTCAGGAGGAGATCATTCAACCCACCTTAGTTGCTACACAGGAACAGGGAAGCTGTCGTTAACAGGAAATAGAGATTAGACGTAAATGTTTATTTTCAGGTTGCAAAGCTGTAACTAGTGTAGTGCTCTAGAGATCACTGTGGGATCATCCATGACAAATAATCTGTATCAAAGATCTGGAGGAAGGGAACTGAATGGCGAGAAGCTCAATTAGCGCATCACCAAGATGATCGTTCAATATGTCATCAAATGGAGGTATTGAGTCTGCTATGTGATACAGACGGGGAAGGTTAGTGAGCAAATCTTCAGCAGAAAGAACATAAGGTGAGTTGTCTACAGTGGAAGGAAGGATAAAACAATGGTGAACCATTTAAATGGAGAGAGATTGCAGAACTTTGTGATACAGGCCGTTTCCATGTTCCTGGGATATGAAACATGTGAAGTCAGTCTGCAGATGCAGCAAGGGATTTGGAAGGTAAGTGGAATGATGCTGTTTCTAGAAAAGGTTATCACGGTTTAATGAGGAATGTTTTCCTGCAACGGAACAGGGCATTGCTGAGATCACATCACATACACTGTATGCAGTTTTGATCGCCTAAACTAAAAAAAAGATATAATTCTTTCAGAAGATTTACATAGATTCACACATTCCTGGAAGGAAGGCCTTTTGTTATGGGGATTATCAGTTTTGATCTGAGGTGAGAAATATGGCTTTCTGAAAGCTGTTTCAGCTGGATGCATGTTTCCTCTTGTTAAGGAGTTTAAAGCTAAAGAATAAATTTAAGAATAAGATATATTGATATTAGCACACATATTATATAGACATCGACCGATATTTACAAATTACACAGATGCATATAAACATGTCATCAGATGATAAAGCAGGGACTTTTGTTTTCTAATGAAAGACACTGTGTACAACAACAGCAATGATGCACCTTCATATCGTCCATTATCATCCGTTCCAGAGAATGCTCCATGATAGCACACCTGGCCTAGTTTGATGTTCAGTTGACATTATTGTATGGTTCAACACAGAGAGGGAGAAATATTTTCCCTGCCTGAGAAGCAGCAGCTGATTGATCCCTCTCTCTTACTTTGTCCACCGGATATCAAAATGTGAGACCATAAAATCTCTGAATTATCTTCACCACTTGTGAAGGATTCCAACTGAGGACTCACTGGAATCTCCATTACTGGAAGCAAAGGTAGTTCAGCCAAATCCAACTGTTCCACATATAAATCCCATTACCAGCTGCTTGTGTGAGCAGAATAATTTCAAAGGCAAAGAACATTTGGGACACTCTTTCTTTTACCATTTGTTGTGAGTTCAACTTCCTGCATCTCACATTTTTCTCAAAAAATGACCCAGTCTGAGTCCTATACAATTGGTCATAACACTAAACATGAAACTGGCTACATTTAAAATTTGTTGTAGCTAGTGGAGGAGTGGGACTGGAAAAGGACACAGTGACCCTCCAGCATTTGTCGGAACACAAATGAAAAATTCTTATTGGACTGTTCAAGTGGGAATTCCCTTTACCAAACGTTTGTGGTGCCTGGATGTTTGCATTTGTTCGAAGTTGTGCTGTATTCAAGCATTTGATAGACACGTGCATGTAGTAAAATTGCATGCAGACAGAAAAGTGCTGCTGAAACCACAATCAGAGCAGCTACGATCTTAGTGCCTTGTGGAGCAGTGACAACGTATCTAATGACCCAATCCTGCTCCTCAGTCCTATGTTCCTATGTTCAATTCAGCCCCTCAAACTCCTGCACTTTTGCTGATGGGGTCATCTTGCTCCACATACCTGGTCCACAGTAACACAGGATCTCATTCATTCCCTTCAGGCTGTCACACATAGTTTGGTGTGGATTGTATAATGTTACTTCAAAACCCCGCCTGGGTTCGAAAGATAACTCTGGTCGCTTTACAGAGTGTCTCCTCTCTGCAACTTGGGCTTTATTTGTTGGTCATGGCATAGACCCAGATTCACTGTGAATTCAGCCCCCAGACCTCACGAAGTGATGACTCATAAAGTACTTTGCTCTCTCTGATTGGAACTTTCAATAACAGAATGTGCAGGAAAATTATGAACATTAACTCTGTCATTCCAGATATGAGAACATAAGGAACAGGATAAGGTAGTTCGGATAATCAAAACATTGTATACGATCATGGCCGATCTACTGTTCATATTAACTCATCTTTCATGGCTAATTCTTCACACCCCCTCAGTTCTCTGACAGGTCAAAAATCCATCTACCATCTTTTTAAATACTTTCAGTGATGTAGCTCTCCTAGCTCTCGAGACAAGTTAATTTCTGACATTCACTACCTTCTGTGAGAGGAAAACATTCCCCACACAGACACCATCACCTATTGATATGAACAAGAGGGGAACACAGAGGCTCGGCAAAGAGGGAATAGCTTTGATATCAAGGCAGTATTTCACTGCGAATGACATCAGAAGCGCCATATTATTTGAGCTTAATGGGAATCAGGTGTCCCCTCTCCACTGGCTGGGGCCTTTCAGAGCACAAAGGAAGATGCCTGTGGGTGGGGGCCGAAAATCTTCTCAGTCCCGGGACATCTCTTCAGGAGATCCTCAGCACAAACATCTTTAGCTGCTTCATCAAAGTCTTTCCCCATCATAAGACCGGAGGTGGGGGTGACCACTGAGGGTTACACAATGTTCAGAACATTATGTCTCCCATCAGCTCCTGATGCCGGACAGCATTTAGGCCTGTGCTGTTAAAGTGTCGGTAACATTCGTGCAACAGCGCTGTCAGACACAGTTAAAAGAGGAGCTCATTCAACACCTCAAGCTGGTTACATACAGAAATGTGGAAGCCATTCAGCCCATCAAAACTATTGAACAAGGAGAGGGACAGCCCATTCAATACTCCTGCTTGTTCCACAGGAAGAGAAGGGGTCTGGTCAGTACATCGAACTGATAAACAGGACCACGTAGGGTCCAACCAAATCGTTGAACCTGTTCCATGTGACCTGGAGGAGGCCATTCAGCCCCACGAGATGGTTATACATGAACAGGAGGGTGTCATTGATGCTCCAATACGACAAACAAATAGAGCAGAGACTGCACTCATGGTTGGCTCTACGAGGTTCCTCATGTGTCAATTGCCGGTGGAACGTTTGCTACTTTAACGTGGTTTGCTGGCAGTGAGGAGGGAAACCATAATTTTTGTATCAACTCTCAAAGAGGCATCTTCTACCTCTGAGTAGACAGACCCATGTTCTCCATGGCGGTCAGAAGATGATGGGAATAGTTAACTTCTTTGGAATGAAGGCATTGTGGCTGCTGTCAGGATTTTGGATAATGTGATGTTCAGTGTTGGATCGCACACCAAATGCACTATATTCAAAGTCTGACGCTCTGTCTCTCTCTCTCTCTCTCTCTCTCTAGGGAATGGTGGTTGGGTGAGGAGAACACCCTCAGAGGCTCTTGTAACCCGAGTAAAACAAGCCATGGTTTATCACGGTATCAATGTCTGTTTAGAACATCATGAGAGACTGTTCATTCCCCTTAAGTTTCAATGCAATCATCTTTCATTCTCTCACAGCGTTAAAGATTAATCTTCATTCAGCCCTCATTTAACCACCATCCCAGGGATTAGTCTGGTGAAAAACCTTTGCACTCTCTCTGTGGAAGGGTGATTATTTCTTAGAAAGGAAAGAAAATCTGTCCACAATGTCGCAAAGACTACCTCAACAATACTCTCAGGTTTGGTCACAATAGTTCCTGTTCCTCACTGAGACATATCCGTTTCTTTCCTGTGGTGTAAGAAGCCTTTCCTTCTCGCTACACTGCGCCTGACGTGGAATTTAAAAGCTCCTTACATCTATATGTGAGCATCAACAAAGCCAACACCAGAGATGCTTCGGGAGATGAACATCACACTCAGGGTAAGAATAAGTAAGAATGCACTTGAAATAAGGAATGGTCACCCACCTGAATGGAAATGAGCTGTAGGAATATGAGAGAGGAAGGGAGCTATCTTTCCTTTTGTTTTCCCTCATAGGTCAGGCCAGCATGTTATGCCTATCTTGAACTGAGTATCTGGTTCAGCTGTTCCACAGGACAGTAAAGAGTAAAACATATTCCTGTGGGTTTACAGTCGCACAGAGACCTGACCAGGGAAGGTTGACTCATTGCCTTCTCTAAAGGAAATGAGGCAAGCAGATGGGCTGTTTATGCTTAATGATGATGGTTTCAATTCAATGCCGCCAATTTCCTTCATATTAACAGATTATCATTCTGTGGATCTAGATCATGAGTCAATGACTTTACACCATGCATTATCTTCCCGTCAGACAATTTCGGCGCATAGAACAAGTTAAATGTTTCAATTGCAATTATTTCGTGATGGACATGTGGTTAGAAGGGGCTTGAAACAGATGATTCCGGATTTAACAGAAGCTCAAATGATGGTTTACTCAGAAGGTGCACTCTGGCTGAGAAGGAGATGGGGATATCATAATGGTGGTATTGGACAGAATTAGTGAGTGGGGAGGATACGGAGATATCGATCTGTGCAGGGCTAGAAGGATTATGGAGTTTTAGAGTTTCTCCTCGCATATTTGTGAGTCATTTGAAACTAGTAATTTGCTCCTTATAATTTCTAAGTAATGGAATTTTTGATTGGAGCTGAAAACAATGACTTCCACCTTTCCTAATTTTAATAATATGAACAACCGTTCAGTTTAACCTGCTTTAATAGACAGTTAGAATGACTTACCAGAAACACCAACTATAGCGAGGAAGGGATAGTAACCAGCTTGAATAACAATCAGTACATCATAGATCCTCCATACTAATGTCGAAGGTTGGTGAAGCCAGTAAAGACTAGTGGATAAACTCCTGTTCATTGTTGGATCATTCCAGTCTAACGTTATCAGATTCTTATCTCTCCTCCCTGTCTCTCTGGAGCTGCTGATCCCTGTTAGTACTGTCGGCGAAGCTCCCACTCATACACATTGAACTGAATCCTTAATTAATAAAAGAGGCAAGCCCTCCAGTGACACATTTATGATCCACGGAGACTGACATTAATCACAGTCACTGAACAAGTAGCTCCAGCCAACGCCTTTCAATTCAGTACTGTTTTATTACAATTAAAAATATCGATTAACATTTACACAGTCTGGATTGGATATGCGAGGCTGACTGAGGGAACGAATGTTGAGTATGGTAGATTAATTGTGTAACCATTTAGTCTACATTGGATATGGAAGTAATGCCAGAGGTTTATCGAAACATCAGATTGCTTCTCTGCTTATAAATGGAAACATAGACCCTGTAACTACTGCTGAGGCATGACAATATCAGTAAGAGATTGATGGAACTTTTATAGGCCATGATCTGGAGATAAAATGTACCTAAGACAGCGTGGGGTTTTAACAGAGAGACGGCATTGATATATTAACAGAGAATTGGACTTAAGAGACAATGGGGACTCCAGATGTTGGAGAATTCAGTGTAGATAAAGCATGGTAGTGGAGAAGGCACAATATGTCAGGCAGCATCCGAGGAGCAAGAGAGTTAACGTTTCAGGCAGGACCCTTCTTCAGAACTGCGAAGGGGCAAAGGGGCTGAGAGATAAATGGGTGGTGGAGGTGAGGCTGGGGTAAAGGTTAGTGATAGGTGGGCGAAGCTAGGAGATGATAGTGATAGGTCGGTGGGGGTTTGGAGCAGATTGGTGGGAAGGAAGATGGACAAGTAGGTTCCCACAGGAGGACAGATCTGAGTTGGAGGGTTGAATCTGGGATCTGGATCGGCGAGGGGAGATTTGCAAATTAGTGAATTCAATGTTCATGCCGTGTGTTTGTCGGATCCCGAGGCAGAAAATGAGGTGTTCCTGGCGACATCCTGCTATATCTAATCTGAACCCTCTTCAGCTGAATAATCTCGTTGCAATAACAGAACTGCACGCAGTACTGCAGAAGAGACTTCATTAATGTCCGGCACAATCTCAACATGACTTCTCAACTTCTAACTTCAAAAGTCTGAGCAAAGAAGTAACCTTAAACGCCTTGTCTATAAGTGCCACAAACTTCTGTGAATTCGATCTTCGCCTGTGGGTCCCTCTTTTCTACAACACTATCAACGCAGTACTATTAATTGTATAAACCACCCCCCCTCGATTTTTATTTTACCAAAATGCAATACCTCGCATTTATCCAAGTTAAACGCGAACTGCCACACGTCAGCCCAATGAGTGATATTACTTGCCCCTCACCCTCCTGCTTCAGGTTTAAACGACACTCCCCTCTCCAGAAAGCCTACAAACACAAGCCTTGAGTTTACCAAAGACCAAGAACTTGATGTGCTTTGTGCAAGCAGAGGGAGGATAGGGTAAGGAGAGGCTGGAAAGTAATCCGGTGCTTTGTATCACTTAATGATTTCAGGAAGAGGGAAGCCATATGTGAGATGTTGGAAATAGTGGCCAGTGCTTTTTGGCCAGAAATTGAGCTCTTTCCTCACCTCTGGTGTTCAGTATTGATATCTATTCGAGATCCCTCATAGTACAGAGTGTTTCTGCAAGATTCCTTACCCTAATATTGCAGATTACAGGTAATAGTCATTTAAGCTGGAAATCATAGCCAAGCAATTAAAGAAGTTCATTGTTCATCTCGATGGCAGAGCACATGCACTCATCGTCCTATAGTTGAGGCTAATACCTTTTATTTGTTTAACAATGAGAACTGTTGCCTATGTTTTTCAGTAACGTTAATCAGAATTTAATAAATCCATAAAGAGCTGAAAACTGACACTTAAAATATGATTCAAATTCTAGGCATGGTTTAAGTCTTGTGTAGTGGGTAGCACCCCTGCCTCTGGATCAGAGCTCTGGATTCGATTCCCTTCCATGAAGTTGTGGTAGTGTCACTTTCTCTGGAACAGATGATCTCGATTCTGTTGTGGGGATGTGTCAGAGTATGTTCAAAGAAAGCTGATGAACAAATACACAGGAGAATCATGTTGCAGCTTTAGGGGCTATTGCTGAGTGGTGGTAGTGCCCCAACCTCTGAGCCTAAATGTTCACATACCACAGAGATGTTTCATTATATGTCTGAGCACGTGGATTAAAATTATTTTTGAAATGTGACTTGATGTAGTGACCTGAAGAAGGGCTTATGTCCGAAACGTCGATTCTCCTGCTCCTTTGATGCTGCCTGACCTGCTGTGCTTTTCCAACAACACATTTTTAAGCTTAATGGAGTCCATGCAAGGACTGCACACAACACTACATAGGACAAACAGGGAGACAGCTAACGATCTGTATCCATGAACACCAAATAGCCACGAAACGACACGACCAGCTATCCTTAGTAGCCACAAACGCAGATGACAAACAATATGAGTTCAACTGGGAGAACACAACTATTATAGGACAAGTCAAACAGAGAACAGCCAGGGAATTCCTAGAGGCATGGCACTCATCCACAGATTCTATCAACAAACACACCTTGAACCCAATATACCGGCCACTGCAGCGGACAGTTGGAACTGACAACCGGAAGCGGCAGAGACAAAGCACTAGAAACGCTGGAGGAAACATCACAGAAGCGCTTCACAGGAGGTCCCAAGCACTGAGGATGTCACCTAGACAAGGGACGAAACGTCTGCAGCATAAATTCCCAGCTCGGCGAACAGAACCACAACAAATAGAAACAGAATCACAGACAAACCACCCTCCACCACCACGTAGTCTCCTGCCAGTGAAGAGTTGTACACAGAAACACCCACACACAACCCGACACCACCAAGTAAAACATACATGCACACAACCATCCATCGCCACCCTGTTTCCCACCATTAAACAGGGATACACAGAAACACTTACTCAAATCTGCACCAATACCTATCTCCTGTTATTATACAGTTATATACAGAAACACAAGCAAACAACCTTCCACCACCACCCTGTCTCCTGCCATTAAACAGATATATGCTGAAACACACACACCCAACCCTCCATCAGCACGCTGTCTCCTTCAATTAAATATATATACACGGAAACACACACACACAACCCGCCACCAAAACCCCGTTTCCTGCCATTAATCAGCTATACACTGAAACACACAACACAACCCTCCACCACCACGTTGTCTCCCATTATTAAACAGCTATACACTGAAATACACACGCACACACACACACACACACAAAACCCCCCATTAACATCCTGCCGACGGTCAATAAAGAGATATATGCAGAAACACACACAAAACTCTAAACCACCTTCCTTTCTCCTGCCATGAAACAAATATAACAGAAACTCAAACATAAAACACTCCATGACCACCGAGTCTCCTGTGATTAAACAAAAATACACGGAAACACACGCATGCACACAAACACACATGCACACAAAACCCTTGACACCCAATTTGTTTCCGGCAATTAAACAGATATACACAGAAACACACACACACACACACCCCTCCATCGCCGCCCTGCCTCTCACCATTAAACGTGGATATGCAGAAACACATACACACCAACCTGCACCAATACCTGTCTCCTGTTATTAAATTGATATAGACAGAAACACAAGCACACAACCTTCCACCATCACCCTGTCTCCTGCCATAAAGCAAATATGTGCAAAAACACACACACACAAAACCCTCCATCAACACCGCTGTCACCTTCCATTAAACAGATATACACAGAAACACACACATACACAAAACCCTCCACCACACCCTGTTTGCTGCGATTAATCAGATATACACTGAGCTGTCACCTGCTATCAAGCAATGTACACAGAAACACACACACACACACAACTCTCCACTAACACCCTGCCACCTGTCATTAAAGAGATGTGCACAGAAACACATACAAAACTAAACCACCTTTGTCTCCTTCCATTAAACAGATATACACAGAAGCACGCACACACAAGCCTCCACGAACATCCTCTCTGATGCCATTACACAGATATACACAGAAACATAGATACACACACACACACACGCACACACACACACGTACACACACACACACACGTACACACACACACACGTCCATCATCACACACTCTCCGGCGATTAAGCAGGTATAAATAGACACACACGCACATCTCAACACCATCACGCTGTCCCCTACCATTAAACACACATACACAGAAACACACACACAACACTCCACCACCACATTGCTTTCTTCCATTAAGCAGATATACACAGGAACGCACACACACGCACGCACAACCCTTGACACCCAATTTGTTTCCTGTCATTAAGCAGACATACACAGAAACACACACACAACCCTCCACGACCACCCTGTCTCTTACAATTAAACAGATACAGACAGAAATACGCACTCACAACTCCAGAACTACCCTGTACCCAGCCATTAAACAGTCATACAAAGAAACACACACTCACCATTCTCCACCACCACACTGTCTCCTGCTATTAAACAGAAATTTACAGAAACATACAGACAACCCTCCACCACCACCCTGTCTCCTGTCATTAAACAGATATACACAGGAACACAAAACACACAACCCTCCATCACCACCCTGTCTCCTACGATTAAACAGTTATACACAGAAACACACACACACCATGTTCCACCACCACCCCGTCCCCTGTCATTACACAGATATGCACGGAAACACATACACACATACAACTGTTCATCACCAACCTGTCTCTTTCAATTAAACAGATATACACAGAAACGCACATATATTCCCTCACCACCACCCTGTCTCATTTCATTAAACAAATACATGCAGAAACAGACACACAACCCTCCACCATCACGCTGTCATCTTCCCTTAAACAGATATATACAGAAACATACACACATCACCCTCCACCAAAACCCCGTGTCCTGCCATTAATCAGCTATACACTGAAACACACAACACAACCCTCCACCAACACGTTGCCTCCCGCTATTAAGCAGCTATACACAGAAAAACACACAAAACTCTAAACAACCTTCCTGTCTCCTGCCATGAAACAAATATAACAGAAACTCAAACACAAAACACTTCATGACCACCTTGTCTCCTGTGATTAAAAATATATACACAGAAACACACACACACACACACACAAAATCATCCACGACCACACTATCTCCTGCCATTAAACAGAAATTCACACATGCAATCCACCACGAACTTTCTGTCTCCTACCCATAAACAGATACACACAGAAACACATACACAAATCCCTCCACCACCACCGTTTCCTGCAATTAAACATATATACACAGAAACACACACCATCCTCCTCCACCACCCTGTCTCCTGCAAATATACAGATATAGAAAGAAACATACACACATACCTTCAGCACCACCTTGTCTCAAGCCATTAAACAGTTATTCACAGAAACGCACGCACAGCCCTCCAACACCATCCTGTTCTCCGACCATTGAGCAGATATAAACAGAAATACATGCACACAACCCTCGATCTCCACCCTGTCTACCACCCCTAAACAGATAGATACGGAAACACAGACACATGCAGAACCCTCCACCACCACCCTTTTTCCTGCATTAATCATATATCGACAGGAACACACACACACACAACCCTCCACGAACACCAGTCTGTCTCCTGTCATTAAGCAGACATATACAGAAAAACGCACACATCACCCTCCACCACAGCCCTGTCCCCTGTCATTAAACAGATATGCACTGAAACACACACACACCCAACCCTCCATCACCAACCGATCTCCTGCAATTAAACAGATATACACAGAAACACGCCCATACTCCCTCCACCATCACCCTGTCTCCTGCCATTAAATGGGTATAGACAGAAACACAGATCTATACATCGCTCTACCACCACCTTGTCTCCTGCCATTGAACAGAAATACACAAATATATACACAACCCTCTATCACCACCCTCTCTCCTGAAATTGAGCCGATATACACAGAAATGCACACACAATCCTCGACCACCAACCTGTCTCCTGTCATTAAATAGATATACACAGAAACAAACACACACAAACTCTTGAACAGATATACACAGAAACATGCATAGAAACTTCCATGTACACCCTGTCTACTGCCATTAAATATATATTCACAGAAACGCTCATACATACACAATCCTCTACCACTACCCTGTCTCCTGCCAGTAAGCACATAGACACAGAAACATAGAATCTCTACAGTCCACACCACACTGTCTCTTGACATTAAATAGATATACGCAGAAACACACATACACAAACCACCCTCCTCCATCACTGTGACCTGCAATTAAACAGATACATACAGAAACACACACACAAAACCATCCATCACCACTCTGTCTCCTGCCATTGAGCAGATATACACAGAAATGCACACACACACGACCCTCCTCCACCACCTTATCTCCAGCCTTTAAATAGATGTATACAGAACCACACGCACACAACACTCCACGAACACCCTGCCTCCTGCCATTAAACAGGTACACACAGAAATGCACACACAATCCTCCATTACCACCCTGTCTCCTGCCATTAAACAGATATAATCAGAAACACGCACAAAACAACCCTACATCATCATCATGTCTCTTGGCATTAAACAGATATGCACTGAAACACACACACAGCCCTCTACCACCACGCTGTTCTCGTGCCAATGAACAGATATACACAGAAATACGCACACAAAACCATTGACCACCAGCCTGTCTCCTGCCATGAAACAGATATACACAGAAACACACACACATACAGAAACTTCCACCACACACACACACACACACAGAAACTTCCAACACACACACACACACACACACACACACACACACACACACACACACACACACACACACACACACACACACACCTCCTCCACCACATTGTTTTTTGCCATTAAGCACATATACACAGATACACACGCACAGCCATAAACTGCCACCATGTCTCCTGCCATGAAACAGATGTACTCAGAAACAAACACATACAAGCCTCCACCACCAATCTGTCTCCTGCAATTAAGCAGATATGCATAGAAACACATAGACACGACACTGCACCACCAAGTTGTTTTTTGCCATTGATTATATGTACACAGAAACACACATAGATCATAGAACAATACAGCACAGAACAGGCCCTTCGGCCCACAATGTTGTGCCGAACATCTATCCTAGATTAAGCACCCATCCATGTACCTATCCAATTGCCGCTTAAAGGTCGCCAATGATTCTGATTCTACCACTCCCACGGGCAGCGCATTCCATGCCCCCACCACTCTCTGGGTAAATAACCCACCCCTGACATCTCCCCTATACCTTCCACCCTTCGCCTTAAATTTATGTCCCCTTGTAACACTCTGTTGTACCCGGGGAAAAAGTTTCTGACTGTCTACTCTATCTATTCCTCTGATCATCTTATAAACCTCTATCAAGTCACCCCTCATCCTTCACCATTCCAATGAGAAAAGGCCGAGAACTCTCAACCTATCCTCGTACGACCTATTCTCCATTCCAGGCAACATCTTGGTAAATCTTCTCTGCACCCTTCCACATCTTTGCTAAAGTGAGGCGACCAGAACTGCACACAGTACTCCAAATGTGGCCTAACCAAAGTCCTGTACAGCTGCAACATCACTTCACGACTCTTGAATTCAATCCCTCTGCTAATGAACGCTAATACACCATAGGCCTTCTTACAAGCTCTATCCACCTGAGTGGCAACTTTCAAAGATCTATGTACATAGACCCCAAGATCCCTCTGTTCCTCCATCTGACTAAGAACCCTACCGTTAGCCCAGTATTCCACATTCTTATTTGTTCTTCCAAAATGGACGACCTCACACTTGGCAGGGTTGAACTCCATCTGCTACTCCTCAGCCCAGCTTTGCATCATATCTAAGTCCCTTTGCAGCCGACAACAGCCCTCCTCACTGTCCACAACTCCACCAAGCTTCGTATCATCTGCAAATTTACTGACCCACCCTTCGACTCCCTCATCCAAGTCATTAATAAAAATTACAAACAGCAGAGGACCCAGAACTGATCCCTGCGGAACTCCACTTGTGACTTGGCTCCAAGCTGAATATTTACCATCTACCACCACTCTCTGACTTCGACCGGTTAGCCAGTTTTCTATCCAATTGGCCAAATTTCCCTCTATCCCATGCCTCCTGACTTTCCGCATAAGCCTACCATGGGGAACCTTATCAAATGCCTTACTAAAATCCATGTACACTTCATCCACTGCTCTCCCCTCATCCACATGCTTGGTCACCTCCTCAAAGAATTCAATAAGACCTGTAAGGCAAGACCTACCCTTCACAAATCCGTGCTGGCTGTCCCTAATCAAGCAGTGTCTTTCCAGATGTCTTTCCCTATCCCTCAGTACCCTTTCCATTACTTTGCCTACCACAGAAGTAAGACTAACTGGCCTGTAATTCCTGGGGTTATGCCTATTCCCTTTTTTGAACAGGGGCACAACATTCGCTACTCTCAAGTCCCCTGGTACCACCCCCGTTGACAGTGAAGACGAAAAGATCATACTGCAATTTCCTCTCTTGCTTCCCACATAATCCTAGGATATATCCCGTCAGGCCTGGGGGACTTGTCTATCCTCAAGTGGCTCAAAATGTCCAACACATCTTCCTTCCTAACAAGTATCTCTTCTAGCTTACCAGTCCGTTTCACACTCTCCTCTTCAACAATACCGTCCCTCTCTTTCGTAAATACTGAAGAAAAGTACTCATTCAAGACCTCTCCTATCTCTTCCGACTCAATACACAATCTCCCACTACTGTCCTTGATCGGACCTACCCTCGTTCTCGTCATTCTCATGTTTCTCACATACGCATAAAATGCCTTGGGGTTATCCTTGATCCTATCCGCCAAGGATTTTTCATGCCCTCTCTTAGCTCTCCTAATCCCTTTCTTCAGGTCCCTTCTGGCTATCCTGTATCCCTCCACTGTCCTGTCCGAACCCTGTTTCCTCAACCTTATGTAAGCCTCCTTCTTCCTCTTTACTAGACATTCAACCTCCCTCGTCAACCAAGGCTCCCTCACACGACCATTTCTTTCCTGCCTGATAGGTACATACATATTAAGGACACGTCGTATCTGCTCCTTGAAAAAGTTCCACATTTCCACCACATCCTTCCCTGACAGCCTATGCTCCCAACTTATGCTCCTCAAATCCTGTCTTACAGCATCGTAATTTCCCTTCCCCAATTGTAAAATCTACCCTGTTGTGCGCACCTATCTCTCTCCATAACCAAGGTGAAAGTCACAGAATTGTGGTCACCATCACCAAAATGTTCACCCACTCACAAGCCCATCACTTGTCCCGGTTCATTACCGAGTACCAAATCAAATATGGCCTCCCCTCTGGTTGGAAAATCTACATACTGAGTTAGAAAAGCTTCCTGGACACACTGCACAAACACTTCCTCATCCAATCTACTTGATCTAAAGAGCTTCCAATCAATATTTGGGAAGTTGAAGTCGCCCATGACTACGACCCTGTGACTTCTGCAGCTTTCCAAAATCTGTTTCCCAATCTGTTTCTCCACATCTCTGCTGCTATTGGGGGGCCTATAGTAAACACCCAACAAGGTGACTGCACCTTTCCTATTTCTGACTTCAGCCCATACTACCTCCAAAGGCAGATCCCCCTCAAACTTCCTTTCTGCAGCCATTATACCATTTCTAATTAGCAATGCCACCCCCCTCCTTTTTTACCACCGTCCCTAATCTTACTGAAACATCTGTAACCAGGAACCTCCAACAACCATTCCTGTCCCTCATCTATCCACGTTTCCGTGATGGCCACAACATCGTAGTCCCAGGTACCGATCCACGCCTTACGTTCACCCACCTTATTTCTGATACTCCTTGCGTTGAAGTATACGTACTTGAGCCCATCTCTGTGTCCGCAATTACTCCCTGTCAGTGCTACCCTCTCCACAGCCTCCCTACATTCTTGGACATCCTGACAAACAGCTAGCTTACTTGTTGGACTACAAGTCCAGATCCCATCCCCCTGCCAAATTAGTTTAAACACCCCCCCCCCCCCGAAGAGTGCTAGCAAACCTACCCCCCAGGATATTGGTGCCCTTCTGGTTCAGTTGCAACCCGTCCTGTTTGTTCAGGTCCCACCTTCCCCAGAATGCAGTCCAGTTGTCCAAATACCTGAAGCCCTCCCTCCTATACCATCCTTGCAGCCACGTGTTCAACTGCACTCTCTCCCTATTCCTTGCCTCACTGTCACATGGCACCGGCAACAACCCAGAGATGACGACTCTGTCTGTCTTAGCTTTTAGCTTTCAGCCTAACTCCCTGATCTCTTGAATGACCTCCCCACCCCTCTTCCTACCTATGTCGTTGGTGCCAATGTGTACCACGACTTCTGGCTGCACACCCTCCCTCTTAAGCATTCTGAAGACATGGTCCGAGACATCGCGGACCCTGGCACCCGGGAGGCAACAAACCATCCGAGAGTCTCGCCCATGTCCACAGAATCGCCTGTCCGTCCCTCTAACACATACAACACTCCACTACCACCCTGCAATTCAACAGATATATACAGAAACTCACACACACACACACTCAACCCCCCACTACCACCCTGTCACCCGCCATTAAACCGATGTATGCAGAAGCACACACACACAACCCCCCCACCACCACCTTATTTCATGCCATTAAGTAGATAACACACAAACACGCATACTACACTACACCACCAGCCTGTCTCCTGCCTTTAAACAGACATGCACAGAAACACACTCACACAACCATCCACCACAACCCCGTCTCCTGCCATTAAACAGATATACGTAGAAATACACAAACACACAACTGTTAACAACCACATTGTTTTCGGCCATTAAACAGATATACACAGAAACGCACACACAGACACAAAACTCCAGACCAGCATCTTGTTGCCTGCCATTAAGCAGATATACACAGATACACACGCACAACTCTCAACTGCCACCATGTCTCCTGCCTTGAAACGGATATAGTCAGAAACAAACAAATACCTCTCTCGAACACACCCTGTCTCCTGCAATTAAACAGGTGTATACAGAAACACACACACATAAACCTCCACCACTGCAATTAAACAGATATACACAGAAACATGCAGACACCACCCTCGACCACCACCCTATCTTCTGCCAATAAACAGATACACACAGAAACACACATACAACCTTCCACGAACATCCTACCTACTGATCTTGAACATATATATACAGAAACACACAGACATGCACAACCCTCCACCACCACCCTGTCTCCTGCCAGTAAGCACACAGACACAGAAACACAGACAATCTACTCTCCAACACCACTCTGTCTCCTGCGATTGAATATAAATACGCAGAAACGCACGCACACAACCCTTCATGACCAACCTGTCTCCTGCCATTGAACAGGTATACACAGAAACACACACACACCAACATGTCTCCAGCTATTAAACACATATACAGAGAAACACACACACAACCCTCCACCACCAACATGCCACCTGCCAATAAACAGTTATACACAGAAATACACACACAGTACCCTCCAACACCACTCTGTCTCGTGCCCTTAAATAGATATACACAAAAACACACACACACACAACCCACCACAACCAACCTGCCTCCCGACATTAAACAGATACACAGAAACCAATTCACAACCCTCCACCACCTCCCTGTCTCCTGCCATTAAACAGATATACACACAAACACACACACATCCCTCGACCACCACAATTTTCCTTCCGTTAATCAGATATACACAGAAACACACGCACAACCCTCCACAACCTGTCTCCAGCCCTTAAACAGATATACACAGAAACATACAGACACAACCCTGTACGACCACCCTGTCTCCTGCCATTAAACAGATATACACAGAAAATCACGCACAACACACCACCACTGCCCTGTTTCCTGCAATCAATTGAATATACACAGAAACACACAGGCACACAACCCTCCACCACCACCAGTCTGTCTCCTGTCATTAAGCAGATTTATACAGAAAAACACACTCAACCCTGCACCATCATCCTACCACCTACCATTAAACAGACATACACAGGAAATAAAACACACACATAGACACCCCCCACCACCAACACTCTGCCTCCTGACATTAAATGATATACACAGAAATACACACACAGCACCCTCCACCACCACTCTGCCTCGAGCCCTTAAATAGATATACACAAAAACACAAATGCACACAACCCACCACAACCAACCTGCCTCCCGACATTAAACAGATAGACACAGAAAACAATTCAGAACCCTCCACCACCACCAGTCTGTCTACTGTCATTAAGCAGATTTATATAGAAAAACACACTCAACCCTGCACCACCATCCTATCACCTACCATGAAACAGACATACACAGGAAAGAAAACACACACATAGACACCCCCACCACCACCACCACCACCACCACCAACACTCTGCCTTCTGGCATTAAACGGATATACGCAGAAACACACACACACGCACACACACACACACACACAATATTCCATGAACAACGTGCTCTTGCCATTAAGCAGACATATGCGGGGACACAGACAACCCTCCATGACCACCCTGTCTCCTGCCATTGAACAGATATACACAGAAACACACACACCACCACCCTGTCTACTGCCATTAAGCGCAAAACACAGAAATGCACAATAACATTCACCACCACCCTGTTCTCCTGCCATTGAGCAGATATACGCAGAAATACACACGCATAACCCTCTACCACCACCCTGTCTCCAGCCCTTAAATAGATATACACATAATCACACACACACACAACACCCCTCCACGATAACTCTATCTCCTGCCATTAAACAGAGATACACAGAAACACACACACACAACCCTCCAGCACCACCATATTCTCCTTCCATTGAGCAGATATGTACTGAAATACACAACCTTTGACCACCACAGTCAGTCTCCTGTCATTAAACAGATATGTACAGAAAACAGACACAAACCTGCACCATCACCCGATCACCGACGATTAATCAGACATACACAGACAACCCTCCATCAACACTCTGTTTCCAGGCATTAATCAGGCATATACAGAATTGGCTGGCTGACAGAAAGTGGCTGTAGATGGAAAGTATTCTGCCTGGACGACAGTGTTAAGTGGGGTCTCGCAGGGCTCTTTTTGTACTTGGACCTCTGCTCTTTGTAGTTTTTATAAATGACTTGGATGAGGAGGTTGAAGGTGGGTTAGTAAATTTGCAGAAAACACAAAGTCTAGAGATGTCGTTGATAGTATCGAGGGTTATGCAGGCTGCAGTGTGACATAGAATACGGAACTGGGCTGAGAAATGGCAGATTGAGTTCAACCTTGATGAATGCGAAGTAATGAATTTTGGAAGGTCGAACTCGAATGCTGAATATAGGATTAGAGACAGGATTCTTGGCAGTGTGGAGGAACAGAGGGATCTTAGTGTGCAAGTACATATATTCCTCAAAGTTGCCTCACAATTGGATAGGGTTGTTAAGAAAGCATATGGTGTTTTGGCCTTCAGTAACAGGGGGATAGAGTTTAAGAGCCGTGAGGTTTTGCTGCAGTTCTACAAGTCCCTGGTGAGGCAATACTTGGAATATTGTGTCCGGTTCTGGTCGCCCTACTATAGGAAAGATACAGAGACTTGGGAGAGGGTGCAAAGAAGGTTACGAGGACGCTGCTTGGATTGAAGGGCTTGCTTTAAGAAGAATAGTTGAATAGGCTCGGACGTTTCTCTTGAGAGAGGAGGAAGAGAGGAGACCAGACAGAGGCGTGCAAAATAATGAGAGGAACAGATATAGTCAATAGCCAGAGAATTTTCCCCAGGGCAGGGATGACTGGTACTAGAACTCATAGTTTGAAAATATTAGTTGGAATGTATAAAGGAGACGTCAGAGGTATTTTATTTTTATACATAGAGAGTTGTGAATGCATGGAAAGCATTATCACCAGTCGTGGTGGAAGCGGAGTCATTGGGGACATTTACGCGACTGCTGGACATGCACATGCATAGCAGTGAGTTGTGGAGTGCGTAGGTTGTTACTATATTTTACATTAGGATTAAATCTCGGCATAACATCGTGGGTCAAAGGGACTGTTCTGTGCTGGACTTTCTCTGTTCTATGTTCTCTGACAAGTGTGAGTCGACCTCTGACACAATAATGCCAACTGCAAAAGATGTTTAAAGACTTCATTGAGTTGCAAAGTTGTCAGCAATACAAATATGTTTCGGTCATTGTAGATCTTTTTTCCTTGATGGGTTGAAGCTTATCCCACTTCCAACGCTACTGCTAAAACTGTTGCAAATATTTTACTCAAGGTGATTATTACCTGCTTTGGCATTGGCTTTTGTCTACGTTCTGACAATGCCCCCCATTTTATTGCAGATATTAATGAGGAATTATGCTCTCATTTTGGGATCCACCACCAACGTTATTGTGCTTATTGCCCACAGGCTGCAGGGCTCGTGGATCATGGTGATCAGAGTCTGAAAACTAAACTTATCAAATGGACTTCTGAGACAGGTCTTTCCTGGGTTAGTGTGGAGTCTCTGGTATTGTTCCAGAGGAACTCCTGTGGGGAAAACTCGCTTGTCCCCAGCCGAAATCATCCGAGATCGAGCTGTCCTCTCGCCTTGGGATGATGCTTTCTCCCCTATCCCTTTCAAACACATGACTGACAATATGTCCTCCTGTGATCTTTATTTGGCCAAAGTTTTGGGAGATCCTCACTCTAATGTCTGTGCTGCTCCCCTCCCTCAACAATATCCAAACTGTTGGAAATACCAACTCTTTTATTCTCATCATGATTTGGACAAGTTGCAGCCTCTAATATCAATGGCAAGGACCCTTCCATGTTCTCCTCACCAGCCTGACAGCTGTTAATGTCGCCGAGCATTCCGCCTGGGTTCACCTACATCATTCCAACGTCATTAGAAGTTTCCTTTCCGGGTTCGGGTGGGGGTGGGGTGGGGTGGATTGTGGTGGTGGTGATGATGGAGATGGAGACGATGGGGACCTGGAAGACAAACCGGAATCAGTTGGTTACAAACCAGAGTTCTATGATATAGCTGCATGTTCCAAATCGTAATTCTTCTTCTGTTTTACGTACCCTAATCCTTCATGCAGACCAACTATTATGATGAAGATCGAACTTAGCCTGTTATGTGGACTCGTTGTCGCCGGCATTAGTGGTGAAGAGTGGGCTGTTTACCCGTGTGATCCTGAACAACCAGAAACAGTGTACCGTTTAAGCTGAAAAGATGTCCTTACGTGCCTGAGAAACTGATTCCTTCGATGCATGGAATGTTACCAAAAATGACTGCAGCAATGGTCAATTGCACCAAGAAGATCGGACAGTTCATTTACAGAACAAGTCTCAATGGTCGTTACCCTGTCAAGGTGTTTTGTGCCAGTTTGATTTCAGTTGTCCTTTCGGTGTTCCTGGTAAGCGTTGCCTCTACTCAGAGAGACCTAAATCGGCACATCGCAAAAGAGAAAGGAGGAGATGTCGTCCTTCACTAACAATTTGTTTTTGCAAAGTCATCCTAAAATATTGAGCCAGCATGAAGTAGTCTGTTACACCCTCACATCAGGAAAGGGCTCTTTGACACCTTTCCCCCTCCTGAATCCCAATTACGGAGTATGGAATACCTGTTAGGCATTTATTGGATATAATCTTTCCTTTGATTATTACTTATCCCCACCTGTTAGCCCGTGGAATTCCTATAATAATTCCGGGGAAGCCAATCCAATTTGTTACAACTGTACAGGATGAGGATGCACTTAAGTGAATGTGACTATGTTTATTACATGTGCCTCGGTCCAAGTGTACCAACTGCTACTGCTTCTCTGTGGCGCCTCGCATCTCATGCATATGCCTACTGGAGGAGTGTGTCTCTATCATTGTGGATATTCAGCTCTTTGTGGTGTTTAATGACACACAGCTTACTATGAGACCCCTAATAGCACCTCCAACTTCTCAATTGTGGGATGGAAGGAACCCGTCTGGGACCATAATCACATCTCTTACTGAAAGACCCACCACTTTTTATTGAACAGCTTACACCCAAAGAGCCCAGTGCGACTTATATTTTCAGGGGAGTCACAAAGACAAACCTGCTTCATATTGGGAAGCCCCCTCTATTATCTAAACTAAACACGGATATTATTTTTGTCAGCCAAGATAAAGCGACTGTCTTCACTGTTCGTAATGAAATAGGTAACCCCTGTGCTGTAGCTGTAGGGGCAGTTTTCATAACTACTGTTCCCTGCCCAACTACCTGGGAATGGGGCTGGGGTTTCCATACTAAACGTCCACTTTGACCTGTAAGCTGCACGCATTGATGGGGTGGTAAGGCTTTGGGTAACGGTAAAGCCCAGTTTCTGGCTTACACATTTCTCAGCAAAACCGGTATGCCCTCGACTACCTACACGGCAAAGAGGGTCGGGCTTGTTCCTTGGTGAAGGGCAAGTATATGATGGGGATTATTGACCCCATCAATAGAGAACATTTCCAAGCGGGTAGGTAACATCTGCACCTTCGACAACCAAATGATAGAAGCCACAGCATGGCGAGATTATGTGGGCTGTTCTATCCACGAGTGTCCCCCAAGAGCAATATGGTGTGGGATGGTATAGCCCAGAGTGTTCACTTGACAGTGACATGGTATGGCCTGTTGTAGCCCAGAGTGTCCCCCTGATAGTGACGTGACGTGACTTGATGTAGCCCAGAGTGCCCCCCTGACAGTGACGTGGTGTGGGCTGGTGTAAGCTGGAGTGTCACTGTGTCACTGACTTAAATGCAGTGTCATTGAGTCATAGAGCGATCGGGCATGGGAACTGGCCCTTTGGCCCAAACTGATACGTGCTGACCATGCTGCTCACACAACTAATTCTAATTGCCCACATTTGAACAATATCGCTCTCAACCATTCCCATCTATGTATCAATTCTTTTTTTACATGTTGATATTGTACCTGCCTCAACCACTTTTTCTGGCAGCCCATTCCATTTCGAAAACATTCTGTGCATAACAAAGTTGCCCCTCCGGTCCTTCTTAAATCTTTCCGCTCTCACCTTAAAACTGTGCCCTGTATTTTTCAGTCCATAATCTCTGAGAAAATGACTCTACGCATTCATCCTATCTATGGCCCGCATGATATTATGCATCTCCATAAAAACACCTCCTCATTCTCCTACTTTCCAAAGAATGATATCCGAACCTGGCCCACCCCTCCTTATAACGCTGGCCTATTAGTCCTTACAACATCCTTGTCAAACTTCTTTGCACTCTTTTCAGCTTAATAGGATGACCAAAACTGTACACAATACTCCAAGTGTGGCCTTTCCAGCAACTCACAGAACGGTAGCATAATGTCCCAACTCCTATATTCAATGATTTGAATGATGAAGGCCAGCATGATAAAGGCCTTCTTTACCGCCCTGTCTACCAGTGATGTCTCTTCCAGTGAAATATGGACTTGTGGTCCGAGGTGTCTCTGTTCCACAACACTCCTCAGAACCTAACCATTTACTGTATTATCCCTATCTTTGTTTTACTTTCCAAAGTGTAACATCTCCGACTTATGTATATTTAATTGCAGTTGCCAATTCTCAGCTCACTTCCCCAGCAGATTAAAATCTCTCTATTATTTCTGATAAAGTTCATCGCTATCAACGATACCTCCTAATTTTGTATCATCCATAAATGTAGTAACCTTCTTGGGAGTACTTGGAGTATGTTGTGCAGTTTTGGGCCCCATATCACAGAGCAAATGCACTGGCCTTGGAACTTGTTCAGAGGGGTTTCACGAGGATGGCCCCAGGAATAAAAAGTTGACATATGAGGAAACGTTGAGGACTCTGGATCTTTACGCAATGAATTTTAGAAGGGTGAGGGAAGGTCTAATTGAAATATACCGAATACTGAATAGTCTGGACAGAATAGATGTTGTGAAGATGTTTCCATTGGTTGAATAGACTAGGACCCGAGGGCACAGTCTAAGAGTAAAAGGAACAACTTTTAGAACGAAGATAAAGAGATACCTCCTCAGCCAGAGAGTGGTGAATGTATGGAATTCAATGTCACAGAAGGCTGTGAAAGCCAGGTTAATGAGTATATATAAGACTAAGGTGGACAGGTTCTTGATTGTCAAGGGGATCAAGGGTTATGGCGAGAAAGCAGAAGAATGGGTTTAAGAAACTTACCAACTATGATTGAATAGCGGAGCAGATCGATGGGCTGAATATTTCAATTTCTGCACCTATGTCTTATGACCCTCACCATGCCTATTCACATTCAGAACATTTATGTAAATATCAAATAACAAAGGTCTCAGCACCGACACCTGTGGCACACCATTAGTTGTAGGCCTCCAGTCTGAGAAACAATGTTCAACAATCACCCTCTGCTTCCTACCATCGAGCTGATTTTGAATCCAATTAGCTAGCTCTCTCTGGAGCCCATGCCACCTAAACTGACTGACTGACCTGCCGTATGGGACCCGGTCAATCGTCTTACTAAAGTCCGTATGCAGATCATCCATTGTCCTACCCTTATCTATTCTCACAGTTATCTCTTTGAAACAATTTAAAAGATTTGTCAGACATGATTTCCCGCAAAAAAAAACGTGCTGTCTATTTCTAATCAGACCGTGAATTTCCAAATGTTGGGTCATCCTGTCTCTCATTGTCATCTCCCACAACATGCCTAACACTGATGTTACGCTCACTGACTAAGAGCTCCCTGGCTTGTCTTGGCTAACTTCCTTAAACAATGGAACCATTCCAGTGGCAAACGATGAAGCAAAAATTTGTGCATGGGCCTCTACAATTTCTTCCCTAGCCTGCCATAACATCCAAGGATGGACATTTTCTTGTCCAGGGGATTTATTCACCTTATTGTCCTTTAAGGTAGCAAATATCTCCACTCTGGCAATATGTATGCAGACCAAAACATTTCCACTTGTTTTCCTTATTTCCTCAGTATGCATCATTTGCTCCTGAGTAAACATGTAGGAGAAATGTTCATTAAACAATTCCCCCCAGCTCCTGCTGATTCCACACAAGGGCAGCCATGCTCATCAGCAAGGGGACCTATTCTGTCCTGAGTCAAGCTTCTACTCTAGAGAACCTCTTGGGATTATCTTTCACCTTTTCTGAGAGATCCATGTCATGTCCTTTTTTTGGGCTTCTGATTCCCCTCTTATGGGTGCTTCTACACTTTGTGTAGTCATCTAAGGATTGACTTAAGCCTGATATCTTAAACCCTTCTTTATTGTCATTACCTGATCCTCAATATCCCCTGCCATCCAAGGATCAGGTACCCCCTCAACCACCGTTTATCTAATGAAAATAATTCTAATTTGTTCAATCTCTCTTCATGGCTGGCACCCGACATACCAGGCAATATGCTGGTGAACCTCCTCTGCACCTTCTCCAAAGCATCCACATCGTTTTGTTAGTGTGGTGACCAGACTCTATGCAGTATTCCAAATGTGGCTGAACTAAAGTCTTATACAACTGTAACACGACCTGCAAACTCTTATATTCAATACCCAGTCCAATGAAGGATACCATGCCGTACACCTTCTTCACCACTCTACTGATCAGCCTTGCCACCTTCAGGGAACAATGGACCTGAACACCTAGATGTCTCTGTACATCAATTTTCCCCAATACTTTTCTATTTACTGTATAGTTCGCTCTTGGATTGGATCGTACAAAATGCATCGCCTAACATTTGTCCATCTCCCCAATCTACCTATATTCTCGGACAGTCCCCTTCACTGTCTGCTACTCCACCAATGTTAGTGTCACCTGCAAACTTGCTAATGAAACAAGTTACACCTTCCTCCAAATCATTTGTGAATTCCACAAAAAACAATGTCCCAGCAAGGGCCCCTGTGGGACACCATTGATCACAGATCGTCATTTTGAGAAGCTCCCTTCCATTATTACTCTCTGTCTCCTGTTGCCTCACCAGTTCTCCATCCATCTAGCTAGAACACCCATGCAACTTCACCTCCTTCATCAGCTTACCATGGGGAAATTTATCGAACACCTTACTCAAGTCTGTATAACACCTATATCCCTTCCCTCATCAATCAACTTTGTCACCTCTTCAAACAGTTCTATTATGTTTGTAATCCATTACCTTACCTGCAGAAAACCATGCTACCTAGCACTGAGAAGTCATTTTATTCCAAATGGGTATATATCCTATCCCTCAGTATCTTCTCCAGTAGCTTCCCTACCACTGACGTCAGGCTCACAGGTCTGTAATTTCCTGGATTATTCCTTAAACAAGGAGACACCATTAGCAATTCTCCATTCCCCAGGGACCTCCCCCCCCCGTGATCAAGGAAGCTGCAACAATATCTGTTAAAGCCTCAGCTATTTCCTCTCTCGCTTCCCTCAGTAACCTTGGGTAGATCCCATCCAGATCTGGGGACATGTCCTCCTTGATGTTTTTTGGAAATCACAACACTTCCTCCCTCCTTATGCAGACTTGACCAAGAGTAAGCAAAGATCTATCCCTAACCTCAACATACACCAAGCCCCTCTCCTTGGTGAATATCAATGCAAAGAGCTCATTAAGAATCTCTCCTGATTTCTCTGCCTCCAAGCATATCTTTCCTGCTTTGTCCTTGAGTGGACTCTTTCTCTATCTACCTTGTTGCTCGTTATATATGACCAAAAAGCTTTAAGGTTTTCCTTAATTCTGCTGGATAAGGATATCCCATGACCCCTTTTCGTCCTCTTAATTCCTCACTTCAGATTGGTCCTACATTCACAATATTAGACCATAAGACAATAAGACATAGGAGTGGAAGTAAGGCCGTTCGGCCCATCGAGTCCACTCCACCATTTAATCATGGCTGATGGGCATTTCAACTCCACTTACCAGCGTTCTCTCTGTAGCCATTAATTCCTCGAGACAACAAGAATCTATCAATCTCTGCCTTGAAGACATTTAGCGTCCCGGCCTCCACTGCACTCCGTGGCAATGAATTCCACAGGCCCACCACCCTCTGGCTGAAGAAATGTCTCCGCATTTCTGTTATGAATTGACCCCCTCTAAATTTAAGGCTGTGTCCATGGGTCCTCGTCTCCTCACCTAATGGAAACAATTTCCTAGCCTCCACCCTTTCCAAGCCATGTATTATCTTGCACGTCTCTATTAAGTCTCCCCTTAATCTTCTAAACTCCAATGAATGCAATCCCAGGATCCTCAGCCGTTCCTCATATGTTAGACCTACCATTCCAGGGATCATCCGTGTGAATCTCCGCTGAACATGTTCCAGTGCCAATATGTCCTTCCTGAGGTGTGGCACCAAAACTGGACACAGTACTCCAAATGGGGCCTAACCAGAGCTTTATAAAGTCTTAGTAACACAACGGTGCTTTTATATTACAACCCTCCTGAGATAAGTGATAACATTGCATTCGCTTTCTTAATCACGGACTCAACCTGCATGTTTAGCTTTAGAGAATCCTCGACGAGCACTCCCAGATCCCTTTGTACTTTGGCTTTACGAATTTTCTCACCGTTTAGAAAGTAGTCTATGTTTTATTCTTTTTGCCAAAGTGCAAGACCTCGCATTTGCTCACGTTGAATTCCATCAGCCATTTCCTGGACCACTCTCCCAAAGTGTCTAGATCCTTCTGTAGCCTCCCCACTTCCTCAGTACTACCTGCCTGTCAACCTAACTTCGTATCATCTGCAAACTTCGCTAGAATGCCCCCAGTCCCTTGATCCAGATAATTAATATATAATGCGAACAGCTGTGGCCCCAACACTGAACCCTGCGGGACACCGCTCGTCACTGGCTGCCATTCCAAAAAAGAACCTTTTATCCCAACTCTCTGCATTCTGTCAGACAGCCAATCCTCACTCCAGCCCAGTAGCTCACCTCGAACACCATGGGCCCTCAACTTGCTCAGCAGCCTCCTGTTTGGCACCTTATCAAAGGCCTTTTGAAAGTCCAGATAGACCACATCCACTGGGTTTCCCTGGTCTAACCTACTTTCACCTCTTCAAAGAATTCCAACAGGTTTGTCAGGCATGACCTCCTCTTACTAAATCCATGTTGACTTGTTCTAATCAGACTCTGCTCTTCTAAGAATTTAGAAACCTCATCCTTAATGATGGATTCTAGATTTTTTCCAACAACCGAGGTTAGGCTAATTCTTCCAAGGCTTCCTATATCTTCATTCACCTGGATATTATGTACACGTTCTATTTCCTTTTAGCTAGTCTTACAATATCACTTGTCATCCATGGTTTCCTAACCTTATCATTTCTAACCATAATTTGCACAGGAACATATCTCTCCTGAACACTAATTAACCTCTACTCAAATGCCTTCCACATTTCAAATGCAGATTTCCCTTCAAACAGCTGTTGTCAATACTCGTTCCCCAGCTCTTGCCGAATTTTGCTATAGATCGCCTTCCCCCAGTTTAGCACTCTTCCTTTAGGACCACTCTCATCTTTCTCCATGACTATTGTAAAGCTAAAGGAATTTTGATCATTATTTCCAAAGTAATTCCCCACTGTAACTTCCACCGCCTTGGTGGGCTCAGTTCCTATCACCAGGTCTGGCATGGTCTATTCCCGAGTTGAATTATTTCTGCACTGCTCGAGGAAATGCTCCTGGATGGTCCATACAAATTCTGCTCCAGCTGGACCTCTAACACTAAGTGAATCCCAGTTAATGTTGGGAAAATTAAAATCTCCTATCACCACCATGCTATTGCTCCCACATCTTTCTGTGATCTATCTACATAGTTGCACCTCAATCGGTGTTGGGATGCCTGTAGTACAATCCCAGCATTGTTACTGCACCCTTTCTATTCCTGAGCTGCGGCCATATTGCCTCACTGATCTAAGCTTCCATGTTGCACTCCTTCAGTACAGCTGTGATATCTTCTTTGACCAGTTACGTTTGTCATCCACTCCTTTTATCTTCCTCTCTACCCCGCCTGAAGCATTAATGTCCTGGGATATTTAGTTGCCAATCACGCCATTCCCTCAACCAAGTATCAGCAACATCATTAACATTATATTCCCAGGTGATATTCCAAGCCTTAAGTTCATCTGCCTTACCTATTATACTTCTTGCATTAAAACTACAAGTCCCTCTGTGTTTATACTCCACTTCCTGCCTCCTCTTCCCCATAGTCATGCTGATTTCATTATCTAGTTACTTAGGCTTTAGTTACTGTCTCCATTCTGTTCACCAACCAGATTTGTTTCCCGATCCCCTGCCACATTAGTTTAAACCCTTCCCAACAGCGTTAGCAAATGCACTCCATCGGACATTGGCTCCACAATGTAGATGTAGATCGTCTACCAGATGTAGACCGTCCAATTTGTAATAGTCCCACCTCCCCCAGAATCGGTCCCAATATCCCAAAAATCGGAACCCCTCCCTCCTGCGCCATCTCTTAAGGCACACATTCTTCCTGATTATTCAATCATTCCTACGCTGACTAGCACTTCACACTGGTAGCAATCCTGAGACTACTACCTCTGATGTCCTACTTTGTTAAGTTGGTTCCTAACTCCCTAAAGTTTTCTCGTAGGACCTCATGACGGTGGCACATGAAGGTGGGGAGAGATCATTCAGGCACATAAAGTATGCTGTGTTAGACGGATAAATGGACTCTGTAACTCTAAATAATGATAATCTTGTTCATGCTGATCTTGTTTTTGAATGTTCTGCGCATTGTAACCTTCACGCCTTACTCTGTCCAAGTTTATTTTTCACTCTATGATCTGTGTCTCCTTGCTTACTGTCATCTGCCTGTACTGCTCGCAAATAAAGCTTTCACTGGACTTAGACACATGACAATAAATCTAATAAATTAATTATTTCTCATCCTAGCAGTGTCTCTTTTAGAAATATGCGATAGTCGCTAACCCTCACGTTTCAGTGCAATCATCTCTCATTGTCTCCTAGCACGACAGATTAATTACCCATTTCCATTACTCTCTCCTCATGGAGTCATCATCTCATGGATTAGACTGCTAATACTTGCTTGAGTTGTATCTGTGTTAATGAGATCATGCCTTACAAAGGAGATCATACCTCTTCACAGTGCCCCAAATACTCTCTCATCAAGGCCCTATAAATATGGGAAGACGGCTTTACTTATGCACTTGAATCACATTACAATGAATGGCAGCATACTATATAAGATGCTCAATACTTACGGCTTTGAATGTGCTATTTTTGGTGGCTCGTGATCAAAGACATTTGGAAAAACAACACTTCTCAACCTTGTATTATTTAATCAGTACAAAATGAGATGCATACTGTTTATTTCTCACATCCAAATCATTTCTATGCTTTGCAAATTGTTGTGGTTAAAAAAAAACAAAAATTGTGATATCCCATGAGTAACTGCCTTCAGTCCATAGAAGTGCAAGAAGCTCAGCATTGCTTCCACTGACCAATTCTCGATCCAGGTGGTATATCCAGATCACCCCGTCTGCAGCTTATCAATGTACACTAACTTCCTTTATTCACTTGTTAGCAACAATGTAAAAAAGTATTCTTCAAATTCAAATACACCACTCCCACTGGTTCTCTCTTGTGAATGTATAACTAACACAAACTCCGCAGGTTTCTCAACGATGATTTCCGGTTTCTAAATCTAAGTTGACTGTACCAAGTCAGATCATGATTTCCCAGGTGTCGAGTTATAAAATTCCTCATAAAAGGTTCTAATATTTTCCTCAGACCTAACATCAAGGTAATTTTATTTTAGTTTTACCTCCCACGCCGGTTTTAAATGTTTAGGATTACAATAACTACTTTCCAATCTGCAGGAACGAGAAATTCCAGAGTCTAAAGCAATTTGTAGAGTAATCAATATTTCTTTCTTGTCGTTACAACACTTAAAAGAAATTTGGATAAGTAGATGAATAGGAAAGGTTTGGACGAATATGGGCCAACTGCGGGCAGGTGGGACTAAGTTAGTTTGGAATTGGAATAGTCAGCAGGGACTGGTTGGACAGAAGCATCTGTGTTTCTGTCCTGTATGACTCGTATGAGGAAAGGCTGAGGCACTTGGGCCTGTTCTCATTGGAGAAAAGAAGGTTTAGGGGAGATTTGGGCGGCACGGTGGCACAGTGGTTAGCACTGCTGCCTCACAGCGCCTGTAGACCCGGGTTCAATTCCCGACTCAGGCGACTGACTGTGTGGAGTTTGCATGTTCTCCCCGTGTCTGCGTGGGTTTCCTCCGGGTGCTCCGGTTTCCTCCCACAGTCCAAAGATGTGCGGGTCAGGTGAATTGGCCAAGCTAAATTGCCCGTAGTGTTAGGTAAATGTAGGGGTATGGGTGGGTTGCGCTTCGGCGGGTCGGTGTGGACTTGTTGGGCCGAAGGGCCTGTTTCCACACTGTAAGTCTAATCTAATCTAATTTGATAGAGGTGTATAAGATGATTAGGGGTTTAGATAGGGTAGACACTGAGAACCTTTTACCGCTAATGGAGTCAGCTGTTACTAGGGGACACAGCTTTAAATTAAGGGGTGGTAGGTATAGGACAGATGTTAGGGGTAGATTCTTTACGCAGCGGGTTGAGAGTTCATGGAATGCCCTGCCAGTAGCAGTGGTGAACTCTCCCTCTTTATGGTCATTTAAGCAGGCATTGGATAGGCATATGGAAGTTATTGGGCTAGTGTAGGTTAGGTAGGATTTGGTCGGTGCAACATCGAGGGCCGAAGGGCCTGTACTGCGCTGTATTTTTCTATGTTCTATGTAACCCATTCACTAGCTGGAATGCCACTTCCCTGAAAACTCGGATGGAGCTCATTTGGTGCAGTAACTTGCCACCCTTCAATTCAATTAGTGTTTGAGTAAATTCACTTTATTAATTCTAATCACGTTCTTATTTTCACCAGTTAATCTATCATATATTATTTCTAGTAGATTTTCGGTCCCTTCCATTATGGAGACAGCACGAATGTATTACCCTCAGCAGCAGGAAGAGATTGATTCCGTCACTGCGTGAGTACATTGGAACATTGCAATTGGGAGATGATGGACGTGACACCTACTCCTGCTCAGAAAGTTCTAGAATCAAGACAGCTCAATGAAACTGTCACTTCCTGGTCACTGACTGCATAGTCCTCTCCCTAGTATGAGGTTACAGGTTCTGCTGAAACTCATTTTATAATCAAACTGACTTCACACTTTGCACCTGGCATAGATCCAGAACGAGGTGAGAAAAAGTTTGTGATCAAAATATGTGCAATGAGAAGAGTTGCCAGAAGTGAATTGTAACTGGAAAGGTGTGGATGATGATTTATTCAGAAACAGTATTGAAGCAGAAGTGAATGCTGGGGATATTGTGAAGGTGGAAGTGGACAGGTTTTGTGGTAGACGGAATATTGAGATATAATTCAGTTCAGGATAAAATGGGGTAATCGTGGTTATGAATACTTTCGTTTCTCCTCAGATGCTTGTAAGCGAGGGATATGAAATTCATGGCATAGAAATGGAGATTGTGATTGAAAGCGAAGACAATAGTTTGGATCTTTGCCAAATATACACTACAGAGAAAACGAGGACATTCAAAACGGGTTAGAGAATGAGTAAATGGGCAGAGATCGACTCACTGGGAACACCAACAATAGCGAGAATGGGGCAGTAACCTTCCTGAATAATCATCATTACACAGCGTCAATTGAGATGTTGTCACTACACTGAATGCTCCTCCATCATAACAACTTCCAATATAAAAACTGTCTGTGGGCTCAACTGCCCTGAACATTCACAAGAAATACGGATTTCCCTGGGTTGTACTCTCAGAGCTCTTACCAGTCAATTGTTCATCGTTTACACATTGCAATTCTATAATCTGTTTGCAAAGATGCAAACATCTTATTGCACACTTTGTATGCCTTTTCTTTTTGAGATTTTTTGTAGCCTTAGTGCAAAAGTAAGTGTTCTGTTCAAAATTGACCTGTTTATTGGGATTCAAGGGCCAGACACAGTATGTATTTTTCATTGGTTAAGAAACAGAAAGGAATAGAAGACAGTGGCTGTGGGGACTGATGAGGAGTAAAGTGACATCCCCACCAGTCCCCAATGTCTTCTTGACAGATAGAATAAAATAAAATGCAGTGAAAGAAACAAAACATATTCAGAAGAAGGAATGGCTAGTGACAATGTAAACAAAGCAGAATAATTTGAAATGGACTGACTGTAGAGTGATTGGGGTGTGTGTGTGTGTGTGTGTGTGTGTGTGTGTGTGTGTGTGTGTGTGACTGTGCGTGTGTGTGTATGTGTGTCTCTGTGTGCTTGTGTGTCTCTGTGTGTGTGTGTGTTTGTGTGCGTGTGTGTGTGTGTGTGTGTGTGTGTGTGTGTATCTGTGTATGTGCGTGTGTCTGTGTGTGTCTCTGCATGTGCGTGTGCGTCTGTGTGTCTGTGTGTCCAGATACATCAGGTTGTTCAGATGTGTGCAACATATTCAGAATGAATAAGACAGACATTGTTCACAAAAATGATGCATATGATGTACAAAATTTATAAAATATTAATGTTATTTAATCTTCAGCCTAGATGTTATGTTGCCCTTCTCTCAACGTACAGTCTGTCTCCTGTCCCTTTCTGGCATTCCCTGATCTAATCTTTCATTCTTATTGAATAGATGTTGTAAAATCCTGCTTCCAACCTGTCTCAGCTAATCCATTTTCAATCAGGAAACATATACTGGGTTCTGTCAACAGTTGGCGGATGCCATATTGATGGAGGTAAAAGTTCTGGCATCAAATCCAGGATTTCAACAGATTAATCTGTTGCACATACACTGTACAAAGGACCACAGCACACAGGAATTGTCAAACCAAATACGGAAACACGTCTAATTCTAATCAATCATGTAGACTTCCCTATTTTTACATCTCCACGTCTATATTCTGTCTCTCTCTTTCCATCTAGTTAATAAATCCTCCAATCGTTCTTCGTGTTCCAAGTCTCAAACCTCCTTCATTCAGTTTACATCTATTGCTCACTTTTGGATGAGATGGCTTATAATTGAGTAATGTAACTAAAAAGACATGAGGGTGGCGTTGGCTCGAGTTAGTTGGAAGGGGAGCTGAGCACTGGAATATGGTGAAGCAGCAATGACAGGAGTTTCTGGAGATAATTCAGTAGCACATCAGAAATTCATCCCAAGTAAGCAGATTGATATTCAATGGAAGACAAGGCAGCCATGCGTGATAACGAATTCAGGGACAGCATAAAAGCAAAAGAAAATGCACACAATGTGGTGAAATTTACGAGGCCTACAAAATTCAGCACGAATAACTAATAACAGCAAATGGGAGGAGAGGGTGAAATATGATATTATGCTTGTTAATCGTGTAAAAGAACATTGAAAGATTTTTAGATATTTAACAAGGAAGACAGGGAGTAAAGAACAAACAGAGGAATGTTGTAAAATGAAGCTTGAATAGTTATGGGTAGCAATGGAATTGTGGAGGAATTGAATACATTGCAACCATCTACACGGTGGAAGACACCAGCAAAATGTCAGAACTTCAAGACAGTCAGACAGAAGAGGTGAGTATAGTGACAACCAGTAAGGAGAAGGTTCTGGGGAAGGTGAAGTTGGGTCAATCAGCGAGACCAGTTGGAGAACACCCCGTAGTTGTAAAGAGATACCAAAAGTGAGTGTGGAGCCACTGCTGGTGATTTTCCAGGAATTTTTGGAGTGAGGGAGGACTGGTAAATATAAGGAGAGAGGGACACAGAAGACAGGAAATTATAAATGGCCAGGCAAGTTGAAATTGTTGTATAGAAGAACTTAATGGATCCTTAGGTTTATGAATCGATGCGTGGAGTATAAGAACAAGGAAGTTTTGACGCATATTGGACGTGGTGTGATTAAGCTAAAGCACAACAAGCATAAATTTACAATGCTATTGTGAACAGCAGTCTTGAAAGTAATGTTAAAATAAATATTTTGAAGCAGACAGGAGCATTAGTGACAAAGAGACTGTTTCCTTGACCCTGTAGTGAGAATGTTGAGATAAGCTTGTCAGTAAACAGACTAAAATAAAATGTATGAAAAGCACAATAAAAACTGTTGCTGCGGATATAGCAATGAATATGCAGCTGAAAAAGCACAGCAGGTCAGCCAGCATCCTAGGAACAGGAAAGTCAACGTTTCAGGCTGAAAGACTTCATCAGGATTGGGGCGGGCGAAGGGCAGCTGGGAAGTAAACCGAGGGAGGGGCGTGGGGCTGAGGGAAGCGGAGATGGGATAACGATAGGGGATGCAAGTAGGGCGATAATGTGATTGGTCAGTGGGAAGGGTGCAGCGGATATGCGAATAGGAAGATGGACAGCTTAGGTCAGGTCAGGGAAGGGGAGCATGGAATAAGGCTGTGAGTGGAGAGAATTTGAAGCCAGTGAAGTAAATATTGAGACCAGTGAACTGTAAGCTCTCAAGCTGAAAGATCAGGTTGTGTTCCCTAGTTTCTGGCCTCACTCTGACAGTGGAGGAGGCCAAGGATGGACCTGTCGCTGGATGAGCCGGGGGGGGGGGGGGTGAAATGTGAGGGAGTAATTGAATGGCAATTGGAATATAGAGTTGGTTAAAGCGTGCAGAGAGCAGATGCTCCATGAATATGTCCCTGAATCTCCCTTTGGTCTCCCTGATAGAGAGGAGACCACATCAGGAGTTGGAGACGTGCTTGGTGGGCAGGATCAGTCTCTGTATGGAGCACCAGTGCTCTGAACACAACAACCAACCCGACTTTCCAGTTACCTTCCATTTTCATTCCCCCTCCAACTCGTCCGGGTACATGCCCATCCTTAGCCTGTCCACTGTCAGAGGAACACCACCTGAGATTTTACCTTTGAAGCTGATACCCAATGGCCTCAATATTGACTGCAGAAGCTTCAAAATGCCTCTACACGCAGCCTTATCCCTGTCCCTTCTTTCTGACCAGACCCACCTGTCCATCTTCTCACTCACATATCCGCTCCAACCTTCCCACTGAGCAAATCACAGTAACCTCGTAGCTACAAGCATACGCCACCATCATACCAACCCTTCGCCCTTCCATATCCCATCACTCCATTTCTGATCTCCCCTCCTCCGCCCCCGTCCTGACGAAAGGTCCAATATTAAAATATTACCTTTTTTCTCCTCTGATGCTGTCTGGTCTGCTGTGTTTATCCAGCTCCAGATTTATTACCTCTGGCCTCCCGCACCTGTAGTACTTACTCTCTCCCAGTTGTGGAACAATGTAGTTTACATATTTCTTCTTGTAGGTTTGGACATTTGAAAAGATCGCTGACTCATTTCTCATTTCTTAACAACCCAAAACACACCTTCCAGAAGCAGCAGCATTTCACTTGTAATCTTTCAATTCAAACTCCTGTCATTGCTGCTCACAATTCAGTCTCCTTGGGAGACCAAACAGAGACTGCATTGACGAACACCCCCACTCTGTCTGTAGGAAGAGCCCTGACAGTCTCATTGTTTCCCATTTCAATAACCTACTTTGCTCTCATGCTAACATTTCAGTCCTGAGCAGCTGCAATGTTCCAGTGAAGCACAACCCATGCTCGAGCAACACCTCACATTTCACTTTGGTACGTTACAGCCTGTAGGAGTTAGTATTCAATTCCATAAATTCACAGCATGACTCCCTTCTGGCTGTTCTCAAATCTACATGCATTCCTTCTCTTGGTCTCCCAATGAACTTGCCCTATTTGTGAATCGTTTGTCTTGCACTAAATTAAGGAACCCAATTCCCCCGTTTACAATCTAATGTATACTCATTTCCATAACTATGTTAAAATGAAGACAGTTATGGTAACTGGACCCAAAGTGCTCTCCGACTGACGCTTCAGTTACTTGGCCGACCTCGTTTTCTGAGGGGAGGTCTCGTGTTGCATCTGCCTGAGTAGCATAGACCCCTCGACATCTTGATTTAGGAAACTTGCTGAGACATATTTGACAAATTCCACCCCGTATGGTCCTTTTACACTCTGGGCGACCTAGTCAATCCCTGGGAAGCTAAAATCTTCATCCAATACTATTCTATTATTTTTATAGGTACCTACAATCTCGCTACGCATTTTCTCCTCTCGTACCAGCTGGCTATTTGGGGGTCTAGAACACTATCCAAGCAGACTGACCATCCTCTTTTTGTTTCTAACTTTTAAAAATATGGCCTCATTTGAGTAGCGCTTAACAATATCGTCTCTTGGCACTGTTTTTTATGTCCTCCCTAATCAAAGGGACAACTCCCCCTCCTCACTTACTTGTCCTTCTGTCACGCCTGTAGCTTCTGTATCCTGGAACACTGAGCTGCCAGTCCTGCCCTTCTCTCAGTCATGTTTCTGTCATGGCTATAATATCCCAGTCCCCAGAGCAAATCCATGGTCTGAACTTGTCTGCCTTCCCAGTCATGCCTCGTGCAATGAAATTAATGTCCTTTAAACCAGCCACTACAGCGGACAGCTGAAATTGACAACCGGAAGCGGCACGGACAGACCACTATAAATACCGGAAGAAACATCAAAGAAGCGCTTTGCAGGAGGCTCCAAAGCACTGATGATGTCGCCTAGCCAGGGGACGAAACGTTTGCAACAAAAACTTCCAGTTCAGCGAACAGAACCACAACAAACCCGAAGTCTTTTCCTCCCTTTATTGTGCCCCGGATATCCTGATAGGAAACTTGCTCGAGATGGCCGATGTATTTTCCCCTGACTAGTTGATGGCCCCTCTCTTATTCAGAGTCTCAACTCCCTGCCAAACTAGTTTAAATCCTGCCAGGTAACACTAGCAAATCTCCTTCCAGGGATACTAGTGCCCCTCTGCTTCCAGTGCAAACCATCCCCCTGGTACAGGTCACCTCTAACCCAGAAGAGATCCCAATGACCTAAGAACTGGAAACCCTGCCCCTTATGCCAGCTTCTCAGCCACACATCCATCTGGCCAATCTTTCTATTTCTATCCACACTGGTGCATGGACTGGGAGTAATCTGGAGTTCATTAACGTCAATAAACTTTTTTTAAAAAAACTTCTTACCCAACTCCCTGTACTTATTTCACAGGGGCCTATCCCTTTGTCTACCTCTGTCATGTGGGCCGATGTGCACAATGACCACTGGCTGTTCATCCTCCCCCTTCAGAATGTTCAATAACCGCTCAGAGACATCCTTGACCCTGGTACCTGGGAGACAAAACACCATCCTGGTGTCTCTTCTGCAGCCACACAGTCTCCCGTCTGTCCCCCTCACAACTGAGTCTCCCATCAGTGTTGCGATCGTTAGAGAGAATCTGGCAAACAGAGACAAAGAGGAACTCCCTGCAATTGGGTACATATTAGGAAAGTGGAGTATTTTAAAGTGATGATGCAGGGCCAGTGTGCTCCTTGAAGATAGAATACTAAAGGCAGCAAGTCCAGCGCATACTGATCAAGTGATATCGTGAGTTTGATAAAAAAACAGTGCAATAAAATAGAGAGTGCAAGGGGATTGAGGAAAATGAGGGACACACAATAGTCATGCAATATATTTGGCAGATACGATTGTGGAAATGCCACAGGTATTTTATCAGCATCGTGAGAGTATGAAGATTCCAAGCCCAAGAGGGAGGGCTGTGAGAAACCAAAGGGGCAATCTGTGCATGGAGCCAGAGGAAGTAGGTGAGGCCTTCAATGAATACTTCCCATCTGTATTCATACAGGAGAAAGACATTGAAGCCGGGGATTTCAGTTGGGATGGTGAGGTCCCAGAACATGTTAAGATCAATGAGGAGGAAGTATTAAATATTTTCACAGGCATAAAGGTGGAGAAATCCCCAGTACCCAATGAAATGTATCACAGACTGCTATGGGAGGTAAGGGAGGAGATTGCTAGGAGATTGCTGGCCACAGGTGAAATGCCAAATGACTGGAAGATCGCTAAAGGGGTTCCTTTGTTCGAGAAGGGCAGCAGGGATAGGCCAGGTAATTACAGAACAGATAGTCTGACAGCATGGGAGGGAAATTGGGAACAATTCCGAAAGACAGGTTGAATCAATAACTGGAAAGGCAGGGATCGATTAGTGATAGTCAGCATGGATTTGGAGGAGGAAGATAATCTCTGATGAACTCAGCTAAAATACGATTGAAGATATTGATGAGGGCAGTGCAGATGATGTAGTTTACATGGAGTTCATTAAGGCCTTTGACAAGGTCCCACGTGGAAGGCTGGTCCAAAAGGGAAGAGCCCATGGCATCAAAGGCAAGTTGGGAAATTAGATCCAAAATTGTTGGAGGGTTGGTTTTGTGATTGAAAGCCTTTGTCCAGCGGGTGTATCACAGGGAACTATGCAGGAACCATTGTTATTCCTTGTGGGCATTAATCACTCCGATGTGAAGCAGAAGGTATCATAGAAGGTTTGCACATGACATGAAAGGCGAGGGTGTGGCCCACAGTGAGGGAGATGGTCTCAGGCTGAAGTCTGAAGTTGAGGCTGGGACAGAATTTCAAGAGTCATTTCAATCGACAAGCCAGGCAAGAGCACAGCAGGCAATGAGGGAAAATGCATCAATTAAGCTGCATTTACTTTCATGTAAAAGTCCTAACATGTTACACAGATGAACGCACAGCATGGATGGGAGCATGGGACAGGGAGATCACAGGAATTTCAGAAATAAAACTGGGGAGGGGCAGGACAGGTAGCTCAATGTTCCCAGGATAAATGCTACAGGAAGGATAGAAGGGGAGGCAAGAGAGGAGGGGGATTGGAGTTTTTGATCAGTGAAAACATCACTGTAGCACTGAGAGAGGATATTCCTGGGGATCGCCAAGTGAAGCTGTATTAGTGGAACTGAGAAATTATACTGAATGATCGGTTTGATATGACGGTACTACAGTCAGCGGGAAATTGAGCACCAAATATGTTGGATATCTCAGATAACTGTAAGAATGATGGGGCTGTAATGTGTTCGGGGATTTTAACTTTCTAAACCAACTGGTATTGCCGGAGTGTTCACAGCTTGAATAGAAGAAATTTGTTCAGTGTGTTCAGGAAAACTGTCTCAGTCAGTATGTAACGGGTCCGACTGGAGGAAGGGATAAAACATGACCTCCCTTCGGAAAACAAGGGAGAGAAAGAGGATGAAGTGTTTGTGGGGAAGCACTTTGGCAAAGTCACCACAATTTGAAAATACTGATGGAAAAGGATAGGCCTAGTCCACAAGTTAGAGATCAAAACTGGTCTTGCCCCTGTCCCGAAGGTATTAGGCAAGACCGTCCAAAATTTGATTTGTGGAGGCTATTTGAAAGTAAAGGGACGTCGGGTAAGTGGAATTCTTTCAAAAGAGAGATAAATTAAGATTTCAGGTCCAGCATATTCCTGTTAGTGTGAAGGAATATGCTGGCAGAAGTGGGAAACACTGGATGACATCGGATATTGAGGTTCTGTGAAGACAAAAGGGGGTACATGTCCTATATAGCCAGCGGGATTAAGTCAATCCCTTGAAGAACATTGTGGGTGCAGTAATACCCTTAAGAGGGAAACCATGAGGGCCTAAAGTGGAACTGACAAAGCTTTGGCAGAGAATGTTCAGGAAAATCCAAAGAGATTCTACGAGTATATTAACAACAGAAGGTTAACTCGAGACAGAATGTGACCCCTGAAGGATCAATGAAGCCATCCATGTGTGAAGCCACAGGAAATGGCAAGATCCGGAATAAAAAAATTCACGTCAGAACTTAACTGTGTAAAAAAAAACACGAGGGAAGCATGGAAATAAAGAGTGATGTATTCAAAAGAGTCCAAATTGGAGAACAGGAGGTGCTGAAAGTTTTAAAATTCATTAAAATTAGACAACTCCCTGGGAACAAATCAAGTACATCCCAGGACATTGGGGTAAGTTAGGTAGGAAACTTACAAAGATATTTCTATCACTGACAGACATCGGTGGTGAGCTGGGAGCCTGGAGTGTGGCTGATGATGTGTAAGTGTTTAGGAAAGACTGCGAGAGAAAGCTAGGGACATAAACTCCGATTAGCTTCATGTCAGTGGTGCCAATGTTGTTGGAAGTGATTTTGCGGGACAGGGGTTACATGCATTTGGAAAGGCAATGATTGATTAGAGATGGTCAGCACAGCTTTGTGCGTACAAAGGGATGTCTCTCAAACTTGATAGAGTTTGTTGAATCGGTGACCAAGGAGATGGATGAAGACAAAGCAGTAGAAGTTGTCTATCCTGACTTCAGCAAGGCCTTCGACAGCGTTTAGCCTGGTACACTGGTTAGTAAGGTAAGATCACATGGTATCAGGGAGTGCAAGCCAAACAAACACAAATTGGGCTTGGCAGTAGGAGACAGAGGATGGTGGGAAAGGGTTGTCGTGCAGACTGGGAGCCTCTGACCAGCAGTGTGCCATAAGGATTGATGCAGGATCCACACATGCGTATTATTGACATAAACGAGAATATTTGAATTATTGTTAGTACGCTTGTGGATAGTAAAATACATGTTATAGTGGGAAGTGAATACAGTTATCAAAGGTGATCTTAATCGACCGAGCCAGTGGGTCAAGAAATGAAAGATGGAGCTGAATTCAGGTGTTGGATTTTATTAAGATAAACCAGGGAGGACGAACACAGTTAATGGCAGGGCTCTGAGCAGTGTTGTCTAACAGAGAAGACCAAGGGATGCAGTTACAATGTTCCTTGGAAGTGGCTGCACAGGTGGACAGAGTGGGAAAAACAGCATTAGGCACATACTTGCCCTCATGGTTCAGAACATTGAGGACCTGAGTTGGTACCTCGTGATACGGCTGTACAAGACATTGCTGGGTCTCCAGTTGGAGTACTGTGTAGAATTCTGATCCTCCTGCTTCAGGAAGCATTTTCCGAATCTGCAAATGGAGCAAAGATTGACGAAGATGTTACTGATACTGGAGGGGTTGACAGAATCAGAGAGGCTGGATAAGCTGGAAAGCAAAACAGGGCGATGAGATAGCTTAGGCAGATAAGGTTAAGGAGAATCGAAAGAGATTCTACAGCATACAAGTACAAAAAAGTAACTCGAGAGACAATAGGGGCCCTCAAAGTTCAAGAAGGCCATCCATGCTTGGAACCACAGGAGATGGGCGTGACCTGAAATGAATATTTCAGGTCAGAACGTACTGTGGACAAAAACTAGGAAACAAAGGGAAAGAAACAATGATGTCTGAAAAGGGTCCCCACTACAGAAGACGTGGTGCTGGAGATCTTAGAACACAAAGGTAGAGAACGCCCGAGTCCTGAACAAGTGTATCCCACAACAATGCGGCAAAACCACAGCGGGGACCGTGGCAGAGATATTTGTATACTTCTTATTTCCCTTGGGCGGAGGTAGCTGAGGGGTGACCTTATAAAGGTTTATAAAACCATGAGCGGTATATGTAATGTGAATACTAAAGGTTTCTCCTTCAGGGTCGGGGAATCCATTACTAGAGGGCAGAAATATGAAGTTAGAGGGGAAATACTTAAAAGTGACCAGAGGAGAACATTTCCACACAGAGAATGGTGCATGTATGGAATGAGCGTCAGGGGAAGGGGTAGAGAAAAGTAAAATTACAGCGTGGAAAAGACATTTGGGCAGATATATCGAGAAAAGAAGGTTTGAAGGGATATGGACCAAATACATGCAAATACGACTCGTTCATGAACAGTGGTCAGCATGGACAAGTTAGATGGAAGGAACCTTTTCCATGCTGCATGCCTTTGTCTCTAATTATTGGAGGAGGAGACTATAGAGATAAGACATGCTGTACTCACTGAAGAAAGTTACAGAGATGGGGGTAATAGTTTGAAATGCAGTACACTTCAAATATGGGGAGGGACTATCGGGAAGGTAGGAGGTTATAGGGACAGGAACTGTTATAGCAGTAACAAATTATTGAAGATACTGGTACACGAGACATGGTATATGTACAATGCTGGAGGGGGAAAACAGAACAGAAAGATACTAGGCAGCATTCCCACCCACTCTTGGGAAGCCTGCTTTACTCCCTGCTGTCCTGGTGCTCACTAAGACATCACAGGCATGGATTGATAACTGTGACACTCCCGATACTGTCTCAGAACAATAAAACTTACAGTAGACGTGGTGATTGAACCTGGGGTGTACACTACTCCACATCCAGCACTGTTAGCTGCTGATGTTTCTAGCCCTCTCGCTTCTCTGCTCTGTGCACTGTGAGTGATCTTACCTCAGTGCAGGATTTGTTGAAGTCTCCAGATCTCCCTGCCCTTTGTCTCTCTGGCTGACCAACCATCTTCAATGTTGTGATGGATGGGACACCCAGCAGCTGGGAAATCTATTGAGTCAGGAACTTCCTGAGAACCTACAGGAGACAAAGAAATAGACAGAATGGGATGTTAGACTGATGCAGTGAGGGTTACACATGGAGAATAGTACTGTGTCCCATGGAGATCTGGAAAATCCCAGACTCCATCCCTGGCCTTTGCTGCTGTGTCTCTCTGGAGTGCAGAATTCTGCTGGCTCACGATCTGGGGTAGTTGCAAGAGTGAGAGACATTGATAGAGGCAGCAATTTGACACACACAGTGAGGGATACCACATGAAGAGACACTGAGTGATATTACCAAAGTGTACGAAGATATCAGGATCAAACAATCATGAAGGAAAAACAGGTTTAGCTTCATGGTACACTGGTATCAGTGTTCAGGGATGAATAGCCTGTGAACAGACAAAGTAATGGCCTTGTGATAATGTTGCTAGAGCATGTATCCCAAATCTCAGCTAATGTTCAGGAGAGGCAGTTTGAAACACATCATCTGAAATGGTCGAATTTGAAATAAATTATATAAAAAATAGTAATTGACAATCTATAAATACCATTACTGATGTACAATAAATCCAAACACTTGTCATTCAAAGAAGGGCATCTGCCCATCCTCACGTGGTCTGCATGACGTACCCATGGCAAAGTGATTGCCTCCAAATTACCCTCTGAAATGGCCGAGCAAGTTACTCAGCGTAAGGGCAGCTAGTGCTGGGCACAAAAGGCTGGTCAGTCAGAAACACCCACATACCATATCTGATTTTTAAAAAAAATCCATTAGGATGGGATCCCACTGGAATTGAGCTGGGACAATTCTCCTGGCCAATCATGTCAGTAGGTTTATGGACAGGGCTTGAAACGGACAGAGGGTTCAGGTGAAAGGAGCTTCCCAAATCCAAATAGAAAAGACAATGCATGTGAACAGCACTGGGATTTGGCAGAAGACAAGCAGAAAGGAACAGGAGGGACAAATTTTAACTAAAACCATACATAAGTGAATCGAGTTGTAACAGGAAATTGTGGGAAAGATTAAATTATGTTTTTTTTTGGAATGGACAAAGTCTCTGCAGCAAGGTAGACTGATTTGTGACACAGCGATAAAGGAGATTTGGACGCCAGGGAGCCGTGGTTTCAGGACGAACAACAGTTGGAACATAAATATTCAATGGTTCACAACCTTGCGGAAATTCGGGCAAAATGGATAACACTAACAATAATGTAGAACAAAGGCATGACAGGGAAAGCATTTGGCATCAGATCATGAAGTAGAGTCAGTCTGAATGTAAATTCTGGCTACTATTAGCCAAGGACACAAGCAGCAGAACAGTTTGAGGCCAATTAACAGCATTTCATTGCTCATCACTGCATTAAAGAGGAACTCATTGGAATGTTTAATAAAGACATTGAGATAATTTAGTGAAACTCCAATATTCATATAATCTTCACCATCACACTGACAAGAGTGATATTCGAAGAGGTGATGGTAGATGTTTTTTTCACTGTTTCTTTGAATAACACATTGTGCAACTGGCAAGGGACGTAACTACCTCAGAGCGACCGTTGTGTCATGAACCTTCGTGAGTAAATTTACCTCGGGAGATCCTCTGGCAAATTCTGTAAAGTGCCATTTAAACTAATATAAAATTTTAAAGTGAATCACAGAAAGGACAAGCTATATCTAGAAACAAATATAGCCAATTACATGATTTTGAGAGGAGAACTGACCGAGGTAAACAGGCGAAACATGTGCCTGTAAATGAACAGTGGAAAACATTTGAAGGAACAATGTAAAACACTCCACAAAAGGACATTCCATTGAAACAGACAAAACCTCAGCAAGAAATTCCCACCCATCCCTCACTCAAGTCAAAATGGATCATATCAGATTATGAGGCTTAGACGATTACCACAAAGTACTTAAAATCCTGAAATGAGAGAGAGAGTTTAAGCAGTAAGTGTTAAAGGGATTGCAAAAGGTCTTCTAGCAGGGGCAGGACAGTGGGAAGAAGAATCTTTGTCATGGTTTAATGACATGATAGTAACAGGAAGAGGTGATGGTGCTGGAGATGGTGAGAGTGTTACAGAGAGTGGTCAGGGCCTGAACGGTGTTACAAAGCCAGTACGGATTGCTGCAGCTGGAGGGGTTTGCAGAGGTAGGGAGAGACATATGTATTTTTATTTACTCATTCATGGGATGAGGGTGACACTGATTGGACCAGCATTCTTTGCCCCACTGCTAATTACCCAGAGGGCAGATCAGAGTCAGCCATATTGCTGTGGATCTGGATTCACATGTAGGCCAGACCAGGTTGGAATATCAGATGTCCTTCCCTAAAGGAGCTAAGTGAACATGATGAGTTTTTCCTACTGATCAACAATGCTTTTATGGAGGCCGCACCAATGAGTGGAAAACCACAACATGACATCCCAACTCCCGACTCTCAATGCTTTGCCCTATGAAGGTAACCATCACAAACAGCTGCTTCACCAGCCTGTCTACCAGTGTCGCCACTCGCAAGGAATTGTGTACCTTGGGTCACTGACAGAAAACACTACTCAGGGCGCGAACATTAACTGTGCAAGTCCCACCCTAGTCTGTTTCATCAAAATGGAACACTTCACATTTATCTAATTAAACTCTATCTGCTATTCTTCAGCCCACTATCCCAGCAGTACTGTCCATCCTGTTGTTTCATAGATAACCTTCTTCACTATCCAATTTTCCACCAATTTTATGTCACCCAAAGAACTTACTTAACAGGAAACCAATATTTCCATCCAAACCATTTATCCAAATGACAAACAACAGGAGACCCACTGCACCGCTGGTCAAATGCCTCCATTCAGAAAAAACAACATGTCTCCCATCACCCTCGGTCTCCGACCATCAAGCCAATTTTGTATCCAGTTCCCTCGCTTCTCCTGAATGACATATCCTTTTATAGTTATCTAGGCTTATTACTCAGTTTACCACTCGGAATGTAGAACACAGAACAGTACAGTGCAAGACCTTTCGGCCATGATGCCATGCCAACCTTTTATTTATCTGAGAGATCTAATTAACCTACATACCCTTCATTTTACTGCCATCCATCTGCCTATCCAAGAGTCCATTAAATATCCCTCATGTATCTGTCTCTCCTATCACCACTGGCAGTGCATTCCAATGACGCAACACTCTTTGTATAAAGAACCTATCTCTGAAATTTCTTCTTACCCATCCACCAATTAGCTTAAAATTATTTATGCCCACTAACAATAGCCATTTATGCCACGATATAAAGACGTTTCTCACTTTTCACTCTATCTATGTCTCACATCATGTTGTTCACCTCTACCAAGGTGCCCATCACCCTTTTTCACTTCAATGACAAAAGGCTTACCTCCCTGGACCTTTCTTCATAAGACATGCTCTTCAGCACAGGCAGCGTTCTGGTAAATCTCCACTTTACCCTCCCTAAAGCTGCCTCCCTGTAATAAGAGGATCAGAACTGAACACAATATTCCAAGTGGGGTTTAATCATGACTCTATAGATCTGCAGCATAACCTCATGTCTTGAAAACCCAATCCCCCAACAACTGAAAGGCAACACAACATATTCTTTCTTAACAAACCTATCAGCTTGGGTGGCAACTTTGAGGGATCGATGGACTAACTAACAAGGCATCGATCTCGAAGGAGGGTGCCTGTAAACAGGAAGGTGGCTTGAAGTGTGTATACTTCAATGCCAGAAGTATAAGAAATAAGATAGGTGAACTTGCAGCGTGGGTTGATACCTGGGCCTTCGATGTTGTGGCCATTACAGAGACGTGAGTAGAACAGGGGCAGGAATGGCTGTTGCAGGTTCCAGGGTTTAAATGTTTTAGCAGGGTCAGAGATGGGGGTAAAAGAGGGGGTGGTGTGGCATTGCTTGTCAAGGATAGTATTACAGCGGTGGAAAGGACGATGGAGGAAGACTTGCCATGTGAGGTAGTTTGGGCTGAGGTTAGAAATAGGAAAGGTGAGGTCACCCTGTTAGGAGTTTTCTACAGGCCTCCCAATAGTCCGAGAGAAGTAGAGGAAAGTATTGCGAGGATGATTCAGGAGAAGAGTGAAAGTAGCAGGGTGGTTGTTATGGGGGACTTTAACTTCCCAGATATAGACTGGGAAAGATATAGCTCAAGTTCGTTAGATGGGTCGGTGTTTGTCCAATGTCTGCAGGAGGGTTTCCTGACACAATATGTAGACAGGCCAACAAGAGGTGAGGCTATACTGGATTTGGTTCGAGGTAATGAACCAGGCCAGGTGTTAGACTTGGACGTAGGTGAGCTCTTCGGGTACAGTGACCACAACTCGGTGACTTTTACTTTAGTGATGGAGAGGGATAAGTGTGCACTGCAGGGCAAGAGTTATAGCTGGGGGCAGGGAAATTATGATGCGGTGAGGCATGACTTAGGATGCGTGGATTGAAAAAATAGGCTTCAAGGGAAGAACACAAATGATACGTGGAGATTGTTCAAGGAACAGCTATTGGGTGTCCTTGATAAGTATGTACCAGTCAGGCAGGGAGTAAAGGGTCTTGTGAAGGAGCCGTGGTTTAATAAGGAATTGGAATCCCTTGTGAAAGGGAAGAGGGCGGCCTATGTAAAGATGAGGCGTGAAGGTTCAGTTGGGGCGATTGAGAGTTATAAGGTAGCCAGGAAGGATCTAAAGAGAGAGCTAAGAGCAGCGAGAAGGGGACATGAAAAGTCTTTAGTTGGTAGGATTAGGGAAAACCCAAAGGCTTTCTATAGGTATGTCAGGAATAAAAGGATCGGTCCAGTCAAGGATAGTAGTGGGAAGTTGTGCGTGGAGGCGGAGGAGATTGGAGAGACACTAAATCAATACTTTTCGTCAGTATTCACTCAGGAGCAGGACACTATTGCTGATGTGAATATTGAGTCACAAGTGATTAGAATGGATGGCCTTGAGGTATGTAGGGAAGAGGTCTGGGGAATACTGGAAAGGATGAAAATAGATAAGTCCCCTGGGCCTGATGGCATTTATCCTAGAATCCTCTGGGAAGCTAGGGAGGAGATTGCAGAGCCATTGGCCTTGATTTTTATGTCGTCATTGTCTACGGGAATAGTGCCAGAAGACTGGAGGATAGCGAATGTGGTCCCCTTGTTCAAGAAGGGGAGTAGGGATAGCCCGAGTAACTATAGGCCAGTGAGTCTCACTTCTGTTGTGGGCAAAGTCTTAGAGAGAATTGTAAGGGATAGGATTTATGAACATCTGGATAGGAATAATGTGATCAAGGATAGTCAGCATGGTTTTGTGAAGGGCAGGCCGTGCCTCACAAACCTTATTGAATTCTTTGAGAAGGTGACTAAGGAGGTGGACGAGGGTAAAACAGTAGATGTGGTGTATATGGATTTTAGCAAGGCGTTCGGTAGGGTACCCCATGGTAGGCTAATGCAAGAACTACGGAGGTATGGCATTGACGGTGCATTATAGGTTTGGATTAGGAATTGGCTGGCTGGAAGGAGACAGAGGGTAGTAGTTGATGATATAGGTTCATCTTGGAGTGCAGTTACTAGCGGTGTTCCAGAAGGATCTGTTTTGGGACCATTGCTGTTTGTCATCTTTATAAATGATCTAGAGGAGGGGCTTGAAAGCTGGGTGAGCAAGTTTGCGGATGACACGAAAGTCGGTGGAGTTGTGGACAGCGAAGAAGGATGTGTCAGGTTACAGCGGGATATAGATATTTTGCAGAGCTGGGCAGAAAGGTGGCAAATGGAGTTCAATGTAGTTAAGTGTGAAGTCATTCACTTTGGTAGGAGTAACAAGAAGATGGATTACTGGGCTAATGGTAGGCTACTTGCTAGTGTAGATGAGCCGAGGGATCTTGGTGTCCATGTACACAGATCTCTGAAAGTTGCCACCCAGGTAAATAGTGCTGTGAAGAAGGCATATGGTGTACTGGGCTTTATTGGTAGAGGAATTGAGTTCCGAAGTCCTGAGGTCATGTTGCAGTTGTATAAGACTCTGGTGCGGCCTCATCTGGAGTATTGTGTGCAGTTATGGTCGCCATACTATAGGAAGGATGTGGAGGCATTGGAACGAGTGCAGAGGAGGTTTACCAGGATGTTGCCTGGCATGGTAGGAAGATCGTATGAGGAAAGGCTGAGGCACTTGGGGCTGTTCTCATTGGAGAAAAGAAGGTTTAGGGGAGATTTGATAGAGGTGTACAAGATGATTAGGGGTTTAGATAGGGTTGACAGTGAGAACCATTTTCCGCTAATGGAGTCAGCTGTTACTAGGGGACACAGCTTTAAATTAAGGGGTGGTAGGTATAGGACAGATGTTAGGGGTAGATTCTTTACTCAGCGGGTTGTGAGTTCATGAAATGCTTTTATGGTCATTTAAGCGGGCATTGGATAAGCATATGGAGGTTATTGGGCTAGTGTAGGTTAGGTAGACTTTGGTCGGCGCAACATCGAGGGCCGAGGGCCTGTACTGCGCTGTATATTTCTATGTTCTATGTTCTATGACATGGAACACAAGATCTCTCTGTTCCACAACACTACCAAGTATTCTGCCTTTAACCCTGTATTCTGCAGTCAAGTACGAACTTCCAAAATAAATCATTTCACACTTTTCAAGAATAAACTCCATCTTCCACTTCTCAGCCCAGCTCCGCATCCTGACAATATCCTGCTGCAACCAACAACAGACCTCCACACTATCCACCACTCCAGCAACCTCCATGTCATTGGCAAAATTATTAACCCATTTTTCCACAAGCACATCCAAATAGTGTATAAAAAAATCACAAAGTGTAGAGCTCCTGCAAACGATCCCTGCAGAACACCACTGGTCACCGAGCTCCATGCTGAATGCTTCCCATCTATCATCACCCTCTGTCTTCAATGAACCAGCAATTATGTATCCAGACAGACAGGTTCCCTGTATCCCATGCCCGTGTTTTATTCTGAAAGAGCCATAAAAGTGCTTTGTCACATTCTCGAAGGATTCAATAAGATTTGTGAGGCATGAGCTGTCCCTTACAAAACCCTGCTGACTATCTCTAATCAAACTATGGTTTTCTTCGGAGGTATAAATCCGCTCTCTCAGAGTCCTCTCCAATAATTTGCATACCACAGACATAAGAAAGTGAGGTCCATAATTCCCAGGATTATCCCTATTCTCTTTCTTGAAAAAGGGAGTGACCAATCATCTGGTACGACTCCGGTGGACTGTAAGGGTACAAAGGTCATTGCCAAAGGCGCAGAAATCCCTTCCCTCATTTCCTGTCGTACCTTTGGGCATATCTCGTCTGGTCCAACAGACGTATCTATCTTTATGTTTTACACAATTGTCAGCACATCCTCCTTCTTAACATCAACCTGTTCACATATATCAGTCCTTTTCACGCTGGCCTCACAAATGACAAGTTCCCTCTCAGTAGTGAATACTGAAGCATAGTATTCATTAAAGGCTTCTCCTACCTCCTGTGACTCCAGGCACATGTTCCTTCCACTATCCCTGACTGGCCCTACCCTCACGCTGACCATCCTCTTGTTCCTCACACAAGTGGAGATTGTCTTATAGTTTTCCATAATCCTTCCTAATATAGCTTTTTTCATGTCCCATTCTAGCTGTCTTAACTCCATTCTTCAGTTCCTTCCTGGCTACATTCAGTGAGTTCTCAGAGTGTGGAAATAGGCCATTTGGCCCAACAACTCCATACGGACCCTCTGAAGATCATCCTGCCCAAAACCATTCATCTATTCTACACATCTTTGCACGGTGGATGGAAACTGGACTACCTGCAGGAACCTCACGCAGACATGGGGAGAACATGTAAACTCCACACAGACTGTCGCCCAGGACTGGAATCGAAATTGGTTCCCTGGTGTTGTAAGGCAGCTGTGCTAACCACTGAGGCATCGTGCCACTCCCATATAACCCTAGAGAGGTCTAACGATCCTTGCTTCCTCAACCTTAAGTAAGCGTCGTTCTTCCTCCTGACTAAATGTTCCACATCCATTAGAACCTTGTCAAATGCTTTGCTGAATCCATGTGGACAACGTTGACAGCTCTGCTTTCATCTATCTCTTGGCCACATCCACAAAGAGTCAATCCGGTTTGTGAAACACGGTTTCCCACTCACACAGCCATGTTGATTATCTGTAATCAACCCTGGCCTTTCTGAATATATGTAGCTCCTTTCTCTCAGAATCTCCTCCAACAACTTCCCCATCTCTGGGCTCCAAGGTGCTGTAAGTTCCTGGCTTTTCCCTGCAATCCTTAAGTGCTGGAACATCATTAGCTAACCTCCAGTCTTTCAACACCTCACTGCGTCTGTTGATAATATGAATATCTCTGTTAGGGACACTGCAATCTCTTCCCTCGCTTCCCACAATATTCTCAGATCGATCTAATGAGCTCCTGAGGATTGATCCATCTTTACTTGTTTTAATATTCCAGCACTTTCTCTTCTCTGTTGAGGATTCTTTCCAAGACATGGCAATTTATTTCCCAAAGTTCCCGAGATTCCATGTCTTTCTCCAGAGTAAAAACTAGCATTTATTTTTGTTTAAGATCTCACCCATCTCATCTGGTTCCACACATAGACGATCTTATTGATCTTTAAGGGTCCCTATTCTCTACCAAGTTATTTTTTAAACCTTATTGAAACTTGCACAAAGGCTTCTGAAAATTCAAATAAACCATATCCTCCGTACCAACCCCCACCCCAGCACCCTGATCGATTCTGCCATTTATATTCACACCAACAAATAAAATCCAACAGGCTCAAAAACAAATTCTCTTTTATAAAATGTGTTTCTAAGGGTCCAGTTATTTTTTATTGCTATGTCGTTTCTCACTCATTTCATCATGCTCCTGACATACTGTCAGGCTAACAGTATTTCTTTTTAGACTGGAAACAAAGGTTTGTGAGAGTTCTGGTTTATCAATCAGAAAAATAGTAGCTTACACGGTCATCAAGTAATGGAGAAGGCAAATCAAATGCTGCCATTTATTACAAAGGAACTGGAGTCTAAATATAGGGAGGTCTTACTAAAACGATGCAAGGTACAAGTCAGACTACACATTGCATATTATGAACAGCGTGTGTGCCCGAAGGAAAGATATTCTTGTATCAGAGGCAGGCCATAGAAAGGTCCACTCGGCTGATGTTGCGAATGGAGGGATTTTATAATAAGAAAAGATAGAGCAGATTGAGAATGAACCCATTGAAGTTGAGAAAAATGAGAGAGAAACTGAATGAAACATGCAAGATTCGGAAGTGCTTTGATTGGTTAAATGCTGGGAAGTTAGAAAATAGAACAGTGCAGCATAGCAAAAGGCCCTTTGGCCCACCATGATGCTATTCTCAACTCATCCCATCTGAATGTACATGGTCCATATCCCTCTATTCCCTGCCTGTTCATGTCTCTGGCTAAATGCTACTTCAAAACTTTACTCACATTTCTGTTTCAAGACCTCGCTTGGCAACTTCCACTCTCTGTAAAAAAACTTGCCTCACACACATCATTTAATCTTTCTCTTTCTCACCTGAAACCTCTGCGCTCTAGCATTTGAAACTTACACTTTGGAAAAGGGATTCTGACTATCCACATTATCTATCCCTGTCCTAGCATTCTATTCCTGCACATGGTTGCCTGTCAGCCTCTGATACTCTCACAAAGCAATCCATCTTTGTTTAATTTCCTCATACACCTAACACACCTTGAAAAACACAATACAGGTAACGTGCTGAGAAACCCTTTTTGCACCCTCCCAAAATCCTCCACATCCTTCCTATTTTGAGGAGATGAGAACTGCACAAGTACCCCAAATGTGGCCAAACAGAAGTGTTATACAATTACACAATCAGATCCATACCACGATACCCAACATTGTGACCGATGAAGGCCCGTGTTCCATTTGCTTTCTTTCCCATCTGAAACACTTCTGTTGCCATTTTCAGAATGTTACTGGCTAGCACCAAAATCCTTCTGTATATCAATGTCCCTCAGTATCCTAACTTTCTTCTTGACATCATCTCATACTTGTCCAGATTAAACTCAATTTGCCATTTCACTGCACATCTTTCCAACTGATCTTTAAACTCCTGCAACCTTGGATCTCCTTGTTCATTAACCCCAACTCAACCAATTTTCATGTCATCTGCAATAATTATATTTGTCATTACCTTTCATTTCAATTGTGTGAGAATCTCGAACCAGGGCGAAGATAATCCCATCAAGGGCTCACCCATTTAAGATGGAGATAAGGAGGAACGTATTCAGTCAGAGGGTCGGGACTCTGTGTGAATTCCTGACTGCAGGAGGCTGTCGAGACTGGGTCAATAAGATTAGTTACAGCAGAGATGGTCAGATTTTAATGAATCGGGGAAACAAGGATTTTGTGGAAAAGGCAGGAAAGCATAGTTGAAGACCATCAGGTCAGCCATGATCAGATTGAAGGGCAGAACATCCTCAATGGGCCAAATGGCTTAATTCCACTCCTTCATCTCAACTCAGTATCTCCATTCTAACATTATGGATCTCTGCTCACAAAACTCCTTTATAATGGGATTATTAGATATTTATTATTTTACAGCATTTGATCTACAATAGACAATTTTGTTGATGGCTCGTTGATATGATGTTATGGAAAACCATCTCGTATACAATCCAGGATTCCATCTATTACAGCCCTGATACTCATTAGTTATCCAGTCGCGATGGAGACTACTGTCACACACAGTTACTGTCCTGCCCTTGTTGCAAGTATATTCAGTGTCCTGAGCGTAACCATATTCACATTACCATCAGTGTCTGGTGCCTACAAAAGAATTCCTGCTAATGATTGCTGCTGCTTGCTTATTCTCAGCTCCTCCCAAATAGACTCCAAATTTTGATCTTTAGATCCACATGACTGTCTTATTAATGCATTAACCTCATCCTTTCTTCACAATTTGGTGGCTTTTTGCCTGTCCTGCCATGTTCCCAACAATCCTTCAATATTCCCTTCCCAGCGATGGTCATTGTGCAGTTACATCTCCGGAATGACTGTTCCATCATATCTGTTCACTGTCATTCCATCTGCCTTATGGCGAATGCAGGGAGTCATTTCTCAGTAGTGTGGTGTTGAACGGATGGGTAAAGTTTACAGAAATAGGGAGGCTTACAGGGGCTCGAGAATGTTTGAGTTAAGCAGAGTTACGACTGGTCAAGAATGTCAGTGGGTGAAATGGGTTTGGGGATTGGAGGCATTTACAGAGATAGAGGGAGCTGTGTTAGATTCTGGAGATAGGGATAGGGATGCACGTCGGGAGAGCAAGCAGTCTGAGAGGCAGAGACAGTGGGTGTTTCAGGGAGAAGTGTATTGTATATACTAACAGAGATACGGAACGTTGTAGTGATAGAAGACATTTACTGTTCTAAGAAGGCTTCCAGGTTCTGAAGGCTACATAGCTATGAAGGCAATGGAGAATGCCGGGTTACTGGGTTGGAGAGAGTTACACAAATGGGGAGGGTTGCACAAACTGAAAGTGGTTCCTGTGGTCAGGAGGGTTGTGGGGGAGGGGGATGTTTAAATACATTAAGATCGAAGAATTGGAGAAGAATAAGGAGGTTACAGGTGGATGTAGGGATTGGATTAGCGACATTGAAAGTGAGTCTTATCGGAACTGGAGAGTTGGTGCTAAGATCAGGAAATCTGCAGGGACTTCAAGGGATTACCCAACAAGCGAAGATTCAAGGGGCTCCATAGATTGGGGTGTTGTCAGGACTGGAAGAGGTTAAACAGAAATGGAGGGCTTGAAGGGCTGTGTTTATGGAGATAGTGACAGGGATGAAGCACTTAACAGAGACATGAAAACTTTTAGGACAGTTCTAAGATACACAGGCTTTAGTTAGTCCAAGAATCGGAAGCTTAATGGGACTGGAGGAGCGAAGAAAGGTTCAGACAGGAGTGGTGGCTGCAGATGATAACGGATTGATAAAGATGATCAGGAACGGAGAGACTTGTAGATTAGAGAGAGTGTGGGCTTCAAATTCTGACAGCCATTGTACGAAGTGTAGTCGCCTTGGAAAACAGCGAGTTTGCAGCTATAGAAGGTGCTGAAGGGACTGGAAGTAGTAAAAGATGTAGGGTGGGTTGTGGAGGCAGTTGGTGGTTAGATGTAGGGAGCACTGCAGAGGCTGGACGGGATCATACAGACAGGGGAATTTCTAAGAGCAGGGGAAAGTAACAGACATAGAGAAAGTGCAGTGCCTGAAATTGGTTCAGCAACCAGGAGGTTTCAAGGTGCAGGACAAAGTTACAAACACTGGGACAGTTCTAGGAATTGGAAGAGCATACAAAGATAAGGGGAGCTTTCAAATAGTATGTTCCAGAAATGGGGAGAGTTTCACAAGTAAAGGGAGTTAGCAAGATCAGGAGGATTTGATGTTCTTGGAGCAGCTTTAACTGTATAGTTTCTCCAGAGATAGAGAGGGTTGTGGAGACTGGAACAGGTGACAGAGAGGGAGGGTTTTAAGCCTAAGGAGGATTTTTCAGAGAAAGGGAAGGATGTAGGGATGGAACATGGTGAGAGTCACAGTGAGAATTACGGCAGCTCATGAAGGTAACAGAAATAAATAGTGTAGTGATAAGGGGAGCACATTAAAGTTGTAAAGATTTGTAGTGACTGAAGGAGATTAAATGCACAGCACGGGGAGTAGGGACTACTAGAGTTAACAGAGATTGAGTCTGGTTGAGAGAGGAAGAGTCTATTGGCATCGTTAGGATTGTAGAGACTAAATTCCATGATAGGGACCGTAGAACTGGATGGTATCCACAGTCATGGAGGATGTTAAGAGGTGGAGGAGGTTCCTAAGGTCAGGATTACTTGGGAGATTTCACAGATAGTGAGATTCTCAGGTAGGAGCCTGACATAGTTACAAAGACAGGGAGGTATTTCAGGTCTGGAAGGTATTACACAGATCTGGACAGTTCAATGGACTGAATAATTTTTCACAGATAAGGAAGGGTTGTCGGAGCGGGAGAAGTTTTCCCAGATAGGGACGGATGGAGAGTTTAAAGGCAAATGCATTGACATGGAGGGTGGTATTGATAGGAGTGGCTTACTGGGATAGACAGGACTGTCGGAGTTTACAGGGATGAAGGACTTGGTATCTACTGGAGAAGTTTAGGGATTAGGGTGTTTAGGATCAGAGAACCTGACAGTCAGAGAGAATGGTGTGGACTAGAGGAGATTCCAGAGAGAGGAAAGATGATCAGGAATGGAGGATATTACACAGATCACAAATACAGCATGGGCCAGGATTGATGCCTGGGACCCCCTGTGTTGTCTCAGTGAGGACGACAACAGCAGAGGGGAAAGAAGGGCCCTTTCAAGATGGTGAGATTGAAGCCTCGAGTGTAGCTGTTCCTTGCCCAGCAGTGTATCTACGTCCTATACCTCTCAGCCATGTTTCTGTTATGGCTCTAACATCCCAGTCCCCAGAGCCAATCCATGCTCTGAGCTCGTCTGCCTTACCAGTCAGGCCTCGTGCATTGCCAGTCAGCCCACCTGCCCACCCCCTACCACGGGATACTGGTGCCCCTCTGTTACAAGTCCAACCCACCCACCTCTTGTACTGGTCACCTCTATCCCAGAAGAGATCCCAATGATCCAAGATCTGAAACCCTGCCCCCTCCACCAGCTCCACAGCCACACATCCATCCAGCCTATCTTTCTGTCTCTATCCTCACTGGCTCGTCTCACTGGGAGTAATCTGGAGATCACTAGCCTTGTTGTCCTGCTTTTTGACTTCTTACCTAACGCCTAATACTCCATCCCTTGGTCAAACTCTGCCATGTCGATTGATGTGCCCTGAAGAAGGGCTTGTGCCCGAAACGTCGATTTTCCTGCTCCTTGGATGCTGCCTGACCTGCTGCGGTTTTGCAGCAACACATTCCTAGCTCTGATCTCCAGCATCTGCAGTCATCACTTTCTCCATCACTTTGATATGGCTACATTGCAGGCCATCAACAGTCAGTGGGAAAAGGAGCAGCAAATATGTCGGGAGATCTCAGATATCTGTAAAAATGATAGGGTTGTAAAGTTCGGGGATTTTAACTTTCTAACCCTGGACTGGGACTGCCAGAGTGTTCAGAACTTGGATGGGATGGATGTGTTCGGCATGTTGAAGAAAACTGTCCCAGTCAGAATGTAAATGGTTGGACTGCAGGAAGCAGTAAAACCTGACCTCCCCTTGGGAAACAAGGTAGAGAAAGAAACTGAGGTGTTCGTGGGAAAGCTATTTGGCAAAGTTACTTCAATTCTGTTAGTTTGAAAATAGCTATGGAAAAGAACATGGCTGGTCCACAACTTAATTATCTAAACTGGCTTTGCTTGAATCCAGTAGGTATGAGTCAAGAGCTTTTAACAATTAATTGTGGAGGCTATTTGCAGGTAAGGGGACGTCTGGCAGGTGGGAAGCTTTCAAAAGAGTGATAAAATGAATGTTCAAGGCCAGCACATTCCTGTTAGTGTGAAGGATAATGCTGACACACGTAGGAAACATTGGATGACTGGGGTTATTAAGGTTCTGGTTAACAAAAAGGAGGCACATGTCAAATATAGCCAGCTGGATTAAGGGAATATCTTGAGGAACACTGTGGGTGGAATAATATATTAAGAGGGAAATCAGGAGGGCGCAAGGGGGACCACAGAAAGCTCTGGCGGACCAGGCTGAGGAAAAAGTATATTAACAACAGAAGTTTAAATACGGATGGAATATGGCTCCTTAAAGATCAATGGAGCCATCGAAGTGGGGAACCAGAGGAGATGGCTGAGATCATAAACGAAAATTTCACGTTTGAACTTACAGTGGAGAAAGACTGGGCAACTCAGGGAAATAAACAGTAATGTCTTCAAAAGACTCTACATCACAGAACAGGAGGTACTGGAAGTTTTAAAATGCATAAAATGGAGCCAAATCACTGGGAACTAATCAGGTATATCCCTGGATATTGTGGAAAGCTAAGGAAAAAAATGTGGCGTCCTGTCAAGAGATTTTTCTATCGCTGACAGCCACAGGTGATGAGCTGGAAGCCTGGAGGGTGGCTAACGTTGTGCCAGTATTTAGGAAAGGCTGCGAGGGAAAGCCAGGGACATCAACAGCAATGAGTGTGATGTCAGTTGTGCATATGTTGTTGGAAGTGATTCTGCTGGGCAGGAGTAACATGTATTTGCACTGGCAAGGATTGATTAGGGATAGACAGCAGATAGACAGCATTGGAACGCTGTGGAAAATTCTGATCATCCTGATTTAGGAAGCATTTTCTGAATCTGTGAATGGAGCAGAGATTCACAAATATGTCACTGATACTGGAGGGATTGACAGAATCGGAGGGGCTGGATAAGCTGGAAAGCAACATGGGGGATGAGATAGCTTTGGCAGATAATGTTAAGGAGAATGCAAAGAATTTTCGATAGCACACACGTACAAAAAAAACAACGGGAGAGACAACAGGGCCCCTCAAAGGTCAGCAAGGCCATCCAAGTGTGGAACCACAGGAGATGGGCAATACCCTAAATGAGCATTTTATGTCAGGACTTATTATGGACAAAGACTAGTACACAAAGGGAAAGTAACAATGATGTCTCGTTAAGATCCCCATTACAGAAGAGGTGGTGCTGCAGGTCACAAAACACAAATGTCAAGAATGCCTCAGGTCCTGAACAAATGTATCCTAGAACATTGTGGCAAAGTAGTGGCGGGGACACGGACAGAGATATTTGTATCACTGTCCTTCACATTTCCATTCGGTGTAGGTGGCTGAGGGGTGACCTTATGAAGGTTTATAAAACCATGAGGGGTACACATAAGATGATTTACCCATGTCTTTACCCCAGGACAGGGGAGTCCATAATAGGATGGGATTGAAGTGCGGGAGGAGGAGGTGTTAGCAATTCTGGAATGTGTGAAAATAGGTTAGTCCCTGGGCCGGATGGGATTTGTCCTCGGATTCTCTGGGAAGCCAGAAAGGAGATTGCCGAGACTTTGGCTTAGATCTTTATGCCGCCATTGTCTACAGAGATAGTGTCAGAAGGCTGGAGGACAGCAAATGTTGTCTCCTTATCTAAAAAGCGAATAGAGAAAACCCTGGTAATTGTAGAGCTGTGAGTCTTACCACAATTCTGGAGAAAGCGTTGGAAAGGCTTGTAAGGGATATGATTTAAATCATCTGGAGAAGAATAACTTGATAAGGGATGGTCAACACGGTTGTGTGAAGGGTAGGCCGTGCCTCACAAATCTTATTGAGTTCTTTAAGAAGGTGGATGAGGGTAAAGCAGTTGATGTGCTTTATATGGATTACAGTAAGGCATGTGTTAAGGTTCCCCACTTTAGGTTATTGCATACAATACAGAGGCATGGGATTGAGTGTGATTTAATAGTTTGGATCAGAAATTAGCTTGCTGAAAGAAGACAGAGTAGTGTTTCAAGGGAAATACTCATCCTGTACTTCAGTTACTAGTAGGTTACGTCAGAAGCTTGTCATTTATATAAATGACCTGGATGAGGGCATTGAAGGATGGATTAGTAATTGTGCGGATGACACTAAGGTCAGTAAAGTTGTGGATAGTGACGAAGAATATCTGTCAGTTACAGAGAGTCATAGATAAGCTGCAGAGCTGGACTGAAAGTTCACAAATGGAGTTTCATGTGGAAAAGTGTGATGTCATTCATTTTGGAAGGAGTAATCGGAACACAGAGTACTGGGCTAGTGGTAAGATTCTTGGTAGTGTAGATGAACAGAGATCTTTGAAAGTTGCCATCCAGGTTGATAGGGTTGTTAAGAAGGCATTTATTGTGTGAGTGTTTATTGGGAGAGGGAGATCATGCTGCAGCTGGACAAAATTCTGATGTGGCCACATTTGGAGTGCTGTGAACAGTTTAGGTCACCACATTACAGCAAAGATGTGTGAGCTTTGCAAAGGGTTCAGAGGAGAAGGTTTGAAGGGCAATGGGTCAAATGCAGGAAATGTGACTCTTCAGGGACTCTGATCATCATGGACCAGTTGGATTGAAGGAACCGTTTCCGTGCTGCATAACCCTATCTCCTGTTATTGGCGAAGGAGACTACTGAGACAAGGCATGTTGTAGACACTGAAGCAAGTTACAGATATAAGGATGGCAGTCAGGAAAGCAGTAAATTTCAAATATGTGGAGGGATTATAAGGAAGGGAGGAAGTTACATAAATAAGACTTATTATAGAAATTAAAAATTATTCAAGAAACTGGTCCACAAGACATGCCATAGATACAGTCTTGCAGAGTAACAAGCCTTAGTACTGGGTAGTAAGTCTGTACTCCGCTCCGCCTCCAGCACTGTATCATGTCCTGTTAGCTGGTGTTTGGAGCCCTATCATTGCTGTCTGCTATGTGCACTGTGAGTGATCTCACCTCATTGCAGGATTTATTGAAGTCTCCAGATCTCCCTACCCTTTGCCTCTCTGGCTTACCAACCATCTTCGATGGGGTGATGGATGGGACACCCAGCAGCTGGGAAATCTATTGAATCAGGAACTTCGTGAGTAACAATAGGAGACACAGAAATAGACAGAATGGGAAATTAGAGTGATGCAGTGAGGGTTACACATGGAGAATGGTCCTGATTATCACCGAGATCTGGAAAATCCCAGTCTCAATTCCCGTTCCTTGCTGCCTCGTCTCTCCAGTGTGGCGAATTCTGTTAGATCGGAATCTGGAGTGTGTGTGTGTGTGTGTGTGTGTGTGTGTGTGACACAGGCAGACAGAGAGAGAGAGAGAGAGAGAGGGAGACACAGACAGACAGAGAGAGACACTAACAGAGGCAGCAATTAGACCACACAGTGAGGGATATCATATGGAGAGATACTGAATGATATCACCAGAGTGCTCGAAGATGTCAGGGTCACACAATTGTGTCCGAAGAATGGGTTGAACTTCATGATGCACTGGTATACCAGGTCAGAGATGAGCAACTAGTGATCAGGCAAAGTGACGGCCTAGTGGTATTATTGATAGAGCATGTATCCAAAACCTCAGCTAACATTCAGTGGAGGCAGGTTTAAACTCCACCATCAGAAATGGTGGAATTTGAAATCAGTAATTTTAAAAATAGTAATTAACATTTCATAAATACGTATGAAACCATTGATGATGTACAAAAAAACCCAAACACTTATCCTTCAGAGAAGGACATCTGCTCATCCTCACGTGGTCTCCACGACATACCCACAGCAAAGTGTTTGCTCCTCAATGACCCTCTGAAATGGCCGAGTAAGTTACTCAGCTCAAGGGCAGGTAGGGCTGGGCAAGAAAGGCTGGTAAGCCAGAGACAGCCACATCTCACACCACGTTTAAAAAAAAATTCCATTAGGATGGTCCCACTGGAAACGTGCTGGGACCAGTGTCCTGGCCAATCATGTCGGTAGGTTTATGGACAGTTCTTAAAACTGACAAAGAGAATGCAGAGACAGCGTTCAGGTGAAAGGAACTTTCCAAATCCAAAGGGAAAAGGTGAAGCATCAGAACAGCATGGGAATGTGGCTGAAGGCAAGCCGAAAGGAATAGCATGTTCCAAAGTTTAACTAAAAATGTACATCAGCTAATCGGCTTGTGACAGGGAATTGAGGGAAATGCTAAATTATGCGTTTTTTTAGAATGGACAAAGTTTCTACCCTTTTGTCATTTATGTATGTGCAAAGTCCCTTTGGATTTTCCTTCACCCTAATTTCAAAAGCTATCCCCTGTCAGCTTTTCGTTCTTATGTATACTCTTACTGCCTTTATACCCTTCGAAGGATTCACTGGATTTTGCCGATACGTACTTGATATATGTATTAAAGCCAATGTATGCCAACTTCTCTTTCCTGAGTAGAACCTCAATATCCCCCATCAGCCAGGGATCCCTGAACCTGCCAGCTTTTCCCTTCACCCTAACAGGGACATACTGACCCTGGATTCTTGAGATCACACTTTTCAAAGCCTCCCATTTGCCAGGCGTTCCTTTTTTATTCAAACAGACTCACCCAATCGATGGCAGTCATGATTTGGAGATGCCGGTGTTGGACTGGGGTGGGCAAAGTTAAAAGTCACACAACACCACGTCCAGCAGGTTTGTTTGGAAGCGCTAGTTTTCGGAGCACTGCTTCTTCATCGCTGGTTTTGGAACATAGTCCTAAGGCACAGAATTTATAGCAACAGGATTGCAATGTCATGGAACGTAATATTAAACAAATTTAGATTTAGTCTTTCATATTTTGGAATGATCAATAGCGCTTCCAAATCCAGTTGGACTATAAACAGGTGTTGTGTGATATTTAGCTTCACCCAATTGGCCTCTGCTCGATCCTGCCTAACAGCCCAAAACTGGCCCTGCTCCAGTTTAACATCTTTATCGGTGGACCTGTTCGATGTTTTTCCATAACTATGTGAATTCGCAGACTGTTGTGGTCAGTGGACCCAAAGTACACTCCGATTGACACTTTAGTCATTTGCCTGACCTCGTTTTCTGAGGGGAGGTCCAGTGTTGCACCCGCCTAAGTAGAGTTAGGCCGTCTACATCTTGGTTTAGGAACTGTTCTTGACAAATTTCACTCCGTACGGGCCTTTTACACTCTGGGTGGCCCAGTCAATCCAGGGGAAATTAAAATCTCCAAACAATACTACTCTATTATTCCTAATGTTATCACCAATCTCTCAACACATCTGCTGCTCGAATATCCGCTGGCTGTTTGAGGGTTATAACACAGTCCCAACAGTCTGACCATTCCCTTTTTGTTTATAACTTTCAAACATATGGCTTTAGTTGAATACCTCTTAAGAGTATCTTCACTAAACACAGTTGTTATGTCCTTCGTTATCAAAAGGAGAGGTCCCCCTCCTGACTTACTTGTCCTTCTGTCACACCTGTAGCTTCTGTATTCTTGAACACTGAGCTGCCAGTCCTGTCCTTCTCTCAGCCATGTTTCTGTTTTGGCTATATATCCCAGTTCCCAGAGCCAATCCATGCTCTGAGCTCATCTGCCTTACCAGTCAGGTCTCATGTGTTGAAATAAATGCCAGTTAAACCAGAAATCTTTTCCCTTCCTTGACTGTGCCCCTGGAGATCCTGAATAGGAAACTTGCTCTCGATGGCTGATGTGTCTTCCCCTGATTGAATAGGAGAGGGACCATTGACCAAAGTCCCAAACTCCTGCCAAACTAATTTAAGCCTTCCAGGGTAACACTAGCAAATCTGCCCCCAGTGAGACTGGTATCCCTCTGTTTCAAATCTAACCTATCCCCTTGTACAGGTCACCTCTACCCCAGAAGATATCCTAATCATCCAAGGACTGAAAACTCTGCGCCCTCCACCAGCTGCTCAGGCGCACATCCATCTGGCCTAATTTTCTATGCCGATCTTCACTCCCACGTGGCACTGGGTGTTGCCCAGAGATCACTACCCTTGAGGTCCAGCTTTTTAAATTCTTATTGAACTCCCTGTTCTAATTTCAGAGGACCCCATCCCTTTGACTACATTGGTCAATCGTACAAATGTGCACAATGGCCTCTGGCTGTTCACCTCTCTATTCCGAATGTTCAGTAACCGCTCAGAGAGATCTTTTACCCTGGCACACGGGAGGCGGCACACCATCCTGGGGTCTCTTCTGCAGCCATACAGTCTCCTGTCAGTCTCCCTCAGAACCCAGTCTCCTATTAGTATCACGATCATTGGACAGGATGTGACAAACATGCTCTGGGAAGAACCACATGCGTTTGGGTCTAATTTTGCAAAATGGGAGCATTTTAAAGTGATACAGTGAAAATTCAGGGCCGATGGGTTCATGAGGATGGAATGACAAAGGCAGCAATCCAGCAAATACTGATCAAGCAATATCGTGAGTTTGATAAAGAAAATACAGTGCAATAAAACCAGGTGAAGCCCTTCACAAGTATGGGGAGTGCAAGGGGATCCTTAAAAATAAGGATCAAACAATGGTACCAAAATATCCTTGGCAGATACCATTGGGGAAAAGCCACAAGGTATTTTATCAGTACAGTTAGAGTATGAGGATTACTGGGGAAAGAGTGGGGCCTGTTAGAAACCAAAGGGACAATGTGGCCATGGAGCCAGAGGAAGTAGGTGAGGTCTTCAATGAATACTTCCCAATTGTATTCACACAGGAGAAAGGCATTGTTGCCGGACATTTCAGTCGGGATAGTGAGGTGCGAGAACATGTGAAGATCAATAAGGAGGAGGTATTAAATGCTTTCGCTGGTGTAAAGCTGGAGAAATCCCCAGTGTCCAATGAAATGTATCCCAGGCTGCTTTGGGAGGTAAGGGAGAAGATTGCTGTGGCCCTGCTGGATATATTTAATACGTTGCTGGCCACAGGTGAAGTGCCGAATGACTGGAGGATCGCTAATATGGTTCCTTTGTTCAAGAAGGGCAGCAGGGTTAGGCCAGGTAATTACAGAGCAGATAGTCTGACAGCAGTGGGAGGGAAATTATTGGGAACAATCCTGAGGGACAAGATGCATCATCATTTGGAAAGGCAGGAATCGATTAGGGAATGTCATTACGAATTTCGTAGAGGAAGATATTGTCGGAGGAATTCAGTTTAGCTATTTGAAATAGTGTCTGAAAATATTGATGTGTGCAGTGCAGATGATGTGGCTTCCATGGAGTTCATAAGACCTTTGACAAAAGCCCACATGGAAGGCTGGTCCAAAAGGGAAGAGCCCATGGGATCCAAGGCAAGTTGGCAGATTGGATCCAAAATTGTTTTTGTGACGAGAAGCCTTTCACCAGCGGATGTACCACAGGGATCTGTGCAGGAACCATTGCTGATTATTATGTACATTAATAAGTTGGATCTGAAAGCAGAAGGTATCATTACCAGGTTTGCAGATGACATGAAAGGTAAGGGTGTTGTCCACAGTAAGGGGGATAGTTTCAGGCTACAGTCTGAAGGTTGAAGCTGGGACAGAATTTCAAGTGAGTCATTTCAATCGACAAGGCAGGCAATGAAGGAAAACTGATCAATTAAACTGCATTTATTTTTATGTAAAAGCCTGTCAGGGAAAATGAATGAACTCAACGCATGCATGGGAACATGGGACTAGGACACCATAGGTATGAGAAAAACCACAGCTGAGGGAAGGACAGTACTGGCAGCCCAATGTTCCAGGGGGAAGAGGCTACAGGAAGGATTAAAGAGGAGGCATGTGAGGAGGGGGAGAGGAGGTTTAGTTTCGTGAAAACATAACAGCAACACTTAGAGAAGATATTCCTGAGAATCGCCCAGTGAAGATATGCGAGTAGAACTGAGAAATAAGAATGGATCATCGGTTTGATATGACTGTATTAAAGCCCCCAGATAGTCAGCGGGAAATTGAGAAACAAATATGTAGGGACACCTCAGATATCTGTAAGAATGAAGGGGATTTTAACTTCTAAACCGAGACTGAGACTGCCAACGTGTTCTGAGCTTCGATGGGAGGGATTTGTTCAGTATGTTCAATAAATTTGTCTCTGTCAATATGTAAATTACCTGCCTGGAGAAAGGGGTAAAACCTGACCTCCCCTTGGGAAGCAATGTAGAGAAAAGTGTTTGATGTGTTGGGGGGGGGGGGAATTTTGGTAAAGTGACCACAATTCTATTAGTTTGAAAATGGCTATGAAAAATTGATAGGCCTGGTCCACAAGTTAAAGATCAAAATTGGTCTTGCCCCAATCCAGAAGGTATTAATCAAGAGATTTTAAAAGTTGGTATTTGGAGGCTATTTGCACGTGAAGGAACATCAGGCAGGTGGGAAGCTTTCAAAAGAGAGAAAATGAGAGCTCAGGGCCAGCATATTCCTGTTAGTGTGAAGAACAATGCTGATCACAAGTAGGAAACACTGGATACTGGGAATATTGAGGTTATGGTCAAGAAAAAAGTGGGCATGTCATTATATAGCCAGCTGGATTAAGTGAATCTCTTGAAGAATATTGTAGTAATACACTTAAGAGGGAAATCAGGAGAGCCCAAAAGGGACCCAAGAAAGCTTCAGCAAACAAGGTTCAGGAAAATCCAGAGATATTCTAAAAGAATATTCATAAAACAGATTAACTCAGGACAAAATGTGGCTCCTTAAAGATCAATGGCTCAGTCAATGTATGGAGTCACAGGAAATGGGTGACATCTTAAACAAAAAAAATCACATCACAACTTACTGTGGACAAAGGCTAGGGAAGTCAGGGAAATAACCAGTGATATCTTCAAAAGAGTCCACATTACAGAGCAGAAGGTGCTGGAGGATTTAAAATCCATAAAAAACAAGACAATTTCTGGGAACTAATCAAGTTTGTCCCCGGATATTGGAGGAAGTTAGGGACGAAATTAAGGAGTCCCTCACACAGATATTTCGATCACTGACAGCCACAGGTGATGAGCTGGGAGCCTGGAGGGTGGTTAATGTTGTGCCAGTATTTTGGAAAAGCTACAATGGAAAGGCAGGGGCCTAAAGACCAATTAGCTCGACGTCAGTGGTGCAAATGTTGCTAGAAGTGAATCCGCGGGACAGGAGTTAAATGCATTTCAGAAAGTAAGGATTGATTACGGATAGTCAGGACAGCTTTGTGCATACAAATTCGTGTATCACAAATGAATTGAATTTGCTGATGAGGTGATCAAGAAGACCGACAGAATATATGAGTCATTGTTAGTAGGTTTATAGATAATAACATCTGTGTTATAGTTATCAAATAAAGTTATCAAATTGGCTCGTGAATAACAGGGACAGTGGAACAAGGAACAAAAGATGGTGTTTAATTCAGGTGTTGAACTTTTTAAGACAAACCAGAGAGGACTAACACAGTTAATGGTAGGGCCCTGGGCTACCAGGATCAAACAGAGAGAGACCAAGTGGTGCAGTTACATTGTTCCCTGGAAGTGACATCACAGGTGGACAGGATGGGGAAAACGGATTTGGCACACTTGCCCTCATGGGTCAGAGCACTGAGGACATGAGTTGGGACATCATGATACGGCTGTACAAGACATTGGTGGTCTCCAGTCTGAGTATTGTGTAGAATTCTGATCCTCCTGCTTTAGGAAGCATTTTCCAAAACTGCAAATGGAGCAAAGAATGATCAAGATGTTACTGATCCTGGAGGGTTTGACTTATAAGGAGAGGCTGGATAAGCTGGAAAGCGAAACGGGGGGAAAAGAGATAGATTCTCAGAAAAGGTTAAGGAGAATCCAAAGAGACCCGACAGCATACAAGTACAAAAACGCAACTAGAGAGACAATCGGGCCCCTCCTGTGTGGAACCACAGGAGTTGGGTAGGATAATAAGCGAATATTTCATGTCAAAGTGTATTGTGGATAAAGACCAGGAAGCAAAGGGAAAGAAACAATGATGTCTTGAAAAGAGTTCCCCATTACAGAAGAGCTGGTGCTCGAGGTTTTGAACACAAAAGGTAGATAAAAACCCAGGTCCTAAACAACTGTATCCCAGCACATTGTGGCAAAGTAGTGGCAGTTACCATGGCAGAGATATTTGTATCATTGTTTTTCATACAATCCATTGGGTGTAGGTGCTGAGGGGTAACCTGACATTGACTTATAAGAACAATGAGGGGTATACATAAGGTGAATTGCCAAGATCTTTACCCCAGGGTAGGGGAGTCCATAACTAAAGGGCATAAATGTGTGGTGGGAAAGGAAAGAGATAAAGGGGACCAGAGGAGAACATTTCCCACGCAGAAAATGGTGTACCTATTGAACTGTCAGCGAAATGGCAGAGAAAAGTACATTAAAACACGTGAAAGACACTTGGGCACGTACATGGAGAGGAGAAGGTTTGAAGGATATGGGTCAAATGCAGGCAAAAGCAACTCTTTCAGGGACATAGATCAGCATGGATTAGTTGGATCAAACCTAAGGTTCTGATGCAGTTCTGTTTGGTTCTGTCATTGGAGGAGGAGACTTCTGAGATAAGGCATGTTGCAGAGACTGAAGCAAGTTACAGAGACAGGGATGTTAGTCTGGAATGCAGTAGATTTCAAACATGGGGAGGGACAGGAGATGGTCACAGAGACAGGAATGGTTATATGAGTTACAAATTATTGAAGACCTCGGACCATGAGACATGCCATAGATATAGTGCTGGAGAGGGAACACAGAACAGAAAAATCCCAGGCAGCATTACTACCCTCTCATGGGAGGCCTGCTTTCCCCCACTGTACTGCTGATGCTCACTAAGACAGCACAGGCCTGGATTGACAACTCTGACACTCCTGATGCTGTCTTAGTACAACAAAACTAACAGTAGGGGGTGGTGATTGAGACTGGGGTGTCTCAGTTCTGTGCTCCCCCACCAGCATTGGCTCTATGTCATACGTTGTTAGCCGATGTTTGAATACATCTCATTGCTCTCTGCTCTGTGCACTGTGAGTGATCTTACCTCACTGCAGGATTTATTAAAGGCTTCAAATCTCCCTCCCCTCTGTCTCACTGGCTGATCAACGACCTTCAATGAGGTGCTGAACGAGACATCCAGAAGCTGGGAATATACTGAGTCAGAAACTTCCTGAGTACCTACAAGAGACAGAGAAATAAACAGAATTGGAAATTAAACTGATGCAGTGAGGGCTGCAAACTTCGAATAGCACTGAGTCCCACAGATATCTGGAAAAACCCAGTTTCCATCCCTGGCCTGTGCTGCCTTGTCTCGCTGGAGTGGAGAATTCTGTTGGCTCAGAATCTGGAGTAGCTGCAAGAGTGAGAGACACTGACAGAGGAAGCAAAAATACCCACATAGTGAGGGGTACCACATGGAGAGATACTGAGTGATATTACCAGAGTGCAGGGAAGTATCAGGCTCAAACAATTGTGTGGAAAGAAGGGGTTCTGCTTCATGATGCCCTGGTACCAGTGCTCATAGACAAGCAGGCGAAGTGATGGCCAAGTGATATTATTGCTAGAGCATGTATTCAAGCCCTCAGCTAATGTTCAGGGGAGGCATATGTGAATCCCACCATCTGAAATGGTGAATTTGAAATCAATAATTTTAAATATAATAATTAATAATCCAGAAATATGTATGAAACCATTGCTGATGTACAAAAAATCTAAACACCTGTCATTTCGAGAAGGACAGCTGCCCATTCTCACGTGGTCTGCACGACATAACCAGAGCAAAGTGTGTGCCTCTCAGTTACCCTCTGAAATGCCCGAGCAAGCAATTCAGTTCAAGGGCAGCTAGGGCTGGGCAACAAATGGTCAGTCAGAGACACCCACATCCCCTGAGTGAATAAAAACAGTCCCACTGCACTGGGCCCCAATGGAACTGTGATGGGAACGGTGTCCTGGCCAAACATGTCGGTAGGTTTATGGACAGGGCTTTACACTGACAGAGAGGATGCAGGGACAGGGTTCAGGTGAAAGGAACTTTCCAAATCCATAAAGAAAAGGTGAAGCATTGGAACAGCATGGGAATGTGACTGAATTCAAGCAAAAAGGAACAGGATGTGACAGAGTTTAACTAAAACTGTACATCAGCAAATCGGTTTGTGATAGGAGATTGTGGGAAAGAATAAATCATGTTTTTGTTTGAATGAACCAAGTCTCTGCAATAATGTAGATGGATTTCTGACACAGGTGAAAGAGATTTAGACACCAGGGAGACGTGGTTACAGGGTGAACAAAAAGTGGAACATAAATATTCAATGGTTCACAACCTTACGGAAATTCTGGAAAAATGGGCAACACTAACAGTAATGGGTAACAAAGGTATCACAGAGAAATTACTTGGCCTCGGGTCATGAAGTAGAGACAGTCTGAATGTACATTCTGGCTACTACTTGCCAAGGACACAAGCAGCAGAACAGTTTTAGGCCACAGAACAGCATTTCATTGCTCATCACTGCATTAAATAGGAACTAATTGGAATTTTTAACAAAGACATCGTGATAATTTTGGGCTATTTCAATGTCCGCATAATCTGAGACAGTTACACAGACATGAGTGATATTGGAAGAGGAGTTCTTAGAATTGTTTTTAGTTACTTTGAATAACACATTGTGTAGCTGGCTGGGGATGTAACTATCTCTGATTAACCGTTGTGCAATGAAACTTAATGAATTAGTAATGTCAACTGGAGAGATCCTCTGGGAAATTGTGATAAAGTGCAATTTAAAGAAATATAAAGGTTTCAAATGAATCACAGAAAGGACAAGCTACAACTAGAAAGAAAAACCGCCGATTACAGTTTGAGAGGAGAACTGACAATGGTAAACAGGCTGGACAAACTGAAACATGTGACTGTAAATGAACAGTGGAAACATTTGAAGGAACAATGCAAAACACTCAGCAAAAAGATATTCCGTTGAAACAGACAAAACCTCAATTTCCCACCTGGCCCTCATTCAGGACAGAATGGATCAAAGTAGATTATCAGGCTTAGAAGATCACCCAAAGTTCTTAAAAACCTGAAGTGAGAGTGTGTTTTTGGAGTAAGTTTTAAGGGGATTGCAAAGGGTCTGCAAGCAGGAGGGGGACAGTGGAAAGGGGAATCATTGTCAGGGTTTATTGACAATAGGAACAGGGAGAGGTGACGGTGCTGGAGGTGGTGAGAGTGTAACAGAGAGTGGTCAGGGCCTGAAGGGTGTGACAAAGCCAGGACGAATTGCTGCAGTTGGAGGTGTTTGCAGAGGTAGGGAGGGACCTATGTATTTTTATTTATTCATTCATGGGATGTGGGTGTAACTGGCTGGACCAGCATATTTTGTCTCCACTGATAATCGCCCAGAGGGTAGCTCAGAGTCAGCCATATTGCTGTTGGGCTGGACTCACATGTAAGCCAAAGCAGGTTAGAATATCAGATGTCTTTCCCTAAAGGATGTAAGTGATCCAGATGAGTTCATCCAACTGATCAACAATGCTTTTATGGTGACCCCATCAGTGTCTTGTACAGCCAAACCTGACACCCCAATTCCTACTCCCAATGCTCTGCCCAATGAAGGTAACCATCCCAAATGCCTGTTTCACCAGCCTGTCTACCTGTGACACCACTTTCAAAGAACTGTGTACCTGCACCCCTGGGTATCTGATTGATAACACTACCCAGGGCCCGAACTTTAACTGTACAAGTCCTACCCTGGCTTGTTTCAACAAAATGGAACACTTCACAGTCATCTAATTAAACTCCATCTGCTAGTCTTCAGCCCACTATCCCAGCAGTACTGTCCATCCTGTTGTGTCACAGATAACCTTCATCACTGTCCACTTTATTACCAATTTCAGTGTCACCCAAAAAACTTACTGACCAGGAAACCAATATTACCTTCCAAACCATTTATCCAAATGACAAACATTCATCCAGTTAGAAAAACATGTTTCCCATCACCCTCTGTCTCCAACCATCAAGCCAATTTTGCATCCAGTTGACTAGCTTCTCCTGAATGCCATTTCCTTTTGCATTGATCTGAGCTTATTACTCAGTTTACCACATGGAAGGTAGAACACAGAAAAGTACAGCACAAGACCTTTCAGCCATGATGTCATGCCAACGTTTTATCCGACTATAAGATCAAACTAACTACGTACCCTTCATTTTACGGTCATCCATGTGCCTGTTCAAGAGTCTATTAAATGTACCTAATGTATCTAATTTTACTACCACTGCTGGCAGTGCATTCCACCCACCCGCCACATTCTGTGTAAAAAAAACTACCTCTGACATTTCCCCTTAACCATCTTACAATCACCTTAAAATTAATCCCCCTCATAATAGCCATTTATACGATGCAAAAAAGTCTAGGACTATTCACTGTCTACGCCTCACATCATCTTGTTCACCTCGACCATGTCACCCCTCACCCTACTTCACACCAATGAGAAAAGCCTAAGCTCCCTCAACTTTTCTTCATAAGACCTGCTGTCCAGTATAGGCAGCATCCTGGTATTTCTCCTCTTTACCCTCTCTAAAGCTTCCACATCCTTCCTATAATGTGGGAACCTGAACTGAACACAATATTCCAAGTGGGGTCTAACCAGGGCTCTATAGAGCTGCAGCATAACCTCATGGCTTTAAAACTCAATCCCCCAGTTGATGAAAGTCAACACAACAGATTCCTTCTCAACAACCCGAACAGCTTGGGTGGCAACTTTTCGGGATCTCTGGGCATGGAACCCAAGATCCCTCTGTCCCTCCACATTGTCAGGTCTCCCACCTTTAACACTGTAATATAAAATAAAGTTCGACTTTCCAAAATGACTCACTTCACACTTTTCCAGGTTGAACTCCACATGCCACCTCTCAGCCCAGCTCTGCATTCTGTCAATGTCCTGTTGCAACATACAACAGCCCTCTATACTATCTACCACTCCACCAACTTTCGTGACAATCGCAAAATTACAAACCCGTTATTCCACTCATACATCCAAGTCATTTATAAAAATCACAAACAGCAGAGTTCCCGGAATCAATCCCTGGAGAACACCACTGGTCACCGAGCTCCTGGCTGAATGCTTTCCATCTTTCATCACCTTCTGTCTTCTGTGAGCCATGAATTCTGTATCCAGACAGACAGGTTTCCCTGTATCCCATGCCTCCGTAATTTCTGAATGAGCCATAAATGTGTTGTGTCACACTCTCGAAGGATTCAATAAGATTTGTAAGGCATGGCCTGCCCCTTTCAAAGCCATGCTAACTATCTCTAATCAAATTATGAATCACTAATCTTATCTCTCAGAGTCCTCCCCAATAATCTGCATACCACAGATATAAGACTGACAGGTCTGTAATTCCAAAGATTGTCCCTATACCATTTCCTGAACAAGGGAATAACATTTTCCTGCCTCCAATCATCTGGTGCAACTCCAGTGGACAGTGATGGCGCAAAGGTCATTGCCAAAGGTGCAACAATCTTTTCCCTCACTTCCGATAGTAACTTTGGACATACCCCTTCGGGTGCAGCAGATGTATCTATTCTTATTTTTTTCAAAATTCTCATCACATCCTCCTTCTTAACATCAACCTGTAAACATGTATCAGTCCTTTTCATGTTGTCCTCTCAAATGTCAACGTCCCTTTCAGTAGTAAATATTCAAGCATAGTAAAAATTCAGGACGTCCCCTACCTTCTGTGACTCCAGACACAAGCTCCCTCCACTATCCCTAATCGGCCCTACCCTCACTCTGGCCATGCTCTTGGTCCATTCGTAAGTGGAGACTGCCTTACAGTTTTCCTTAATACTTCCCAACAATGCTTTTTCAACCCCCTTCAAGATGTCCGAAGTTCATTCTTCAGTTCCTTCCTGGTACCTTCAGAGAATCCCGACAGTGTAGAAACAGGCCATTTGGCCCAACACCTCCATACCAACCCTCAAAAGAGTATCCAAACCAGACTCATTCCCCCACGATATTACTCTACATTTTCCCTGACTAAAATGCCGAACCTACACATCTTTGAACACTCTGGGTAATTTAGCACCGCTGAGTCACCTAACGTGCACATCATCATGCTGTTGGTGGAAAGCCGAACACCGGGAGGAAACACACGCAGATGATGGGAGAAAATGCAAACCCCATAGTCGCTGGGGGCTGGAATTATAATCAGATCTCAGGTGCTATGAAGCAGCAGTGTTAACCACGGAGACACCGTGTTGCCCCATGTAACCCTCTAGAGGTCTATTTGATCCTTGGTTCCTCAACCTTAAGTCAGCTTCCTTCTTCCTTTTGACTAGACTTTCTACATCCTTTGTCAAATGCTTTGTTGAAATCCATGGTGGACAACATTGACTGCTCTGCCTTCATCTATCTCTTGGCAACCTCCTCATTCCTGATGAAGGGCTCCAGCCTGAAATGTCGATTTTCCTGCTCCTTGGATGCTACCTGACCAGCTGTTCTTTTCCAGCAACACCCTGTCAAGTCTGATCTCTAGCATCTGCAGACCTCACTGTCTTCACTTCCTTGAAGAGTCAATCCGGTTTGCGAAACACTGTTATCCACTCACAAAGCCATGCTGACTATCAGCCCATGCCCTTCCGAATATACGTAGTTCCTTTCTCTCAGAAGCTCCTCCAACAACGTACCCATCACGGGGCTGTAAATTCCTGGCTTTTCCCTGCACCTCTTAAGTGATGGAACAGTATTAGCCACCCTCCAGTCTTCCGACTCCTCACTGTGTCTGTTGATAATGTAAATACCTCTGTTAGGGACACTGCAATCTATTCCTTAGCTTCCCAAAATGTTCTAGGATCGACCTAATGAGCTATTGTGGATTGATCGACCTTTATTTGTTTTAAGATTACAGCACTTTCTCTTCTCTGTTGAGGATTCTTTCCAAGACATCACTATTTATTTCCCAAGTTCCTGAGCTTCCGTGTCTTTCTCCACAGTAAATTCTGACAACACTATTTTGTCTAATATCTCACCCACCTCCTTTAGTTCCACACATAGGTGACTTCATTGGTCTTTAACGGGCCCTATTCCCTATCAGGTTACTCATTAGCCCTTCTTGAAACTTGTGCAAACGTTTCTGAAAATTAAAATAATCAATACCCTCCGTACCAAAACACATTTCCGACACCCTTATCTACTCTGCCATTTATATTCACACCAACAAATTAAATCCAAGAGGCTCAATAACAAATTCTCTTTTATCAAATGTGTTTCTAAGGGTCCAGTTATTGTTTCCTGACATATCCTTTCTCACACATTCCAGCTCCCGACTTACTGTCAGGCTAACACTATTTGGTTTCAGACTGACAGCAGAAAGGGTTATGGGAGTTCTTAGATATCAATCTGAAAAAGGTAGCTTACAGGGTCAGCAGGTAATAGAGAAGGCAAATCAAATGCTGTCATTTATTACAAATGGAATGGCGTCTAAAAACAGGGAGATCTGGGGTAAGGTACAATCAGACCAGACCTAGAATATTATGAGCAGTCTGAGTACCCTAAGGAATGGCATTGTCACATTGGAGGCAGGCCAGAGGAGAGTCACTCGGATGATCCAGAGAATGGAGAGATTTTATAATGAGAAGAGGTGGAGAAGATTGAGGTTGAAACCATTGACATTCAGAAAACACGAGAGAAAAATGAATGAAACATTTAAGATTCTGGGGGGCTTTGACAGGTTAGATGCTGGGAAGTTAGAAAACAGAATAGTACAGCACAGTTATAGGCCCTTCGGCCCACCATGGCTGTGCTGTCCATGATGCTATTCTAAACTAATCCCATCTACCTGCACATGGTCTATATCCCTCTATTCTCTGCCTGTTCATGTCTCTCCCTAAATGCCACTTCAGTGCTTTGCTCATATTTCTTCTTCTCCAACCTCCCTCAGTAACTTCCACTCTCTATGTTAAAAAACCATGCCTCACACATCTCATTTAAACTTCCTCTTTCTCACCTTAAATCTATGGTCGCTACTATTTGAAGCTTACACATTGGAAAAGAGATTCCGACTATCCACATTATCTGCCCCGTCCTAATTTTATTTTCCTGTTCCTGGTCGCCTGTCAGCTTCTCACAAAACAATCCAACTTTGTTTAATTTCCTCTTATACCTAACACTCCCTTAAAAAACCTAACACAGGCAACGTGCTGATTAACCCCTTTTGCACCCTCTCCAAAGCCTCCCCATCCATCCTATTGTGTGAGATTGCACTCAATACTCCAAATGTGGTCAAACAATAATTTTATACAATTACAACATTAGATGCAAACCACTTTACCCAACGTTGTGACCAATGAAGGCCAGTGTTCCATTTGCTTTCTTTCCCATCTGAAACACTTCTGTTGCCATTTTCAGGGAGTTACTGGCTAGCACGAAGATCCTTCTGTATATCAATGTCCCTCAGGATGCTAACTTTCTTCTTGAATTTGACATGACCTCAGACTTGTCCAGCTTAAACTCTATTTGACATTTCTCTGCACATCTTTCCAACTGATCTGTAACCTCCTGTAACCTTGTATCTCCTTGCTCATTAACCCCAACTCCATCAATTTTCATGTCATCTGCAATAATTATTTCTGTCACTTCCTTTTGTTTCAATGGTGTGAGAATCTGTAACCTGAGGGCAGGAAATCCCAGCAAGGGCTCACCCATTTAAGGTGGAGATGAGGTGAAATGTCTTCACTCAGAGGGGACTGACTGTGGGAATTCCTGACTGCAGGGGGCTGTCGAGGCTGGGTCATTAAGAATATTTACAGCAGACTTGGTCAGATTTTAATGAATCGGGGAAACGAGGGTTTTGTGGAGAAGGCAGGTAAATAGAGTGTTGGATCATCAGATCAACCATGATCTGACTGAAGGACAGAGCATACTCAATGGGCCAAATGGCCTAATTCTGGTCCTCCATCTCATGGTGGGAACTCAAACTCAATTTGTCCTGCATAACATTATGGGGCTCGGCTCACAAAACACCTTTATAATGGGATTACTAGATATTTGTTATTACACAGCATTTGATTGACAAAAGACAATTTTGTTGATGGATCCTTGATGTGATGTTATAGAAAAACATCTCGTATACAATCCAGGATTCTATCCATTAAAACCCTGATACTCATTAGTTATCCAGTCGGGATGGAGACTACTGTCACATACAGTTACTGTACTGCCCTTGCTACAGCTACTTTCAGTATCTTGACTGCAACCATATTGACATTACCATCACTGGTTGGTCCTTATAAAAGAATTCCTGCTGCTGCTTGCTTATTCACAGCTCCACTCAAATAAGACTCCAAATTTGGATCTTCACTTCCACATAAATGTCTCATTACTGCGTTCATCTCATCCTTTCTTCACAACTTGTTGGCTTTTTGCCTAGCCTGCCTCAATCCCACAAAACCCTTCAGTATTCACTTCCTGGCGATGGCCATTCTGCAGCAATATCTCCGGAATGACAGTTCGATCATATCTGATCCTTTATGGCGAATGCAGGGGGTCATTCCTCAGTAGTGGGGGGTTGAACAGATGGATAGAGATTACAGAGATAGGGAGGCTTACAGGGGACCGAGGATGTTTGAGTTAAACAGAGTTACATCTGGTCAAGAACGTCAATGGGACAAAGGGGTTTGGGGATTGGAGGAATTTACAGAGAGAGAGGAAGCTGTGTTAGATTCGTGAGATTGGGATAGGGATGGATATAGGCTAGAGGCAGGCAGATTGATAGGCACAGTCTGAGGGTCATAGAGGCATAGTCACAGAGTCATAGAGATGTACAGAATGGAAACAGACCCTTCGATCCAACCTGTCCATGATGAATAGATAGCCCAACCCAATGTTGTCTGACCTGCCAGCACCTGGCCCATTTCCCTGCAAACGCATCCAATTCATATACCCATTCAAATGCCCCTTAAATGTTGCAATTTTACCACCCTCCACCACTTCCTCTGGCAACTCATTCAATACACGTACCACCGTCTTTGTGAAAACGTTGCCCCTTAGTTCTCTTTTATATCTTTCCCCTGTCACCCTAAACCTATGCTCTCTAGTTCTGGACTCCCTGACCCCAGGGAAAAGAGTTTGTCTATTACCCTGTCCATGCCTCTCAATTTTGCAAACATCGATAAGGTCACCCCTCAGCCTCCGACCTCCAAGGAAAACAGCACGATCCTGTTCAGCCTCTCCCTATAGCTCAAATACTCCAACCCTAGGAAACATCCTTGTAAATCGTTTCTGAACCTTTCAAGTTTCACAACATTTTTCTGATAGGAAAGAGACCAGAATTGCATGCAATATTCCAACAGTGACCTAACCAATGTCCTGTACACAACATGACCGCCCAACCTTTGTAGTCAATACTCTGACCAGTAAACAAACGCATACTAAACCCCTTCTTTGCTATCCTGCGACTCCACTTTCAAGGTGCAATGGACCTGCAGCCCAAGGTCTCTTTGTTCAGCAACACTCTCTCGGTCCTTGCCATGAACTGCGTAATTCCTGCTAAGATTTGCTTTCCAAAATGCAGCACCTCACATTTATCTGAATTAAAGTCCATCTGCCACTTCTCAGCCCATTGGCCCATCTGGTCAAGATCCTGTTGTAATCTGAGGTAACCTCCAGTTTTGGTATCATCTACAAAATTACTGACTGTATTTCTGATGCTTGCAAGCAAATCATTTATGTAAATGACAAAAAGTAGAGGACCCAGTACCAATCCTTGTGGCACTCCACTAGTCATAGGCCTCCAGACTGAAAAACTACCCTTCAGTACCACCCTCTGTCTTCTACCTTTGAGCAAGCTCTGTATCCAGTGGCTTCTTCTCCCTGTATTCCATGAGATCTAAACTTGCGAATCAATCTACCATGGGGAACCTTGTCGAACGCCTTACTGAAATCCATATAGATCATATCTACCGCTCTGCCCTCATCAATCCTCTTTGTACTTCCTCAAAAAAACTCAATCAAGTTTGTGAGACATGATTTCCCACGCACAAAGTCATGTTGACTATTCCGAATCAGTCCTTGCCTTTCCAAATACATTTACATCCTGTCCCTCAGAATTCCCTCCAGCAACTTGCCCACCACTGACGTCAGGCTCACTGGTCTATAGTTGTCTGGGAGTTTCAGGGTGTTTCAGAGAAAAGAGTATTGCACATACTAACAGAGATATGGAAGATTGTAGTGACTGAAGACGTTTAAAGATGAAAGCAGATTTCTCGGCTCTGGAGGCGACGTAGATAGGAAAACAATGAACAATAACAGGTGGCTGGGTTGGAGACAGTTACACAGATGGGAACGACTGCACAAACTGAAAGAGGATCCTTTGTTGGGAGGGATGGTGGGGGTGGGGGTGTGGGTGAAGTTTACATAGATTGAGTTCGAAGAATTGGAGAAGGATAAGATTATGATTTTTCCACAGCTAAGGAAAGATTGTAGGAGGTGGAGAAGTTTGCACAGATAGGGAAAGACGAAGAGGTTAAAGACAAATACATTGACATGGAGAGTGGTGTTGGTAGAGGAGTTTACAGGGAAAAACAGCACTGTCAGTGTTTACAAGGATGAAGGAATTTAGTATCTACTGGAAAAATGTAGGGATTAGGGTGTTAGGGATTGAAGAACCTGAAAGAGACAGAGAGCATTGTGTGGATTCGAGGAGATTCCAAACAGAGAGAGGATGATTGGCACTGGAGGATATTACAGAGATCACTAATACAGCATGGGGCAGGATTGATGCCTGGGATCTCTGTCCTGTCTCAGTGAGTACCAGTACAGCAGAAGTGAGAGCAGGACTCTCACAAGATGGTGGGAATGAAGCCTAGAATGTTGATGTTCCTTGCCCAGCACTAACTCCTCCCTGTGCTGTTTACTGTGAGTGATCTTACTGGTTGCAGGATTTACTGAAGGCTCCAAATCTCACTCTCCATCTCTCTCTGGCTGACCAATTGTCTTCAATGTGGTAATGGACGGGAATTAGGAATTCGGCGAAGTCAGGCACATCCTGATTACCTACAGTAGATAGTGAAACAGACAGAATGGGAAATTAAACTGAGGCAGTAAGGATGACTCATGTCGAGTAGCACTGAGTCCAACAGAGATCTGGAAAATCCCAGTCTCCATCCCTGGCCTGTGCTGCTGCGTCTCTCTGGAGTAGAGAATTCTGTTGGCTCAGAATCTCAGACAAGCTGCTGGAGTGAGAGGCATTCACAGAGGCAACAATTAGACCCACACAGTGAGGGATAGCACATGGAGAGGTACTGAGTGATATCACAAGACTGCAGCAGGTTTAGCTAGTTTTCACAATCAAACAATGATGTTCTGCTAGCAGTTCTCAGGGAGAAGTCAGCTATTTTATTGGGATGGTACAGTGGTGAAACCAGTGCCCTGGTCAATCATATGACCAGGATCATGCAGAGTGCTTTAAACTGACACACATGAGGTGGTACAGGGCTCAGCTGAAAGGAAATCCCAATTACATTGGGAAAGGTTTAAATATTGAAACATGGGGACGTGGCTGAAGAGAAACAGAAAGAAACAGGAAGGAAGTGAGTTTAACTAAAATTGTACATAAACAAATATGTTTGTGACAGGAAATTGTGATAAAAAGTAAATTACTGTTTCTAAATTTGGATGAAAGAAGTATCTGCAATAAGGGATATGCAAGTGTGACTGTGATTTCTATCTAATCACCATCAGGGAGACATGATCACAGGGTGAACAAGAAGGTGGAGTATTAATATTCACAGCTACACAAAATTGTGGAAAGTCAGGCAGAATGGGAAGAAGGATGGGGATCTCTCATCATTAGGGATAACAATAGGATGATCAAGAAAATATGTGGCATAGATTATCAGTGAGTCGTAAACCAAATTCTGGGTAATAAGGGTCAGAACACAGAAGTGCAAGAGCAGTGTTAAGGCTCTTTTACAGCATTACATTGTGAGACACTGGATTAACAGGGAATTGTTTGAATTTGTAACAAAGGCATTGGGATAACAGCGAGGAGATTCAACTTCCCTCTCTCTTCATCGCATTGGTGATGGGTCACGGACGAGGCTGAATATCTTCCATGCTCGGGGAAGTCTGTTGGTGGCCATACAGACCGATGTGGCCTTCCACAGACTCTGTTACACTTGGGGTAGAAGGTCGCCACGTGATGGGGGTGGGTCGGGCTTTGGGCTGACAGCGTTCTCCTTGTGCTGTTTTCTCCTGGATTATCCACAGACAATCCTAACACTTATTTTTCCGATCTCCACATCAACTGTGATTCCATATAAACGGCTTCAATGACCTTTCAGGGGCTCTTTTCTCTCCCTGCCTTTACTTTAGCCCCTGCTGAAATTTGTCCAAATGCCTCTGAAATTTTAAATATCTCCCACCACCAACAGCCTCCCACACCCTTATCTATACTACCACTTATGCTCAAACCAAAATATGGAATACAACAGATTTAAAAATATTCTGTTTCTACAAAACCATATTTCTCCCATTGTTTCTAAGTGTCCATTTATCATTTATTGTCATATCATTTATAATACAATACAGCATGTTCCCGGCTTACTGTCAGGCTAAAACCGTTTGGTTTCAGGCTGACTGCACAAAGTGGGGAGGTGGATTGATAAGAAAAGAGAAGTGGAGGTGGGGTGGTAAGAACAGGGAAGGGAATACAATGTGTAAGAGGGAGCATGAAGAATAAAAGCAAGCAGGAGTATAGGAAAGTCTGAGTGGTGTTTGTGAAGGAGGCCACATAAATGAGTGGAATAAATTAACAGCACATACCTTAGGGACATCCAGTGATGAAACCTTCAATTGAACATGACGGAAAGGAATAACAATAAATGATCACATCGAGTTAAAATCCACATTATTAAAGGTGGCACAGGTTGGACAATGTTAAAGAGATTGTCGTGGAGGACAGGGATGATACAGAACAATGGATGGACATGGATTCAGATCCCCAGTAAAGGGATCACACCAGGGCCTGACCAATGAACCACAGCAAAGCAAGTTCAGTATTGAAATATAGGGAACATCTCTGGGACACCTGCACCAATCAACCACACCGCCCCGTGGCCCAACATTTCAACTTGTCCTTCCACTCTGCCGAGGGCATGGAGGTCCTGGGCCACCTTTACCGCCGCTCCCTCACCACCAGACACCTGGAGGAAGAACGCCTCATCTTCTGCCCCGGAACACTTCAACCCCAGGGCATCAATGTGGACTTCAACAGTTTCCTCATTTCCCTTCCCCCACCTCACCCTAGTTCCAAACTTCCAGCTCAGCAGTGTCCCCATGACTTGTCCAGACTTGTCCAACCTGCCTATCTCCTTTTCCACCTATCTACTCCGCCCTCTCCTCCCTGACCTATCACCTTCATCCATTCCCCCACTCATTCCCCACCCCCACCCTCCTCTAGTTTATCTCTCCATGCTTCAGGCTCACTGTCTTTATTCCTGATTTCGGGTTTTTGCCCGAAACGTCGATTTCATTGCTCCTTTGATGCTGCCTGAACTGCTGTGCTCTTCCAGCAACACTAAGCCAGACTCCTGAAATCCAGAGTTATTGAATATTACACATAGTACCACTAGTCACTCTGTCACCACTTCCTTTAAAACCAGGTATGAATTATTGCTGACTTGTCTACCCTAAGTCTTATCTGCTTGTTAAAATCTTTTCTCGTTTTTTAGAGACAGTTCAAGAGCTTTCCTCTTATGACCGTTTTACTTATATCATTGAAATACTTACAGTCCCTTTGAGGAATGATGTAAAATGCTATTGTAAATTATTTGTTCCCTGTATCCAGTTCCTCAGTAACACCCTCCAAATGTCCTCAATATACTCTCCTAACTTAATTTCTAGCTTCGGTCACACTCCCCACTTGATTTTTTAAACTATTTATATATTATACACACACACACACACGGAAAAGCTTGTGAAGCTTGTTTTTATGTTTGTTGCTATTTTAAATACATCATATCTTTTCTTTCTCGCTTTCTAGATTCATACAGTCATAGAGAGCACAATTAGACCCTTTGATCCAACGTGCCAATGCTGGCCGGGTTTTTCAAACAAAGTTAGTCCCATCTGCTTGCACTTGGCCTATATGCCTCTAAATGTTTCGCATTCATATGTTTGTTAAAACATCTTTGAAATGTTGCAACTGTACTTGGATCTGCCACTCTTTCTCGGGCAGTTCATTCCATACACACACCAATCTCTTCATGAAAATTCTGCCCTTTGTCCAGTTTATATCTTTTCCCTTTCACCTTAAAGCTGTGTTTGAACTTCTGCATCCTGTGATATCCAACACATCTCGTCCAAATCCCGCACCTCCGCCCTGAGACCCCACCCCTCCAACTGTAAAAGGGACAGAACGCCCCTGGCGCTCACCTTCCACCCTACCAACCTTCGCATAAACCATATCATCCGCTGACATTTCCGCCACCTCTAAAAAGCCCTCACCACCAGAGATATATTTCCCTCCCCACCGTTTTCTGCCTTCTGTAAAGCCCGTTCCCTCCATGACTACCTGGTCAGGTCCACACCCCCCTACAACCTACACTCCCATTCTGGCACCTTCCCCTGCCACCGCAGGAACTGTAAAACTTGCGCCCTCACCTCCACCCAAGGCCCGAAAAGAGCCTTCCACATCTATCAAAGTTTTACCTGCACATCCACTAATATCATTTATTGTATCCGTTGCTCCCGATGTGGTCTCCTCTACATTAGATTAGATTAGACTTACAGTGTGGAAACAGGCCCTTCGGCCCAACAAGTCCACACCGACCCGCCGAAGCGAAACCCACCCATACCCCTACATTACCCCTTACCTAACACTATGGGCAATTTAGCATGGCCAATTCACCTGACCCGCACATCTTTGGACTGTGGGAGGAAACCGGAGCACCCGGAGGAAACCCACGCAGACACGGGGAGAACGTGCAAACTCCACACAGTCAGTCGCCTGAGTCGGGAATTGAACCCGGGTCTTCAGGCGCTGTGAGGCAGCAGTGCTAACCACTGTGCCACCGTGCCGCATGGGCTTGTTGAGCTGAATCCAATCTAATCTAAAAAAATCCTGTCATTGCTGCTCACAATGCAGTAGCCTTCACATTGAGGAGACTAAACAGAAACTGCTTTGAGGAACAGTCCAACTCTGTCTGTAGGAATAACCCTGACCCTCTCATTGCTTCCCTTTTCATTAACCTACCTTGCTCTCATACTAACATTTCGGTCCTGACCTGCTGCAATGCTCCGGTGAAGCACAACCCAAGCTCGAGTAACACTTCATGGTACACTTTGATACGTTACAGTCTGTAGGAGTTAATATTCAATTCGATAACTTCACAGCCTGTTCCCATTATGACTGTTCTCCATTTCCATATATTCTCTCTCCTGGTCTCGTTCTGACTTTGTGTGGTTGTGTCGTCTTTATCTTGCACTCAATAGAGATAACCCCTTTCCCCCAATACGCATCTTTCACATCATCTTCCGTTCACCACTGTTAAAAGCCCATTTATCTTTTGCCACATTGTCTTTTACACATCGCCCACTCCCCCACCTCTGTCAAGGGATTAAAAATTCCATTTTCCAATCCTTTTCCGTTCTGAAGAAGTGTCACATTGGACTTGAAACGCTAGCGCGGTTTCTCTGTCTCTGCAGCTTCTGAATAGGTACAGCACAAATTTTCAAATAAATAATTATGGATGCTGGGGATAAAAACACAAATATTTCTCGAGAAACTGGACCCGAAAGATGAACTCTGTTTTCATTCCACAAGATGCTGCCAGACCTGCTTAGTTTCTTCACCTATGTCTGTTTTTGAACTAGTTCCACAGATGTCTGTCAAAGATGTTCAAAAACTCTGTCCAGCACAGCACGGAAATGAACAATCACACCAGGTTCACAGATTCATTGGCTCTAAAAATGCAAAAGGCTGCATCACGGGCACTGCAGAACTCTTAAACATGGTCAGAGAGAGAAACAATAAAGGAACACATTTATTTTAAATATATAAGATGTTATTATGGGAATGGAAAAGATTCACATGAATATTTAAAGAATTTAAGTAATGTGACAAATTGGAGGCGTGACACCATAGAGGGATCCTAACAGGATGAGAATATGAAAATGGAAATGCCACCCCACATCAGAAACCAGGTTAGATCACTGAGTACAGTGCTGATAGGTGAATGGGTCTCAGTGTGAATTGGGAGACAGTAGTAGAATTGAATTACAGATATTGCAGCTCAAACAGGGAGTTTATGTGATGATGTAGATCACAGCAGCAGCAGCAGAATTGTATTCAATCACAATCTGTAACTTTTTTCCCTGGGATAATCTCTCAATATACCATTACCATCAAACTAATCCATGGTTCATTCAGTAGGGTGAGCATACCAGAGTCAGAAGCTGGTAAGTACAGGTTCTGATGACAAACCATTTAAGGTATGGTACTTGACCGGTTACATTCGAAATAGTAGGACTAACATCTGATCGAGAGGACAAAATTATCTCAAGACCATAAGATCAGATCTAAGCGTTGCAGTCCTGCCACATCCAATTATAAATGTCAATGGACTACTAAACAATTCACTGGAGGAAAGGACTCCACAGTATCTCCATCCTAAATAACGGAACTGCTCTCTGCATCAGTGCAAAAGATAAGGATATAGTGTCTGCACCATCCTCAACCAGGAGTGTTGAGTGGATGATCCACCTCACCATCATCATGATGCCCTCAGCCTAACAGATGGCAGTCTTTAATCAATTCGATTCACTGCAAGTGACATGAAGAAACAGCTGGCCACAGTAAATATGACAAAGGCAATGGGCCCTGACAACATTCCTGCAATAGGACTGAAGACTTTTGCTGCACAACAAGCCGTGTCCCTGGGGAAGGTGTTTCATTCCAGCTCCAGCCCTGACATTTCCCCGGCAATGTGGGAAATTACAAAACTATGCCAGTTCCCTAAGACGGAATAACTACAATCTGTTCAATTATAACCCCCTCAGTCTGATCACGATAGTCACATTAGTAACTGTACTTTTTGACAGAGATGTCAAGCAGCACAGGAATAACCAGCTCAGCGTAGGTTTCTAATGGGTCCTCATGTGGAGATGGTGCTGTTATGGAAATGTCACTGGATTACTAATCCAGACCAGGCTAATGCTCTGGCAGCTGCTGGAAGTTAAGAACAATTAATACAATATCGAGATCTAAAACCTGGTGTCAGGAGTAGTGGCCTTGAAGCCAAAATCTATTGTAAATACCATTTTCCTCCCCCAGTGTACTTTAAGGAAGTGAGTCGCCCGTGCTTTCCTAGTCTGCCTAAAAGTGACTCCAGGTATACAGACTTGTGATACACTCTTCAATGGTCTACGAAATTCCCAAGCAAGGCACTCAATTGTATCAAACCGCTCAAATTTCTTAAAGGATAAACCGCGTTATAACACCCTGTCCCAGCCTTGTTGTTGGAAATGGGAATGCGAAACACAGTCCTGACGTCCCTGCAGAGACCTCCTTTCGAACGTCTGAGAGCTTGTGACAACATTTGCAGAGCTATCCCCAGACTGCCTGGAAACATCGGGAAAGGAGGATGTCATTCAACTCATTGAGCATCTCCCATTCTAGAGAGTGGAGAAAATCTCCTCATGCGATTTGCCCCGCACAATTTTCATATCACTTAACATGTTTAAGCATCGGGATATATAAAACGGGAATTGCTGTAGTTGCTTTGGTCCATCAGTTTTGATCCCCCATTCAATATACAGGCAGTTCAGATAACGCATGTTTATTAAACACAACCTGTCTGCAACACAATTCATGAATTGTGCATCCTCTTTAGAAAGCGAACTCCCATTCACTGTAACGCAATTCCACCCCCGGCACCAGCTGAACAGCAAAACCCAGCCTCAGGATCCTCTATCTGCAAAATGCACTCAGTGTGTTCACTAAAGCAGGAATGTAAGCTGCTCTGCAAGCCTTGAAACTGAGAATGAAACTAGGAATTATAGTCTACAATTAGAAGGACCTTTATTTCAAACCGGAATACCATGTCAGGATCGTGTGGTCAGTTGGCTCACGCGCTTTCTGGTGAAGAGTTTGGTGAAAGGTACAGTGCTGAAATAAGTGACTTTAGTGTGAAAGTGTTACATTTATAGCATTGTTTCATTACAATATATGATTTAAAGATTGTCTTCGACTATGCTCGTTGTGTGTTAGATTAACTTAAATTTTTGGTTTTTACAGATCTTTTCTGAGGGGTGGTTTGCCCCTTCCCCAAATTTTCCCATAGGCCACATTATTAATATTGCATGATTTTCTACAACACAGTGTTCCACAGGAATACAACTACCGCGTTATTGCAGAAAAACATGGAATGATATCTGATCCTCTATCTTCACACCATAATCCTGCTTTCTGTCTATCCCTTTAATTTCCAGAAATCCTCATTTATATTCAGTGCCTTGGCTTCCACAGCTTTATGCGCGAGAGAATTCACTAAGTTCAGCAGTCTCTGAATGAAGATATTTATTCTCATCTCAAAGCAGAGTGGCCTGTCTGTACCTAATGTTGGGGACTCTTGTTTTTTGACCTCCCAGTCAGAGGAATTATCATCCCTACTTCCAATCTGTCTCACCCTGTCAGAATTTTAGATATTTCACTGAGGTCACCGCCCATTTTCCTAAACCCCATGGAATACAGGTCCAGTCGCCCCAGACTCTGTTCCCACAACAAACCTGTTTCCCAGATATCAGTCTGGTCGTACTTCACTGCCCTGTTACTGATATAAATTGGCTTTATGTCTTTAGTTCCATAAGCTCCATCTGATCATTTGGTTTTATGGTGATTTTCTGGATCTTCCTCCATGGAAACAGATACAAAGTAACTGGTTATTTTCTTCGCCATTTCCTTGTTCTCCATAATAAACTCTCCTCTCCCGTTTACAAATTTCCATATTTGACATTGCTTTTATTTTGTTTCCTTTGAAATATGGATAGTAGATTGATGCAGTTGTTGTGTACCTGTTTGTTAGCATATAATTTCTCTTTTGGATTTCCTTATCAGCTTCATGGCGCTCCTTTTCTGGATCAGCAATTTTTGAGGATTCTTAGGTTTCCACAATTTCTGGAATTCTTCTGAAGGCACTTCCTATGATTAATACAATATTTAATTTGTTACGTTAACCATCATTAAGTCAATTGCTCACTCTGTGGTGTTTTTAAGTTCAAGAAAGAGACGTATTTTTCCGACTTTGCAGTACTTCTATAAAACTCCTGACCCGGACCAGACCTATTCAGGCACTCTGCAGGTGGATAGAGAAGAAATTAAGGGAGCCCAGGTTGGTACTTTTCCAACTTTGCTGGCCAACGGGTGAGCTCCTGGAGGACTGGAGGATAGCGAATGCTGTGCCCTTATTCAAGGAGGGCTACAAAGATAAACCTGGGAGCTATAGACCAGTAGGACTAACATCTGAAGTAGATAGCTACTTGAGAAGATTCTGAGACATAAGATATACAGGGGAAGCTCGATTATCCGATTGAGACGGACGGAGCACTATTTCATGCAAGTAATCGATCATTGGGATAATTGGTCTACTCTGGGGCTTCGAATTTTCTGTGAAGTCTGCTCCCCATTCAGGAGACAAGACAAAAGTACGCTGCGTGCAAGACCCCAGGCCACGTCTGCTCCGACCCCGCCTTGTCCGCTTCTACCCTGCCCCATCCAAGCTCCGCCCACCTCGAACCCTGTCCATTCCCACCCCGCCCCCGCCCGCCCACAACCCCGTCTACTCTCACCCCACGTCCCTGTCTACCCCCACTCAGCCCCAACCCGCCTGCTCCCACGCCCCCAGCCGCCCTCCCACATCCTCATCCCCTCCCAGCCCGTGCAACTGACTGCCCCCGCCCGCAATCCTGTCTGTTGCCACCCCAACCCTGCTCCCACCATCCCACAGCGCTGTCCAACGCTACACCCGTCAGCCCTTGCTCATTCCTTTAACCTTCAACACCAATATCGGTCCCCTAACCCCGCACGCACTACCATTCCCACCCATCAAACAAACCCCATCCACACCCGCACGCCTCTAACCCTGCACCCCCAACCCACAACCACAAACCCACACCCCGAACCATTCCCACACATCTTCGGACTCCCGTCCGCTCCTCCATCCATCTCTAGCCCTGTACTCCCAAACCGGCATCCCCAGCCACCTCCCACAGGGCAGCCGGACTGTACACCAACATGACTGCTGCTGCTGCTGCTGCTGCTGTCTTTGTGGGGTAAGTCTTTAAGTATCACACACACACACGTTTTGACCAGATCCATTTTTGCTGTGTACAGGACAATATTGGCGCAGTTATCTGGGGAAGGGAGGTTTAGGGTAATCTCCTGTGTATAACTCCAGGGAAATTGTGGAGTGAGAGAGAGAGAAAAGGCGGGTGGCCAGTCTTTAGAAGATGGTGCCTGGACTGTCTTGGCAGCATTTTAGTGAGACAAGTTTTTTTTAAAAAATCATTGTATCTACAAACAAAAGATGCAATCAGATTTGAAAGACAAAATGTTTCTTTCAGGATATTGAGGTCCCCTTCGGATAATTCTGTACATGCACTTGAAAGATAGGGTTTGATTAGCAGCAGTCAGCATGGTTTTGTGCATGAGAGATCATGTGATTCAAACTTGTTACAGTGCATTGATGAAGTGATGAGGAACAGTGATGTGGGCAGAATGATATACTTAGTCTATATGGATTTCAGTAAGGCCTTTGATAAGGTTACAGAAGATCAGCTACTGTGGAATGTTTGATTGCCTGGAATCCTGGGGCAGATGGTAAATTAGATACACAATTCGTTTGGTGGTAGGAAGCAGAGGGTAATCAGCAGTACCTTGATCAGTTGGAGGAGTGGACTGAGGAATAGAAAATTCAGTTTAATACAGATCGGTGTCAGTTCTTGCATTTTAGAAAGTCGACTCAAGGTTGGAGTTTCATGGTGAATGGTTGGGTCTTAAGGAGTGTAGTAGAGCAGTGGAATTCAGGTGCACGGTGCTCTGAAAGTTGATTCACAGGTAGACAGGGCAGTGAAGAAGACTTTTGGTACACTGGCCTTCATCAGTCAGAGCACTGAGTATCGAAGTTGAGTTACGTCGCAGTTAAACAGGCCACTGGTGAGGCATTATTTGAAGGGTCATGGTCAGTTTTGTTAACTTTGCGATAGGAAGAATGTTATTAAACTGGAAAGAGTGCACAAGAAATTTACAAGGACATTGCTAAAGTCTTAATGATCTGAGTTTTAGGGAGAGGTTGGACAAGCTAAGACTTTTTACTTTAGAGTGTATGAGACTGAGAGGGATCTTGTAGACGCTTAAAACATCACAGGAGGAATGGATAGAGTGAATGCACCCAGTCGTTTCTTCCCAAGTTTGTTCAACAATGACGGACGAGAGGGTATCAGTTTAAGGTCAGGGGACAAAAATAAAAGGGAACCTGACGAGCAATGATCTCTACACGCAGTAAAAAGTGAGGTCTGCAGATGCTGGAGATCAGAGCTAAAAATGTGTTGCTGGTTAAAGCGCAGCAGGTCAGGCAGCATCCAAGGAACAGGAAATTCGACGTTTCGGGCAAAAACCCTTCATCAGGAATGAGGAAAGTGTGTCCAGCAGGCTAAGATAAAAGGTAGGGAGGAGGGACTTGGAGGAGGGGCGATGGAGATGTGATAGGTGGAAGGAGGTCAAGGTGAGGGTGGTAGGCTGGAGTGGGGTGGGGGCGGAGGGGTCAGGAAGAAAATTGCAAGTTAGGAGGGCGGTGCTGAGTTCAAGGGAATCGACTGAGACAAGGTGGGGGGAGGGGAAATGAGGAAACTGGAGAAATCTGAGTTCATCCCTTGTGGTTGGAGGGTTCCCAGGCGGAAGATGAGGCGCTCTTCCTCCAACCGTCGTGTTGTTATGTTCCGGCGATGGAGGAGTCCAAGGACCTGCATGTCCTTGGTGGTGTGGGAGGGAGAGTTAAAGGGGTGGTTGGGTTGGTTGGTCCGGGCGTCCCAGATGTGTTCCGTGAAGCGTTCCGCAAGTAGGCGGCCTGTCTCCCCAGTATAGAGGAGGCCACATCGGGTGCAGCGCATGCAATAGATGATGTGTGTGGACGTGCAGGTGAATTTGTGGCGGATATGGAAGGATCCCTTGGGGCCTTGGAGAGAGGTAAGGGAGGAGGTGTGGGCGCAGGTATTGCATTTCCTGTGGTTGCAGGAGAAGGTGCCGGGAGTGGAGGTTGGGTTGGTGGGGAGTGTGGACCTGACTAGGGAGTCACGAAGGGAGTGGTCTTTGCGGAATGCTGATAGGAGAGGGGAGGGATGCGGCAAGGCTGGGAGCTAGGACCTGGTGTGGGACTGGGGCTGGGAGTGGGGGCGGGGTTAGGGGCAGGGGCGGGGACGGAGATCGACGTAGGGGCGGGGTTAGACGTGGTGACGAAGCATACACGCATCTTGGTATGCATATGGAACGATCTGCCAGGGGAAGTCGTTGAGGTGGATACATTAACAACATTTAAAAGGCATTTGGACAAGTACACGGGTAGGAAAGGATTAGAAGGATACGGGGCAATGGCAGGGAAATGGGTTTGTGTGAATGGACATTTTGTTCAGAATGGACCACTTTGAGCTGAAGGACCTGTGTCCGTGCTCCACTTCTCTATGAGTCGAACAACATTGCTTGTCTCCCACTGAATGTTATATTGTACTTTCCCAACTTACTGGAGCAAACTTGACCATCTACCCTCCAGCCGTCCATGATGCTTGACCAGAATGTTCACACATTTGATATTGTATGCGGACGCCATGCAAAATGCACCTTATTAACGTCACTATTCCTCAAAAGCTGCTTCAGAGTAAAGTTAGTAATTCATTTTTCTTCCCACACAACAACAACTCCGAAATAACCTGCTCTGTAGTTTGGCTCACAACATACACTTCAACCGACCTCATATACACTTATGGAATTTATTTTTCACAGCATGAGCAGTCACTTAGTTAACATAGTTTAGATCCACTTGAGACCATCCAATAAGACTGCAGTATTCACAATATTTGCATGTGTAATTTCCAGAGCACATGATGTCCGGACTTTCTGCTACCGTTTTGGTTTAGATATATAAAACACCAATGTTTACTTCTCCTTGCTATTTGTAATCCCTACATAAACTGATTCTGTGAAAGCTGAGGGACATGGTTTGTGTCGTTATTAATGATAGACATGGACAAGACATTCGGGGAGGCTCACCTCGACGCTGGGATGATCTGAATAAATGTCCAACAATACAGGACAAGCATGAATAATCTTCCTCGCTCTGCCAGGATACGTGTCACTGTATTCTGTCTGCTCCCTCACGCTCACTGTATACCTGTTATAGCACCTACCTGCGAACAAAGCTCAAGCTCTATCTCCAAATAAGGCTCAGGCACGAACACTCTCACCACTGAATTCAGCAACTTCCTTTCCTCACGTTTTCTGTCACTTATGCAATAGCCGCCTCACCAATAACACGAATAAATACAACACTGTGGACTGAATCACTCAGGACACCACACCATGTCACCCCACCTGGACGAGCACGAACAGCAGGGCCACCCACTCCCACCCTCCCTCCCTTTCTCCCATTCCTGGAGAAACAAGCTGGAATAGGACAGAAAGGGCCAACCCAGTTGGTGGGGTGCCTGATATCTGTTCCATCTCCCCTCCCCACGCTGTGAGGGGAGGACCTTAGTATGGGCCAAAGAGGACCTGGATGCCTCGAGTGGAGATTCTGAACTATCCACGTCCCACCAACCGAGTAAGGAGCAATGTTCAGCGAAGGGTAATTCTCACTTTAAACCCTCTGGCAGTTCCAGCGTCAGCTCTCTCTCAAAAAAAAGATACCTCACTGCAGAGAGATGCAGGCATAGAATTACATAGTAATATTGGTAACTACTCCAATATATTAACATGTACGAAATATACAAGAAGACAAGCATACTCACACATAAAAGCACACAAAGAGATATATAGTCACACACAATAGAAACAAACACAGATAGAAATACACAGGCTAATACAGAGACAGACGTTGGCAAACAAGTACTCATATAACAAGGTGATGGACACACACACAGACACTCGTCTAATTAAGGCACAAATAGATCAGTTTTTGATTTATAAGGGATCAAGGATTCTAGGCAAAAGGCAGAAGCATATAAGAAATTATTGAACGGCATATCAGACTCGATGGGTAGAATGGCCGAATTCTGTTCCTTTTCTCATTCTCACGTGGTATTGTGCTATCAAGTATTACTCTCCTGAGACAGTAGCAGAGGCTGGATTTGATAAATATTTGATTGTAAAGAGACAGTGGGAATGTGGGACAGGTTTGGAGTGCGGAATGGCGTCTGTCTATTCCTAATTACTGTATCTTTTTCATCTGAAAAGAGGTGGTGATTTGATGTTGGGATAACAAAGCTTAAAATAACGTTTCCCGCAAAGAAACAGTATTGTGCTTTCTGTGGAGTCCTCCTTCAGGCTGTCAATATAGATTGTAAATAACTGATGCCATCAGACTCATATATGTGGTATTCCAGCAGATACACTTTTATGATAATGATCCATTAATCTGACTCTCCGATTTCTATGTGTTAACCAATCTTCATTCCATGCTAATACATTATCCTTCAACGCTGAGCTTCTGTCTTGTGTAAGAACTTTTATTTTGTGATACGTTGTGGTAAATCTCTAGAAAGCCTCGTGTATACCAGATCCCCTTTATCAAATCCGCTTGTTACGTTCTCAGGGATCTCCAGAAATACTTAGCATGAACTTAAAGGGCAAAATATAATTTCCCATTTCACACTGACTCTGCGAGAAGCTTTTCTCAATCCCCATGCTGGCCAAGTTTTCTAAACTAAATTAGCCCCATCTGCTTTCATTTGGCCCACATGCCCCTAAATGTTTCCCATTCATATGTTTGTCCAAATGTCTTTTCAATGTTACGGCTGTACATGCATCTGCCACTCTTCCCCTGGAAGCTCATTTCATACACTCACCAGTCTCTGTGTAAAAACGTTGCTCCTGTGTCCCTTATAAATATCCCCCCTTTCACCTTAAACCTATGCCTTCTATCTTTGAACACCCCCATCCTGTGGAAAAGACCTTGGCTATTCGCCCTATCCATGCCTCCTATGATTTTCTAATTTCTGTAATGTCACACATCAATCTCCTACACTCCATCTGATACTAACTTCAAGATCAAGTATATAAAAATAAACATCGCAATTTTGAAACAATGGGAAAAGCGTCTGGGAAACAACACACAGTCCAAATTTCATATTGTGATTTGCTTTTCTCCATGTTACAATGTTAAGGTAGCATGAAACATTTACTAGTGCCATAAATGGAGTCAAACACCTGAATTCCTTTTTCTAAATGGGTGATGATCGCTACAGTGAAAACTTGCTTCTAGCCAGATCTACATACATCCACAAAGTTAACATTCACGCTCTTGGCCTCCCTATGACGATGACGGGTTGTGTCTTCTTCAACTTGCTCTCAAGAGAAGGAAACCTTTACCCCATTCATATCTTAATTTAAACACGTTTTACATCATCTTCTCGTTCACCACTGCTAAAATCTGTTGCCACACTCTCTTTCCCCTGTCATCCATCCCCCACCTCTGGCAAGGGATCAAAAGTCCATTTTCAAACCATTTTCAATTCTGAATAAGCATTACACTGGACTTGAAACGCTAACTCTGTTCCTGGTCTCTGCAGATGCTGCCAGACCTGTGGAATTTCTCCAGAAATGAATAGGAACAGCACAAATGTTCAAGTCAGAAAATAATTATGGATACTGGACATAAAAATGCAAAAATTGTTGGACAGACTGGACAGACAGATTGTTGTAGAAGGGGCCACTGGAAGAATTAAATCGACGATATTACAGATAAAACAGGGTTAACATGTGATGCTAAAAAAAACCCACAGCAGCAGCAGAAGCAGATTTTTAAAAAATCATTGTGTGTAACTTTATCCCCAGGATAACACCTCAGTCTACTATTACCAACAAGCCAATCCATAGTTAAGTGACGAGTGCGTGTGAACATGCCAGAGTCAGAACCAATTGTACCTAAACTTGATGATAACTCATTAAAGCTATCACACTTGATTGGTTCCACTCCAAACAGCGGAACTAGCATCTGATGGAGAGGGAGAATTGATCCCAATTCAAACAGATCAGATCTAACCTTTGCAGTACCGCCACATCCATAGAAAAATGTCAATGGAACATTAAACAACTGACTGGTGGAGAGGACTCCTGAAATATCCCCATCCAACATAACGGAACAGCCGTGTACATCTGTGTAAAAAACAAGGATGTAGTATCAACACCATCCTCAGCCAGAAGCGTGATGTTGATGATCCACCTCATCCTCACTATGTTACCCACAGAATCACAGATGCCAGTCTTTAACCGATTCGATTCGCTGCACGTGACACGAAGAAACAGCTGAACACAAGAGATACGACAAGGCAATGGACCCTGACACCATTTCTGCAATGGAACCGAAGACTTGTGCTGCACAACAAGTCTTCAGTCTGTTTCATTCCGGATCCAACTCTGACATCTCCCTGAAAATGTGGAAAATTACTCAGCCACATTTAGTCCCCTAAAAGGGGAATAATTACAATTTGTCCAATTACTACCCCCTCTGTCCCATCACGATATTCAAACCAAAGGGAGTCATTTCCGACAGATCAAGCAGCACAGAAATAACCTGCTCATTGTGGTTTCTGATAGGTTCCCATGTGGAGATGGTGCAGTTGTGGAAATGTCACTGGATTGCTAATCCAGACCAGGCCAATCTTCTGACAGCTGGTGGGAGTTAAAAGCAATTAATAAAACAGCGAGTTGAAAATTCTGGTAAATAGTAGTGACCTTCAAGCCAACTTGTAAACATCAATTTCTCTCCCCAATGTATTTTGAGGAAGTGAATCTCCCGTACTTTCCTGGTCTGGCCTAAAACTGACTCCGAAATACGGGCATGTGATACACTCTTCACTGGTCTCTAAATTGGCCAAGGAAGACACTCAATAGCATCAAACTGCTCTGAGGTCTTAAAGGATAAACCCGGATAGAACACTCAGATCAGCGTCAGTATCGGAAAAGGGAAAGGGAAACACAGTCCTGTTGTCCGCGCAGAGACCTCCTTCTTAACATCTGAGATCTTCTGACAACATTGACAGAGCTTTTCCACAAACTGCACAGAAACATCGGGAAATGAGTAGGCCAATCAACACACTGAGCCTTCCCCATTCCAGTTCATGGATGAAATCTCCTCAATGCAGTTTTCCTAAGCAATATACATCTACCGCAACGTGATTAACCATCAGAAAAATATAAAATAGGAACTGCAGTAGTAGAGTGTTTTACCCCTTTCAATGCAATGACAGCTGATCCTTTATCTCCACAGCAAAAGCCTGTTCTTGCCACTCTTTTACTGTCTAGAAATTCTTGTGTATGATCAGTGCCTTGGTTTCCACAACCTGATCTGGGAGAGAATTCCCTAGGGTCACCACTCTCTGAGGGTAGATATTTATTCTCATCTCAATGCAGTGTGGCCAGTCTGCACCGAATACTGTGGCCCGTGATTTTAGACATCTCAGCCAGAGCAATTATCATCCGTACTTCCAATCTGCCTCACCCAAATGTTAGATGTGTGTTAGGAATAGCTGGGTCCTAATCCCCGATCACTGTGATACATCATGAGCATTCATCTCCAATGAAAGGGTGCTTTTATTCCGGTGATTCTGGTTCAAGATCTCCTTTTCTGAAGCTTATAGACTCTGACTTGCTTTTCCCCCCTTGTTTTCTCCCCCTCTCTTTTCTTTCTGTAACTTACTGACCTTGTAGGTTGGACAGCACTAGCAGTAACGAGAGTCCAAACATGCAGACTTTGAATGGACTCAGGGCATGGCCCTCGAGAGGTCTCAAGGGGAGCACAGTGTATGGACCTTGAGCTGGGCCCAGTGCAGAGGAGAGTGTGTCCCTGCTTACTTTTCCCGAGCAAGCACAGGACCTGGAATTGGCGACTGCTACATCAGCACAGGCAACGTGTGTGAGGTAGGCCCAGTGGAGAAAGGTGTTGCCAGAGGATCGGGGAATTCGCTGTTGATTGGGTGGTGCGTTGGTACTGATGAAGTAGACGATCGAAGGGCATCAGGGCAACTTCGATGAGATGGGCACAACAGTAGGAGACATGTCTTTGACATTGGAGGGTCTGGCACTGGGGGTGAAGAGGCGGTGATGGAAGAGTATTGGCCCAGCGGCAAAGATGGCACTTCAGGATCAGCAACCTCGATGTTGGTGGCCTCTGGTGTAGATGGTGATGAAGCTGATGTCCAGTGATGGGGGCTGCAGGTGTCACCGATAGCAAGGAGTTGACTCACGACCCATGGACTTTCTTCTTGCTATATGTTTCTTTTTTTTCAATATTCAGTATTCAAATTATTTAAAACGGTGCCAGTGTTATGCAGACATGTCTTGTATTTAACCTGTAAAATACAGTTAGCGATTAAACTCAAAATTGATTTCAAAATATTCCACTCATTGTTTCCTGCCAGCTATGCCGTGCTAAGGCCATATCCATACGTTAGCCCCAGTTCCATAAGCTGTAATGTGCACACTAGTTTTGGGACTTAACCGAAAACCTTCCAAAAATTCAATTACATTACATCCATTGCTTCACCATAATTGATTAACCAGCCAGTATTTCAAATATGATTCCCATTTCATAATTTTATGCTGACGCTGTCTATGTTCATTACATTCAATCCCAATATTTTCTACAAAACCATGTATTTACTAATTTCATTTTATTTTTTTTTCACCTGACTTGGGTTTCCTAGTCGTGCTGGGAAGTTTTTTTTTGGTTTGTTGATGTTTTCTTCTGTGAGGACAGAACTGAAGTACTTGCTTCACAGTTCCGCCATTTCCCTGTCATCCATTCTTTATTCTCTGGTTTCAGATTGTAATAACCTGCTATTTTTCATTTAATTTCACAACAACATACTTTTGGAAGCTATTGCAGTTGAGTCGTATAACTTTTATTAATACGTGTTTTCAGAACCCAGCAATTCCTGCCTTAGGCTGCATAATGACTACCCTTCCACAATCATACAATCGGAGAAGGAGATATTCTGCACCATCAGAAATACAGCACAATATACATTATTCCCACATTCCTACATACAGCCTGTAGTCGGGAATGTTATGAGAGTCTGATGCTGGTCCATGTACTTCTTAATGGTTGTGAGGTGACCTACGTCGACACCCATCGTAGGAAGTGCATTCCAGACCACAACACTCTCTGGGGTGAAAAACAATTGTCAAATTCTCTCTAAACCTCAAAACCTTCACTTTAAATGTCTTATGCCTTGTTCTTGGCCTTGTGACTAAAATGAACAGCTGCAGTCTGTCCACCTTGTCCATGTCCATTGTAATCTTATCCTTCTAAATTACGTCCCCTTCAGCTCTATCTTTTCCAAAGTAAACAACGTGAGTTTATCCAATCTATCTTCATCCCCGATAAGCTCCATCCCAGGAAACATCCTGGTGAATCTCCTGTTTACCCCCTCCAGTGCAATCACATTCTTCCTGTAATGTAGCTCCCAGAACTGCACGCAGCATTCTAGCTACGGCCAAACCAATGGGGTGGTCAGATCATATTATGTATGCCTCGATGAACAAACAAAATGCCTACAGTCCCATATGGTTTCTTAACTAGCTTATTACCCTGTCCAATCACATTCAGAGTTGTGTGGAGAAGTACCCTTCGAAATTCGTAGTGTGCTTCTTCTTCCAAAGTGCATCATCTCATATTTATCAGGGCTATATTCCATCTGCCATTGATCTGCCCATCTGACCATTCCAACTATATCTTCCTGTAAAATAAGGCCTTCCGCCTAACTGCCAACCACCTGGCTAATTTTGTGAACAATCACAAACTTACCTATCACATGCCCCAATTATCCCCTCGCACGACCCCTCCACATTCACATCTACATCATTTATGCATACCACAAATAATAAAATACACTGCACTGCTCCCTGTGGTACACGAAAATATACTGGTCTATCTCCACCACATTTTCTGTAATGTGGGACCACATTAGCTGTTCTCCAGTCCTCTGGAACTTCCCTTCTGGTCAGATTTGACTTAAACATTTGGTCAGACCATTACCGAGAGGTAATTGTCTGAAACATTATCCTATGATACAACTCATGTGGATTTACATCATCCCAACTTGTATCTTAGTTGAGAGCTCTTAATGCATCTTCTCGAATTCTGTACCTGCATCCTCCGTTTCCCAGGTAAAACAGATAAGAAGCGCTCATGCAATAATCCATCAATATTCTCCAACTTCACATAGTGATTGCCCCCTTGGTTTCTAATTGGCTCAAATTGTTCCCCGTTTATTCTGTTCTACTTGCTGGTTTTTTCGAGTATATTGGGATTCTCTCTAACCCTCCCTGCTGCACTTCTTCAAGCACCTGATTAGTAAGTCTCCTGTGTGTGAATTTTCTAAGTTTCCCTGTGATCACCTTTCATTCTTTGAAGCAGTGCAGAACACAAGTGTAATTTCATGCGCACTCCATGCAACCTGTGCAGAACGTCTTTACTTCTATGTTCCCGTTCCATTTAAATAAAGGCCAACTTCACGTTCATCTTTCCATTTCCAAATGTCCTTCCTGAACCGCTTTGGTTTAATATTATTTACTACTCACTGTCTGAACTCTTAAATCTGAATATCTAACTATATCACATCTACTGGTTTTCCATTGTCTCTGTTTACAAGAAATAGCTTCAAACAATCTGTAAAAAAAAGTCATTTAAAGGTGATTTATTTTTGGGGGAGATCCAAGATATTGGCGACCCTGTAGGTTTGCCCTACTCTGTCCTACACCAGAACCCAGACAAAGTGATGCATTCACCTTCTCTTTCTTACCCATTGTGGTAAAAATACTGATCCCCCGTATTGCTGTATGTCACTTGAAGTGAGTAAGGAAAATGACTAAGGGTAAAGGACCACGTGGATCGCAACTAGCAGGCACTGCCCTGCAGCAACGAAATCGCCCGCGGCCGAGGCAGCAGCCTCTGTGAAACAGCCAAGGGACTTACCATTAGAGCAGAGTACGTAATGGTTATGAAGTACGTAAAACTCCAAGAGAAGATTGATTCAGGCATGGAGGAGACCTAGATAAGGCTGGAACCGATCTCGGCCATGCTGCAGAAGCATGACTCGGAGATCCAGAGTCTCAGACGCATATCATGGAGGTTGAGCAGCGGACTATGTCCTCTGAAACTGCAGTGGAATCCTCAGCAGGTCGGGTCCAGGCCTTGGGATGGCGGGTACTGGGCGTGGAGGAGTAGGTCGACTTAGTAAATCGAGGCCATCATCAGAATATCTGCCTGGTCGGGCTGGCGGGACGAGAAGAAGAAGGCCACCCGTCAGTGTTTGGAGCAATGACTTCGGTAGTTTTTGAAGCTGGAATTCGAGGCGGGCCGGGTGTAGGTCGAGCAGACCCAGCAGATCACAATGCGCAAGCCCTGGTGAGACCTGCACCCCGCCCCATCCTTGTGAAACTCCTGTACTATGGAGAGAAACAAATGGTTCTCCAGCCTTGAGGAAGGATCCACAGGCTCTGATATCCAAACGATCACAAATGATATTTTTCCAGGACTTTTCTACGGCCATGATCCACAAGAGTTAGGCCTTTGATAGGGTAAAAAGGAACCTGAGGGAATTGAATATTCAATATACTCGACAATATTTCATTTCAACCACGGAGGGTCTTTGTTTAATTTTGAAACACTAGAAAACGCAAAGGATTTCCTGGACACCTTAAGAGAGATTGGCTGTTTGAAATGGCATGGACTATTATGTTCTCTTTGTTTTCTCTGTGGTTTGCCTCGTTTACGTGGTTCTGCTTTCTTTTAATATGTGGGGATCCCATTCATTCCTCTTTCTCTGTTTTCTCCTTTCTTCCTCCCCTCCCATAAACCTTTTCTTTCTATAATTTCATTTTCGTTTCTCTCTCTTCGTACGGAATGGGGGCAGTGCTCGGGGTGTGGGGGGTGGGGGTGGTGGAGGGTTGCACTTCTTTTCACCAGGACTGCCTTGGATATGCATGTGACGGGTTGAGTGCCCACTTTTAATTTTCTTGTTGTAAGACACATGTAACTTTTTAAAGTTTGTTTTGTCTGTTTTTGGCGAGCAGCTTCAGCTAGTAGGAGCTAAGGAGGATTAGTGGGTAGTATGAGCGCTGACTGTGGGGAAGGAGGGAGAATCACCTCTTATTTGTGTATATGTTGGTTCATTGTACAAGAAGTTGTTAGGAGTTTTGAGTAGGTAGTTATTGCAGTTGTATTTTCAAGTTAAGACGAACTGTTTACCACATTTTCTCCGTGCATAATAAAAGGGGTCCTTCCTCACAGGGGGATCACGGGCTGTTTCGGATGGCCATGGCTAGCAGCTCGTTTCAATGCTGCTCCTGGAACATTAAACGGGATCATTCACCAATTGATGCTTTCAGTCCTTAATAAGTAAAGGATCAATGTAGCCTTGGTGCCAGAAAAAAAGACATCTAACCAATAAGGAACATATAAAGTTACAGATGAGGGTGTTTGGCTGGGTGTTATTATCATCCTTTAATTCAAAATGTAGAGGAGTAGATTTTCTCATTCAGAAGAAACTTCTACATCAGTTGTTTGCCCACATTAAGAACGAATGTCAGCTGTTTCTGATGCATAAAGCTTTATTACATGGAGAGGAACATGGGTGAGAGTCATAGAGTCATAGAGATGTACAGCATGGAAACAGACCCTTTGGTCCAACCCATTCATGCCGACAGATATCCCAACCCAATCTCGTCCCACCTGCCAGCACGAAGACCATATCCCTGTAAATCTTTCAAATTCATATACCCATCGAAATGTCTCTTAAATGTTACAGTTTTACCAGCCTCCACCATTTCCTCTGGTAGCTCATTCCATACACGAACCACCTTTGGAAAGTTGCCTATCAGGTCTCTTTTATATCTTTCCCCTCTCACTCTAAACCTATGCCCTCTAGTTCTGGACTCTCCAACCCCATGGAAAATGTTTTGACTATTTACCCTATCCATGCCCCTCATAATTTTGTGTAACTCTTTAAGGTCTCCACTCAGCCTCCGACGCACCAAAGAAAACAGTCCCAGCCTGTACAGCCTCTCCTTATAGCTGAAATCCTCCAACCCTGGCAACATCCTTGTAAATGTTTTCTGAACTCTTTCAGGTTTCACAACATTTTTTCCGATAGGAAGGAAACCAGAATTACTCAAAATATTCCAACAGTCGCCTAAACAATGCCCTTTACAACTGCAACATGACCTCCCAACTCATGTACTCAGTACTCTGAACAACAAAAGAAAGCATACCAAACGCTTTTTTCACTATCCTATCTATCTTCGACTCCACATTCAAGGAGCTATGAACCTGCACTCCAAGGTATCTTTGTTCAGCAACACCACGTAGGACCTTACCATTAAGTTTATAAGTCCTGCGAAGATTTGCTTTCCCAAAATGCAGCACCTCGCATTTATCTGAATAAAACTCCATCCGACACTTCTCAGCCCATTGGCCCATCTGGTCCAGATCTGTTGTAATCTGAGGAAACCCTCTTCGCTGTCGACTACACCTACAATTTTGGTGTCATCTGCAAATTTACTAACTGTATCTCTTATGCTCGCATCCATATCATTTATGTAAATACCAAAACGTAGAGGACCCAGCACCAATCCTTGTGGCAATCTACCAGTCACAGGCCTCCATTCTGAAAAACAACCCTCCACCACCACCCTCTGTCTTCTACCTTTGAGCCAGTTCTGTATCGAAATGGTTAGTTCCCCCTGTATTCCATGAGATCTAACCTTGCTAATCAGTCTGTCATGGGGAAACTTGTCGAACTCCTTACTGAAGTCAACATAGATCACATCCACTGCTCTGCCCTCATAAATCCATTATGTTACTTCTTCAAAAAACCCAATCAAGTTTTTGAGACATGATTTCCCACGCACAAAGCCATGTTGACTATCCCGAATCAGTCCTTGTCTTTCCAAATACATGTACATCCTGTCCTTCAGGATCCCTCCAACAACATGCCCACCACAGAGGTCAGGCTCACCGATCTATAGATCCCTGGTTTGTCTTTACAGCCCTTCTTAAGCAGTGGCACCACGTTTGCCCCAACCTCCAGTCTTCTGGCACCTCACGTGCCACTATCGATGATACAAATACCTCAGCAAGGGGCCCAGCAATCTCTTCTCGAGCTTCCCACAGAGTTCTCGGGTACACTTGATCAGGACCTGGTGATTTATCCACCTTTAACCGTTTCAAGACATCCAGCACTTCCTCCTCTGTAATCTGGACATTTTGCAAGATGTGGCCTCCTCTATCTTGGGGAGACAGGCCACTTACTTGCGGAATGTTTCAGAGAACACCTCTGGGACACCCAGACCAACCAACCCAACCACCCTCCACATTCAACTCCCCCACCTTGTCTCAGTCCTATCCCTCGAACTCAGCACCACCTTCCTAACCTGCAATCTTCTTCCTGACCTCTCTGACCCCACCCCCACTCCGGCCTATCACCCTCACCTCAAGTTCCTTCGACCTATCGTATTTCCAACGCCCCTTCCCCAAGTCCCTCCTCCCTATCTTTTATCTTATCCTGCTTGGCACACTCTCCTTATTCCTGAAGAAGTGCTCATGCCCGAAACGTCGATTCTCCTGCTCCTTGGTTGCTGCTTGACCTGCTGCGCTTTTCCAGCAACACATTTTCAGCCCATACTTGCAAGGTTTTCAGCACAAGAGTTAGAAGTGAGATAGGAAACACTTCTTTACTGAGAGAGTTATTAGGATTTAGAATGCTCTTCCTGGGAGAGTTGTGAATGAAGATTCAAAAGGGAACTGGATATATATTCGTAAGTTACAAATGCAAAGGGCCAGAGAGACCGGGTCGCAAATGGGAGAAATTTGGGAGACATTTCCGGAGCTGATGCATTTACAGTACCCCAGTACCCTCCTTCTGTCCATTAAAGTTCTGTACTCTATCATGTACAGACGCAAGTCAACATCAGTATCTGATTATTTCCTGTTGTAAATGCTGGCAAATATTTGATCATATTTGCTGCAGCATAACCATTTAAAATGCAAGTATTGCAAGGTCAGCTTGATGATGCAGACTACTTAGTACTCAGCGCATGAATATTTCAAATCCAATGATTAAAACAAATTATTCTTTGCTTTGGCATAAAACACTTTGTAAACGTTTGACTTTTCACTCAAACGGAAATACGTTCATCGTTTTTATTCACTAACCAAATTTTGCATTAAATGCCATTCATTCTTTAAAATATGCAAGATTTCAAATTATTGTTCTCTACAATGTAATATCACAAATCATTCATTTATGTTAACATATACATTGCATGTTGAGATATTGTCGTTTCTCAATTGTTGGTAAATAGCTGAAGCTCGTACATTTAACTGACAAATTAAACTAATTGCTACTTAACTATATCAGAACGCTATTTCGATATGATTGTTCAATCATTTTCTCAATCTGAATCTATAATTGCTCAGACACCAACCACTTTCTAAATGTTGGTGTGACAATGTATCTGTTTGAATACCGATAATGAATATGTAATTGTGATCACGTCTATAGTCAGATAGCATATTCTTTGTTCGATATAAAATAAAATGTACATTCTTCACTTTTGAATCATGAAATGTTGACAGGAGTTTGTATATTAGTTCCATAAATCTAATATCAAGCTAATTGCTTGAAGAAAGGATGCAATTATTGCTCAGTTGAAAAATCATCCTTCTCAACTCATTAAACTCATGAAACATGGCAAATATCTGATTTTTTTTCGGATCAATAAACTCATCACCTTGCAATCATAACCTTCGTTGAAAACAGTTTTAGAAGGATCTGAATTCAGGCAGAGTGTGACTGAAATCATAGCAGCCTGTGGCACTTCGTTAGATACTGGCCTGCACCTAAATGTATCCAGAGCATTACTACGTTGTTCAGGGCAGTCATTCAAGCATTATTTCACAGCAAATCATTTGGAATCCATATTGGGCCGGGGGGAAACTAGCCAACAGGCTATCACTGGTCTCTGTGTAAGTATAAATGCTGTCCAAATTAGGCATCAATGATTGGCTAGCAACCATGATTTACAAATTCATTTTCAGTCAGACCCTGGCCCAGAGAGCAGATGCGTGGACATGGAGTGTCAGAAGCACAAATTGCTTACGGTGATAACATCTTGCCTACCTCCCAGACTCCATACATCTGTGACCTGGACAGTCATTGAATGGAGATGTTAACAAGGTGAAAGAGAAGACAGCAGATGCTGGAGGTTAGAGACGTGAAGGATCAACTGGAAAAGCACAGCAGCTCAGGAACCATCCAAAGGGGAAGGAAAATCAACGTTTTGGTCAAAACCTCTTCATCAGCAATAAGACAGGGAGCCATGATGGTGGAGAGATAAATATGAGGGGGTGAGGCTCGGTAAACGTAACTGAGAGTGCGATAGTTGGATGGAGGTGTGAGTAATGGTAATATATCGGAGGGGAGGGTGGAGTGGATAGGTGGGCAGGAATATGGACAGCTGGGCACGGTGGCTCAGTGGTTAGCACTCCTACCACACAGTGCCACGGGCCAGTTTCGATTCCAGCCTCAGGCTGTGTGGAGTTTGCACGTTCTCCCATGTGTCTGCATAGGTTTCCTCCGGGTGTTCAGGTTTTCTCCCACGTTCCAAAGATGTGCAGACCAAGTAAATTGGCCATGCTAAATTGCCCATAGTTGTAGGTGCATTGGTCAGAGGGAAACGGTTTACTCTTCGGTGGTTTGGTATGGATTTGTTGGGCCAAAGGGCCTGCTTCCACTCTATAGGGAGTCTAAAAGAAGTACCCTTTCCCACTTTGAATAAAAAAGATGGGACAGGTCGTGAGGGCTGTGCGAAGCTGTAAGTTTGGAACTGTGATAAGGTGGGAGGAGGGGAAATGAGGAAACTGGTGAAATCCAAATTGATACCATAGGGTTGGAGGGTCCCGAGTTTGAATGCGGTGGCAAGGAAGTGGCGATGGATGAAACCCTGGACCTGCATGTCCTCAGCAGAGTGGGAGGGGTGTTTGAAGCGAACGGCCACAGGGCAGTGGGGCTGGATGGTGCGGGTGCTCCAGAGATATTCTCTGAAGTGCTGTGCGAGTAGATGTCCTATCTGACCAACGGATAGAATACCGCATTAGGAGCAACGAACACAGCAGCTGACATGTGTGGAACTGTAGGTGAAACCTTGATGGATGGGGAAAGATGTTTGAGGCCTTGGGCGGGGGGGAGGTGTAGGCACAGGTCTTGCAATTCCTGTGGTGGCAGGGAAAGGTGCCTGGATAGGAGGATGAATTGTTGGGCGCCTGACGATCACTACCTACTTTTATCCTGTATTCTGCATTCAAAGTCGATTGTCCAGAATGAATCGCTTCACACTTTCCCAGGTTGAAATCCACCTGCCACTTATCAGCCCAGTTCTTCATCCTGTCAATGTCCTAGTACGAACTACAACAGCCCCACAGTAGCCACAATTCCACCAACCATTTTTTACAACGAAAAATGTAATAACCCACCCTTCCACTCCCTCAACCAAATCATTGATAAAAAAAACGCAAACAACAGAACGGAACCCCACTTTTCACCGAGCTCCAGAGTGAATAGATTGGATCACTTACAGGGAGGAAGCAGGTCCTTTGGCCCAACAAGTCCACAACGAAGCACAACCCACCCAGGCCCATTCCAGTACACCTAACACTGCAGGCAATTTAGCATTTCCAAATCATTTAGCCTGCACATCTTTGGACTGTGGGAGGTAAACCGGAGCATCTAGAGGAAACCCACGCAGACACGGGGAGAACCTGTGTAAACTCCACACAGTTAGTCGCCTGAGGTGGGAATTGAGCCCAGGTTTCTGGCGCTGTGAGGCTGCAGTGCTAATCACTGTGCCACCGTGGCGGCCACGTCTCATGCTTCCCATTTACCACCGCTTTGTGTCTCTATGGGTCAGCCAATTCTGTATCCAGATACAGGTTTCCCTGTATCCTATGCCTGCTTACTTTCTGAATGAACCTACCATGGGGAACGTGATCAAGCGCCTTGTTAAAATCCATGCAGACCGCATCCACTGCTCGACCTTCTTCAATGTGTTTGATCCCATCCTCAAAGAATTCAATCAGGTTTGTGAGGCATGACTTCCTATTTCTATACAAACGATGTTTTTCCAAGTAATCATAAAGTCTGTCTCTCAGAATCCTCTCCACTAATTTGCGCAACACTGATGGATGACTGACTGGACTGTAATTCTCAGGATTAGCCCTACTCCCTTGCCTGAACAAAGGAGTAACATTTGCCACTCTCAATCATCTCTCACTACTCCAATGGAGATTGAAGACGCAAAGATCATCGCCAAAGAGACATAAATCTCTTTCCTCTCTTCCTGTAGCAACCTAAGGTATTTCCTCACTGGCCCAGGAGATTTATCTCTCCTCATGTTTGTATTTCAATTAGTCGGTAATTCACCTCAAGTTGTCTACACCTGTCCAACCAACTGATTGACAACTTTCATTTTCAGGGTTATATACCATGCTGCTTCACTGAGCACGTATGTTTTGCAATATCCTCTGAATCATGGAATGAAAAATATGGGAAGGCTTGAATGTGTTCCTGATGAAGAGATGAAGGCCAAATCTTTGACTCTCTTGCTCCTCAGATGTTGCCTGACGGGCTGTTCGTTTTCAGTACCACACGTTTTGACTTTGATCTCCAGCATCTGCCGTCCTCATTTTCCCTATTACTGACGGCTGTCACACCTGCACACTGAGCAGGGAATTAATCAGCAGAAACTCATTGTATGTTGAGAAGACTGCTCAGTAGTGGAAAATTGCATTTGATTAATGCATTTATTAAAAACTAAATTGCATTTCAACAAATATTAATTCAGTCCCAGAGTTACAGTTTTGGTTCATGAATTGGGCAGCTTGATACCGAACACTAATTGATTGGACAACTCTGTGGTACAGAGGATTCCAGATGCTATATTCCAGATTGTATGTGCTTTACCTTCATGCTGGGAATATTATCGGACAGACAGATGTGATAAGGGAACAAGGTGACATGTGAAAATGTGACACTTATGCCATTACAGAGATATGTTTGAGGGAGGTCAGGGCTGACTCCTCAATATGCTGTGGTATAAGACGTATAGGCAGGACAGGAGAGGGGTAAAAGAGGAGTTGGTGTTGCACTATTAGTTATGGAGTCATTTACTACAGTAAGGAGGGACAATATCTTGGAATAATCTTCTAATGAGGCTTTGAGGATAGAGCTCAGGATCAAAACCATTGCAGAGGCACTGCTGGGGATATATTATAGAACTGGAGATAAAATAAAGCACAGGAGCAAATATATAACCAATTTACTGAGGTGTGTAAAAAGAATAATAGGATTGTTACATACAGGCATTTCATTTCCAAACATTCATTCGGGCAGTGATAATTTTTCAAGAGGGGATAGATGCCTTGAAATTTATTCCAGACAGCTTCTTATATCAACATGTAGCTGATACAACAACAGGTGGGTCAATGCTGGGCCTCACTGTGCGGAACGAAGCCAGTTAGGATATCGCAGACAGGATTGGGAGAGCATTATACGACCAGTGACCGTGATATCATAAGTTTAAGTTTGTTAAGGAAAATATTAAAAACAAAATCTGGAAAATAAAAGGTTAATGGATTGGGGAGACCGAATTTATGAAAGAAAAGACAGGATTTGGCCAAAGTGCAGTGGTTTCTGGGTGAAACTGTAGCAGAACAGCATGTGGCGGGGGCATGGGAGATAACTTGATCAAAATGGAATTAATGAGAGTGTCCGTCCAACATGTTACACTGAAGATGAAAATTCGGAAAACAAGCCCAGAGAACCTCGGATGTCAACAAACATTCTGAACAAGATGAAAAACGAAGGAGAGATTAAAGTAGGTACAATGTGAGCAGGTCAATGGATGCACTAAAAGAATAAAGTAAATGGAGGGCTCAACTTAAAAAGTGAGTCGAAAAGCAGAATGGGAATTGGCATAAAACAATAATGGGTAAGATTAACATTAATCCAAAGACATTTTATCAGTTTATTAAGAGGAAGAGGATAACTACAAAAAGGGGGAGTATGAGAGTCCAATTGGGGCAGCCTGTGCACGGAGCCGTAGAATATGTTAAACACGCGCTTCATATCGGTCTTCAGTTTGAGGAAGCCGTTCCTGGATTCAGGGAGAATGACTGTGTGGTCCTTGAACGAATTGATGTAAAGCCAAGGAAGAATTGCAAGTTTATGTATGGTATACAGTGGGCAAATACCCACATCTGAATGAGCTGCATCTTAGGCTGATGTGGAAGATGAGGGAGAAGATTACAGGTTCTGAAATTTTCATCTTTTTTGGCCTCTTGCCACAGAGTAGTGTGATAGGACACGTTAACATCTAATGTCGGCACAATTCACAAAGAGTGCTAGAAATAAGGCAACAATTGTAGTAATTCCTGAGAGCTGTTGAGGCTAGATCATTAAATATTTTGAAGACTGTGTCAGACTCATTTTTAAACAAGGGTTAGTTGTGGGTAAAAGGCATGAAAGTAGAATGTGGGATTATCAGCATAAATATAACCGAATTGAACATGACAGCAGACTCAGTGAGCGGTTAGGCATAATGTTACTCCTACGTGTAATGTTTTTTTTTGCAATATCCCTGTATTCGAACTTTAACCTCCCTCCCTTTGGAGTGAGACACAGATTGGAATGCAATTGACGGATGCAAGGAATTCATAAATACAGTACTAATAGACAGAAATGACCAGAAGACTGCGTCAACGCAGATTGGCTGTTGGGATGAATGTTTGCATCAGCGCAATCACCTTTACCAGGAGGAAGACCTTAGTAAGACCTGCCGTGGAGAGCAGGTTATCATGGGTTTGGTATCAATGAGTGTGTAAGCCACAAATATACATCACTGTCGTGTCTCCCTAATTTCCTGACTAAAAGTAAATGTGGTGGAGTAGTGAAATTACAGTTGGTAGGAGACTAAGTAGTATTTCATTGAATTGAGAGTCTTCAGAGAGCAGCAGCTCAGCAAAAAGTACAGGCAAGCTCAAATAAAGTCATTTTAATTTAGTATTACAGCAGTCGAGATGGCAGTTAGTCCAGTTCCTCCTGTGGGATGTTGGAGCTCCGGGAGATTTCCACCGTCCCTGATGACTACATGTGTGGAAATTGCACCTGTCTACAGCTCCTGGGCGACGACGCTTGGGAGTTGGAGCTGGATATATTCAGGATCATGGGAGATGCTATGAACTTCAGAGATAAGTGCTTTAGTGTGGTGGTCTCGCCAAAGACCCGCCCCTAGCCATGTTTCTATAATGACTATAATGGCCCAGTCCCACATGAAGATGCACGCCCTGATTTCATCAACCTTACCTGTCAGCCCTGATGCGTTTAAAAAAAAACAAAACTTAATTCAATGCCAGTCCTTTCTCCCTGTCGTGTCCCAGGCAGAGAGTCTGTTTGGAATGGGAAAGGGAGTAGGCAGAGAGTGCAGCAATCCCCTATGGTCATTCCTCTCGAAAACACGTAAACTATTTTAAATACTATTGGGGGGAATGTCCGTTCAAGGGAATGCAGCAGTGGCCATTTTGGTGGCAATACCACTGACTCTGGGGCACAGCGGGAAAGGGTAAATATAAACAGGGTCTTCGAGATAAAGAGTCGATTGTTGGAGGAACGGATTGGAGATTTTGGGGCCTCAAACGGGAATCCAGCAAAGTGTGTTACCTCACAGGTGTCAGCGTCCAGGAAGATTCTGGGCGTCTGCAGAACGTTGTCAAGTGGGAGAGTGAGCAGCCAGAAGTCATTGGTATAAATGATACAGGTAGAAACAGGGGTAACGTCCGACAGAGTGATTACAGAGAGCTAGGAGAAAAGTTCAAAACCAAGACTTCAAGTTGGTAATCTCCTGATTACTTCCTGTTTCATGAGGTCACGAAAGTAAGAATAGGAGGATATGGCAGACATATGCATGACTAAAGAAATGGTGCAGGGGGTAGGGACTCAGATTTTTCGATCATTGGGGTCTTTCCTGTGACAGAGTTGAACTTTTGAAGAGGGGCATGTGGCACATACTCTGGAGGGCGGACCAATAATTTGGCGACCAGTTTTGCTGGTGTTCCAAGGGAAGGTTTAAACGAAATTGGCAGGGTGTGGGATCCTCAAGAGCAGGAAAGCAAATGTGAGGCTGGAAGGAGATACAGTAATCAGAAACAGTAAGTGAAGAGATGGGTCAGGCTGGAATACGACAGGGAGCAAGGAATGCCAGCTGGATTTATTTCAATGCCACAGAGCTGACAGGTAAGGCCAATGAACTCAGGGCATGGATAGGTAGGCGGGATTGGGATTTGATAGCCATTACAGAAACATGGCTAAGGGAGAGACAGGACTGGTAGCTTAATGTGCCAGGGTTTATCTGCTTTAGGCAGGACCGCGACCGTGAAAGGAGGGGAGGGGGAATTGCATTTCTGATGAAGTGAAGTATCACAGCAGTAATGAGAATTGAAATAACTGAAGGATCAAACAGCAAGGATTTATGGATGGAGCTAATAAAAAGGAAGGGGAATGGTGATGTTCTAGGGGTTGTACTATAGGTTCTCAAATAGTCAACAGGAATTAAAGTAACAAATATACTTGCAGAGAGGTAGGGCATGCAGGAGCAAAAAGATTGTCATAATTGGGGATTTTAATTTTTATAACATAAACTGGGACTACCAGAACATTACGTGGTAAGGTGGGCTCAAATCCATTAAATGTGCCAAGAAAACGTCCTCAAGCAGTATATAGAGGGGCCTATTCGTGAAGGGGCAAAATTCGACCGACCCGTTGGAAATATGATAGAACAGGTGATCGAGGTGACAGTGGGGGAGCACTTTGGAACCAGTGACCGTAGTTCTATTTATTTTCACGTAGTTATAGAGAGCGACAAAACTGGTCCACAGCTTCAAGTTCTAAATTGAGGCAAAACCAATGTATATGGAAGTACTTAGCAGTTTGGAGGGGTTTGGCTGAATAGTTTGTTTGACGGCAAAGGGACTGCTGGCATGTGGGTGGCCTTTGAACGTGAGATACTAGAGGTTAAGGTCTATTTGTTACTGAGGGGGTGAAAGGAAAATTGGCACAAATGGGGAACCCTGAATGACAAGAGATATTTAGGCTTTGACCTAAATAGGCAGCTCAATTATATGTAGCTGAGATCAAGTGAATCCCTGGAGGTATACAAGGGATCCAGGAATTTACTGAAGAAGGAAATTAGTAGGGCAAAAAGGGGGCATGAAAGAACCTTGGCTGAGAAGATTAGAATGAATCCAAAAAGGTACTTTAAGTATATTATAGGAAAAATAATAAATAGTAAGAAAATAGGACACCTCAAAGACCAAAGTGGACATGTATGTGTGGAACCATAATAGATTGGAGAAGTCCTCAACGAATATTTCTCCTCTGTGTTTAACATGGAGAAATGATTGAATACTTAGGAACTTGACGAAGTTCGTGCTGATTTCTTAGGGATAGTCCATTTCACAGCAGATGAGGTACTGGACGTACTAGAATGCTTGAGTTTGGATAAACCTTAAGATATATCCAAGAACACAGTCAGGGGCCAGAGAAGAATTTATGGGGGACCTGGCTGATAAGTTTGATCATCATTAACCACAGTTAAGATCCAGGAAGACTGGAGTTTAGCAACTATTGTGACCTTGTTTAAGAAGGACTGACGGAAAAAGCCTTCGAACTATGAACCAGTAAGTTTAACATCTGTGGGTAGGTACGTTACTTGAGAAAGTTCTGAAGGATAAGACGTACATTAATTTCAAAAGACAATATTTGATTAGAAATATTGAGCATGGCTTTGTGTGTGGGAGATCATGCTTGACAACTTTCTTAAAGCTATTTGATGACATGACCAGGAAGGTTGACTAGGCGGTAGACGTCAAAAAGTATGGCGCTGGAAAAGCACAGCAGGTCAGGAAGGAACAACAGAATCGATATTTCAGGCATACGCCCTTCATCACGAATGTCCAAAACATCTATTATCCTGTCCCTCGGATTTTGCCTAACCTGCCATGCTTTTGCAGTGCCACACTTGTCGAATCTGATCTCCAGAATTTGCAGTTCTCACTTTCTCCTCGGGTAGTCGATTTAGTCTATATGGATTTCAGTTACACCAGGACAAAATAAGGATTTGCAGCCCCTGGAGCCTAACATACAGTTGCAGGAGGAGGCCAATCAGCCCTTCGAGATTATTAGAGAGGAGATCATGCAGCATCAGTATCCTGTTATGCAGCAACAGAATCAGTTTATTCAGCTACTTCAGGTCAGTAACACAGGAAATGGAACAGACCACAAACTGACTGTACTCTGCACGGTGGCACAGTGGTTAGCACTGTTGCCTCACAGCGCCTGAGACCCGGGTTCAATTCCCGACTCAGGCGACTGACTGTGTGGAGTTTGCACGTTCTCCCAGTGTCTGCGTGGGTTTCCTCCGGGTGCTCCGGTTTCCTCCCACAGTCCAAAGATGTGCGGGTCAGGTGAATTGGCCATGCTAAATTGCCCGTAGTGTTAGGTAAGGGGTAAATGTAGGGGTATGGGTGGGTTGCGCTTTGGCGGGTCGGTGTGGACTTGTTGGGCCGAAGGGCCTGTTTACACACTGTAAGTAATCTAATCTAATCTAACCCTGGAATAACACGAGGATATTTAGCCCTCAAGCCTGCCCTTCCCTTCAGTAATGTCAGGGATGATCTGCTGGCTGCGGAAATTTCTCTTTCATGCAAATTCGTTGTAGCATTCGACTCTCCCAAAATCCATTCACAAACATTTCAGTGATGCAGCTGTCTGGGATAGAGATGCCCCAACAGTCACTATCCTCTCAGAAAAGGAAACACACCCCACACATATAACTTGGCCTATTGACATGAACAAAAGATATGAACACAGCGTCAGAGTGACTGGTCCTGACATTACTAAAAGATTTGACTGAGCAATGTGTCAAAGGGTTTGAACAAGATTCGTACTTAATGGGAATCAAGAGTAATCTTCCCTCTGGTTGGGTCATTCAGAACACAATGTAGCTGTTGGACATCAATCCACTCAGTCCCTGGATTTCTCTGCGGGTGATCAGCAGGGTAGCTTCCTTGGCATGAACATTTTCAGCTGATTCATTTCTGTCATTTGACCAGAAGTGAAGAAGTTCAGTGAAGATCACATAAAGCATTAGAACCTGGACAATATTAAAGCTCATGCTGTTAACGTGCAGGTAACATTCGTGTGGTCGCATTGCTGGACAATGCACATTTCCACAGCATAGAAAGAGGAGGTCATTCAGGTTGGTTTCACTGGAATGTGAGAAAGCCACTCAGCTCATCGAAACAAAGCGTTCACTCTCTCTTGCTTCTTACACAAGAAGAGATGTTTTTAAAAATCTGCAAATGTTGGATTTCAAAGTAGAGGAAGGAAGCTGGAACAACAAAACAAGAGAGGCAGCTTATAAAGGTGAGAAGTCAGCGCCTTGGGTAAAAGCCTTCTTCCAGACTGAGAGTGAGGGGTAGGGGAGTCTACGTTTAAAGAGGCGGGGTGGGGGAGGAGGAGGAGGCATGGTAGTGAGGTGGGTACAGGTGAACAGAGGTAGAGGGTATGACCGGGTTGGTCCATAGGAGGAATGAATCAAGTTGGCAGTTGGCAGATGGGCTGATCAGAGGAATGGATGGGAGTAAGAGGGGCTGGGAATGTATTTGGGGGATTGGAAGGGCAGTTATTTGAGATTGGGGAAATCAATGTTGAGTCTCTCGGGCTGTAGGCTGCCAATTTGCAGTTTGTTTCATTGTGGCAATGGAGGAAGACAAGGGTGGCAACATTGGAAAGGGCGTGGGAGGGAGAATTGAATTAGGCAGTGACTGATAGGTCATGTCAGCCCTTACAGGCCCAACTGAGATGCTCAGCAAAACATTCCCTTAGTTTACATTTGATCTCCGTGATGCGAAGAAGACCTCACCGGGAGCACCAGATACAGTGAACTGGGTTGGATCCCACCGCCTGGCACATGTTCCACAAGAATCATTCCCTTCACTAATCTTTGGTTCGTTCCACACTCTTCACCAAATCCTCCAACCCCCACTGGCACTGCCGCTGCAAACAGAAAAGGTGCATTACCCGCTTGCACACCACCTCCCTCACATCCATCCAGCGCCCCAAACAGTCCTTCCGGTTGAAACTGAGGTTCACCTGCCTTTTTTCGAACCTAGTTTACTGCATCAGGTACTCCCAATATGGTCTTCTCTATATTAGGGAGACGAAACGTAAACTAAGGGTACATTTCTCTGCGCATCACAGCTGGGCACAAAAGGGCCGACCTGACATCCCAGTCACCATCCATTTCAATTCAACTTCTCAATCCCTTTCCAACATGACTATCGTCGGCCTCCTCTGTTGCCACTGTGAGTCAGACCGCAAATTGGAGGGACAACACCTTATCTTCTGCCTGGGCAGCCTACTGCCTTGAGGACTCAACATTGAGTTCTCCAATTTTTGATAAACTTCCCAGCCATTCCCCTGCTTCCTTTCCAGCCGCTCCCCTCTCTTTTTTTCCTCCGAACGACCCTGCCTTCCAGCTACCAACCGGATTCATTTCTCCCATTGACCAAGCAGGTTGCATTCACTACTTATGTCTAACAGTCTCTACCTCATCATCCCGCTGCTGTCCCCAGCCTAACCTCTCCGTCCCTCTATATCTGCAGATCCCTCTACCTCCACCCACAGTCCTGAAGATCGGTTATACCTGAAATATTGACTTCTCTATCTCCTGATGTTGCCTGATTTGCCGTGTTCTTCCAGCCTCCTGTTTGTCTATTATTACACAGGAAGATAAGGAGTCCAGTCAGCACAATACCCTGGTAAGCAAGAAACATGGATTTCCCAATAATGACCCTCTTAACTGGGACCAGAAGGAGGACATTCAGCCCCTCCAAACTGTTATACTGCAATAGGAGGATGTCATTAATACTGCAACACGAAAAACCAATGAAGCACAGACTAGTCCATGTTGTCCGTAATGGCCCCATTGCTAATGGTACATAGGTGTTATATTAACATGGTTTGCTGATGGTAAGGAGGCACAGCGGATGGTTTGTACAAAGTCTCAGGCAGGCATGTTCCATCTCCGAGAAGACAGGCTAGTGTTCTGCATGAAGATCAAAAATTGTTGGGAATGGCCAATTCTATCAGAGTGTGACTACTGGCAGGTTTGAGAAAAATGTGATGTTCAGTGCAGGGTCTCACCGCAACTATACATCGAGATTCTGAGTTTATTCAGAACCTGGAGCTCTCTCGCAACCAATATGGGGGCTCCACAGAGATATGTAAACTTTCATAGATTCATATAATCCTTCAGCATGGAGACAGGCCCTTCAGCCTAGCTGGTCTATGCCGAACAATATGTCCATCTATGCTAAAACCATTACTTAGAGAGACACCTACAGACATCACAGAGTAAAGTAATCACACTCAGTGAGACACCGACGATCAGAACAGAACAACATACACACAGAGAGCTCGACAGCACCGAGTAACATGCTCACACTCCATGCTGCCTGTAGGTGTCTCTCTGAGCGTGAGCAGGTTACGCAGTGCTGCCAGTCAGTGTCTCTCCTCAGGCAGCTGAGGAAATTTGGCCATCTCAATGACCTGCCATCTCAGACTGAATCAGCTGAACTGTTTTTCATTCATGATTTGAGAAGACTAAAGCCGAATCTTTAATCTCCAGCACAAAGCTCATTCTGTATCCACCGCTAAGAGGCAAATACCTCAGAGAGACACCGACAGGCTGCACTAAGTAACACACACAGTCAGAGAGACAGGCAGCACTGTGTAAAATACGCACACTCCACGCTGCCTGTAGGTGTGTCTCTTAGTGTGTGCATAGCACTGTGTAAAATGCTCACACTCCATGCTGCCTGTAGGTGTGTCTCTGAGTGTGAGCATGTTATTCAGTGCTGTCTGGAGGTGTCTGTCTGTGTAACAAACTCACACACACACACACACACTCATACTCATACTCATACCTCAAAGAGACATGTACAAGCAGCATTAAGTAATACACTCATACTTACAGAAACGGACAGCCTGCAGGATCTGTGATAGGCTGAACATCATTTCAGGTGCTCCCAGGCTTACAACAGAGAGTGCACAGTGCAAACCCACCAGATGTGTCTGGACCAACAGAGTGAGGAGGGAATGCCTCAGATTGTAAGTATTGAGTCTCAACAGCTTTCAGTTTCTGTTCTGTTTGCAAAATTGACAGAATTCCAGATCAAATGGATCATTTAAAAGTGATTGCTGATTGTCTGTCAGTATCACATAGAACAGACATGTAATTGATTGACAGGCAAAGTAGCCAATTGTGACAATGACCTGGTGAGGGGCGGCACGGTGGCACAGTGGTTAGCACTGCTGCCTCACAGCACCAGAGACCCGGGTTCAATTCCCACCTCAGGTGACTGACTGTGTGGAGTTTGCACGTTCTCCCCGTGTCTGCGTGGGTTTTCTCCGGGTGCTCCGGTTTCCTCCCACAGTCCAAAGATGTGCGGGTCAGGTGAATTGGCCATGCTAAATTGCCCGTAGTGTTAGGTAAGGGGTAAATGTAGGGGTATGGGTGGGTTGCGGGTCGGTGTGGACTTGTTGGGCCGAAGGGCCTGTTTCCACACTGTAAGTAATCTAATCTAAAAAAATGCAGCCAATCAGTTCAGGGCAGCAGTCCATTTCCAATGTACACAGCGGCAGGGGCCGTGGAGGGGTTCGTTAGGGCCGACTGCCTGCCCCTCTTCGGCGGTTACATTAGAGCCCGGGAGAAGGAGCACGGTGTCCACCAACACCCTGGAGTTGTTCAGGGAGACGTGGGCACCGCAGGGAATGGAGTGCATCATTTCCCCCTCCAACTCTATTTTGATTTAGTCCCTGCCCTCCCCTTCACACAGCATTGCCCTTTGATGTGAAGGGCACTGCTTGTCACAGGCCACTCGGGTGTTTTCCTTGTCAGGAGTTGGACCAGTGGCAGTGTGTGCCTGAAAAAGGAGAAGAAGGAGAAGAAGAAAGAAGGAGAAAGAGAAGTACAAGAAGGAGGTGGAGGAAGGAGGTGAGAGCTTTGTGTTCTGGGCCTAGCTTTGGAGCTGCAGTGGGGCCCACTCCCACTGCTGGTCTCTGGGACCCTGCCTGGGCCTGCCTCCACCACCGCAGCCTGGGACTCGCCTGAGGCCCCTTCCCACAACCTCCACCACTGGTGTGACCTGAGGCCTACCTCCACTGCTGCTGCCTGGGACTTGCTTGGGAGTCCCTCCACTGCTGGGACGAAGGGCCAGCCTGGGACTCGCCAGAGGCCTGCCTCAACTGCTGCCGCAGCCAGAGGCCTGCCTCCACCAGCGCTGCCTGGGACTCGCCTGAGGCCCCTTCCCACAACCTCCACCGCTGCTGCGACCTGCGGCCTACCTCCACCACTGCTGCCTGGAACTCGCCTGGGAGTCCCTCCCCAAAAGGTCTGCCTCTACTGTTGGGACCAAGGGCCAGCCTGGGACTCGCTAGAAGCCTGCCTCGACTGCTGCTGCCTGAGGCCTACCTCCACCACCGCAGCCTGGGACTCAGCTGAGGCCCCTTCCCCACAACCTCCACCACTGCTGCGGCCTGCCTCGACCGCCGCGGCCTGGGACTTACCTGGGAGTCCCTCCCCAACCGAGGGCCAGCCTGGGACTCGACAGAGGCTGCCTCAACTGCTGTTGCCTGAGGCCTGCCTCCACCACCGCAGCGTGGGACTCGCCTGAGGCCACTCCCCACAACCTCCACCACTGCTGCGACCCGAGGCCCACCTCCATCGCTGCTGCCCAGGACTCAGTTTTGGGGCTGCCTGGGACTTGTCTTGGGGACACACCCCAACATGCCTGCCCCCAACACTGCAATTGAGGGCCTGCCGAGGACTTGCCTGAGGCCTGCATCCACCACCGCTGCCTAGGACCTGCCTCGGGTGACTGGCCTTGGGCACCTCCCCAAGGACTCCACCGCTACTACTGCCAGAGGCCCACCTCCACCGCTGCTGCCGGGGGCCGACGGAGTATGGCGAGCCCGAAGGTCGCAGGGCCCAGCCGGACCTACGCCGGGGTAGCCACTGCCTTAGGCTCGGCTGCCCCAACCCCGGCCGCAACTGCATCCCCCTTCAGGCACCTGACCAAACGCCTGGGGGGTAAAGGCCTATCCCCATCCCAACATGACCATCGAGGCCTGCAGTAAGGCCATGGCTAGTGTGGTCGGCCCACTGGCCATCGTCGCTGCGGCCCGCATGTACGGGAAGGCCGTATTCTTTCTTAAAACCGAGCAGGCGGTCCACCTGGCCGTGGAGAGGGGGCTCTCTGTGGGCGGGACACATTTGCCCGTCGACCCTTTGGAGGTCACGGCCCAGAGGGTTGTAATCTCCAACGTCCCGCCCTTTATTGCCAGTGAGCTCCTTCTTCCCCACCTCAACACCTTGGGGGAGATCCGGTCAGGTGTTCAACCGCTCCTGCTCGGTCTTAAGGACCCCGCCCTCCGTCACGTATACTTCTTCTGACGCCAGGTGTTTATTTGCTTGGCCCGGGAGGAGGTCACGGAGGGCTCGTTCACTGTCCTCCACGAGGTCGCGGCATACTGCGCCTTCTGGATGGCGGACGGCGTGCGGTGCCACCTGTGCCGCGAGGTGGGGCATATTAGAAAAAACTGCCCCACCCCGAAGGCTGCCCAGCCCACACCAACGGCTGCGGTTGGTGCTGCCGCACCCACTCCCCCTCCCCCAAAGTCAACACCAAAAGCCCCAGCACCGGGGGCTAAGCCGGAGGCTCCCAATGCATCAGCCTCTGGCAGGGAGGGGGGTGAGCGTCCGACGGGACAGAAGGCGCTCAGGAAGACGCAACGCGTCAAGCCCGCCCACGAGGAGACCACCCTATCCCCATCCCCATCCCCTTCCCGTCCCCCTTCCCCTCCATGTAGCCCACGTCCTTCCCTGCCCCGGCACGACAATGCTCCTGCGGCCGTGCCAGCGTCGCCCCTGCGCGGGAACCCTGACCCCTGAACCCCCAAACCCGTACCTTATCCCGGTCCCACTGACCCTGACCCCGACCCCAACCCCCACCTCGTTACAGGAACACCTGGGGATTCAACCCCTCCTCCGGAAACCGAGCCACGCCCCGCCCCACCCCACCCCACCCAGCCATCCCCTGGCACTAACCTCGGGGGAACCACCGCTGCTCTACTTCCTGCAGTGACCGTGTCTCTGGGCCCTGGAGAGGAAACTGGGCCCCTGCCCCGCCCGCCATCACCTGATAAACCAGGGGCGGGGCAGGAAGTGACACGGCTGACCCTCCCCACATTGGCCATGCCCTCTGCCTTCCCCCAGCCAAACGTATTCCGGGAAAGGCTGGGTGGAGGGACCTCGGGCCCCATGACCACCAAGGCGGGCGGGGAGGGGAAGACCCATAAATTCCCCGTCACTCTGGGGAAAAGGCGCTGGCCCTTGGGGAGGGTGCCTCCCCACTGTCCTGCACCATGGCCCGACCTGCCTAAACCCCCAGGGGCGACAGCCGGGCCTTCCACCGCCATAACTCCTCCAGCCCCTGGGGAGGATTTTAATAACAACACGGGTCATGGTGCAGATGACAGTCTTGTATTCTCTGCTGGGTCGTCGAGCGGTGGAGGCGACCAGACTGTTTTTCCGGGGGCCTTGGCCCTGGGGGAGGACCTTTTCCCCGAGGAGATGGGCGTCCCTGTGTCGGGAGAGGAGCGGGGGCCCCGAGCCTCTGCCGCCCGGCGTCCCGAACTCGGGGTGTTCCGGGAAAGGGTGCGCCGAGGAAGGTACTGAAGGTGACCCTGGGGGTGGGGTCACTGGAGGTTTGAGGCCAGTTGGCGGTGCCGGACCAGCCCCCATCCTCTCGGTGGGGGAGGGGTCGGTGACCGAAGGCGACCTCCCGGAGGAGGGTTCTGGATTGTTGGGGACACCAGGGACGACGTGGAGTCCGTCTCCAGTGAGATTTTTGAGTCCCAGGTGCCCCCCCACCGATCTCCCCCTCATCCCCCTCGAGGAACTCTGGGAATTTGTCGAGGAAACTCGGAGTTGCCGGGATAGAGCCCAACTGGCGCTCGACCACTGGAGCTCCTTTGAAAGAGTCTACTGGTCGGCCCACACTGCGCGCCAGGTGCCCGGACTTGACGCGAGTGACTGAAAGCGAGTCAGGAACTTCCTGGGAGCACTCCTGGTGAGGGAGAGGGACTTCTGTGCCCCTCTCTCATCCTCCCAGTAAAAATGTACTAGTTTTTGTTAACTGTTTACTGGTGGTGGTTGCACTATACTTCCGACATGGAGACAACTATAGCCAGCCTCAACATCAACGGCAGCAGGGAGTCACAGCACAGATTCTAGACCCCCTCGGTCCTTCGGGACGGGAGGTATGCGGTATGCTTCCTGCAAGAAACCCACACTACCCCGGGAGACGAAGCTACCTGGCTCCTGGAGTGGTGAGGGAGGTTCAATATGAGTCACCTAACCCGCAGATCTGGCGGGGTGGCTATCCTGTTGGCCTCGCATTTTCAGCAGGAGATGTTGGGGTTCAGGGAGCCAGTGCCAGGCCGTTTGCTTCACCTGACGGTTCGGCTGGGGGGCGCGGTGCTTCACTTGGTGAACGTCTACGCTCCCCTGGCCGGGCCGAGGCAAGCGAGCTTATTTGAAGAAGTTTCCGCTCATCTCGCTTCCATTGACGAGAACCAATGCCGTCCTCGGGGGAGATTTTAACTGCGTCCTCGAGGACAGGGACCTCGAAGACAGGCCCGCACGAGTTAGGCGTCGGGGAGGAGGTTGGGGGACTTGATCAAGTCCTTGGACCTTTTGGACGTCTGGCGGAATCTCCATCCTGACTCCATCACCTCACCTACGTGAGGCCTGGGGTCGGAGCGTCCAGAATCGACCGCTTGTACGTTTCACGGGCGTACGCCTCCTGTTTTCCGAAGGCCTCCATGCGGCAGGTGTCGTGCATGGACCATCACCTGGTGTGGGCGGAACTCCTTCCGTTCGGCGCCAGGTTGGGCTCCGCGTACTGTCACTTTAACAACCTGCTGCTGGAGGACGAGCGGTTCCAGGACTCGTTTCGTCGTTTCTGGGCTGGCTGGAGAAGGAAGCAGGGAAGCTTCCCCTCCTTGAGGCTATGGTGGGATGTGGGCAAGGCTCACGTCCACGTCTTCTGTCAGGAGTACGCGAGGGGGTCGACAAAGAGGCGGAAATCCAGGATCGGGGAGTTGGAGAGGGAGATGCTCGACCTGGAGTCACGCCTCGGTCAGCCTGACGCGGACCCGGCCCTGCACGGAGTGTATGAAGAGAAGAAGGCCGCGCTCCGGGACCTGCAGCTCGTCGGGGCTTGGGGCGCGTACGTGAGGTCGCGGCTCCAGCTCTTCCAGGACCTGGACTGCGGCTCCCCCTTCTTCTACTCGCTGGAAAAAAGGCGTGGCACCCGTCAGCAGCTCCTTGTGCTGCTGGCCGACGACGGGTCCCTCGTCTCGGATCCGGAGGGTATCAGGGCCCACGTCCGATCCTATTACACGGCCCTGTTCTCTCCGGATCCGTCCAGCGAGGATGCTCGCAGAGTTCTGTGGGAGGACCTGCCACAGCTCAGCCCGGAGGACGCCGGAAAGCTCGACGTTCCCGTCACCTTAGAGGAGCTGACCGGCGTCCTCGACCGGCTCTCGAGGGGCAAATCCCCGGGGCTGGACGGGCTGACTGTGGAGTTCTTCAGGGTGTTCTGGGACGTCCTGGGGAGCGACTACGCACAGGTCCTGGGGGAGTGTCTAAATGCCGGAGAGCTGCCCCTTTCTTGGCGCAGGGCGGTCATCGTCCTGCTGCCAAAGAAGGGGGACCTTCGTTCTTTGAAGAACTGGCGTCCGGTCTCCCTCCTCAGCACGGACTACAAAATCTTCGCCAGGGTGTTGTCTTCTCGCCTGGCTTCCGTGCTGGCCCACATGATTCACCCGGACCAGTCCTACACGGTCCCGGGCTGGAGGATACACGACAACTTCCATCTGTTCCAGGACCTGATCCATTTCTGTCGACGGACTGGTCTGCCGAGCGCCTTCCTGTCTCTCGATCAGGAGAAGGCGTTCGACAGGGTCGATCACGAGTACCTGCTCGGGACTCTGGGCATTCCGGTTCGGGACGCAGTTCGTCGCCCGGATCTGACGTTTGTACGCCGCCGCAGAGTGTCTGGTTAAAGCTAACGGGTCCCTGACTGCGCCCCTTCGCTTCGGGAGAGGAGTGCGTCAGGGCTGCCCCCTGTCTGGCTAGCTGTATTCCCTGTGCATGGAGCCTTTCCTGCGCCTCTTGCGGAGGAGGTTGTCGGGGCTGGTTCTGCGCGGCACGGGCACGGGGGTGGTCCTTTCGGCCTACGCCGACGACGTGCTCCTCACTTTTACCGACCCGGCTGACCTGGGGAGGATGCGCAAGTGCCAGGCCGTGTACTCAGCGGCGTCTTCCGCCAGGATCAACTGGGCCAAATGTTCCGGGCTACTGGTGGGTCCGTGGCGGGTGGACTCCCTGCCGGAGGAGTTTCAGGGGTTCAGCTGGAATACCACCCATCTCCTCTACCTGGGGGTCTACCTCAGCCCAACCGAGGAATCCTGGCCGGCCAACTGGCAGGAGCTGGAGGCCAAAGTCTCGGCTCGCCTAGGCCGCTGGACAAGACTGCTCCGAGTGCTATCTTACAGGAGCCGAGTGCTGGTCATAAACCAACTGGTGGCCGCCATGCTGTGGTACCGGCTGGTCACTTTGGTCCCTCCTCCTGGCTTTGTCGCTGACATCCAGAGAACGTTGGTCGACTTCGTCTGGGACAAAAAGATGCACTGAATCGCTGCGCAGGTTCTGAGTCTCCCTATTGAGGAGGGCGGTCAGTCGCTGGTGTGCGTCCGCACCCAGGTCGCGACCTTCCGCCTTCAGACCTTGCAGCAATACCTTTATGTCGAGCCTCCTCCTAGGTGGTGCGCCCTGGCGACGTATTTTTTCCGCCAGGTGCGTAACCTCAACTACGACACGCAGCTCCTGTTCGTCGATCGTGATGGTTTGGAGGTCGCCCTCAAGGTGCTGCCTGTCTTTTACCAGGACCTGATCACTGTCTGGAACATGGTCGAATCGCGTCGTGCCTACCCTCCGGCAGGAGTAGCGGCTGTCGTCAGGGAGCCGTTGCTCAGGAATCCGCACCTCCGTGCTCGCGGGTTCGAGTGGCTGTTGGAGGGGAGGGCCGTGGCGGCGAGGGTTACCAGGGTCGGGGACGTGCTGGGTGCCGGGGGCCTGGGCTGGACGTTGCTGCAAGACATAGCGAGCAGGGCAGCGGTAGACGTCCGGTACGTGGCCACCGGCATCCTACGCCTTAAAACGGCGGTGCTCGGACCCGACGTAGTGCACCAGTTGGAGGACGCTCAGGTGTGCGGTGAGATCCCGTCCACGCTCACCCCTGCCCGGACGGAATTTCACATTGGCCCCAAGGTCCCGTACTTCCCGCGGGAGCCTGTGCCCCACAACCTGAGCCGCCTCCGAAATTTTAATTTTGTCCCGTTCAAGGACGTTAAAAGGCGTGCCCTATGTTGACTGCTGCTGCACACCATCCACCTCTTCTCCCTCATCCACCGCCCGGACACGCCCTGGCGTGCCCATTTGACACCGGGCGGTGGGGATCCCCAGTGGAGGGCCCTCTTCGCAGGAGTCCTCCCCCTTTCTCTCGGGGATCTTTTGTGGAGGGTGCTGCATGCAGCAGTCCCCTGCAACCGCAGATTGCGGTGTTCATGGACTCCCAGCCCAACTGCTTGTTCTGTGTTGCTGTGGAGTCCGTGGACCATGTGTATATTGGGTGTGGGCGTTTGCACTCCCTCTTTGATTTTCTGAAAAACCTTCTCCTCTGTTTTTGGTTGCACTTCAGTCCCACGCTCCTGATCTTCGGGCACCCGGTGCGGAGGAGGGAAGGCAGGTCTGAAGACCTCCTTGTGGGTCTGCTCCTGGGCCTGGCCAAACTGGCCATAAACAGGTCCGGGCAGCGGGCCGTGGAGGGGGTCGTTAGGGCCGACTGCCTGCCCCTCTTCCGCGGTTACGTTAGGGCCTGGGTGTCCTTGGAGAAGGAGCACGCGGTGTCCACCAACACCCTGGAGTTGTTCAGGGAGAGGTGGACGCCGCAGGGAGTGGAGTGCATCATTTCCCCCTCCAACTCTATTTTGATTTAGTCCCTGCCCTCCCCTTCACTGTTTGTTCACACAGCATTGCCCCTTGATGTGAAGGCCACTGCTTGTCACAGGCCACTCGGGTGTTTTCCTACTTTTCCTGGTGGTGGAAATTGAATAAAGATTTGTACACCTTGTCTCTCACTGTGTCTCACAGCTGCACACACACACCATGGGTGCTGGGGATAAAAATAATAAGCACTACCACAGTTAGGCGGTAGTGTGGGGGTTAATAAAAAAGAAAAAAAATATATAAACAAGAGACTTTTGATGTGAAGGGCACTGCTTGTCACAGGCCACTCGGGTGTTTTCCTATTTTTTCCTGGTGGTGGAAATTAAATAAAGATTTGTGCACTTTGTGTCTCTCACTGTGTCTCACACCTGCACACACACACCATGGGTGCTGGGGATAAAATAAGCACGACTGCAGTTAGGTCGTAGTGTGGGGGTAATAAAGGGGGAAAAAAATAATAAAAAAAACAAACAAAAAAATTCCAATGTACATAGCGGCAGGGGCTGTGGAGGGGTTCGTTAGGGCCGACTGCCTGCCCCTCTTCAGTGGTTACATTAGAGCCCGGGAGAAGGAGCACGGTGTCCACCAACACCCTGGAGTTGTTCAGGGAGACGTGGGCACCGCAGGGAATGGAGTGCATCATTTCCCCCTCCAACGCTCTTTTGATTTAGTCCCTGCCCTCCCCTTCACTGTTTGATCACACAGCATTGCCCTTTGATGTGAAGGGCACTGCTTGTCACAGGCCACTCGGGTGTTTTCCTGGTCAGGAGTTGGACCAGTGGCAGTGTGTGCCTGTGGAAGAAGAGAAAGAAGAAAGAAGAAAGAAGACGAAGAAGAAGAAGGTGGAGACAGGAGGTGAGAGCTTGGAGTCTCGGGCCTAGTTTTGGAGCTGCAGCCTGGGCATCACCCAGGTCAAGTCAGTGTTGCAGCTGACCTGGGGCCCACTCCCACTGCTGGTCTCTGGGATCCCGCCTGGGCCTGCCTCCACCACCGCAGCCTGGGAATCGCCTGAGGCCACTTTCCACAACTTCCACCACTGCTGTGACCTGTGGCCCACCTCCACCGCCGCTGCCTGGTACTCGCCTGGGAGTCCCTCCCCAACAGGTCTGCCTCCACTGCTGGGACAAAGGGCCAGCCTGGGATTCGCCAGAGGCCTTCCTCAACTGCTGCTGCTGCCAGAGGCCTGCCTCCACCACCACTGCCTGGGACTTGCCTGGGAGTCCCTCCCCAACTGAGGGCCTGCCTGGGACTCGCCAGAGGCCTGCCTCAACTGCTGCTGTCACCTGAGGCTTGCCCCCACCACTGCAGCCTGGGACTCGTCTGAGGCCACTCCCCACAGCCTCCACCACTGCTGCGACCCGAGGCCCACCTCCACCGCTGCTGCCCAGGACTTAATTTTGGGGCTGCCTGGGACTTGTCTTGGGGACCCTCCCCAACAGGCCTGCCCCTACCGGTGACCAAGGGCCTACCTGGGACTCGCCCGAAGCCTACCTCTGCCTCTGCCACTGCCGTTGCCTGAGGCCGGTTTCCACCGTCGCTGCCTGGGACTCTCCTCGGGTGACTGGCGTTGGGCACAACCCCAGGACTTCCGCCACTACTACAGCCAAAGGCCCACCTCCAGCAGCAGAATATGGCGAGCCCGAAGGTCGCAGGGCCCAGCCACACCTACACCAGGGTAGCCACTGCCTTAGGCTTGGCTGTCCCAACCCCGGCCGCAACCGCATCCCCCTTCAGGCACCTGACCAAAACCTGGGGGTAAAGGCCTATCCCCATCCCAACATGACTCCTTCCGACGCCAGGTGTTTATTTGCCTGGCCCGGGAGGAGGTCATGGAGGGCTCGTTCACTGTCCTCCACGAGGTCGCGGCATACTGCGCCTTCAAGGACGTTAAAAGGCGTGCCCTGTATAGACTGCTGCTGCACACCGTCCACCTCTTCTCTCTCATCCACAGTCCAGACACGCCTTGGCGTGCCCATTTGCCACCGAGCGGTGGGGATCCCCAGTGGAGGGCCCTCTTCGCAGGAGTTCTCCCCCTTTCTCTCGGGGATCTGGGGTGGAGGGTGGTGTACGCAGCGGTCCCTGCAACCGCAGATTGCGGTGGTTCACGGACTCCCAGCCCAACTGCTTGTTCTGTGGTGCTGTGGAGTCCGTGGACCATGTGTATATTGGGTGTGGGCGTTTGCACTCCCTCTTTGATTTTCTGAAAAACCTTCTCCTCTGTTTTTGGTTGCACTTCAGTCCCACGCTCCTGATCTTCGGGCACCCGGTGCGGAGGAGGGAGGGCAGGTCTGAAGACCTCCTCGTGGGTCTGCTCCTGGGCCTGGCCAAGCTGGCCATAAAAAGGTCCAGGCAGTGGGCCGTGGAGGGGGTCGTTAGGGCCGACTGCCTGCCCCTCTTCCGCGGTTGCGTTAGAGCCCGGGTGTCCTTGGAGAAGGAGCACGCGGTGTCCACCAACACCCTGGAGTTGTGCAGGGAGAGGTGGGTGCCACAGGGAGTGGAGTGCATCATTTCCCCCTCCAACGCTATTTTGATTTAGTCCTTGCCCTCCCCTTCACTGTTTTGATCGCACAGCATTGCCCCTTTGATGTGAAGGGCACTGCTTGTCACAGGCCACTCGGGTGTTTCCTTTCTTCCTGGTGGTGGAAATTAAATAAAGATTTGTGCACTTTGTGTCTCTCACTGTGTCTCACACCTGCACACACACACCATGGGTGCTGGGGAAAATAAGCACTACCGCAGTTAGGCGGTAGTGTGGGGGAAAAGGGGGAAAAAAAAAGAACAGGAGTGTAGCATTGCCCTCTGATGTGAAGGGCACTGCTTGTCACTAAAAAAAAATCCAATGTACACAGCAGCAGGGGCCGTGGAGGGGTTCGTTAGGGCCGACTGCCTGCCCCTCTTCGGCGGTTACATTAGAGCCCGGGAGAAGGAGCACGGTGTCCACCAACACCCTGGAGTTGTTCAGGGAGACGTGGGCGCCGCAGGGAATGGAGTGCATCATTTCCCCCTCCAACGTTATTTTGATTTAGTCCCTGCCCTCCCCTTCACTGTTTGATCACACAGCATTGCCTTTTGATGTGAAGGGCACTGCTTGTCACAGGCCACTCGGGTGTTTTCATATTTTTCCTGGTGGTGGAAATTGAATAAAGATTTCTGCACTTTGTGTCTCTCACTGCGTCTCACACTTGCACACACACACCATGGCTGCTGTGGAAAATATAAACACTACTGCAGTTAGAAAAAAAAACAAAAAAAAAAGAAAAAAATCCAATGTACACAGCCCTCCCCTTCGCTGTTTGATCATGTAGCATTGACCTTGAAAAAGGATACTGCTTGTCACTGGCCACATGGGTGTTTCCTTTCTTTCTGGTGGTGGAAATTGAATAAAGATTTATATACTTTGTGTCTTTCACTGTGTCCCACACCTGCATACACACAACATGGGAGCTGGGGAAAATATAAGCAGTACTACAGATAGGTGATAGTGGCGGTGCTATAAAATAAAAGAAAAGGAGTGTCAGATATCCTCTCAATTAAAAAAAAAATCCAAAGTACACAAAGACAGCGACTGAATCCTCTTCATCTTTATTACCTTGACCAGATTGACGTTGACAGAAAACAGTCAGCAATTAACAGCACAGACAGAGGAAGGTGCACAAATCACAGCCACAATGGAGCTTGAGGCAAAACACTTGTGGGGATTTTCTCAATAACATGAGAATCCTGTCCCTTTAAACAGTGACAAAACCTTAAAATGGAACTGGTCGCTGAGTAGGAAGGAGATCTGGTTTACTGAAGCAGAGACTTATGAGGTTCACATTGTTTTGTACAGCTGACAGTCTTCAGCAACTGCCACCTCAGCCCTGTTCTGTTTTTAAGTTGTGTCGCCTCCGTAGACCGTCTCAAGCACTCTACACACATTCTGATCTCCTGATGCTCTTGCTGAGGGGAGAGGGGCGATCACCTGGGTGAGGGCAAAGGAGAAGCGAGCGTTGGACTCCCAGTCAGCCCCAGAGAGGGTCAGCAGGCTGCTGACACTGTAGGTGCTGTCCGAAGCTCGCAGGTAGTTGCTGGTCTGAACCCCGTCCGAAATGACTGCACCGTCCTTCTTCCACTGCACCTCCAGCTCATCGGGATAGAAGTGATTGGCAAGACACACCAGGGTGGCAGTGCCCTTGGCATTGACCTGCTGCGGAGAGGGGGTCAGGAAGGTCAGCTAAGAGTTCTCATAGCCTGAAAGACAAGAGAAACTATTTTAATCCCTGCCATTCGTAGGGGTTTAAACTCTTCGAACATTAATTGACAAAACCATCCATTTAAACATTTGTAGTCAATACCTAACAAGCCCGACAAAAGAACAGACATTGTTCAAATTACTTCTTGGGATGTGAGTGTCACTGGCAGGGCCAGCATTTATTACCCATCCCGAACTGCCTCTGATGGTGATACAGCAGAGAGAGAAGGGAGAGTTCTAGACTATCGTTTATGGAATGAATGTGGGCAGCTGGAAGGGCTATCAATGGGGGAGCATTTCAGTGACAGTGAGATTGAGAGTAGGGATGGAAATGGAGAACCATGGAGTCTGTGTAAAAGTTTTCAGTTGGGAATGAACCATTTTACTAAATTGTGCAGAGATTTGGTAAAGTTGGACTGGAAACAACGACTGGACGGGAAATCAGTGTCAGGGCAGTTGGTTCCCTCGAAGGATGAGACAGAGATCGTTCAGAAACTGTTCCTACAAAGAGTAAGGGTGGGACTCTCAAATCTAGACTCTCAGCCTGGGATGTCAAAAGGCAGCCAGAGTAGAGCAGACCAAACAGGGAAGGTAATGTTGGTTATCTGGAATTGAAATCTGCAGAAAGCTGAGAGGATAGAAAATGCAGGAGTGAAATTGAACAAGATCTGCAGAAAGCAAAGAGCTGACAAAATGAAATGGAATAATCGAATTTTCAGTACAGAAGGAGGCTATTCAACCCATCATGTCTGTGCTGTCTCCAGAAAGAGCTAGCCAGGTTGTCCCACTCTCCAGTCCGATTTCTGTTGTCCTCTAACTTAATCAATTTTAATAATACATATTGGAACCTCCGATAGATACCCCCTCAACCATTGTGTCAGGCAGCATGTTCTAAATCCTAACAACTCTTCTAGTAAAAACATTCCTCCCCATCTCACTCATGGCTGTCTTTCTGACAATCTTGAAATTGTTACCCATAGTTACCAACTCATGGAAACGGAATATCCTATTTAACCCTGTCAAAAATTGTTCAAAACAGTGAACAGCTCTATAAGAACACCTCTTAATCTTCTCTGCTCAGAGGCGAATAAGCCCAATCTTTCTTAGCTTTCCTTGTATCTAAAATCACTCATTCTTGGTATCATTCCGATCAAACTCCTTCGAACTCTCTCCAGGGTTTTGATATTGTTCTTTAAATAAGGTGCTCAGAACTGAACACAATCCTCCAAGTCGTGTCTGATCAGTGATTTATAGAGGTATAGTATCACTTCCTTGCTTTTATACTCTGCGTTGTACTTTAAAAACCCAAGGATCCTGTAAGCTTACAACTAAAAAATATAATAAGGGGTTAGAAGATGAAATACGAGGGTAAGCCAGCTGGTAATATAAAAGAAGACGACAAGACTGTTTTTTTTGTCGAAATATAAAAGCTAAGAGGAAGGCATGACTGGATGTTCGACTGCTGGAAAATGAGGCTGGAGAAGTACTAATGGGGAACAAAGAAATGGCAGAGGATCTGAATAGTGACTTTACATTAGTCTTCATGTTGGAAAACACCAGTAGTATACCAGAACTTAAATAGATACAGGGGCAGAGATGAGAGTACTGGTTATGACTCAGGAGAAGGTGCTGAGGAAGCTGAAAGTTCTGAGATGGATAAATCAACCGGACTGGACGGACAACATCCCAGAATTTGAAGGAGATAGCTGAGCAGATTGTGAAGGGATTGAAGGTGATCTTTCAGGAATCACTGGAGTCAGGGAGAGTCCAAGAGGACTGTAAAATGGCTAATGAAACTCCCCTGTTTAGGAAAGGAGGGAGGCAGAAGATGCGAAATTATAGGCTGGTAAATCTGACATCAGTCGTTAGTAAGATTGTAGACTTCAGTTTAAGAATGAGATTGCAGGGGAGTTGAAAGTGTATGGTCAAGTCGGGCTATGTCAGCATGGCTTCATGAAGGGTAGGCCTGGCAAATCTGTTCGAATTCTTTGTGGAAGGAATGAACAAATTAAATAGAGGAGAGCTAATGAATGTGATCAATTTGGATTTATAGACAGCCTTAGACAATGTGCCGCACAGGAGGCTACTAAAGAAGAGAATAGCCCGTAGTGTTAGGGATAAGGTCCAGCATTGGATAGAAGACTGGCCGCCTGGCAGAAGGAAGAGAGTGGGACAAAGGGATCATTTTCAGGATGGCAACCAGTGATTAGTGTGGCTCTGCAAAGGTCCATGCTGGGACTAATGCTATTTGCCAAAAATGAATGATTCATTAATGATCTGGACAAAGGATCTGAGGACATTGTTGTTCAATCTGCAGGTAACCCAAAGGTAAATGGAGGGACAGGTCGTGTTGAGGAAGTGGAGAAGTTGAAGAAGGAGTTGATCAGGCTCAGAGAGTGGACAAAGAAGTGGCAGATGGAATAGAGTGTGGGAAAGTGTGAGCTTTTTTTAAATGGGGAAAGCATTCAGAAATCTGAACCACAAAGGGACTGAGGAGTCATAATCAGGATTCTCTGAACGTTACCCTGTTGGCACTTCGGAACGCAAATGCAATGTCATCATTCATTTCAAGAAGGCTAGAACATGTGGCACGGTGGCTCAGTGTTCAGCTCACGGTGGCTCACAGCACCAAGGAGCCGGGTTCAATTCCTGTCTCAGGCAACTGTCTGTGTGGAGTTTGCACATTCTACGCATGGCTGCGTGGGTTTCCTCCGGTTGCTCTGGTTTCCTCCCACAGTCCAAAGATGTGCAGGTTCGGTGAATTGGCCATACTAAATTCCTGTAGTGTTAGGTGCATTAGTCAGGATTAAACATAGGGGAATGGGTCTGGGTGGGTTGCTCTTCAGAGTGTTGGAGTTATTTTGTTGGTCTGAAGGGCTTGTTTCCATACTGTAGGGAATCTAATCACAAGAAAAGAAATGTACTGCTGAAGCCGTTTAAGGCTCTGGTCAGAACGCATTTCATGTATGGTGAGCAGTTTTGGGCCCTGGATATAAGAAAGAATGTGCAGGCATTGGAGAGTGTACAGAAGAGTTTTACAAGAATTATGAGGGGATGAAAGATTTACCAAATGAGGAACAGTTGAGGACTCGATGGAGTTTAGAAGGATGAAGGGAATTTTACTGAAACCTACAGAATACTGAGAGACCTGTCTCGAGAGGATGAGGAGAAGATGTTTCCAACCGGGGAAGAGACCAGGACATGACGGCACAGCCTCAGAGTGAAGGGAAAACCCTTTTGAACAGAGATAAGGAGGAATTCCGTCCGCAATAGGGATGTGAATCTGTGGAAATCACTGCTGCAGAAGGCTATGGAGGCCATGTCATTGAGTGTACTTCACAAAGAGGTAGTTAGGATCTGAATGCTTTCCACTATGCGAGCAGGACGTGTTGTCAGTGACAGCAGTTGGAGCTCTGTGTTTCGGAGCTTGAGCAGCAGCTGGTGTCAGTGCGGAGCGTCTGTGAGGCTGAGAGCTCCGTGGAGAGCACATTTCTAGATGTGGTCACTCTGCAGCTTCAGAGTGTGCAGGGAGACAGACAATGGTGGAGCAGCAGATAGTCCAACAGGACAAGTTAGCTAGTACAGGAATACGCTGGGTGCATCTCACTTTCCAAATAGGATTCAGTTTAGAATCCTAATGAGAATGATGGTTCATCTGGGGAGTGGAACCAGAGCCAAGTCCATGACACCAAGGCGGGAGGCATCTGTATGGGGGGGGGGGGGGTGGATCAGGAAGACTGAAAGAGCGATAGTGAGAGGAGATACGAGTTTAAGTGCAATTGATAGGTATTTCTGCAGATGCAGATGGGAATGTAGAATTGTGTGTTGTCTCTCTGGCTCCAGGGTCAATGATAACACTGAGGGGGAGGGGGAACGTGCAGCAGTGGTGGTCCACATCGGTCCAAGTGACAGAGGGAGAAAAGGGATGTGGTCCTGCAGTCAGAATTTAGGGAGATCAGGAGGGACTCAGCAGCAGAAACTAAAATGTAGGAATCTCCGGATTACTCCCAGTGCCCTATGCAAGTGAGAAGAGGAACAAAAGGTTAACACAGGTGAATGTGAGGCTGGACAGAGGATCCAGGAGGGAGAGCTTCAGATTCTTGGGACATTGGGAGTGGGTCTGGGTGAGATGGGACCTGGACAAACCAGACAGTGCTGCTCCTGAACGGAGCTGGGACTGAGTTCGTTTGTGGTGATTTACTAGTGCTGTTGGAGAGAGTTTAAGCTAACTTGGCTGGGCTGTGGGAGCCAGGGGGGAATATTCGAGAGAAACACCAAGGTCCACAGAATCCTCAGTGCAGTCAATAAGTCACCACCCAGTGAGAAGGATGTGGAGGAATTCAAATGCAAGGAATTTACAGAGACCTGAAAGTGTGATGGAGTCATAATAATGTGGTGGGAGGGTGGGATTTAATTTCTGACTATAGACTGGGGTAGTAGCAGTATAACGGGCACCTGTGTTCAGGTGAAGTTTCAGGTGGCATCGTGGCCAGTGAAGAAGGCTGCCTAAGTGTACAATGGAATCTTGACCAACTGGGCCAGTAGGCTGAGGAATAGCAGATGGAGTTTAATTCAGATAAACGTGAGTGCTGTGTTTCGGTAGGACACAGGAGATGGGCAAGATCTTAAACAATTATTTCAGGTCAGTATTTATTGTGGAGAATGAATTGAAAGCTCAAAAAAAGGAGATGTTTTGAAAAGAGTCCACAATAGAAATGAAGAGATGCTAAAGGTCTTCAGACATATAAAGGTAGATAAATCCTGAAGACCTGATTAGGTGTATCCCAGAACATTGCGGGAAATGAAAGAAGAGTTTGTTGACCCCCTTGCTGAGATATTTTCATCATGAACAGCCATGGGTAAGGTGCTGGAGAAACAGAGAGGTTGACTAGTGTTATGCCATTATTTCAGAACATCTGCAAGGAAAAGCCAGGGAACTATAGACCAAACAGCCTGAAGTCAGTGCTGGGTAAGATGTTGGAGTGGATTCTGAGTGACAGGATTTATATCCATTTGGATAATCAGTGTGCTTTTGTACATGGAAAATTATGTCTCTCTAGTTTGATTGAGGAGGTTCAAAGATTGAGGAAGGCAGAACAGTAGGCATTGTCTATATGGACTTCAGTAAAGTGTTTGACAAGGTTCCACATGATAGACTAATTTGTAAGATTAGACCACATGGGATCCAGGGGGAGATAGCCATTTGAGTAAAATATTGGCTTGAAGATAGGAAACTGAGAGTGGTAGTATCGGGTTGCTTTTCAGACTGGATAGAAAGATAGGTAGAACAGCAGAGCGCAGGACAACCCGTCGACCCTCGATGTTGCACCAACCTATGAAACAATCTAAGCTCATCCTCTACACTATCCCATCATCATCCATGTACATATCCAAGGGTTGTTTAAATCTGCCTAATGTGGTTGAGTTAACTGCATTGGCAGGCAGGACATTCCATGCTCTTACTACTGTCTGAGTAAAGAATTTGATTCTGACATTTGCTTTAAATCTATCATCCCTCAATTCGTAATTATGCCCTCTCGTACAAGTTGACATCACCATCTGAAGAAAAAGACTTCACTGTCTACTCTATCTTATCATCTGATCATCTTGTATGCCTGTATCAAATCCCCTCTTAGCCTTCTTCTTTCCAATGAGAACAGACCCAAGTCTCTCAACCTTTCCTCATAAGACGTTAACTCCAGACCAGGCAACATCCTGGTAAATCTCCTCTGCACCTTTTCCAATGCTTCCACATCCTTCCTGTAATGAGGTGACCAGAACTGTACACAGTATTCCAAGTGCGGCTGCACTAATGCTTTGTATATTTGTAGCATGGCATTCTAGCTCCGGAACTCAATCCCTCTACCAATAAAACTAAACACACACTCTGGCTTCTTAATAGCACTATCAACCTGGGTGGCAACTTTCAGGGATCTATGTCAATAGACTTCAAGATTCCTCGATACATCCACACTATCAAGAATCTTTCCATTGACCCAGTACTCTGCCTTCTTGTTATCCTTCCGAAAATGAATCACCTCACATTTTGCTGCACTGAACTCCATTTGCCACCTCTCAGCCCAATTTGGCAGTTTATCCAAGACCCCCAGCAACATGCAACATTCTTCCACAATGTCCACCACTCCACCGACTTTAGTGTCATCTGCAAACTTATTAAACCATCTACCTGTGTCTGTGTCCAAGTCATTTATAAAGATGACAAAAAGCAGTAGCCCCAAAACAGATCCTTGTGGCACACCACTCGTAATCGGACTCCAGGTTGAATATTTTCCATCAACCACCACTCGCTGCCTTTTTTCAGAAAGCCAGTTTCTAATCCAAACTGCTAAATCACCCTTAATCCCAAGCCTCTGCATTTTCTCCAACGGCCCACCATGTCGAACCTTATCAAAAGCATTACTGAAGTCCAGGTGCACCACGTCAACTGCTCTAACCTTGTTTGATCACCTTCTCAAAAACCTCAATGAGGTTTCTGACATGACCTGCACTTGGCAAAACCATGTTGAATATCTGAAATCAAATTGTTGCTTGCTAGATGATAATAAATCCTATCTCTTATAATATTTTCCAAAACTTTTCCTTCAACAGGTGTTAGGCCCTCTGGTCTGTAATTACTGGGGTAAGCTCTGCTGCCCTTCTTGAACAGGGGCACGACATTTGTAATCCTCCATCCTCTGGTACTAAACCGTAGACAATGATGATTCAACGATCAAAGCCAAAGGCTCCACCATCTCCTCCCTAGCTTGCCAGCGAATTCTCAGATAAATCCCATCTGGCCCAGGGGACTTGTTTACTTTCACTCCATCTAGAATAGGTAACACCTCTTCCCTACTCACTTTGATCATTTCTAGTCTAATATTTGGCATCACTTTCTTCTCCTCTCCAATACTCTCCTTTCCCTGAGTGATAAACAATGAGAAATATTCATTTAAAACCTCTCTGACCTCCACAGGATCCATACACAACTTCTCACTTCTGTCTTTGACTGGTCCTATTCCTACCCTAGTCATCCTTTTATTCTTCACATACCTGTCAAAAGCTTTAGGATTCCTCTTTATTCTACCTGCTAAAGACTGCTTATGTCTTCACTGTGCTTTTCTTAACTCTCTCTTTAAATCCTTCCTAGCTAATCTGCTAATCTCCATCACCTCACCCGAACATTCTTGTCTCATTGTCACAAAAGTTTCTGTCTTCTGCTTAACAAGAGATGCAATTTCTATAGTAAATCACAGTTCCCTTACCTTATCACTTCGTCCCTGCCTGACAGGGACATACCTATCAAGGAGACGCGATATCTGTTCCTGAAGCCAGCTCCACACTTTGATTGGCCCCATCCCCTGCATTTTTCTCCTCCATTCTCTACAACCTAAATCTTGACTAATCACTTTATTGTTTCCCTTGCTCCATCAATAACTCTTGCCCTATGGTATGTATCTATCCATTTCCATCGCTAAACTAAGTGTAACTGAATTATGGTCACTCTCTCCAAAGTGCTCACCTACAACTAAATCAAACACTTGACCTGGTTCATTGCCAAGTACACGTCCAGTGTGGCCTCCCCTCTTGTCAGCCCTTCAACATACTGTGTCAGGAAACCCTCCTGCACACTCGAGACAAATATGATCCATCCGATGTACTAGGGTTCTAGCATTTCCAGTCAATGTTGGGGAAGTTAAAGTCGCCTATAATGACCTTCCCGCCCTGTTCCTTTCACTCCTAGCCAGAATCATATTGTCAATCCTCTCCTTCCCCTCCCTGGAACTCTGCGGAAGTCTATAAAAAAAACTCCCAGCAGTGTGACATCTTCTGTGCCTGTTTCTAACCTCAGACCATACTACCTCAGTAGACGAGACATCGTCAAAAGTTCTTTCAGCCACCGTTATACTACCCTTGAGTAACAAAGCCACATCTCCCCCTCTTTTACTATTTGCCTGTTCTTACTGAAAGATCTAAACCCTGGAACTTGCAATATTCCTGACCCTGTTCTATCCATGTCTCCGAAATGGCCACAACATCGAAGTCCCAGGTACCTATCCAATGTGCAAGCTCACCTAACTTATGTCGGATGCCTCTGACGTTGAAATAGGCACACTTCAAACCAGCTTGCTCTCTGGCAGTGCATTCCTGTAATCGTGAAATCCTGTCCATTTCCTCCCTACTCTCATCCTCCTGTGCTCTGGAACGCCACTTCAGGTTCCCATCCCCCTGCTGTGCTACTTTAAACCCACCCAAATAGCACCAGCAAATTCATCAGCCAGGATATTTGTACCCTTCTGGTTCAAGTGACAACCGTCCTGTTTGTAGAGGTCCCACCTTCCTCAGAATGGGCCCCAATTATCAAAGTACCTGAAACTCTCCCTCCTGCACCATCACTGCAGTCACGTGTTCAACTGATGGCTCTCCCTATTCCTTGCCTCACTATCATCTGGCCAGGTCAACAAACCAGAGAAAACAACTGTGTTTGGTTTAGCTATCAGTTTCCACCCTTGCTCCCTGAAATCCTGCCTTACATTCCTGTTACCTCTTTCCACCTATGCTGTTTTTACCTACAGATGCATGAGTTGGGGTTGGGCACCCTCTCCCTTCAGGAACCCAAAGACCTCAAAGACACGATCCGAGATATCACAGACCCTGGTACTTGGGAGGCAAAATATCAAACTTGAGTCACGTTCTCAGTGAAGATCTATGAATAGCTGTGTGCCACAAGACTTGGTGCTTTGTCCACTGATTTTCATCATTTAAGATGATTTGGATGTGAACATAGGAGTAATGGTAAGTTGGTAAATGGTGGGACTGTGGAAAGTGAAGAAGATGATCTCAGGGTACAGCGGGACTTTGATCACATACGGCAATGGGCAGAGGAGTGGCCAAAGTTTGGGAGAAGATTTGTAGCTCGCGTGCTCATTCTTGTGGTTCTGTTCGGCGAGCTGGGAGTTTTTGTGGCAAACGTTTCGTCCCCATTCTAGGTGACATCCTCAGTGCTTGGGAGCCTCCTGTGAAGCGCTTCTGTCATGTTTCCTTCGGCATTTATAGTGGCTTGTCTCTGTCGCTTCCAGTTGTCAGTTGCTGTCCGCTGTAGTGGCCGGTATATCTCCCCCAGTGACAAGTGCTGGAATTTGAATACAAATCACAAAGCAAGCCTCATTAATGGTGACCACGGTAATGATCCTGATTGCTGCCCAGCCTCAGCCTTACCTAGTCTGGACTTCATGTGACTCCAGCCCCACAGCAACCTGGTTAAATCTTAGGTGCCTTCTGAGAGGCCACAGCAAGACCAGCAGTTCAAGGACAATTTGTCTTGGGTAACAAATGCTGATCTATGCCAGTGACACACACCTCCCAGAAAACAGAATGCAACAGAGATTGGTGTCAGCCAAAATTGTCAGATCAGACTCCCAATGAGATGGGGAGATGGTTAAAAATGAATTCAGCTCATTACGGAACAGGTCCCCACTTGTTAACACATTGTCACTGATAAAATAAGCGAGACAAAACAGAAAAAGAAAGATGAGAACACTCGAACGCGGGAATATCAGTGAAAATTCAGGCAACTGAAGGAAGATATGAAGAACTGCAAAGGAAGACAAAAAGGAAGCAAGACTTATAAAAATGTGATGGATAAAGAGACCTGCAAGGGGTCACAAGAATAACACAAATGTTTTACACGAAAATTAGAAAATCAAGGGGGCTCCAGTGCAATGCCACCCCTTTAAAAACAAACTGGGACTTCCATAAATGAGACTAAGGGAATGGCCGATATGTACAAGAATAAGTTGTGTCAGCCTTCACGTCAAGGAATGGGATAATGCAGCTTCCGCTCCAGGGAGGTTAATACTGAATTGAAGACTGGAATTCGTGAAACTTGATACATGCCAGAAAACAGCATTGGAAAGCGAGCAGCTCGAAAGGCTGACAGATCTCCCGGACCTCAGGGGTTTTAAGGAAGGGGGAGGAGGGAAAAGTTTCTGAAGCTTTTCCCTTCAGCTTCCAGAGCAGCAACCATCCCTTTAGTTTGGAAAATGTCTTGCTGTAACTGCACGGGTTCAAGAAAAATGAGAGAGGGAACTGAGGACATTATATAATGATCAATCCAACATCTCTTTTGAGGGTTTCATTGCAATCTATCATTAACAGCCGATACAATGAACATGTGGAGAATTGGAAATAGCCGACATACATTTGTGATGGGTAGGTTCTGACTAACGAACCAAATGCATAAACTAAAATAGTCGATAAGGCAAAATGTTTCATCAACTTTCAGAAGTTTTTGATAATTTTCCACAATACAGTCTCCTGACCAAAAGTAAAACCCATTGGATTGAAGATGAATATTTGACTTGGTTGGGAGGCTGATTTAGTGACAGACAACATAGAAAGAAAGTGATGAGTGGTCTTCTACAAGGATTCTGTGCTGAGGCCTTACCTACTTACTGTATGTATTAATGAGAATCATAGTTCCACATTGTCACAAAGACTGATGGAATAGTAAGCAGTGCAGATGCTCTTTTTGTTTAAAACTCACTCTGAGGACATGCGTGTTGCTGTCTGGGCCAGCATTTATTACACGTTCTGTATTGCCCTTGTGAATCGTGGAATCATCATAGAGTGTACAAGCAGGTCATTCAGCCCATCAAATCCACATCAACCCACCGAACAGCATCCCATCTGGACTGACACTATTCCTGTACTGTAGCATTTCCTATGGCCAACCCACCTTGACAACACATCCCTCGAAACTATGCGCAATTTGGCATGGCTAATCCACTAACCAACACATCTATGGACTGTGTGGAAGAAATCCACACAGACATGGGGAAAATGTGCAAATTCCACACAGACAGTTGTCTCAGGGTGAAATTGAACCCAGGTCCCAAGTGCTGTGAGGAAGCAGAACTAACCACTGAGCCACGGTCCTGCCCTTTGCAAGGTGGTGGTGAGCTGCCTCCTTGAACCACTGCAGTCCATGTGCTGAAGATAAATCCACAATGCCCTTAGGGAGGGAATTTCAGGATTTCCATCCAGCGACACTGGAGGGACAGTAATATATTTTCAAATCAAGATTCTATGCGCATTGGAGGGGAACTTGTTTTTAGTAGTGTTCTGTGCCCTTCTAATGGAAATGATCGTGGGTTTGGAAGGTGCTGTGTCGAGAGACTTGGTGTGAATTCCTGCAGTGCATCTTGTAGATGGTGCACACGGCTGTTATTGAGCATCAGTGGTGGAGTGAGTGTATGTTTATCGATGTGGTGTCAATCAAGCAGGCTGTTTTGTACTGGAAGATATCAAGCTTCTTGATTGTTTTTGGAGCTGCATCCATCCAGGCAAGTGCGGAGTAACCCATCACAGTCCTATCCAGAACTTAACTGATCTTTTCTTAATTCATTTACTGGATTGGGCATCACTTGCTATGTCAGCATTTATTGCCCAGAATCAAGTGGGGTGGCACAGCACTGGGACAAAAATTTAATTCCACCCTTGAGTAACTGACTGTGTGGAGTTTGCACGTTCTCCCTGGACGTGCCTGGATTCCCTCAGGGTGATCTGATTTCCTCCCACAGTCCACAGACGTGCGGGTTTGGAGGAATGGCCATGGGAAATGCAAGGCTACAGGGGAGTTGGTCTGGGAGAGGCGGTTTGGGCCGAATGGCCTGTTTCCACATTGTAGCGATTCCAAGAATTTCTTCACTCAGAGGGCTTTGAATCTTTGCGATACTCATCGATATTTAGGCGTTTGAATACATTCAAGATAGCGATAATACACATGTTGGGAGGAAATGAGTAAATGTTATCATCACTAAATTCTTAATCCAAAGAACCAAGTAATGTTCTGGGGAAGATCGGATCACTGTGGGGCAGCACGGTGGTACAGTGGTAAGCTCTGCTGCCTCATAGCACCAGAATCCTAGGTTCGATTTTAGCCTCGGGTGACTGCCTTTTATGGAGTTTGCACATTCTCCCTGCGTCTGCATGGGTTTCCTCCGGGTGCCCCGGTCTCCTCCCACCATCCAAAGATGTGCAGGTTAGGTGACGTTAAATTGTCCAGAGTCAGGGGTGAATATGGGGAATGAGTCTGGGTGGGTTACTCTTCGGAGCGTCGGTGTGGACTTGTTGGACCTAAGGGCCTGTTTCCATACTATAGGGAATCTAATCTAAATCCTGGCAGTGTATGGAGTGAAATTTTAAACTCAAAAAGACTCCGGAGTTAAGAGTCTAACGACAACCAGTGTTAGGGCAGAGCCCTGTTGGGCCCACTAATGTCCATCAGATTGCTGTCCTTGCCCATACCACTGACATATGACTCCAGACCCACAGCAACATAGAATCATAAAATCCCTACTGTGTGGAAGAAGGCCATTCAGCCCATCAAGTACAAGTAGCATCTCACCCAGAACCAGCCCCCTCTCCTAACCCTACACAACCATGGCCAATCCAACTAACCTGCACAACTCTGGACTGAGAGAGGAAACTGAGGCACCAAAAGGAAACCCATTCAGACACAGAGAGAATATACAAATTCAACACAGATAGTTGCCTGAAGGTGGAATCAAACCCAGGTAGTGGCGCCACACAGTGCCACCCATTCCTCAGCTCTGATCGAAACGTATAATCCCTTATTCCCAGGCTGGGACTCTGCTCTAGAATCCCCAGGTAGGGGCTCATCCTTCCAAAATCTACCCTGTCAGGGCCCTGGAAAATTTGAAATATTTCAGTGAAATTTCAGCTCATCTTTCTGAATTCCAGGGAATCCTGACCCAGTCCCCTCTCTCATTCATTAGACAATCCCTCAGCCCGTCACATGAACTTTTACAGGGTTTGATCATCTCAGTAAGAGTTTCAAGGAGGGAAGGAGAAAAAAAAGACTCTTTCTGCTTTTAATCGATGCTGAAAACTGAAAAAGCAGGAAAATATTGTCACTAAGTATTGCTCACATACTCTTACTTTTCATCAAAGTGCTGGGTGAATCTTCTTATGGATTTCAGGCGGTCACTGCTGGTGTCCTTATATTCTTTATTCTTGCCTTGTCTCTTGTTCATGTCATTTAAGAGAATGGAGTCAACTGAGAAGGGAATGAACAGCAGAGTTTGTTTTCTCTGTTGATTAAATTCACCTTGCTTGCTCCTCTGAGCATCTGAAAAAAGGGCGAGCCTCAGAAAGATTATGTTTTCTAATAAACCTGTTGAACTATAATCTGGTGTCGGATGATTTTTGACCATGTCCTCTGATCACATTCAGGTTATTCCCACGGGGTCTGCATGTTCTTACTTCTCCAGTACACGAGGTGGTGATCTTGACAATGGATTTCACAATGGTTTCCATCAGAGGGGACCCACAAATCAGGTACAGCGATCAGAGATCACAGGCTCCTCAGTCCCAGACCCAAGCACAACGGGCCCCCTGGCATCCCAGGTACCAGTTGTTGCTTCTCAGACCCTGTACATAATGCAAATGGTGCCACTGATTCTTCTGATTTTTCCCAACCTCACCAGGTCTCCACAATCAATGAGATTCGTTAAATGCAGCCTTTGACAAATAAGGACCCTGATTGATGGGAAACCAACTGAAACGGGTAAATAATACAGTATTGAGGAGTTGCAGACATAGATTGCCAAGTGGAAAATTTATGCTGTGCCTCTTACAGAGATTGGGCGGGAGTGGGGATTCCTGGATATCAGGTGTTCAGTAAACATAGGAAAGAGGGAAAACTGTGTGAAGTGGTAGCATTGTTTTGGGTCCATACAGAACTGACCATCCTTACGTCCTGAGATATGATGGAAATGAAGGGTGAACTGTGCCGGGCTTTAACTCACTGTTACCGGAGTAAAACAGTGGCTATCCATTTCACAAGAGAGTAAATGGAACTAACAAACCAGATGCATGTGAAACACCCACCAGTCCCTGAGAGAGGGGGACAAGAACAGGGGAATTCTCAGACAGAAAAGATGCTAAAAAATGGTATCACCCCGAGAGTGAAGGGTGGTGTGGAGTCAATGACAGCGACACCATCCAGAGAGTGAGGAAAGTAACATTGACACATTTAAAACAAGCGAGAGTTCAAGCAGACACCCACTCCGTCACACATTGTTGAAGATGCACTTTCCTCATCAAAACACGTTTGCAAGATCTTCATAACACGTCAGGGGAGAGAAATATTGTAAAATGTATGATCACGAGATAGGATCCATTTAAAAGTTGGACCATAATGTTAAATGTTCTGAGCCGTAAACAGCACTGGATATTGACGTCATTATCTTATCTAACAATATTAAAACATCAGTCAAACATTTTCCTGCAGACAGTGCATTTAAAATATCAAGATACTTTCTCCATCGTTGGTTTGATCAGTGACGTAGCAAGGAAGCAGCAGCTGCCCCATGAACTCCAACAAAAGAATGAGAACAGGCTCTTCATACGGAACTGGTGCCCGAGAATTCAATTCAACAGCAGGGACCAAAGAACAAGGAACAATACAGCACAGGAACAGACCCTTCAGCCCTGCAAGCCTGTGCTGATACATTTTGCCCTTCCATACTGAAACTGTCTTCACCTAAAGGATTCATATTCCTCTATTCCCTTCCTGTTCCTGCATGAGTGCAGGCATATCTTGAATACTTTTATTGTGTCTGCTTCCACCCCCTCCTCTGGCAGTGTGTTCCAGGTACTCAACTCCCTTTGTGTGAAATACTTGCCTCGCACATCTCTTTTAAATTCCCCCGCCCCTTGAACCTCTGTTCCCCAATGATTGACTCCTCAACCCTGGGCATAAAAAGCCTCATATTCTCCACTCTACATATCCCATTCACAACTTTATATGACAGGCCTCATTTTTCTGCATTCCAGTGAAAACAAATCCAGTCTATCCAACCTTCCTTCAGGACTACTATCCGCCATACATTTTCTGCACCATCGTCATAACATCCACATCCTTCTGGTAGTGTGGTGACCAGAACTACATGCAATATTCCAAGTGTGGCCTAACTAATGTTCGATAAAGATGCAGCACAACTTGTCTATCCTTTTACCCAATGCCCCTTCCAATAAAGGCAAGCATGCCATAATCCTTTTTTACTGCCTTACCTCCCGGTGCTGCCATCTTCAGTGATCTGTCAACATACGCACCCAGATCCCTCTGCATATCAATACTTTAAAGGATTCTGCCATTCACTATATAATTCCCACCTTTCAAAATGCATCACCTCACATTTGTCTGTATTAAACGACATCTGCCATTTTTCTGTCCATGCATCCAACTGATATAATATCCTGCTGTATCCTCTGACAATTCTTCTCATTATCTGCAACTCAACCAATCTTTGTGTCAACCGTAAACTTACTCATTAGACCAGCTACGCTTTGCTCCAAATCATTTATGGAGATCAAGAACAGCAGAGTTCCCACCACTGATCCCCTTGGAACATCAGTCGTCACAGCCCTCCATCGCTACCCTTTGTCTCCTGTGACTAAGCCAGTTCTGTGCCCAATGCTGGGAACATTTTAGACAAGACACCTTGTTGCCAGCTCGTTACTGCAACTCGATCCAGTTCATTCAGAAAGAGGAAAAGGACAATGTGCAGATTGTTGAACAGGCCCCTACACTTGGGCCAGAGGCAGTAGCCCAAGCTCCAACGCACTGGCCTCACTTCATACTAACCTTCACACAGTGCGGGGTCATGAACTCTGGGCATCAATTCAACTGGGACTAGGACGGAGATAGGGAACAGGGACAATGTTGAAGAGTCAATAAGAACGAAAGAAAGATGGAGAGAGTGTGTTGGAAAGTGTTTAATGGAGGAAAGATACTTCGTGATACCCAATACTGACAATGCCTACGTGTATCACGGAATGAGAAAAAGCACAATCTGAAGACAATCTAAAGTCACATCAATGTATTTCTTTTTGATATATCATAGCATGAGAGCATTTTCATTGTGGTATCCTGATTCGAGAGCTGTACTCTCTAAGATTGAGCTGGTTGGATCCTCGAAGAGCCCCAGTTATTTGTACTGCTCAGTAATGTGGGGGATACAAATGGTGGACTGAGGTACACCTGATGAAGGAGCAGCGCTTCGGAAACTTGCGATTTCAAATGAACCTGTTGAGCTAGAGCCTGGTGTTGTGTGCCTTCTGACTTTGTATTGTGCGGGCACGGTGAAACAGCTGCCTTCCAGTAATTATAGAGTACTTGCAATGCAGCTGCGGATTACGGGTAACGACTCCTTCCATTACCCGAGAACAAACCCGCAGTCTTTCCAGTGGATTCAAGTGGGAATGACCTGTCATTTGCTTCCCAGATATTACATGGTTCACCATCATCATCTCCAGGACAATTCGGGAAGAGCAACAAATAACCGACAGGTCAACGCCCACCACATCCCAGGAGAAATCAAAATCAATGGCATCCAATTCAAATGAACCATGTGGTGAGGCTTGAATTCATCTCTTTGAAAGACTAGAGCCTCGCCCAGAAACAGAGCCTTGAAATTGGTGAACCTGGTTTGTCAGACTGAAGGATGGAGTGTCCTTCCAATTAACAGTGGGATCAGCAAAAATATGTATCCGCAAATATCTAACAAACAGCCATCAAAGCGTGCCACCAAAGTGCAAAGATCGGTATTTGAAGCTCCACGTCTCCATCTCTATCCTTGCTTGTTGTTCTTCCCTAATTGTCCTGCAGAGGGCGGTGGTGAACCATGAGTTTCTCGAAGAGGATCTGATAGAGGGACAAGGTCATATCCTCGGCCTGAGTACCACTGCCTGATCTTCTGTGCTTTTCCAGCGACACACTCTTCGACCCCGCGTAAACTATCCCTCAGGAAAATGAGCTGTGGCACAAGTGGAAACGTTGGAGTGTTGGATAGGCACCGGCAGCCTGGTCAGCCTACAGAGCGGCAGAAACAGATTTGATGAGGAGCTGATATCCTTCTGAAGTGAGATGCAGACTCATGCTTTCAGAGCCACACAGTTTACATTGTTACTGACGTTGGCTCCATGGGCAATGCTACTGTATCATCATCAAAATGGTCATCGGATTGAAAGCCACCTCAGAAATGAGAGCACAGAATCCAGGCTGAGAATGTGGTGCACTGCTGAAAGTTACACAGTCTCTGGCTCCATCATTTGAGGATCTACCACGACCACACCCCGACCACCCCCACCCCCATCACAGGGAGCTCGACAAGATCCCATTCTGAAAGATTCCCTCAGGTAGCCTGCTCACTATTCAACTAGTGCCAACAAAACAGATGTTTCGTCATTCATTTACTGTCTGTGGGACCTCACCATCTTGCACGTGAACATGTCTGCTTTCTGCTCACAGCCTTGAATATTCTGAGATGATGAAAAGAAAACTGCATCAACAAGAGTTCTTTCCTCATTATCACGTGAAAGGGGAGCAATTAGCAAGGGAAAATGCACACTGAGCGCAAACACTGAAGCTTCGGCTGAAAGGCTTTTCGCATCATGATAACCTGCTCCTTTGGCATTTCCTTCCAATGTCCGAGCTGGTTATCAGGCTGGGATGGAGGCTGACAGATCATATGTAATCGTTCAGGAAAGGTACACAAGGGCACAGTCCAGGCTTTCTGCAAACATTGAAGAGCTTGGAGATTCTCTGTGGCAGTTTCTCGTGCACATCCTCCATGGAATTATCACAGACTTTACTGAAATGAAATGAACTCAGAGAGGAGAAGGGAATGGGAAGAATTAACCAGACAGGCGTGAGTATCAAGAGAGATGGGAGTGTGTGGAAGATTCAGTGCCAATAAAATGCCCAACTGGGTTTCACAAAGAAACTCAAATCGTTACTAGGATACAACGGGGAGAACCCTCACTGACATAAACAGGCTGAGTGTCAGAGACCCTGAGACTCTGGTGCCTGACTCCCTATGAGGCATTACAGTCAAGGACTGTTCATGTGTCAATAAAGGGAGACTTGGTGCCATAGGGTTGCGTAATGATTAATGACCGGAGGGGTACAGATTAAAGACAAATGGCAGAATTTTCAGAGGGAACATAAGGACACACATTTTCACCCAGAGGATGGTGACAGTCTGGGACTCACTGCCTGTAAGCGTGGTTGAGGCAGAAGCTCTCCCATAATATTGAAGTATTTTGATGTGCAGCTGTGATGGCAAGGCAGACAGGACTAGGGGCCAAGTGCTGGAACATGGAATTAGAATAGTGAGGTAGTTGTTTGACTGGCTTAGGCTCAATGGGCCGAAGAGCCTTGATCTTGTAGACGTGTTGTAGATGTCTGAATCTGCCAGAACTCCAGCAATGCGGCTGACCCTTACCTGCCATTTGAATGGCCGAGTAAGCCACTCAGTTTCAGGGCGGTTAGGGATAGGGAACAAATGCTGGTCTTACCAGTGACACCCACATCCCAGGAAAGAATAAACAGCCTCAATAGTAACACCATCACCTGAACTTGCAGGTTTCAAGCCCCACTCCAGAGACTGGAGCACTATCCTGAGGCTGGCAAAGGCAAAGTTGCCATCTGCTGGATGATCGGTTAAACATTGCCTTCACAGGGCAATGTGAATGTAAGGGCTTTCCGATCATCTCAGACAAATCCCCGCCCCCCACCCCCATGTGCTGACCAATACTTCTCTTATAACCAATGGCATTAAGACAGATATAGAAACAAAATACTACAAATCTCAAATAGAAGTGCGATGCTGGAGAAGTGCGAGAAAGGCAACAGGTGCAGACTCTGTGGGGAGAGGAGGAGCTAACTTTTTGGGTTTCAGTGATGTTTGAACAAAAAGGCAGCAACATTTTATTTTATTCAATTTTAAGTTGTTTTATATTATTTTATTTAAATTTTGTTGATCAAATTTTAGCCTGCTTGATTGGCATCACTTCCACACACATTTATTCCCACCACACCAATACTCATTGACATCTGTGTGTACTATTTTCAAGATGCACTGCAACACTGCAATAAATTAATCAAAAATTCTGAGACAATACTTTCTAAAACCGTGATTACTTGAATCAAGATGGACAAGGGCAGCAGATACAATGGGAACATCACCTCAGCGAGTTCTCTCTAAGCTATTCACCTGTTTGACTTGGAAATATCATCACTGGGTCAGAATTCTGGGATTCCCTTCCTAAAAACATTGTGGGTCTACATACAGTACCATTTTGTCCAGGACAATTAAAGATGGACAGTAAAAAGACTAGTAAATGTAATAGTAGGTGTGATTTAGGGCCAGAAAGTGAGACTGTGATGTTTCAGCAATTCCTGGACATTGGTGTGATCACATCTCAAATACTGTATTGTGTGTAGATTTGGCCTCCTTATTGAAGGAAGGATATCAATGCAATAGAGGTGGTTCAAAGGGGTTTTACCCGATTGATCGCTGGAATGAGGAGGCTGTGTGATGAGGAAAGATTGGAAAGGCTGGCCTTGTTCTCACTGCGGTTTAGAATAGTGAGGGGGTTTCCTGTCCAACAGTATTCTCCAACTCCCTGACTGCCTCCCTCATGGGACATACCCTCCTGCCTCTTACTACATGTGGAATTGAACTGTGCAGTCCTGAGGCCTATAACTTCCTTCTGGCACTCCCTGATATATCACTGGTTTTTCAATTCAGCCTTCATTCCAAATTCCCTGAGTGGGAGTTCCTGTATTTTTATACATTCACTGCAGATATATTTACCCTGAACCATTTCAATGCAATAAAGAAATGTTCTCATTTTCAAATGAAAAATATCCATTCCTTCATTAGAGCAGTAATTGTCTTCAGTCTCTTTTGAAGTTTCAATACTTTCTATTTATTAACCTTCCCTACTGGACAAGTCCTGAAGCAGTTTATTTATACAGCCCCTCAAATTAAACAAATCCCAGATTCCTATTTTCTTGTTTATCATTTTGTTTAATTCAAACCAAATGCATGTGCAGGCTCACAGCAGCTGAAGTGACAGTTCCAAATCAGTTTGAAAAAGCAAAGGTTGACTCCTTCCCCCAGTTCACCGAACTCCCACACTGACCAAACTTCCCTGCATTCCCCTCTGCGCTGACTGCACTCAGTGCTAGCTGCAGTATATAGGCTGCCCTCTATTTATATTGTTTCTGATTTATATCACTCCATTCTGTTGTGCTGTTGTTCAGGATCTGTGTTAAACTCACTCATTTCCCAATCGAAAGCTTCCTTCTTTCAGCCTGAGAGACATTTTACATTTGCAACCAGGAAATATTACTTCAAAGCTGCAATCTGTTCTCAGGATTGATGGGCTCGATGATTTGATTCAGTGAAATAACCTCGTCTAATCTCTTCAGGGGTCGACATTTCTGGTGTAACTCTTCTTCAGGAAGTGGGGAAAGGCGTGAGGGGAGTTGCAGATAAATGGATGGGTTGGAGCAAGGTGGTGAGTGGAGATAGGTTGAGAAAGATAGAGAGTGTGACCTGATTGGTCGATGTGAGAGATGAATCCAGAATTATCCCTCCCCTCGACCAACCAGTTCCTATCCTCGACCTGTCTCCATATATCCCCACCTAACCACCTTTCCCCCGCCACACCCTTAATCTGCAACTCCCCCAACACCTATCCACCCCACTTCCTGAAGAAAGGTTATACTCAAAACGTCGACTTCTCTTCCTCCTGATGCTGCCTGGGCTTACTGTGTTCTCCCAGCCTCTTGTTTGTCAACCTTGGATTCCAGCATTTGCAGTTTTTTTTATTCATCTTTAATCTCTTCAGGGGGAAGGATGAGTGGGAGGAGATTGGGTTTTGATGGAACTGCCCTCAGACTGAATTCAAAAGAAGCAGAGCAAAAAAGGCATGTGGATCGAATACATGGGGGTAAATCTTGAGAAAAAAGTAATTGTTACCAGTTTAGCAATTGCAAATGAGAGAGCAACAACATTGAATTGCTTCTGTTGTCATCCTCTGTGCCCAAAGATTTCACAGAGCCAGCTCCACATCCATCCATTGGCTTTGTCATTGGGAGTCAACAGTTCACTTCCCACAGCCCTCTTTAAAATGTCCTGTCCCAGAGAGACAAAGAATACTTCACCTTTTCTGGGAAAGATAGAGAAATATAGGAGCTGCTTTCAGCCTTCAGGGTCTGACAGAAGGATGTGTAACATCCGTGGAATTTGGAGACAGATCACTGAGCTATTCCTCACTCCCATCAACACCTAACTTTATTCTAACAACAGTTTCTATTCTTCATTATAAAGTATCAGTTTCTGACTGGACATTTCAAACCCAGTCCCCATTGCCTTACATGGGAATCAAGAATCAAACTTGCCCCTTCTCAGGATTGTCCTCTGAATGTGGTGTCAGTGGGCTAATGCTGTGTTTGAATGAAAGAGCTACAGTGGAATCTAGGACTGAATCCAAAGGGTTTCTGAGCCACCAGCAGCCTCCCCACTGTGTGAGGGTCTGTTTGTATAAGAGTTCAGCCCCATGGATTCCCAATGATACTAGAGCCATGGAGTGAGATTGCTGGAGCCATATGTGGACTGAGGAACACAACAGTCAGGACAATGAGCTTCTCTGGAATTCACCCTGAGCCCTGGATGATCCTCAATGAGATGGTCAAGGGGCTACAGAATACGACAGCAGAAGGACCATCATTGATGGTCCTCCCCAGCTGTGACTCCCAGATGCCCCCGGACTGAACATTCTCAATCTGACCCCATGGACACACAGAGCAATTCCGTCCCATTTGAGGAGGACAGAAAATCTAGGTTTAATTTATGGAATATTTATTTCCTAAAACCTGTAGAATTGTTATTCTGAGTAACAAGAGCCTGCTGGTCATATTCATAAATACAGGGTTCCCAATGGCACTGGCTCATAAACAGCTGAGTTGAACTTCTCGGCCTGCGATGTTGCTGTGCCTAGGGGATAGGTGAGGGAATTTCCATCAGATTATTGTGTTCCCCAGTGTCCCTTCGTGCCTTCCTTCTTTTCTCCATTTATTGGGAAATAATTCCTTCGGGCCGTGCATTCCTTTTGAAAGAACCCATTCTGGACGCAGTTGTAGAATTGTCCTCCTGCTCCAGGGACCTCATTACCCCCTTGATTCTCCCCCTCTTGTTCCAGGCCTTGAAGGTGGAGGTTAACACTTCACACACCTTTCCCTGAGGTTTCTGCTCTGGCCATTCCCAAAGCACACACAGAGACAGAGGCTGAATCTTCTTCATCTTTATTCCTTTTTCCAGATTGACATTGACAGAAAATAGACTTCAATTAACAGCCCAAACAGAGGAAGCTGCTCAAATTCACAGCCACATTGGAGCTAAATGAAAACATTTGTAGAGATTTTCTCAATAACATAAGAATCCTGTCTCTTTAAACAGTGACAGAAGCTTAAATTGGAACTGGTGGCTGAGCAGGAAGGAGATCTGGTTTACTGAAGCAGAGACTTCTGAGGTTCACATTGTTTTGTACAGCTGACAGTTTTCAGCATCTTCGAGAGCTTTTACTTGGCATCACTAGTCTTCATTGTCCAATCAAACACTCCTAGAAAAGAGGGCATGGGGTTTGATACAGAGTAAAGCTTGTTTTTGATGATCCCAAAGATCTGCCTTAACCCTTGAACCTCAGAGGTGTTTCTGAGCCAATCCCAAGAAGGATGAGAGTTGAAATTCAGCCCTAACCATGACCTTTGCCCTGCCAGCTCAGCCCAGTTCTCTTTAAAGTTGTGTCTCCTCTGTGGACTGTCTGCAACACTCTACACACATTCTGATCTCCTGAAGCTCTTGCTGAGGGGAGAGGGGAGGGTCACGAGTGTGAGGGCACAGGAGAAGCGAGCGTTGGACTCCCAGGCAGACCCAGAGAGGGTCAGCAGGCTGCTGACACTGTAGGTGCTGTCCGAAGCTCGCAAGTAGTTGCTGGTCTGAACCCCGTCCGAAATGACTGCACCATCCTTCTTCCACTGCACCTCCAGCTCATCGGGATAGAAGTGATTGGCAAGGCACACCAGAGTAGCTGTGCCCTTGGCATTGACCTGCTCCGGGGAGGGTGGCAGTAGGGTCAGCTTGGGCTGAGAGTTCTCACGGCCTGAAAGACAAGAGAAACAACTTTAATCCCTGCCATTTGAAGGGATTTCAACTGTGAACATTCACTGGCAAAACAATCCATTTGAACATTTGTAATCAATACTTAACAAACCCATAAAAGGACAGGGCCTTTTAAAATTGCTTCTTGGGATGTGAGTGTCACTGGTAGGGCGAGAATTTATTGTCCATTCCTAATTGCCCCTGAGAAGGTGATGGTGAAAAAGAAGGGACAGTTTTGGACAATCATTTATGGAATGAATGTGGCAGCTCAAGGGCTATCAATGGGGGATCATTTGAGTGACAGTGATCAGAATTCAGCGAGATTGAGAGTATGGATGGAAATGGAGAACCAGGGAACAAGTCGAAAAGTTTTCATTTGGGAACAAACCATTTTACTGAACAGTGCAGGGATTGGGTAAAAGTGGGCTGAAAGAAAAAAAGGAAAGGTGAAATTTACCAGGACCTGAGGAAAGCAAAGAAGCGACAGGATGAAATGTGGCCAAATGAAGTCCAGGAAATCCCAATGATGTTTTTTTATCACGAAAAGAACAAGAGAATGAAGGAATGTATGAGGCCCATTCGAGAGCAGGAAGGGAACTTCTGTGCGGAGGTGGAAGATGGAGCAATGGTTCCTCATGAAAAGTTTCGGTCTGTTTTCACAAAAGAGAGGGACAAAGCAGGAACTGTAGTTCAGGAGGAGGACTGTGCAACATTGGAACGGCATCTTTTACATCTGAAAGACTCCCAGTTCATCCAAAGAAAAGAAAGATTCATGCTGTCCCAAAGACATTTGCAGACAGTGTGGGACTTGCTTGGAATGTGGTCACTGTTGTAATGAAGGAAATGTGGCAGCCAGATTGTACACAGCAAGATCCCACAAGCAACAATGAACCCAGGAACATTTTGAGAGATGTTTGTTCAGGGATAAATATCTGCCTGAATATGATTCAAAGTGAAAGTAACTCGAACAGTTGGATGGAAAATGAGAAAATGAAAGTTAAAGGAGAAGGTAGCATTACTGGATAGTGATGGGATTGATTGCTACCAGAAAACAAAAGGAAAGGGACAGAGTATTGTGAATGTCATATTGTACTGAGGAAACTTTAAAGTGCAGGGAAGCTCAGCACTAGAACAAACTTAACGCATGAAACATTTGGAATGATATAGACAAAGTGGTACCATACAAAGCAAGGTAAATCAAGCTTCCGATGGATTTAAACTAATTAAAGAAGGTCGGGGCTCAGGACACTTTATTAAAGTATCATGAGCAAGTAATAGGATCGAGAGTATGGAAAGGATCAGGAATTGAACTTGAGGCCCCACAGGGTGGAATGATGGATCAGTGGTTAGCACTGCTGTCTCACAGCTCCGGAGATACAGACTCAATTCTAACTGACTGTCTGTGTGGAGTTTACACATTTTCCCCATGTCTCCTTGGGTTTCTCCCATTGTCACAAAGATGAGTACGTTAGAAGGATTATCCATGGGAATTGCTGGGTGGGTGGGATGCTTTTTGAAGGGTCAGTCTGGGCTGAATGGCCTGCTTCCACATTGTAGGGTTTCTATGATATCTAAAGAAGTTAACTATGAGAAGGAGGCAGTCAATGCACGACTGTGGGTGTTGTACTTCGATGCATCTAGTATATGAAATAAGGTAAATGAGTCTATAGTTCAAAGACATGGCTGCAAGGGGATAAGGGCTGGGAACTAAATATCCAGGGATGCACATCCTATTGAAAGGAAATAAGAGGGGATGGTGGGTCAAGTGTGAAGGAGGAACTGAAAGTAGTCCTTATTAGTCAGGAAATGGTTTTGGAGACGTTGACGCCACAAAAACTTAATATGTCCCCAGGGCCTGATGCTCTGCAACTCAGAGTCCTCAACAAAGTGGGTGTACAAATAGTGGGCATATTGGTGATCATAGATTGGAGGGATAGTGAAAATGAGGAATTATACATGAGGAAATCACCGGAGTCAGTTATTAAAGATACAATAACCGAGCATTTGGAAAGTAGTAACAGGAACGGTCCAAGTCAGCATGGATGTAGGAAAGGGAAATCAGGCCTGACATATCTTCTGGAAGATTTTGAGGATGTGATCAGTTGAGAGTGGACAAGGCTGAATCAGTGGACAATAAAAACAAAATTTGATTAAACATTTTAGCAGATCTGGCAGCATCTGTGGAGAACAATCGAAGTTAGAGTTTCGGGTTGAGTGACCCTCCCTCAGAACTCAGTGGGTAGTGTGTATCTGGAATTTCAAAACGCTTTTGACAAGGTCCCATACAAGAGATTAGTGAGTTACATTAAACCTCATGGTATTGGAGATAATGTATTGACATGGAGAAAGCACTCGTTGCCAGATAGAAAGCAGACAGTTGCAATAAATGAGTCCTTCTCAGAGTGGTCCTTCACAGAGTGGCAGGTAGTGATGAGTGGGGTACCACAGGGTTCAGTGCTGGGACCCCAGCTGTTCACAATATTGATAAACGATATGGACAAAGGAATTGAATGCAATCCCTACAATTTTTCAGATGACACGGAGCTGGGTGACAGTGTTTGGTGTAAGGAGGATGCTAAGAGGACGCAGGGTTAGTTGGACAGGCTGTCTAAGTGGGCAAATGCCTGGCAAATGCAATATAATGTGGGTAAATGTGAGGTCATCCACTTTGGTGGTAAACAGGAAGTCAGATTATTAATGAATGGTGAAAGTTTAGGAAAAGGTGAGGTGCAATGTGAGCTGGGTGTCATTGTGGGATAGTCACTGAAAGGTGGCATGCAGGTGCAGCAGGCAGTGAGGAAAGCTAATGGTATGTTGGCCTTCACAGTGAGAGGTTTTGTGTATTGGAGTAAGGATGTCTTGCAGAATTAAACAGGGCCCTGGTGAGCCCTCACCTTGAGAATAGTGTGCAGTTTTGGTCTCCTAGTCTGAGGAAGGACATTCTTGCTCTTGAGGGAGTCCAGCGAAGGTTCATGAGACTGATTCCTGGGACAGCAGGACTGACATATGATCGACTGGGCTTGTACTCACTGTTATTTAGAAGAATGAGGGGAATCTCACAGAAACATGTAAAATCCTGATGGGATTTGACAGGCTCGATGCTGGAAGAATGTCCCCGATATTATGGAAATCCAAAACTTGGGGTCAAAGATCACAAATAAGGGCGAGGTAATTCAGATGTTGTGAACCTGTGAAACTCTCTACCACAGAAATCTCGTGGGGACAGTTTGTTCGACATATATCAAGAGGGATGTGGCACTTGCAGCTAAAAGTATCGACGGATATGGGGGAGAGTGGGAATGGGATACAGAGATTGCATAATCAGTCATGATCATATTGAACAGTGATGCAGGCTGTCAGGGCTAAATAGCCTATTCCAGCAGCAATTTTCTACGTTTCTATGTTTCTAATGATCGGTAGATGAGCATGTTGGGATGTTGGGGAGCGGGTTTACATTGTCAGTTAGAACTGAAATTATATCGGCAGGAAGAGGAAGTATAATGTTAGAATGCATAGAATCTGTGAAAGTCAACTTAAGAAACCACAAAGAAACAAAAACCCTGATGGTAGTTATGTACAAACCTCCGCACAGTAATCGGGATGTGGATCAGAAAATAAAACAGGAGGTAGAAAAGGCATATAAGAAAGGGATTATTACATAGTCATGGGGTCTACAATTTGCAGGTGGACTGGGAAAGTCAGGTTGGGAATGGATCTCAAGGAAAGGAATTCATGGAATGTCTATGAGAGGCTTTTTTGGAATAGTTTGTGGTGGAGCCCCAAGGAAACAGGTAATTTCGGATTCGGTGATATGTAATGAGGCAGCCCTGATTGAGGAGCTGAAGGTGAATGAACCCTGAGGGGGCAGTAATCATAATGTGTTAGAATTCACCCCGCAATTCGAGAGGGAGAAGCTGAAATTAGATGTAGTAATAGGAGTTAATGAGCAAGTTAGACAAAGGAGAGCCAATGGACATGACCTATTTGGATTTCCAGAAGACCTTTGACGAGTTACCACACAGGGGGCTGCTAAATAACATAAGAGCCAATAGGTTTTGGGGCCAGGTACCGACATGGATAGAGAGGGCAAACAAATTGGTATTTTGCAGAATGGCAGCTGGTGCCTCATGCAGTTCAGCAGGTGGCAGTGTTGGGACCTCAGCTCTTCATGTAAAAATTAATTATATATTAACAATCTGGGAAAAGGAACTGAGGGCTTTTTCGTAAATTTGCTGATGACACAAAGATGAGGGGAAGGACAGGCATAGTTGAGGAAGCAGGGAGGCTGAAGAACGTCTTGGAAAGGCTCAGAGAGTGAGCAAGAAGTGACTGATGTAATACAATGTGGAAAAGTGTGAGGTTATGCACTTTGGTTGGAAGAATAAAAGCTCAAACTGTTGTCTAAATGGTGAAATTCAGAATTCTCAAGTACAAAGGGTCTTGGTAGTCCTCTTTCAAGTTACTCAGAAGGTGAACATTTTCGTTCTGTTATCAATTAGGAAGACAAATTCAATGTTATCATTCATTTCAACTGAGTTAGAATACAAGAGCTGGTATGTCCTGCTGAGGCTGTATGAGACTCTGGTCAGACCGCATTTGGAATATTGTGAGCAGTTTGGGCCCATATCTAAGGAGGGATGTGCGTGCATTGGGGAGGTCCAGAGTTGGTTTATAAGAATGACCTTGGGTGTGACAGCCTGGTCTGATGAGGAGCGAACGAGGCCTCTGGCTGTGTACTTGCTGGAGTTCAGAAGGACATGGGGAGTTTACATTGAAACTTACAGAATACCGAGAGGCCTAGATAGAGTGGACGTGGAGAAGCTGTTTCCACAAGGAAGAGAAAATTGGACCAGTGGGCACAGCCGCAGAGTTAAAGGATAACGTGTTGCTGTGACGGTGAAGTCATTGAGTGTATTTAGGGCAGACTTTGATAGGTTTTTGACTGGCAATCAAACATAATGGGAAGAAGGCAAGACGATGGTCTTGAGAAACACATCAGCCATGACCAAATGGCACAGCAGACTCGATGGGGTGAATGGTCAAATTTTGATGTTTTTTGAAGAGACTCTGCAAAACCCAAGAACACTGAAAGCACTGGATGGTGAGCCCTGCTGGAACTGTTAGTCATCAGAACTTTGCCAAGAGGTAATCAGGGAGTGGAAAGAGGTTTATCTTGTTCCATGTGGGAACTTCAGGATGCTTTCCAGCTCCTGGAATACCATGAGTCAGTGAGAGCAGTTGGAGTTCCAGGTTTCGGAGCTTGAGCAGCAGCTGGTGTCAGTGAGGAGCATCCGTGAGGCTGAGAGCTCCATATTTTGCATTTGTGTTTTCTGTCAGTATGTTTTATTTTATCTTCATTTGGATTGTGTAAGGAGGTCTAATTACTAAATCTAAATCATCAGCATTGTGTGCTTATGCTCCAAAGATGCTGCAGACCAACTGCATTTCTTCAGCTGTTTCTGTTTGCATTGCAGTCTGAGATCTGTGTTGTCCAATAATACCAGCATTTAGGATGATAGTAGTTGGCTAGCATCATGATTATCACTCTAGTTAGAAATTGGCACTTTGCCTTTGATGAATCTAACAAATCCTAATGCTGTCTTTCACATCTGTCAGGCGAATGGGAACAAAATGAGGAGATTAGTGGGCAGGAAGGAGGTAGTAATTAAAGCCTGTAAGGAACTAGATAACGAAGTCTGTGTGATTAAGAGGAAGAATAGGCAGGGAGCAGATGAGGAACGCAGAGAAACAGGTAGTCTGAGGTGCATTTGTTTTAATGCAAGAAGTGTAGTAGGTAAGGCAGAGGAACTTAGGACTTGGATTAGTATCTGGGAGTGTGAAGTTATTACTATGACTGAGACTTGGTTGAGGAAGGGCAAGATTGGCAACTAAATATCCCAGGTTATAAATGCATCAGGCGGATAAAGAGAGGGAGGTAAAAGGGATGGAGGAGTTGCATTACTGGTCAGAGAGGATATCATAGCTGAAGGAGGTGTACTGAAGGAGGGCACTATGGAGGTCTCGAGCAGTGAGACAATATGGGCAGAGCACAGAAATAGGAAGTATGCGATAACAATGTTGGGGCTGTACTACAGGCCTCCCAACAGCGAGCGCGGGATAGAGGTACAAATTTGGAACCAGATTATGGAAAGATGTAGGAGCAACAGGGTGGTGCTGATGAGAGATTTTACGTTTCTCAACATTGACTGAGATTCACTGGGAGCTAGATGTTTAGATGGAGCAGAATTTGTAAGGAGCACCCAGAAGTGTTTTATGGAGCCATATGTAAATAGTCCAGCTCAGGCACGGGTCATACTGGATACTTGTATTGGAATGAGCCCAATCAGGTGGTTGAAATCTCAGTCGGGGATTATTTTGGGAACTCTGATTACAATTTTATAACTTTTAGAATGCTCATAGGCAAAGACGAGAGTGGTCCTAAAGGAAGAGGGCTAAACTGGGGGAAGGCCAACTCTCGCAAAATTCGGCAGGAGATGGGAAATGTAGATTGGGAGCCGCAGTCTGAAGGTAAATCCACATTTGATATGTAGGAGGCTTTGAAATAGAAGAGAATGATTAGAGTGCAGGACAGACATGTCCCTGTGAAACTGAGGGATTGAAATGGCAAGATTAGGGAACCCTCGATAACATGTGAAACTGTGACATTGGCCAAGTAGAAATAGGATGCATACATAAGGTCTAAGTGGCTGACAACAGATGAGTCTTTGGAAAACTATCAGGAAAGTAGGACTAATCTGAAATGAAAAATCAAAGGGACTATAAGGGGTCATGAAATATAATTACCAAACAGGGTTAAAGACAATCCCAAAGGCTTTTATTTGTATATCAGGAGCAAGGTGGTGACGAGAGAAAGGGTTGGCCCACTCAAGAACAAAGGAGGAAAGTTAGGCGTGGAGTCAAAGAAAATGGGTGAGATTCTTAATGATACTTTGTGTTGTTATTTACCCAGGAGAGGGAACTGATGAATGTTGAGGTTAGGGATTGATGTTTGATTACTCTGCGTCAAGTCTACACAGGGAAGGAAGAGGTTTTGGGTGTTCAAAAAGGCATTAAGGTGGACAAGTGCCCAGGCCCAGATGGGAGCTATCCCAGTTTACTGAGGGGAATGAGAGAGGAAGTAGCTGGGGCGTTGTCGCAAACTTGAACACGGGTGAGGTCCCAGACAACTGGAGAATTTCTTATGTTGTCCCCTTGTTTAAGAAGTGCAGCCAGGATAATCCAGGTAATTATAGACCAGTGAGCCTGACGTCAGTGGTAAGGAAGCTGCTGGAGAAGATACTGAGGGATATAATCTCCTTACATTTGGAAGAAACTAGACTTATCAGTGATAGGCAGCATGATTTTGTGCAGGGAATGTCATGTCTTACCAACTCAATAAAATTCTTTGAAGAAATGGCAAAATTGATTGATGGGGGAAGGGCTGTAGATGTCATATACATGGACTTTAGTAAGATGTTTGGTCAGGTTCCCCATGATAGCCCGATGAAAAAAGAAATGAAGTTACATGGGGTCCAGGGTGTTCTAGCTACATGGATAGAGAACAGGCTGGGCAACAGGAGACAGAGAGTAATAGTGGAAGGGAGTTTCTCAAAATGGAGAACTGTGACCAGTGGTGTTCCACAGGGATTTGTGCTGGAGGAAAGCGTAGGTTGAGTGAGTATTAAGTTTGCAGATGATACTAAGATTGGTGAAATAGCAGGTGGTGAAGGGGTTTGTCAGAGAATACAGCAGAACATTGGAGAATTGGGCAGAGAAACAGACAGATGGAGTTCAATCTGATCAAATGTGCGCTGATGAATTTTGGAAAATGCAATTCCAGAGTGAACTATATGGTAAATGAAAAGAGGTCTGGGTGTTCAGGTCCATTGTTCCCTGAAGGTGGCAATGCAAGGCAATAGAGTGGTTAAAAAGGTAGACAACATATTTTCCTTCATCGTACAGGGTACTGAGTAAAAGAGTTGGAAGTCATGTTAAAATTGTATCGGACTTTGGTTCAGCTACATTTGGAAAACTGCGTAGAATTCTGGTCACCTCTTTATCAGAAGATTGTGCATACTTGGGAGAGTATGCAAAGGAGGTTCATCAGCATTGAGATATGGAGGGTATTAGTTATAAAGAGAGGTTGAGTAGATTAGGATTATTTTCATTGGAAATATGAAGGTGGGGGGGCAGATTGAGGTCGACAAAACCGTGAGAGGTGTAGACAGGATGGATAGCAAGAAGCTTTTCCCCGGGATGTGGAACTCAATTACCAGAGATCGTGTGTTCAAGGTGAGAGGGGAAAGGTTTAAGGGAGATATGCATGGAAAGTTGATTACGCAGAGGGTGGTGTGCTCCTGGAATATGTTGCCAGTGGAGATGTTATAGATAGGCATGACAACCTTTATTAAGATGTACCTAGACAGATACATAAATGCGCATTGAGCAAAGGGATACAGATATTTGGGAAATAGGTCTCAGCTTTAGATACAGGATCTGGATTGGCGTAGGCTTGTAGGGCGAAGGGCCTGTTGCTATGCTGCAATTTTCTTTGTTCGTTGTTCTTTGAACTGAGGAAGCTCAGATGAACAGAGCGATCTTTGTGTGCTTATCCGCTGATTCCTGCATGTGGCAAGGCAGGTTAACAGAGCAGTTATGAAGGCATATGGGACACTTGCCTTTGTCAATTCAGGTATTGGTTATAAAAGCAGGAGGATATGCTGCAGTTAAGCAGAACATTTGTTAGGCCACAGCTGGAGTACTGGACCACACTGTCGGAAGAATGTGATTGCACTGGATGGCGTGCCGAGGGGCATCACCAGGATATTGTGTGGGATGGAACCTTTCAGTGATGAAGAGAAATTGGATCAGCTCAGGTTGTTTTCTTCAGAGATGAGAAGGTGGAGCGGGGACCTGATCGAGGTGTATCAGGATATGAGGGGAATGGATAGCGTGGAAAGAAAGCAGCTGTTCTCCTTCGTGGGAGGGTCAATAACGAGTTGGCTCACATGCAATGAGAAAGATAAGAGGTTTCAAGATGTTTTTTATCCAGAGGGTGGTGTGGGCCTGGAATGCACAGCCTGGGAGGGTAGTTGAATTGGGAAGCCTCACAAAATTTAAAAAGTACTTGGATGCGCAGTTGAAATGTCATAACATTCAATCTATGGGCCTCATGTTGGAAAGTTAGACTGGTGGAGGTTTAGTGTAGGTTGGCTGGTACATAGTTAATGGGCTGAAGGGCCTCTTCTATACTCTGTGATTTTATGATTGCATTGTGTGCAGTTTTGGTCTCTTTATCTGAGGAAGGATGTTCTGGCTGTGGAGGGAGGGCAGCGAAGGTTTACCAGACTGATTCCTGGAATGACAGCACTTAGATCCAGTGAGAAACTGGATTGGTAAGAACTATAATCACTGGAGATAAGAAGATTGGGAGGAATCACTTTGAAATCTGTAAAGTCCTAACAGGGCAAGACCGGAAAAACGCAGGAAGCATGGTCCTGATGACTGGGGAATCCATAACCAGTAATTACAGTTTAATGAAAAGGGAAAGGCTATTTCAGACTGAGATGAGGAGACATTTCTTTAGCCAGAGACTGGGAAGCTCGTGGAGTATTCTGTCACAGAAAGCAGTTGAGACCAAAACATTAAATAGTTTCAAGAAGGAGATAGGTATCGTTCTTAGGACTAAAGGGACTAAAGGTTAGGGGGAGAAAGTGGGAAAAGGGGACTAAGTTGGCTGATCAGCCATTGTCATATTGAATGGCAGAGCCCAATCGAAGTACTAAATGGCCTCCTCCTGCTCCTAGTTCCTTTGCTTCTATGTTTGAGAGACTTTTCATAAAAATAGAAACATATAGAATTATAGAGTCATAGAGTCATCGAGTCCTACAGCACAGAGACAGGCTCTTTGGCCCACAATTGTCCGTGCTGACCAAAATGTCCCTCCACACTAACCCTATTTCCCTTCACTTGGCCCATATCCTTCAAAAGTTTACCTAACTATGTATTTGTCCAAATGCCTTTTAAATGTTGCTAATGCACCCGCCTCAATCACTTCGACTAGCAGCTCACTCCATATGCGTACCACCCTCTGTGTAAAAATGTAGCCACTCAGGTTCCCTTTTTCTCTTTCCCTTCTGACATTAAACTGTTACCCTATCACTCTCGATTCTCCAACCCTGGGAAAAAGGCTGGGTGCATTCACCTTATCCATGTCTCTCATGGTCTTATACACTTTTAAAGGATTACCCTTCAGTCTCCTACACTCTAAGAAAAATGTCCTAGCTTCTCCAACCTCTCCCAAATACTCAGACATTGAAACTTGGCAATATCCTTGGAAATTTCTTCTGCACTTTGTACAGTTGAATAATATCCTTCTTATAACAAGGTGACCAAAACTGAACATAATAGTCCAGATTCGGCCTCACCAATGTCCTGTACAACTGCAACATAACTTCTCAACCCCCGTACCCAGTGCCCCGACTGATAATGGTCAGAACACCAAAAGCCTTCTTCCCTTCCCTGACTAACTGTAACTCAACTTTCAGAGAACAGTGTACCTGAACTACAAGATCCCACTGTTCCACAACACTCCTTAAGCCTTACACAATGAAAGCCCGAACTTGATTCAATATTCTAAAATTCAAGACCTCACATTAATCTACATAAATTTAATTTTCATTTCTGTTCCCACTTCCCCAGCTGATCAAGGTCCTGCCACAATATCTGATAATCTCCATGATACCATGTCTTCTGCAAACTTACTAATCATGCCTTACAGATTCTCATCCAAATTATTGATACACATAACAAACAGTAATGGGCCCAGCACCTAGCTCTCAGACACTCTACTAGACACATGCATCCAGTCTGACAAGCATCTTTCCACTATTAACCTCTGCTTTCACCCATCAAACCAGTTAGTGAAAAGTATTTGTCTTATGTCAGGAATTAGTTTGGAGATAGGAGTCAGAGAGGACGGATAATGTGTGTGTCCTCTAATGAGCAAGATGAGAATAGTGGCGTCCCCAGGGATCTGTGCTGAGATATACACAATGTTTCTCAATAATGTGCATAAAGGATTAGAGAGCCATATATCCAAGAGTGTTAACCACACTCAGTGAGGCGGCTTGGAGGAGGTCACAGAGATAAGGAAGGTGGAGGACAGGGAGGGATTTGAGAACAAGGAGGAGAATGTGAAAATTGAAGTGTTTCTGGACCAGGAGCCAATGTAAACATGAGGTGCAGGAGGTTGGGGAATGGGACTTGGTGCAAGTTGGGATATGGGCAGCAGAACATGGGATGAGCTAAAGATTATGAAGGGTTGTGACTGTGATGAGTGCAAGTACGGCATTGGAATGGTCATGTTTGGAGTCCCAGACGTGGCTGAGATTTTCATTGGCTGATCTTTGTGTGATGGAGCTCAGATCGTTTACATGGATGTGACCAAGTATGTAATGAGTCTGATTTAGCAGCAGACAGTGATCAGGGAGAGGGATGAAGTTTACACAAGAATCTGAAGAGGAAGGTTTTGATCTTCCCAACGTGTTTCACAGTGAGCCTGGCTCCTCAGTCCTGACTGCCCTTAGCTGCTGTGATTACCACTGACTGGAAACTTATTATTAGAGATTCTGACCACAGCAGAAAGACCCAGTGGAAAAAAAACTGCAAAGGCTGTCAGATCCAAAGGTTGAAACTTCACCAAGAGAGGAAGTGAAAGAAGGAGCTCGGAGCAGCCGGACGTTTGTTACTGAGACGGGAGAAAACTTTGAACTGTCTGCACTCCCTGGAATCTGACAGCACAGGAGGCTTATTCTGGGATTTGTTTTGCAGAAAAAGCACAGTAATGGAAGAAATGTCAGTCATTCTCTCACAAACACACACGCCTGCCCTCGGAGATCAAAAACAGAATCCAGCAGCAGCTCTGTCTCCAAGCTGTGAAACCTGCACAGAATTGTTCCCTCATTCAGTTTTTAGCTGGCAGGATAGACCAAGCAGACGTGGCAACACAGTGGTGCGTACAGTCGGAAGGGAGTTGCCCTGGGAGTCCTCACCATTAACTATAGAACCCATGAAGCCTCATGACAGCAGGTCAAACTTGGGGAAGGAAACCTCCTGCTGATTACCACGGAGCACCACCCTCCACTCCAACCTCAACTGAGCAGTCAGTCCTCCTCCATGTTGAACAACACTGGGAGGGAGCACTAAGGATGGGAAGGATCAGGATATACTCTGAGTAAGGGACTTGAAAGTCTACCTTCAAGAACTGCTCAGAAGCATCACTACTAAGCAAGCTAGTCAAGTTCCACCTGATTCAGCTGCTAGACTGGACCTGGGGCAGGTGGTGAGGGAACCAACAGGAGGGAAAAACATACTCACTACCACCCTCACCAACCTGCCTGCTGCTGGTGTATCTGTCCATGACAGTATCAGTAAGAGTGACCACCGCACAGTCCATGTAGAGACAAAATCCCATCTTCACATTGAGATTACCTTACATTTTGTTGGGCAAGAGATATGGGATATCAGGAAGAACTTTCTTTTTAGAGCAATTGGTAATGACTTGGAAATCAGTGCCCATTCAGGTGAGGTAGGTGAAGACACTCAGTTATTGCAATGGCAGATTGGATTGGCTCTTGATGGAAATAAAACTGTAAGATTCTGAGGGTCGAGTCGGGGAGGGGGTGGGACTGACTGGATTGCTCCATGAAATGACAGCATTTACCTGACAGGCTGAATGTTCTCCCCCTGTGCTGGAAATAGGTCTCACTCAATGAGGGGTTCACAATTAGAGAGTTTGGATGCAGTAAATACAGGACAAATTGTTTCTACAGTCAGGAAGATCAGTAACCAGAGGGCACACATTTCAGAAAGAGTCTAAAGAACAGGAGAGAAGATAGGAACATTTTTATCCAGCGAGTTCATGATGACGGTCTGCAAGGGGAGTGGATTTAACAGCAACTTACAAAAGGGCCTTTGGCGAAATAGCTGAAAAGGAAATAATTGCAGGGTTCTACAGGAAGGGCAAGGTAAATGGGACTCATTGAGCTGATTTGACTGTCAGAATCGGCCCATTGACTTCCGTCTGTGTTGTATAAGAGCTGACGCACACTTAGACTCACCTTTAAATAAAGACTGGGAGAAACAGACAACCCAGTTTACAGAAGAGCGTTTTCTCAAGCAAAACGCTCTTGAGCTAATTCAGGGAACAGGCCAGACTAGATTTACCAGAATAAGTCAGCAAATCAATGGCAAAGCAACAGTGAACAAAAAGTGATGGAAGTGAACAGCACAGCCATCGAGAGGGGGTTGGATGAAGGGAAGGAGGTCAGAGAGCATGCAGTTGGGGTCTGAAGGCTCTGCTGTCAGTGGTAGGATGGAGGAAGCAGCAATGGGTAGGAGACCAGAGGCAGAAGATGGAAGGGGGAGGGAGGTAATGTGAGTCTGCAGCAGGACGCAGACTGAGGGAGGAGGGAGGCCACTTGGCTGGCAGTGAGGTCGGGGGTCATTCTGGAACAACACGTGGTAAAACAGGAAAGATACCACCCCATATCAGACAAGCTGGCATTTATGGAATGTGGATTTAGGAAGCTGGGAGAGGACATTGGAATCATAGAGTTAGGAGGTGGAATTAGGGTTTCTGTGCAGAGACAGACAATATAATTGAGATTGAAATAAGAGACATAAGTGGTGGGCACAATGTCGGTTTTGCAGCTCAGATACTGGACAATCCAGTGGGAAGGAGGCCCATGTTGACTGGTCCTATGGCAAGTTGGCCCATGTATTTATTATCATAGAATCATAGAAGTTTACAGCATGGCATCAGACTCTTCAGCTCTACTCATCCATGCTGACCAAGTTTCCAAAACTGAAATAGTCCCATTTGCCTGTGTTTGGCCCAATCCTCTCTAAATCCTTCCTATCCTTGTTCCTGTAAAAATGTCCTTGAAATGTAGTAATTGGACTCGCCTCTACCACTTCCTCTGGCAGCTCATTACACATACACACCCACCTCTGTGTGAAAAGGTTGTCTCTCAGGTCCCTTCTAATTCTTTCCTCTCTCGACTTAAATCTATTCCTTCTCGTACTGGACTCCCCTACACTGGGGAAAAGACTTTAGTTACTCACCTTACCTATGACCCTCATGGTTATATAAAGCTTTACAAGGTCACCCCTCAATATCCTGCATTCCCTGGAAAGTATCTCAGCCCATCCATCCTTGCCTGATCATTCAAACCTTCCAATTAATCTTTCTTTTACCCAAACCAGTGTAATAATTTCCTTTCTATAGCAGGGTGAGCAAATATGTACACAGTATCCAAATGTGGCCTTCCCAATGCCTTGTACAGCTGTAACATGATGTCCCAGTGAAGGTGAGCGTGCCAAATATCCTCCACACCATCCTGTCTATCTGAGATACCACTTTCAAGGAACTATGTACCTGTACCCCTCAGTCTCTGTTCAACAACACTCCCCTTGGTTCTACCATTAATTGTATAATTCCTGCATTGCATTTTGTCTTAACAAAATGCAACTTCTTCCATTTATCAAAATTTCATCTGGATTTGTTGACCCACTGGCCCAATTGATCAAGATGACATTGCATTCTTGGATAACCTTCTTTCTTGCCCACGATGCCAACAACTTTAATGTCACCCACAAACGTCCTGATCATTCCTGCTATTTTCTCATCCAAATTGTTCACATAAATGATGAACAACAGTGGATCTAGGATCGATTCTTCTGGCAGACGGATGGTCGCCGGCCTCCAGTCTGAAGAACAACCCTCTCTCACCAGCCTCTGCCTCCTATCATCAGGCCAATTTTATATCCAATTGATGAGCTCCCCCTGGATCAGATGCAGTATAATCTGACTAAGCAGTCTACCATGGGGAACGTTGTCTAAGGCTTTGCTAAAGTCCGTGCAAACAGAGTGTACTGCTCTACCTTTATCTATCTTCGTGATTACTTCTTCAGAAACTCAGTCATCTATTCATCTCCATCGGAAATTCCAGTGAATAGAAGGCCCATGTTTACTGGTCTCTCTTGGAGGATCCAGTCAGAAGGAGATCCATGTTTACTGGTCTCTGTTAGAGGTTCCACAGGAAGGAGGCCCATGTTTACTGGTCGCTATTGGGCATGGGGTTCAGTTCCTTTCTGTTGTAACTGTGTGATTGTCCACCCTCATCCCAGTGAAAGAGCCTGACTCAGAGACTCATCATGGAATTGGAAGGAAAGGGTTAAGGATTGGAGCATGTTGTGAATGTACAGGAAGAGTCAGTGGGTAAGAATCTGTCCTGTCCCTCCAGCGCACACAGATGGCCTGAGGATATCCTCTCTCTGCTGGGCCTTCATCGAATGAGCTTTGTGTCCAAACTAGTCCCCAGTGAGAATCGGCCAACAGCACAAAATTGCCTTTCTTTTGATAAGAATTCGTCCGTCTTCCTGAGCGAGGCCAAAGCCTGGTCATTGTGGGAAATGGGGAGTTACTCCAGGAAAATACATGCTTCTGGGGTCAAGGGTTAATGCCCATTAGTGGTGCAGAGCAGAGGGAGATTTATCTTTCATTCAATTGACACCACCCTGGACACTGTCAGAAAGAGAGAGAAGCGAGACAGAGAAAGAGAGAGTTTGTGTGTCTGTTTGTGTGTGTATGAGAGAGAGATCGGCAGATAGAGGGAGGAGCATCTGAGTCAGTTTGAGATATGTGAGGGGACAAAGAGAGAGGTAGAAATGGTGAGGTTGAGGGATAGAGAGAGAAACAAGATGTGACTGAGAGGGATGGGGAGAGAGAAAGAGACAGGATGGGTGTGATACCAAGAGTGAAGGGAATCCAGAGAGAGAGGGTAGGGTGTGTGTGTGTGAGAGAGAGAGAGAAAAATAGAGAGAGAGAGAGAGAGAGAGAGAGAGAGAGAGAGAGATATGAGTATGGTTAGAGACAGAATGTCAGAGAGGGAGGGAGAGAGACTGTAGATTGAGATGCAGAGAGGGTGGCAGAGAAACAGAGGGAGGAATAGAGAGGGGCAGATAACATTTGAATTCATTCAATTATAGCGAGAGATGGAGTGAGTGATGGAGACAGATAAAGATGCAGAAACAGAGATTATGAGACGGTGTGAGGAACTGTGAGTGAGTTGGAGGGAGTAGCTTTGAGACCGAGAAAGAGAATATGAAAGAGATTAACAGTGGGGGAGAGAGAGATAGAGGTAGAGAGAAAGATATGTGAAGTATGAGTCAGAAAGGGTGATAGAGAGAGGCAGATAGAGAAAAAGAGAGAGAGAGAGAGAGAGAGAGAGAGAGAGAGACAGAGAGAGAGAGAGAGAGAGAGAAGAGGACAGGTCCTGGTCACCACATTCTGGCAAGGATGTCATTGTACTTTAGAGGGTACGGGGATATTTCCGAGGATGCTGCGTGATTGTGAGCTTTGAGATAAGAATGGAATGGTTGGGGTTGTTTTTCCTTGGAGCAGTGAAGGCTGAGAAGGGACCTGATACAGGGGTAGAAGATTATTTGGGGCAGTGATAGGGTGGGTAGGAAGGCACGTTTTACATGAGTAAAGGACTCAATAACCAGAGACAGTGATTGAAGGTAGCACAGACATGGACACACAGAAACTCGGAGCTGCAGCAGGCCATTCGGCCCTTTGAGTCGGCTCTGTCATTCAGTATTATCATGGCTGACCCTTTCTCTCAAAGCCATATTCCTGCTTTCTCCCCATTCCCTTCATGCTGTTAAAATGCAAAACAATCATCTCTCTCTTTTTCTTGAATATATTCAGTGGTGGATATATTCACAGGTTGACCACCCTCTGAGTGAAGAAATGTTTCCTCATCTCAGTCCTAAATGATCTACCCTGTATCCCCCTGAGACTGGGTCCCCTGGTTCCAGACTCGCCAACTAAGGGAAACCTCCTCTCTGTCCAGCCCTGTTAGAATTTTATACATTTCAATCAGATTCCCTCTCATTCTTCTAAGCTTGAGTGAGTCCAGACCCAGTCGAATTGGAGAGTGAGAAGAGAGTTGAGGAGAAATGTTTTCACCCAGAGGGTGGTGGGAGTCTGGAACTCACTGCCTGAAAGGCTGGTTGAGTCACAAACTCTCGTGACATTGTCGCAGTGTTTAGATATTTCCTTGTGTTGCTGTAGCCTCCAGGGTAATGGGCCAAGACCTGGAGGATGGGATTAGTGTCATCAGATCTATGTTTACTAACACAGACCCAATGGGCCAAATGGCCGCATTCACTGCTGTTCACACCAATGACTCTCTGGGGGAGAGAGAGAGAGAGAGAGAGAGAGAGAGAGAGAAGAGGAAGTGTGAGGGACTGACGTGGCTCTCTCTGCCTGATGCCATTTACATACTGAGGAACACCCAGTCAGACTCTCACAGACTGCAGCTTTATAAAGCTGAGCACAGTGGGGGGCGAGTTTATCAGGAACCAGGACCATGGACAGGAGCACACACCATGATTTCACACTTCAAGCTGATCTGGCCCCTGTAATTCTGTATTGCATGTACAAATCTCTCTCCTTCCACCTGAATCTTTAGCTGCTCTCCATTTCACACCAATTCCACTGACTTGTGATTGAAGGGAAAATGCTGAAACCAGAGGAATGCTCAGTGTCTCCAACAATCTCTCATTTGACAGGCTCTTTCTGTGACAGTTCTGACTTCATTGTGTTTCTCTCTGACCCCTTAGGTATCAGTGGGGATATCATCATGACTCAGTCTCCCCCAGTGCTGTCAGTGGGACTGGGCCAGACTGCGACCATCACCTGTAAATCCAGTCAGAGTGCCAGTGGTAATGTCGAATGGTTTCAGCAGCAAGAAGGGCAAAAACCCTCTCTCCTGATCTAAAATGCAGCAACTCGATTTACAGGAGTCTCCAACAGATTCACCGGGACACAAGTGTCCAGCACACACTTCACCCTGACAATCAGCAATGTTCGGTATGAGGATGTCGCTGATTATTACTGTCAGCAAAGTTACAGCTACCCTTACGTTCGGTAAAGGAACCAAGCTCAGACTGAGTAAGTAAACCCTTTCAGTACTGGAACTTCCTAAAACACAAATGCTGAATTGTTGAAGGTGTTAGCGGGGAGCTGCAGTGAATGAAATAGTTGATTGAGGAGCACTGTGTCTCACAGGGTGCCCTGCTGTATTTCTTTAGTTCCATTGCCCCGGATAAGCAGCAAGATATAAGTGGGTGGAGGAGCTCTGCCCATTTGCAGCTTGTGGTCCCATTTCTGCAGCATGGAGTGAAATCAGTGAGTCTCCTCCAGCCAGTCTCAGTGTGACGGACACGGGCAGAGTTTGATGTGAGCTCTGGCTCCCTGTCCGAGTCTCTGATCTCACTGACTTCAGTAGCAGCAGCAACAGCAGCAGCAGCAGCAGCAGCACAGCGAGACACCGAGCTCCCACCTCCCCCAGCTTTAACTCTGCTCAATCACACAATCACTGATATAAGTCAGTCAGTTTTACTCACCGTGTGGAGGAGCTCTGTCCATTTGCAGCCTGTGGTCCCATTCCTGCAGCATGGAGTGAAATCAATGAGTATCCTCCTGCCAGTCTCAGTGTGACAGACACAGGCAGAGTTTGATGTGAGCTCTGGCTCCCTGTCCCAGTCTCTGATCTCACTGACCTCAGCAGCAGCAGCACAGTGAGACACCGAGCTGCCACCTCCCCCAGCTTTAACTCTGCTCAATCACACAATCACTGAATTGTTACAGTGCACAAGGAGGTCATTCCACCCATCCTGTCTGTGAATGAGCAATTCACTGAGTATCATTCGCCTGCTTTCACCCTGTCAGCCTGCACATTGTTCATTTTCAAATAATAGCCTCATTCCCTTCGGAATGTTTTAATTGAAGCTGCCTCCACTACAATCTCAGGCAGTGCATTCCACACCTTAAACACTCACTGGCTGATATTTTTTTTTTCTTCATCTCATTTTTGATTCTTTCACTAATTACTTTAAATCTGTGCCCTCTCCTTCTCAATTCTTTCATGAGTGGGAACATTTTTTTCCCTATTTACTCTGTCCAGACACATTCTGATTTTGAATTGCTCGAACAAATTTCCACTCAGCCTTCACTTCTCCAAGTTAGACAGTCTAAACTTCTCCAAAATTTGTTCATAACTGGCTTTAAATGCTGAAAATGTGTTGCTGGTCAAAGCACAGCAGGCCAGGCAGCATCTCAGGAATAGAGAATTCGACGTTTCGAGCATAAGCCCTTAACTGGCTTTCCTCATCCCTGAACCTTCCATGGTTTTTTTACCCAATCTGCAAAATATTCACATTCTTTATGAATTATTTTTCTTATCTATTGCCGTAATCCCATGTGATTGCATTGAGCTAATTTTCCCCATACCATTCCTATCCAGATACCTGTTCAAATGTCTTTTAAATTTTGTTATCATACTCACATCTAAGACTTCCTCTAGCAGCTCGTTCAATACACGCACCACCCTGTATGTGAAAGAGATGCACCTCAGGTCCCTTTTGAATCTTTCCCCTCTTGCTTTAATCCTCTGATGTTTAGCTTTGGACTCCCTTACCTGTGGAATAAATCTGAGCTAGTCATCTTATCTATGCCCATTATGATTTTATAAACCTCTGAAATGTCGCCCAGTAGCCTTTGACCTTCCAAGGAAAATAGCCGAGGCCTAACCAGCCTCTCCTTAAAACTCAAAACCTCTAGTCTCAGTGACATCCTTTTTAAACCCTTTCCAGTTTAATGACATCCTTCCAATAGCAGGATGACTGGGAATGTGGCCTGATCAATACCTTGGAGAGCCGTAACATCTCCCACATGTAATACTCTGACCGATAGAAGCAATTGTACCAAATGCTTTCTTCACCACCCTGACTACATGTGACACCAGTTTCAATCCTCTACGTGCCTCCACCCCTTGGTCTCCCTGTTTGACAACACTCTCCATGGCCTCACAATTAACTGTGTTAGCCCTGGCCTAGTTTTTGTACCAAATGCAACACCTCACTATTATCTCAATGTATAATGTAAATGTACTGTCAAATAGCCTTCTTCACTGTCCATGAAACCACTAATGTTAGTGTCATCTGCAAACTCACAAACCGTGCTTCCTTTATTTTCATTCAATTTGTTTCTATAAATGATGAACAATGATGAACCCAGAAACAATCCTTTTGCCATTCTGCTGGTCACAGGCTTCCAGCCTGAACAATAAGCTTCTACCACCACTGTCTGTCTCCAACCATTAAGCCAATTTTGTATTAGTTAGCTTGCCCTCCCTGGATCCAACTGGATCTAACTTACTAACCAGTTGTCCATGCAGTACCTTGTCAAATACCTTGCTTACGTCCATGTAGGCAATGTCTACCATTCTGCTCTCTGCTATCTTCTTGGTCATGTCTTCAAAAAACTCAATCAAATTTGTGAAACATGATTTCCCACTTACAAAGCCTTGTGGACTATCTTTAATCAATCCTTGTCTTTCCAATGCATTTAGATCCTGTCTCTCAAAATCCCCTCCAACAACTTATTCCCCACTGATATCAGACTCACTGGTCTATAATTCCCTGGGAATTCCTTGCAGCCCCTCCTAAATATTGGCATAACATTAGCCACGCTCCAGTCTTCCAGCAAAACACAGAAATAGAGAACACACACAGATCATGAACGCCACACTCACAGGAATCCGATTCACGAGAGAGGAAGAAAAGGACAACCAGCTCCCATTCCTGGATGTAATGGTACAAAGAACACCAAATGGAGAATTCACCACTAAGGTATACAGAAAAGCCACACACACAGACCAAGTCCTGAACTATGAAAGCAACCACCCCAACACACACAAACGAAGTTGCATCAGGACATTATTCAAAAGGGCCACAAACACACTGCAGCACACCTGAACTACAAAAAGAGGAAGAAGAACACCTGTACAAAGAATTCACCAAAAACGGATACCCGCGCAATTTCATCAACAGATGCCTCAGGAAAAGACAACGAAATGAGGACATGCCACAACCCAAAGATTGGCCACTCTACCATACATCAGGAGCATTTCTGAACTGACAGCCAGACTGCTGCGACCACTAGGACTCATAACAGCACACAAAAAAAAACAGCCACTCTCAGACAACAATTCACCAGGACAAAGGACCTGATACCCAGCAGGAGCAAAACCAACGTAGTGTACAAAATCCCATGCAAGGACTGCATAAAACACTACATAGGACAATCAGGAAGACAGCTAACAACGCGCATCCATGAACACCAACTAGCCACAAAACGACACGACCAGCTATCGCTAGTAGCCATACCCTCAGATGACAAACAACACGAATTCGATTGGGACAACACCACTATTATAGGGCAGGTCAAACAGAGAACAGCCAGGGAATTCCTAGAGGCGTGGCACTCATCCACAAATTCTATCAACAGACACATTGAACTAGACCCTATATACCGACCACTGCAGCGGACAGCAACTGACAACCGGAAGCGGCAGATTCAAACCAATATAAATGCCAGAGGAATCAGCACAGAAGCGCTTCACAGGAGGATCCCAAGCACTGAAGATGTCACCTAGAAAGCGGACGAAACGTTTGCAACAAAATTCCCACCTCAGCGAACAGAACCACAACAACGAGCACCCGAGCTACAAATCTTCTCACAAACTTTGAACACAGAGGATGACACCAGAAGCAATTCAATGTTGTCACTCTCTCCTTTGCAATTGCTAAACTGGGAACAAGTACTTTTTGCTCACAATTTGCTCTCTCGAATTTGATCCACTTGCCTTTCTTTCTTTGTTTTTTTTTACTTCAGTCCGTGGTACTTCCATCAAAACCCAACCTCCTCACACTCATCCTGGCCCCTGAAGAGATTAGAGACAAACTGTAAAAGCTGGAATCCAAGGTTGACAAACAGGAGGCTGGGAGAACACAACAAGCCTGGCAGCATCAGGAGATATAGAATTCAACGTTATGGGTGGAACCCTTCTTCTGGAAGTTGGGAGCGTCGGGTGTTGGGGGAGCTGCAGATAAAGGGAGTGGCCGGGGCACGATGGTTAGGCGGGGATAGGTGGAGACAGGTCGAGGGTAGTACATGGTTGGTCGAAGGGAGGCATAATTCTGGATTCCTCTCTTCCATCGACCAATCAGGTCATACTCTCTATCTTTCCCAACCTATCTCCACCCACCACTTCGCTTCGACCCACTCCTTTGTCTGCAACTCCACTGACACCTACCCCCACCTTCCTGAAGAAGGGTTACACCTAAAACGTCGAAACCTGAAGAGATTAGCCGAGGTTATTTCATTGAATCAAACCGTCGAGCCCATCAATCCTGAAAACAGATTTCTACATTGAAGTCCCATTTGCTGGTTGCACATGTAAAGTCTCTTTCAGGCTCATATACTGAAGATCGCACTCGGTGCAACATAGAGGGGAATGCTGGGAGGTTTGGTCAGTGTGGGAGTTTGGTGAACTCTGCGAAGGAGTCCACCTTTGCTTTTCCAAAATGATTTGGAACTGTCACTTCAGCTGCTGGGAGCCTACACATGCACTTGGTTTGAATGAAACAAAATGGTAAACAAGAAAATACGAATCTGGAAATTGTTTAGTGTGAGGGAATGCCTAAATAGACTGCTTCAGGACATGTCAATTCGGGAAGATTAACAAATACAAAGTACTGAAATGTCAAAACAGAGACTGAAGACAATTACTGATCCAATGAAGGAATGGATATTTTTCAGTTGGAAGTAAGAGCAACATTTCTTTATTGCATTGAAATGATTCGGAGTAAATGCATCTGCAGTGAATGTATAAAACTACAGGAAATCTCACTGAGGGGGTTTGGAATGAAGGCTGAATTGAAAAAGCAGCGATACATCAGGGAGTGCCGGAGATACCTGGAAACTTAGTTCCAGAAGGAAGTTATAGACCTCAGGACTGCACAGTTCATTTCCACGTGTAGTAAGCGGCAGGAGGGTAGGACACACATGGGAGGCAGATAGGGATTTGGAGAATAGAGTGGGACAGGAAAACCCCTCAGTCTTCCAAACTCCAGTGAGAACAAGGCCAGTCTTTCCAATCTTTCCTCATCTCACAGCTCACTCAAAACAGGGAACAATCGGGAAAAACTCCTCTGAAACACCTCTAATGCATTTATATTCTTCCTTCAATAAGCAGACCAAAACTACACACAATACAGTATTTGAGATGTGATAACACCAATGTCCAGGAATAACTGAGACATCACAGTCTCACTTTCTGGTCCCGAACCACGCCTACTCTTACTTTTACCAGCGTTTTTACTGTCCATCTTTAATTGATCTGGACAAGATGGTGCTGACCTGCCTTCCTCAACCGCTGCAGTCTGCGTGCTGTAGCTAGACTCATAATGTCCTTAGGAAGGGAGTTCCAGTATTCTGACCCAGTGACGATGTTTCCAAGTCAAACTGGTGAATGGCTTGATTCAAGTCATCATGGGTTTAGAAGGTGTTGTCTTCGGACCTTTGGTGAATTTCTGCCATGAATCTCGTAGATAGTACACATAAATATTACTGAATTTTGGTGTGGAGGGAATGGATATGTGTGGAAGTGGTGCCAATCAAGCGGGCTAAAATTTGATAAACAAAATTTAAATAAAATAATACAAAACAACCTAAAATGAAATAAAATGAAATGTTGCTGCTTTTTTGATAAAACATCATTGAACCGCAAAAATTAACTTCTCTCTTTTACATGATAATGAAGACAGAACTCTTGTTGGTGCTGTTTTTCTTTAATCATCTCAGAATATTCAAAGCTGTGAGCACAGAGCAGTCATGTCCGCGGACAAGATGGTAAGGTCCCGCAGACAGGAAACGAAAGACGAGACAAATCTCCTTTGTTGGCACTCGTTGAATAGTGAGCAGGATAACCGATGAATTCTATTCAGAATGGGATCTTATCGAGCCCCCTGAGGTGGGGGTGGTCTGGGTGTGGTGATGGTGGAGCCTCAAACGACGGAGTCAGAGACTGCGCAACTTTCAACAGTGCACCGCAGTCTCAGCCTGGATTCTGTGCTCTCAATTCTGAGGTGGCTTTCAATCTGATGACCATTTTGACGATGAGGCAGGAGCATTGTCCATGGAGCCACGGTCAGTAACAATGTAATCTGTGTGGCTCTGAAAGCATGTGTCTGCATCTCAGATCGAAAGGATATGAGCTCATTCATCAAATCTGTATCTGCCCCTCTGCAGGCTGACCAGGCTGCCGATGCCTTTCCAACACTCCCACATTTCCTCTTGTGTCACAGCTCATTATCCTGAGAGATAGTTTACGCGGAGTCGAAAAGTGTGGGACTGGGAAAGCACAGCAGGTCAGGCAGTTGTGCTCAGGCCGAGGACTTCACCTTGGCCCTCTGTCAGATGCACTTCTAGAAACTCATGGGTCACTACCACACTCTGCAGGACAGAGGGGAAGGGCAACAAGCAAGGATGGAGATGGGGACGCGAGGCCTCAAATGCTGTTTTCTGTAGTTTGGGGCACGCTTTAATTGCTGTTTGTTAGATCTTTGAGTATAATTCATTTTTTGCTGATCCCAGTGATAATCCAAAGGAAACTTCACCTTGCAGTCTGACAAATCAGGGTTACCCATGTCATGGCCCTGTTTCTGGCCACGGCTCCAGTCTTTCAAAGAGATGAATTCAAGCCTCACCAGTTTGATTATTTGAATTGTATGCCATATATTTTGATTTCTCCTGGGATGGGGCGAGTGTTGACGTGTCTGTTATTTGTTTCCCTTCCCGAACTGTCCTGGAGATGGCGGTGGTGAGCCATGTAATGTCTGGGAAGCAACTGACAGGTCATTCCCACTGAAATCGACTGGAATGAATGTGGGTTTATTCATGGCTAATGGGAAGAGTCATTACCCATAAGTCTCAGCTGCTGTGCAACTACTTTATACTTACTAGAAGGTAGTTGTTTCTGTCTGCACGAAAAATACAAAGTCAGAAGTCACACAAAAGCAGTTTCGAGCCAACAGGTATATGTTAAATCACAAGCTTCCGAAACGCTGCTCCTTCATCAGGTGTCTCCCAGTCCACCATCGACATCCCCACATTACTGAACAGTACAGATAAACTGGGGCTTTAAAAGGTTCTAACCAGCTCCATCTGAAGAATCGTGGAGAGAGAGCAAGGTAAAGAGAGAACAGCTTTAGGACCAGTATACTTATCGCATCATAATGAAAATGATCTGCATGCTATGATATATCAAATGGGAGTACTTTGGTGTGATTTTTGATTGTCTCCAGATTGTGCTTTTTTTTCATTCTATCATACACGTGGACTATGTCAGTATTGGGTAGCACAAAGCCTGTTTCCTCCATTGAACACTTTCCAACACACTCACTCCATCTTGCTTTAATCCTTATTGACTCCTGAACATTCCCCCTCCTCTCTCACTCCGTCCCGGTCCCAGAGGAATTGATGGCCTGAGTTCATGACCCCGCACTGTGTGAAGGTTGGTGTGAAGTGAGGCCAGTGTGTTGGAGCTTGGGCCCCTGCCTCAGGCCCAGGTGTAAAGGTCTGTTCAATAATCTGCACATTGTCCTTTTTCTCTTTCTGAATGAACTGGGTCAAGTTGCAGTGACGAGCTGGCAACAAGGCGCCTTGTCTAAAATGTTCCCAGTATTAAATACAGAACTGGCTTAGTCACAGGAGACAGAGGGCAGTGGTGGTAGGATAGTTTTCAGAATAGAGGGTGGAGACACATGATGTTCCACATGATGTCAGTGGTGTTCTACATAAATGAATTGGAGGAGAGCACATCTGGTCTAATTAGTAAGTTTACAGTTGGTACTAAGATTGGTAGAGTTGAGAAGGTTTGTCAGAGGATACCGCAGGATATAGATCAGAAGGCTGCTTGGACTGAAAAATGGCAGATATAGTTTAATCCAGACTAATGTGAGGTTATGCATTTTGAAAGGTAATGTACAGGTGGGAATAATACCGTGAATAGCAAAATCCTTTGGAGTATTGAGATGCAGAGGGACCTGGGTGTGCATGTTCACGGATCACTTAAAGTGGCAGCACAGAGAGGTAACGCAGTAGAAAAGGCTTATGGCATGTTTGCCTTCATTGGAAGGGACATTGAGTATAAGGATTGACAAGTTATTCTGTAGCTTTATCGAACATTAGTTAGGCAACACTTGGAATATTGCATGCAGTTCCGGTCAGCACACTACCAGAAGGATGTGGATGTTTTGAAGATGGTGCAGAAAATGCTTATCTGGGTATTGTCTGGTGTGGGGGATTGTACTTCTGAAGAAAGGTTGTATAGAACGTCTTTGTTTCCATTGGAATACGGGAAAGTGAGGTGTGTCGTGATAGAAGATTACAGAGTTGTGAACGGCATAGGTAGGTTGGAAAATATGAGGCTTTTTTTCAGGATGCATGCGTCACTTACTCAGGAACAGAGGTTCAAGGTGCGGGGGAGTTTAAAAGAGATGTATGAGGTAAGTATTTTACACAAAGGGAGTTGAATACCTGGAACACACTGCCAGAGAAGAGGGTGGAAGCAGACACAATAAAATTATTCAAGAAATACCCGTACTAATGCATGAATAGGAAGGCAATAGAGGGATATGAATCCTGTTGGTGAAGACAGTTTCAGTCAGGAAGGCCAAAATGTGTCAGCACAGACTTGTAGGGCCGAAGGGCCACTTCCTGTGCTGTACTGTTTCTTGTTCTTTGGTCCCTGCTGTTGACTTGGATTCTCGGGAGCCAGCTGCGTATGAAGAGCCTGTTCTCATTCTTTTTTTGTAGATTAGATTACTTACAGTGTGGAAACAGGCCCTTCGGCCCAACAAGTCCACACCGACCCGTTGAAGCGAAACCCACCCATACCCCTACATTTACCCCTTACCTAACACTACGGGCAATTTAGCATAGTCAATTCGCCTGACCCGCACATCTTTGGACTGTGGGAGGAAACCGGAGCACCCGGAGGAAACCCACGCAGACACGGGGAGAACGTGCAAACTCCACACAGTCAGTCGCCTGAGTCGGGAATTGAACCCAGGTCTCTGGCGCTGTGAGGCAGCAGTGCTAACCACTGTACCACCGTGTTGGAGTTCATGGGGCAGCTGCTGCTTCCTTGCTACGTCACTGATCAAACCAACAATGCGGAAAGTCTCTTGATATTTTAAATACACTGTCTGCAGGAAAATGTTTGGCTGAGGTTTTAATATTGTTTAATCAGTTAATGACGTCAACGCACCAGTGTTGTTTACGGCTCGGAACATTTGCCATCATGATCCAAGATTTAAATGCACCATCTCTCACTCGTGATAATACAGTTTTCAATGTTTCTCTCCCCTTACGTGTTATGAAGAGCTTTGCAAACGTGTTTTGATGAGGACGGTGCATCTTCAACACCGTATGTCGGATTCGGTGTCTGTTTGAATTCTCACTTGTGATAATACAGTTTTAAATGTGTTAGTGCTACTTTCACCTCTCTCTGGGGGATGCCGCTGTCACTATCTCCACCCCACCCTTCACTCTCGGGGTGATACCATTTTTAGCATCTTTTTGTCTGAGAATGTCTTGTTCTTGTCCCTCCCTCTCTCAGGGACTGGGTAAGTGTTTCACATGCACCTGGTTTGTTAGATCTATTTACTCTCTTGTGAAATGGTTAATCCCTGTTTTACTCTGGTAAAAGTGAGTTAAGGCCCACCACAGTTCACCCTTCATCTCAATCATATATCAGGGCCTAAGGTTAGTCAGTATTGTCTTGCACCAGATCAATCCTGACACTTCCCACAGTTTTCCCTCTTTCCTAACTTTACTGGACACCTTGTATCCAGGAATCCCCAATCCCGGATCTCTGTTAGACCCACAACATCAGATTTCCACTTGTTAATCTGCATCTGTATCTTCGAGTAAAAAATGAGGTCTGCAGATGCTGGAGATCACAGCTGAAAATGTGTTGCTGGTCAAAGCACAGCAGGCCAGGCAGCATCTCAGGAATAGAGAATTCGACGTTTCGAGCATAAGCCCTTCATAAGCCCTTTCCTGATGAAGGGCTTATGCTCGAAACGTCGAATTCTCTATTCCTGAGATGCTGCCTGGCCTGCTGTGCTTTGACCAGCAACACATTTTCAGCTGCATCTGTATCTCCCCAATACAGTATTAGTAACCCATTTCAGTGTGTATCCCATCAATCAGGGTCCCTAATAGGCAAAGGCTGTATTTAAATAATCTCAGTTATCTAATTTAATCTAATTAAATAGAGACCTGGTGAGGTTGGGAACAATCGCAAGGTTCAGTCACACAATTTGCATTATGCACATGGGTCGGGATTCCAGGGTTTCCATTGCGTTTGAATGTGGGACTGAGGAGCAAGAAGGGGCCAGCAATCTCTGGTCTCTGTCCCTGATTTGTGGGTCCTCTCTGATGGAGACCATTGTGAAAGCCATAGTCAACATCGCCAACTGCAAACCTGGAGAAGCAAGAACATGCAGTGCTTTTGGGAACAACCTGAATATGATCAGAGGACAAGGTCAAAAATCATGCGACACCAGGTTATAGTCCAACAATTTGATTAGAAATTACAATCTTTCAGAGCCTTGCCCCTTCTTTCACGTGATCAGAGGAGCAAACAAGGTGAATTTAATCAACAGAGAAAACAATCTCTGCTGTTCATTTCCTTCTCAGTTGACCCTGTTCTCCGAAATGACATGAACAAGAGAAAAGGCAACAATAAAGAATATAAGGACACCACATCAGTGACATCCGAATATGTGAAAAATTCTTGCTCAGAATATGTTGTTGCTTTTTTCAATGTTTGGTATCAATTCAAAGCAGAAAGTGTCTATTTCTCTCCTTCCCTCCTTGAAACACTTACTGAGATGATCAAACCCAGCAACAGTTCATGCGACGGGTTGAGAGGATTGTCTAATGATCGAGGGAGGGGATTGGGTCAGGATTCTCTGGAATTTAGAAGTTGGGAGGAGATTTCACTGAAACATTTTAAAGTCTCCAGGGCCCAGACAGGGTAGTTTTTGGAAGAATGTGCCCTACCTGGGTTTGGAGATGCCGGTGTTGGACTGGGGTGTACAAAGTTACAAATCACACAACACCAGTTTATGGTCCATCAGGTTTAATGGAAGCACACGAGCTTTCAGAACGCCGCACCTTCATCAGGTAAAGGTTGATGAAGGAGTGGCGCTGCAAAAGCTAGTGCTTACAATTAAACTTGTTGGACTATAACCTGGTATTGTGTGATTTTTATTTTTTTGTCCCCTACCTGTGGGCGGCACGGTGGCACAGTGGTTAGCACTGCTGCCTCACAGCGCCTGTAGACCCGGGTTCAATTCCCGACTCAGGCGACTGACTGTGTGGAGTTTGCACGTTCTCCCCGTGTCTGCGTGGGTTTCCTCCGGGTGCTCCGGTTTCCTCCCACAGTCCAAAGATGTGCGGGTCAGGTGAATTGGCCAAGCTAAATTGCCCGTAGTGTTAGGTAAGGGGTAAATGTAGGGGTATGGGTGGGTTGTGCTTCGGCGGGTCGGTGTGGACTTGTTGGGCCGAAGGGCCTGTTTCCACACTGTAAGTCTAATCTAATCTAATCTACCTGGGGATTCTAAAGCAAAGTCGCAGTGTGGGAATAAGGGGTTAGACATTTAGATCAAAGATGAGGAATGTCTAGCACAATGACAAGCACCATTGTCCTACAGAAACAGGGATCTAGGTTCGATTCCACCCTGCGGTGATTTTCTTTGTGGAGTTTGCATGCTCTCCCCATGTGTGTGTGGGTTTCCTCCGGGTGTGCAAGTTTCCATTCTCAGTCCAAGGATGAGCAGGTTAGGTGAACTGGCCATGGGAAGTGTCAGGTTACAGCAATAGGAGATGGTTGTGGTTCTGGATGGAATGCTGCTTGGACGTGATGGCATTCTTCCAGACAGTAGGGATTCTTTGATTCTACATTGCTGCGGGTCTGGAGTCATGTGTCAGTTGGTCTGGGCAAAGACAGCAATCTAAAGGATATTGGTGGGAGCAATGAAGTTTGCCCCCAACAATGGTCATCATTAGACTCATAATTTCAGAGTTTTTTTGAGTTGATTTGCCTTGCCAAGATTTGAATACACGTCCCCCAGAACGTTACTTGGCTCTCTGGATTAACAGTAAGTAAAAAATGAGGTCTGCAGATGCTGGAGATCACAGCTGCAAATGTGTTGCTGGTCAAAGCACAGCAGGTTAGGCAGCATCTCAGGAATAGAGAATTCGACGTTTCGAGCATAAGCCTGATGAAGGGCTTATGCTCGAAACGTCGAATTCTCTATTCCTGAGATGCTGCCTAACCTGCTGTGCTTTGACCATTCTCTGGATTAACAAGCTCGTGATAATACCACGAGGCCACTGCCTGCCGACACGTGGGCAATCTCTATCTTGAATTTATTCAGTAAAAAATCACACAACAACAGGCTGTAGCTCTACAGGTTTAATTGGAAGCACACTAGCTTTCGGAGCGCCGCTCCTCCATCAGGTGGTTGTGGAGGGTACAATTGTCAGACACAGAATTTATAGCAAAAGTTTACAGTGTGATGTAACTGAAATTATACATTAAATAATACCTTAATTATTTCTTGAGGCTTTCACCTGTGCGAATACTATGATAGTTTCACTTCTTTCAAGTGAAAATCACAAAACCTTTTGTTTTGAAGTTGCATTCACCGGTTAACTGTAACAATAGCTGTTAGCTAGACAATATTTGAAGGTGTTAGCCTCCTGTGTTCTCTGTTTTGCCATAATGTTTAGAAAGATTGTAAACTAAAAAATGAGATAACAGAGTTTTACATGAATTCATGCAGTTCTGGACTCCCCCATACCAGGGAAATGACTTTGTCTATTTATCCTATCCATGCCTCATAATTTTGTAAACCTCTATAAGGTCTCCTCTCAGGCTCACATGCTCCAGAGATAACACCCCCAGCCTGCTCAGCCTCTCCCAATAGCGCAAATCTTCAAACCCTAGCAACATCCTTGTAAATCTTTTCTGAACCCTTTCAAGTTTCATAACATCTTTCCGAAAGGAGGGAGATTGGAATTGCATGCAATATTTCAACAGCAGCCTAAACAATGTTCTATATAGCTGCAACATGACCTACCAAACCCAGTACTCAATACTTTGACCGATAAATGAAAGCATACCAAACACCTTCTTCTCTTTCCTTTCTCCCTGCGACTCCATTTTCAACGAGCTATGAACCTGCACTCCAAGGTCTCTTTGTTCAGCAACATTCCCTAGGGCATTACCATTAAGGGTATTCATCCTGCTAAGATTTGCTTTCCCAAAATGCAGCACCTCACCCTCATCTGAATTAAACTCCATCTGCCACTTCTCATCCAATTGGCCCATTTGATCAAGACCTTGTTGTAATCTGAGGTAACCTGATCTATAGTTCCCTGGCTTGTTATCCACCACACCTCCAATTTTGGTGTCGTCTGCAAACATACTGACTGTACCTCTTATGGTCATATCCAAATCATTTATATAAATTACAAAAAGTAGTGGACCCAGCACTGATCCTTGTGACACTCCACTGGTCAGAGACTTCCAGTCTAAAAAGCATCCCTCCACCACCACCCTCCGTCTTTTATCTTTGAGCCAGTTCTGTATTCAAATGGCTAGTTGTCCATCTGAAATCTACCTTTACAACCAGTGTCCCATGGAGAACATTGTTGAATGCCTTACTGAAGTCCATATAGATCACATCTACCATTCTGGCCTCATCAATCCTCTTTGTTACTTCCTCAAAAAACACAATCAGTTTTGTGAGATACGATTTCCCACGCACAAAGCCATGTTGACTATCGCTAATCAGTCCTTGCCTTTTGAAATACATATACCTCCTGAACCTCAGGATTTCCCCCAACAACTTGCCCACCACCGACGTCAGGCTCACAGGTACATTGTTCCCTGGCTTATCCTTGTCAGATTTCTTAAAAAGTGGCAAAACTTTCGACAGCCTCTAGTCTTCCAGCACCTGTCCTGTGACTATCGATGTTACAAATATCTCAGCAAGAGGCCCAGCAATTACTTCCTTAGCTTCCCACAAAGTTCTAAGGTACACCAGATCAGGTCCGGGGGATTTATTCACCTTTGTGCGTTTCAAGTGATCCAGCAATTCCTTCTCTGTGATATGGACATTTCACAAGGCGTCACCATTTTCTCCTACATTCTACACTTTCCATATCCTTTTCTCCAGTAAATACTGATGCAAAATACTCATTTAGTTTCTCCACCATCTCCTGCGGCTCCACAAAAAGTCTGCCTTGCTGATTTTTATGGGGCCCTATTCTCTCCCCCGTTACATTTTTGTCCTTGATATATTTGTAAAAACTCTTTGGATTCTTCTTAAGCTATCTCATGTTCCCTTTTTGCCCTCCTGATTTCCCTCTTAAGTATACTCCTACTGCCTTTATACTCTTCTCGTGATACACTCGATCTATCCTGTCTATACCTGAAATATGCTTCCTTCTTTTCCTTAATCAAACACTCAATATATTTAGTCATCCAGGATTGCCTATACTTACTAGCCTTTCCTTTCACCCTAAAAGGAATATGCTTTCTCTGTATTCTTGTTATCTCATTTTTGAAGGCTTCCCATTTTCCAGTCGTTCCTTTACCTGTGAACATCTGTACCCAATCAGTTTTCGAATGTTCTTGCCTTTTACCGTCAAAATTGGCCTTTCTGCAGTTTAGAACTTCAAATTTTAGATCTGGTCTTATTCTTTTCCTTCAAATCTAATAGAATTATGGTCGCTGGCCAAAGTGCTCCCCCACTGACACTTCAGTCACCTGCCCTGCCTTATTTCCCAAGAGTAGGTCACGTTTGGCACCTTCTCTATTGGGTACATCCACATACTGGATCAGAATGTTTTCTTGTACACACTTAACAACTTCCTCTCCATTTAAACCCTTAACATGATGACAGTCACAGTCTATGTTTGGAAACTTAATATCATAATAAAAGGAATAAAAGGATGACTAGGGTAGGTATCGGTCCAGTCAAGGATAGTAGTGGGAAGTTGTGTGTGGAGGTGGAGGAGATTGGAGAGACACTAAATCAATACTTTTCATCAGTATTCACTCAGGAACAGGACACTGTTGCTGATGTGAATATGGAGTCACAAATGATTAGAATGGATGGCCTGGAAATATGCAGGGAAGAGGTTCTGGGAATATTGGAAAGGATGAAAATAGATAAGTCTCCTGGGCCTGATGGCATTTACCCTAGGATCCTATGGGAAGCTAGGGAGGAGATAGCAGAGCCATTGGCCTGGATTTTTATGTCGTCATTGTCAACGGGAATAGTACCAGAGGACTGGAGGATAGCGAATGTGGTCCCCTTGTTCAAGAAAGGGAGTAGGGATAGCACTAGTAACTATAGGCCAGTGAGTCTGACTTCAGTGGTGGGCAAAGTCTTAGAGAGAATGGTAAGGGATAAGATTTATGAACATCTGGATAGGAATAACGTGATCAAGGATAGCCAGCATGGTTTTGTGAAGGGCAGGTCGTGCCTCACAAACCTTATTGAGTTCTTTGAGAAGGTGACTAAGGAAGTGGACGAGGGTAAAGCAGTAGATGTTGTGTATATGGATTTTAGTAAGGCGTTCGATAAGGTTCCCCATGGTAGGCTAATGCTAAAACTACGGAGGTATGGCATTGAGGATACATTAGAGGTTTGGATTAGGAATTGGCTGGCTGGAAGGAGACAGAGGGTAGTAGTTGATGGACTACGTTCCTCTTGGAGTGCAGTTACTAGCGGTGTACCACAAGGATCTGTTTTGGGACCAATGCTTTTTGTTATCTTTATAAATGATCTAGAGGAAGGGCTTGAAAGCTGGGTAAGCAAGTTTGCGGATGACACAAAAGTCGGTGGAGTTGTGGATAGTGAGGAAGGAAGTGGTAGGTTACAGCGGGATATAGATAAGTTGCAGAGCTGGGCAGAAATGTGGCAAATGGAATTCAATGTAGCTAAGTGTGAAGTCATTCACTTTGGTAGGAGTAACAAGAAGATGGATTACTGGGCTAATGGTAGGCTACTTGGTAGTGTGGATGAGCAGAGGGATCTTGGTGTCCATGTACACAGATCTCTGAAAGTTGCCACCCAGGTAAATAGTGCTGTGAGGAAGGCATATGGTGTACTGGGCTTTATTGGTAGAGGAATTGAGTTCCGGAGTCCTGAGGTCATGTTGCAACTGTATAAGACTCTGGTGCGGCCTCATCTGGAGTATTGTGTGCAGTTTTGGTCGCCATACTATAGGAAGGATGTGGAGGCATTGGAACGAGTGCAGAGGAGGTTTACCAGGATGTTGCCTGGAATGGTAGGAAAATCTTAAGAGGAAAGGCTGAGGCACTTGGGGCTGTTGTCATTGGAGAAGAGAAGGTTTAGGGGAGATTTGATAGAGGTGTATAAGATGATATGGGGTTTAGATAGGGTCGACACTGAGAACCTTTTACCGCTAATGGAGTCAGGTGTTACTAGGGGACACAGCTTTAAATTAAGGGGTGGTAGGTATAGGACAGATGTTAGGGGTAGATTCTTTACACAGCGGGTTGTGAGTTCATGGAATGCCCTGCCAGTAGCAGTGGTGAACTCTCCTTCTTTATGGTCATTTGAGCGGGCATTGGATAGGCATTTGGAAGTTATTGGGCTAGTGTAGGTTAGGTAGGATTCGGTCGGCGCAACATCGAGGGCCGAAGGGCCTGTACTGCGCTGTATCTTTCTATGTTCTATTTTCTATGTTCTATAACCATCTTATTATTCTTACAGATAGCTGAGATCTCCTTACAAATTTGCTTCTCAATTACCCTTTGACTATCAGAGGGTCAATCCCAACAAAGTCATAATCTCTTTCTTATTTCTCAGTTCCACCAAAATGACTTTGCTGGATGTATTTCCAGGAATATCCTTCCTTAGTACAGCTGTAATGCTATCCCTTATCAAATATGTCACTTCACCTCCTCTCTTGCCTCCTTTTCTATCCTCCCTGCAGCATTTGTATCCTGTTAAGGCTTCATCACAGAATCCTTGTGGAACACCATTCATCATGCTTTTTTGCCTTGTTGTCTGTCACTAAACCAATCTCCTAACCAAGTCAAACATTCATCTTTAATCCCATGGGTTTTAACTTTGGTCATCAGACTGTTTTGTGAAAACTATTGTGTATTTCTGCAAGTTGCTAAGACTATACATCCTATCAACTATTTTAGTTAATGCATTTGATTTGTTTGTTAGAAATTACCCATCACAAATCTATGTGGACTATTTCCAATTCTCTGCTTAAGAAGGGGCAGCACGGTGGCACAGGGCACAGTGGTTATTGCTGCTGCCTCACAGCGCCAGAGACCAGAGTGTAATTCTCGCCTCAGGCAACTCTCTGTGTGGAATTTGCACATTATCCCCGTGTCTGCGTGGGTTTCCTCTCACAGTCCAAAAATGTGCAGGTTAAGTGAACTGGCTATGCTAAATTGCCCATAGTGTTAGGTGACGGGGTAAATGTAAGGGAATGGATCGTGGTGGGTGGGTCTTAAGAAGGTCTGTGTGGACTTGTTGGGCCGAAGGGCCGGTTTCCACACTGTAAGTAATCTAACCTTCATTCTCTCTGCTGTTAATTATAGATTCCAAAGAAAACCTCAAAAGAGATGTTAGATTGACGAGTATATAATTGTGTTGTGACCAGATCGGTGTCTGTGTGGAATCAGTCAGTGAGCCTGACACATTCAGGGACACCTCTGGTGCTGAAGATCATGATACTGCTGGTAAAGGTTGCATTTCTACTGAAACTGCACTCCCTCCTTACACACTCCCCACATGCCTCACTACAACTCCTGGAGATGCCAGCCAGCACCTTGTGCACTTGCTCAGTCTCCATTGACCTTGTCTCCATTAGCTTTGAACCTCCTTCCAACCACCTACGTGGGCCTTCACTGAAGCTTGAGTCATTTCCTCTGAACCTTTATCATGTGTCTGCCATCTTGGAAATGACGAACCTGGTCACCATTAACCTGCACTGCCCTCTCAGCAGGGTGCATAGACTGATTCAGCACAGAGAAGGTCCTATGGCCCATTGAGGTTGCACTGGCATAACTTCCACTAAAGGCACTGTAATCACAATTTCTTTCACTTGTCTCAAATTCGTGAATGTTATGATATTTAAATGTCATAAGCTTTCCACTCTCCACTACCTTCCCTGACAGAGGACTCATGCTTATAGCTTATATCACGTCAAGTTTAAAGAGGTTAATAAAAGTTCAAATCTTTGGGCTTTTGCTGTGGGTGGGTTGGTGGCTCGGTGGTTAGCACTGTTGCTTGACAGCACCAGGGAGCAGGGTTTGATTCCAGTCTCACGTGACTGACTTGTAGCATTTGCACATTCTCCTCGTGTCTGTGTGGGGTTCTTCTGGGTGCTCTGGTTTCCTCCCACAATCCAAATATATGCAGGGTATGTGGATTGGCCATGCTAAAAATGCCCATAGTGTTCAGGGATGTATCATTTAGGCACATTAGGGGATCGGAATGGTTCTGGGTGGGTTACTCCTTGGGCCTGGTGATACGTGTATGCCAGACCAGGTAAGGACAGCAGTCCTTCTTCCCTCAAGGACAAAGTGATTTTTTTTTCTGACAATCGCCAATGGCTTCATGGTCATTTGATTTTCAGATTGTTATTGAATTGAAATTCCTCCACCTGCAATGTGGGATTCAAATTCAGGTCCCCAGAACTTTACTTGGTTCTTCAGATTTAGAGTCTAGCTATGATACAACTAGGCTTTTTCCTATCCCAGAAGTATCCTTGCCTCTGATCCCGATACTGCTGTGGAATTCAGCTCTCTCCATAGAGTGGTTCATATGACAGTGTGATAAAGGCAAAAGAAATAAAAAGGGGAATAAAATCAAAAAAAAAGCAGAGTATCAAAAGTACTGATACTCTGGGACCTGACTCTGAATAACAACTCCCTCCTTTTGTCACCCTCAATCTCTCCATGCTTACTCTTGATGCCCCTACAATCCAACTTGTGCTTCCTTTGGGAGAGTAAAAAATGAGGTCTGCAGATGCTGGAGATCACAGCTGCAAATGTGTTGCTGGTCAAAGCACAGCAGGTTAGGCAGCATCTCAGGAATAGAGAATTCGACGTTTCGAGCATAAGCCCTTCATCAGGAATAAGAGAGAGAGCCAAGCAGGCTGAGATAAAAGGTAGGGAGGAGGGACTAGGGGGAGGGGCGATGGAGGTGGGAGAGGTGGAAGGAGGTCAAGGTGAGGGTGATAGGCCGGAGTGGGGTGGGGGCGGAGAGGTCAGGAAGAGGATTGCAGGTTAGGAGGGCGGTGCTGAGTTGAGGGAACCGACTGAGACAAGGTGGGGGGAGGGGAAATGAGGAAGCTGGAGAAATCTGAATTCATACCTTGTGGTTGGAGGGTTCCCAGACGGAAGATGAGGCGCTCCTCCTCCAGCCGTCGTGTAGTTGTGTTCTGCCGGTGGAGGAGTCCAAAGACCTGCATGTCCTCGGTGGAGTGGGAGGGGGAGTTAAAGTGTTGAGCCACGGGGTGATTGGGTTGGTTGGTTCGGGCGGCCCAGAGTTGTTCTATGAAACGTTCTGCAAGTAGGCGGCCTGTCTCCCAAATATAGAGGAGGCCACGTCGGGTGCAGCAGATGCAATAGATGATGTGTGTGGAGGTGCAGGTGAATTTATGGCAGATATAGAAGGATCCCTTGGAGCCTTGCAGAGATGTAAGGTAGGAGGTGTGGGCGCAAGTATTGCATTTCTTGCAGTTGCAGGGGAAGGTGCCTGGAGTGGAGGTTGGGTTGGTGCAGTGTGTGGCCCTGACGAGGGAGTCATAGAGGGAGTGGTCTTTTCGGAACGCTGATAGGGGAGGGGAGGGAAATATATCCCTGGTGGAGCGGTCCATTTAGAGGTGGCAGAAATGACGGCGGATGATACGTTGTACATGGAGGTTGCTGGGGTGGTAGGTGAGAACCAGTGGGGTTCTGTCCTGGTGGCGGTTGGAGGGGCGTGGCTCAAGAGCGGAGGAGCGGGCAGTCGAGGAGATGGGGTGGAGGGCATCGTCAATCACGTTTGGGGGGAAACTGCAGTCCTTGAAGACGGAGACCATCTGGGCTGTACGTATTGGAAGTGGTCCTCCTGGGAGCAGATGCGGTGGAGACGAAGGAATTGGGAATATGTGATGGCGTTTTTATAGGGGGCAGGGTGGGAGGCGGTGTCATCTGGGTTGCTGTGGTAGTCAGTCGGTTTATAGTAAATGTCCGTGTTGATTCAGTCGTCCGAGATAGAAATGGAAAGATCTAGGAAGGGGAGGGAGGAGTCTGAGATGGTCCAAGTGAATTTGAGGTCGGAATGGAAGGTGTTGGTAAAGTGGATGAACTGTTCAAACTCCTCGTGGGAGCACAAGGCAGCACCGATACAGTCATTGATGTAGCAGAGGAAAAGATGGGGGGTGATGCCAGTGTAGTTGCGGAAGATGGACTGTTCCACATATCCTACGACGAGGCAGGCAAAGCTGGGACCCATGCGGGTGCCCATGGCTACTCCTTTGGTTTGGAGTAAGTGGGAGGATTGGAAAGAGAAATTGTTCAGGGTGAGGACCAGTTCATTCAGTCAAAGGAGGGTGTCAGTGGAAGGGTACTGGTTGGTACGGCGGGAAAGGAAGAAGCGGAGGGCTTTGAGTCCTTCGTGATGGGGGATAGAGGTGTACAAGGACTGGATGTCCAAGGTGAAGATAAGGCGTTGGGGACCAGGGAAGCAAAAATCATGGCGGAGGTGGAGAGCGTGGGTGGTGTCCCGAATGTAGGTGGGGAGTTCTTGAACTAAGGGGGACAGGACCGTGTCGAGGTATGCACAGTTGACTTCGGTGGGGCAGGAGTAGGCTGAGACAATGGATCCGTCGGGGCAGTCAGGTTTGTGGATTTTGGGCAGGAGGTAGAAACGGGCGGTGCGGGGCTATGAGGTTGGAGGCGGTGGATGGGAGATCCCCTGAGGTGATGAGGTTATGGATGGTCTGGGAGATGATGGTTTGGTGGTGGGAGGTGGGGTCATGGTCAAGAGGGCAGTAGGAGGGAGTGTCCGAGAGCTGGCGTCTAGCCTCAGCGGTGTAAAGATCGGTGTGCCAAACTACTACTGCGCCCACCTTGTCTGCCGGTTTAATGGTGAGGTTGGGATTGGAGCGGAGGGCTGCACGTTCCGAGGGTGAGAGGTTGGAGTGGGTGAGAGGGGTGGAGAGGTTGATGCGGTTAATATCACGGCGGCAGTTGACTATGAAGAGATCGAGGGCGGTAAGAGGCCAGCACGGGGCGTCCAAGCTGTGTTGGAGGTGGGAGAAGGGGTTGTCAGAGGGTGGGCGAGAATCTTGGTTGAAGAAATAGGCACGGAGGCGACGGCAGCAGAAAATTGTTAGATTTCTCTCCGCATGTTGAACTCGTTAATCCGAGAGCGTAGGGGACTGAAGGTGAGGCCTCTGCTGAGGACTGATCTTTCATCGTCAGAGAGGGGTAGTTCTGGAGGGATGGTGACAACATGGCAGGGCTGGGAGCTAGGACCTGCTGTGGGACTGGAGCTGGGAGTGAGGGCGGGGTTAGGTGCGGTGGCAGGGACGGAGATCGGCGTGCTGGCGGGGTTAAGCGTGGTGATGGAGATTGGTGTGGGGGCGGAGATATATGTGGCGTTGTGGTCGTGCAGGTTAGTGATGTCACTGGGGGGGAAGTGGCTGCAGCGACGGCAACCCAAGGGGTGGAAGTGGCTGCGGCGAAGAAAGAAACCGTGTTATTCATGATAGCCGTGGAGGTCGCGAATCCATCGGCAATGGACTTCCTGGCGATCGTGGAGGCGGTTGTCTGGTCGGCGATCGTGGAGGCTGCGAGGTCGGTGGGGCCGGAAGTGACGTCGTGGTGGCGGCGGTTGTTGGCGCTGGCGCTGTAGCGGCCGCGTGGTTAATGCGCCCGACTGATTTTGGAGGCCAATGGAAAATCCGTTATTTACAACAGAAAGGTTATGACCCCACACTCACCACGTATCCATGTCCCACTGGACTGACCAATGGAGATCAGTAAGCATGGAATACATTCCCACTGAACTCTCCAATAAAGAGCATTAAACATGGGCCTCTTTGCCACTGGAGCCTCCAATGGAGACAAGTAAATATGTGTCTATTTCCCACTGAATACTCCAGCAGTGATTAGTTAACATGGACCTTATTCCTGTTGGACCCTCCAATAGAAACCCGGAAAGAAAGGCCTCCATTACTTTGAACTCTCCAGTACTGACCAGTAAATATGGAACAGCTTTAAACTGGTCCCTCCAATACAGACCAGTAAACATGTGACTCTTTGTGACTGGATGCTCCAATACAGACCAGTAAACAAGGATCTCATTGCCTTAGCAAGATTGAACTTCGGAATGAGGAGCATGAAGAGGTAATTCAGCCCTTCTAGCCAGTTTCGTATTTAACATGATCATAGCTGATCTCAACATCCTCTCCACTTTCCAGACTGCTCCCTATTGCCCTCTATCCTGCTTTTCATCAGAAAGATATCTGTTTCTTTCTTGAATCTGTTGATTGATTCTGCCTCCATTGTGCTTGAGGAAGTGGGGGAGTGGGGAGGGGGTGGGAGAGGTTGGCGGGGTTGGTGATGTTGTGCACTGACTTCCACAGATTCACAACCCTCCGAGAGAAGCAGTTGGACTGGAATGGATTCCATACAGTATGGAACCAGGCCATTCAGCCCAACTAGTCTACACCGAACCTTCAAAGAACCTTCCACCCAGATCCATTCACGAATCCTTTCCCTGTAACCCTACATTTCTCATGACTAATGAATCTAACCTACACTTTCCTGGACACTATGCATAAATTAGCATGGCCAATCCTCCGAATGTGTGTACATCATTAGACTGTGGGAGGAAATCAGAGCACACAGATGAAACTCACATAGACAGGAGGAGAATGTGCAAACTCCACGAAATTGCCTGAGAGTGGAGTTGAACCTTGGTCCCTGGCACTGTGAGGCAGCGGTACTCACCACTGCACCACTGTGCCACCAGTAGTTTCTCCTCATCTCAGTTTTAAACATATCTCCTCTCACTCTATATCTATGATCTATTGTTCGAGACTGGTCCACAAGAGACCAGTTCTGTTCCGTCCCTTTAGCATCTTATATACTTCCCTCATATTCTCCCTTCATGCGACTGAATTCCAGTGAGTACAAGCCCTAGCTATTCAACCCTTCCTCATATGACAGCTCTTTCATTCTGGGAATCCGTCTGGTGAACATCCTCTGAACTGCATTCAGTGCCACCATATCTTTCATCAAGTAAGAAGACCAAAACTGGACTCAATGCTTCAGATGTGGTCTATCCAGTGCCTCATAGAATTGTAACAATATTTCTTTATTTCTGTAATCCAGTCCTTTTATAATAAATACCAAGATTCCAATTGCTGCAAGAAATGCCAATATTCCAATTCCATGGAATCTCATTGGAACCTCCAATAGAGATCAGGAAACATGGGCCTCCAAACCACTGGAATTTCCAATGGACATCAATAAGCCTGGACCTCTTTCCAACTGGACCCTTCAGTATTGCAGCTTCAAACCCCACATCCTCTCCATCACATAGGTCTCTTATTTCAAACTCCACAACATGGCCCTTCTCTGCTCTACATCAGCCCTTGACCACAGAAACTCTTATTCCCGCTCATCCCACCTCCAAACTTCATCATTCTAATGTTCTCTCTCAGCTTTCTCCATCTGTGCTCCATAAATTCCAAATTGTCTGAAATGGCGTGGCCCCTTCCCTGTCTCACACCAAGGAGGAGATGGACAGATTTGATAATAGCAATTAGTTGAAAAGTTACGGAGAATGGGTGTGGTCAGAATTGGTCAAATTGATGAGGGTTCATGTAATTGAATATCCTGCTGGCAGGCTCCAGCCTTTTAGACACAGAATGCAGAAGTGTGCATGGGAGGAATATATTGTATAGCTCCACAGAACTAAACCTCAGCGTCAGATGTCCCTCAGGAGGGGACTTAGAATGTTCAGGGTCCTGAGCTCCATTTCCCATCCCAGGCCGTTTGCCTTCCAATGAATGGATGAGGTGCCAATTTGGAGCCCAGGTTAGGGGCAGGTCCACAAGAGGCAGCTGGAGATCGAGCTGAAAAGGAAAGATTTGCTGTGTTATGGGCTGAGAGGGGGGCAGTGGGACTAATTGGATCACTCACAGACAGGATGGGCTGAATGGCCGCCTCGTGTGCAAGAGAGAGCAGATTTAGGACTAAATTGAGAAGGAACTTCTGCACCTAGAGGGTTGTGATTTTATGGAATACACTGCCCAGTGAAGTCGTTGAGGTTTCCTCAGTAAACGTTTTTTAAAGCTAAGACAGGTAATTTTTGAACAGTAACCCAATCAATGGTTTTGGTGAAAATGTGGGTAGGGGGAGCTGAGGACATGAAAAGATCACCATGATCGTAATGAATGGCAGAGCGGGCGCAAGAGTTCAGATAGCCTGCTCCTGCTCCTAGTTCTAATGTTCTTATGTGCTGTCAGATTCCAGAGAGTGCAGACAGTTCACAGCTTTCTCCCGTCTCAGTAACAAACATCCAGCTGCTCTGAGCTCCTTCTTTCACTTCCTCTATTGATGAAGTTTCAACCTTGCTCTCTGACAGTCTTTGCAGTTATTTTTTACACAGGGGCTTTCTGCTGTGGTCAGAATCACTGATAGTAAGTGTCAAATCAGTGACAATCACAGCAGCTAAAAGCCGTCAGGACTGAGGAGCCAGGCTCACTGTGAAACACATTGGGCAGATCAAAACCAGCTCCCTGTATCAACTCCATCCCTCTCCCTGAGCACTGTCTGCTGGTCAACCAGACTCTTCACAAAACCAGAATACCTCAGCAGGTCTGGCAGCATCAGAGGAAAGAATTCAGAGATAACCTTTCAGGACGAGTGACCCTTCTTCAAAACAATTCTGAGAAGGTTCACCTGTCCCAAAATGTTAACTCTGCTTTCTCTCCACAGATGGTGCCAAACCTGCTGAGCTTTTCCTGCAATTTCTGTTTGTGTTCCTCATTTGAAGCATCTGCAGCTTTTTCAGCTTTTATTTAGTATCAGACTCCTTACAATCCTGGCCTCGTCTTTGAGGCTGATCTGAGCCCCCAAGCCCTCCATATCACAGAGATCACTCACTGAAAATCTTGGCCACTTCTTTGGGAATCCAAACATGATCATTGTAATGTTATCCAAGGCCACATCACGGCCACTGTCCTCTGTAAACTTCAGCTCATCCCAAACTCTGCTGCCCTTTTCCGAACTCGCAACAATTCCCATCCCCATCCCCCCACCATCCTCACTGACCTACATTGGCTACCGGTCCAACAACACCTCGATTTTCAAATTCTCGTCCTTGTGCTAAGGTCCCTCCTTGTCCATTCACCCTCCCCATCTCTGTAACCTCCTCCTAGCTGCCTCACTCAGTGTGGTCAGTAATCTTGGATATATGGCTCTCTACTCCTTCCTCCAAGTCACTGAGAAATATGTGAAATCCCTGGGCACTCCACTATTCATCTCTTGCTCATTGGAGGACACACACATTATCTCCTCACTCTGTCTCCTATCTCGCACCACCCTTTATGTGAAAATAATTCCTAATCCACGGCAAATGTATTTCTCTAATTCAATGTGTTTCCACGTTGATGAACAGTCGCTCAAACAGTGAAACTTGGAGCAGGAGTAGGGCATTCAGTTCTTCGAGCCTGTTCTGCTATTCAATACGATCATGGCTGATCATCCAACTCAGTTGCCTGATCCTGTTTCCTTCCCATCATCGATCTCTTTAATTCTAGAACCATATCCTGCTCTTTCTGGAAAATATTCAGTGGTTTGAGCTGAAGTGCTTTCAGTGATAGAAACTTCGACAGGCTTCCCACTCAGTGAATGAAAACATATCTCTCCATCTCAGCCAGAAATGTCCTTTCCCGTATCCTTAAACTGTAAATCTTGATTCTGGACTCCACAGTCATCAGGAACATCCTGCCTTGTCCTGTTAGGATTTTAGAGTTTTCAGTGTGACTTCCCTCAATCTTCTAACCTCCAGTGAATATAATCCTAACTGATCCAGTTGCTCATCAGATCTCAGTGCTGTCATCCCAGGAATCATCCTGGTAAACCTTCACTGCCCTCCCTCCACAGCAAGAACATCCTTCCTCAGATTAGTAGACCAAAACTGCACACAATACAATCATAAAATCACACAATACAGAAGAGGCCCTTCGACCCATTGTACCTGTACCAACCAAACTACAGTAAACCTGCATTCATCCAACTTTCCAACACAAGGCCCATAGCTTTGAATGTTATGATATTTCAAGGGTTCATCCAAGTACTTTTTAAAGTCCACCTCAACTACCATCCCAGACAATGCAAACCAGACAGCCACCACCCTCTGGGTGAAAACGTCCTCTTCAAATCCGCTCTGAAGCTCCTGTCTTTCACAGTGAATCTGTGGCAAAACCGAATAACATGAATAATTGCTTTCTATTCATTCTGTTCATTTAACTCATAACCTTATACAATTCTATCAGGTCCCCCTCAACCTTCTCTGCTTCAAAGAAAAACAACCCTAGCTTATCCAGCCTCTCTTCATCAATGACATGCTTCATCCCAAGCAACATCCTGGTAAATATCCTCTGCACCCCCTCCAGTACAGTCCCATCCTTCCGATCATGTGGTGACCAGAACCTGTTCAAATATCTTTTAAATGTTATAATCAGACTCACCTCTATGACGTTCTCTGGCAGTTCATTCAATACACGCACCACCCTCTATGTGAAAGAGGTGTACCTCAGGTCCCTTTTGAATCCTTCCTCTCTTGCTTTAAACCTCTGCCCTATAGTTTTGGACGACCCTACTCTAGGGAAAATTCCTTAGCTAGTACCCTTATCTCTGTCCACTATGATTTTGTAAACCTCTGAAATGTCACCCTGCGACTTCTGATCTTCCAAAGAAAATAGCCTAGGCCGAAACAACCTCTCCTTATAACTCATGCCATCCAGTCTCAGAGACAGTCTTGTCATTTTTTTTACATCCTTTCCAGTTTAATGCCATCCTTCCAAACGCAGGGTGATTGGAAATGTGGCCTGACCAATATCTTGGACAGCCATGACATGTCATCTCAACTCCCATACCCAAGTGTACCAAATGCTTTCTTCACCATCCTGTCTGCATGTGGCATGAGTTTCAAGGCGCTATATGCCTCCTTTCCTTGGTCTCCCTCTTTCACAACTTCCCATGGCCCCACAACTAACTGTGTAAACCCTGGTCTGGTTTTTGTATCAAAATGCAATGCCTCGCTATTATCTCAATACCTAATGTAAATGTACTCTCAAATAGCCTTCGTCACTATCCACTTTGCCACCAAATTTAATGTGATCTGCATACTCTCGAACCCTACCTCCTATATTCTCATTCAATTTGTTTCTATAAATGATGAACAATGATGAACCCAGAACCAATCCTTTCGCCACACCGCTGGTCACAGGCTTCCATTCTGAACAACCATCTACTACCACCACTCTCTGTCTCCAACCATCAAGCCAATTTTGTACCAGTTGGCTTGCTCTCCCATGATTCCACTTGATCTACCCTTGCTAAGCAGTAATCCATGAATTACCTTGCTAAAGTCCACGTCGGCAATGTCTATGATTCTGCTTTCAGCTATCTTCTTGGTCACAACTTCAAAATACTCACTCAAATTTGTGAGACACAATTTCCCACTTACAAAGTCTTTCCAAATGCGTGTACATCCTGTATGTAAAAATCCCTCCCAACAACTTACTCCCCACTGATATCTGACTCACCGGTCTATACTTTCCGGGGTATTCCTTGCAGACCTTCTGAAATATCAGCACAATGTCAGCCACTCTCCGATCTTCCAACACTGGCTGTTGGTGATACAAGCATCTTCACAAGGGGCATTGCTGTCTCTTCCCAAGCTTCCCACAAGCTTACTGGGATGGACCTGATCAGGCCATGGGAATTAGCTACCCTTATAAGTTATAAGAACAGATTACTGCACCTCTTCTCCTTCTGTAATATGGACTCTTCTCAAGACAGCAATATTTATTTCCCAAAATTCCATATATTTGTCAACAATAAATACTGTGGCAAAATATTAGTTTTGTAACTCATCCATATTCTGTTTGAAAAAAAAAGTGAAAATTTCGAAGTGTGAGACATTTGGAGGTTATCCATGGGATCTGATCCATGATCATGACTTTATTCTGTATTCTCCATTGTCCTTTTCCACTTTCACCCTAAACCTTGTGATACAATGATCACTCTTCCCTAAATGTCCTCTCACTGACACTTGATCTACTTGGGCACACTCACTCCCAAGATTCAGGTCTCACAGAGCTTCCTTTCTCATTTGAATGGAAAGACATGGCTGAAGAAAATTCACCTGAGCATACTCTCTCAACTCTGGCCCCTCTCTGCCCTTCACACTGCTACTGTCCCAGTCTGTATTCCAAAAATTAAAGTCCCCCTAATGTTTGCGGTGAACTCCTTGCAGATTTGTTCCCCTACACCCTTCCCACTAGTTGGTGATCGACAGACTGCACTGAACGACCTGATTGCACCTTTTTTGTTCTGTATCCCGAACCAAATCAGTTCTGTTATTGATCCCTCTGAGACATCCTCTTTCTCCAGCTCTGCATCGATCTCCTTAACCAATCCCACACCTCTCACTCTTTCTATATTTTCCTATTTTCCTGAACACCTTGTTTGCAGGAATATTTAACAACCAGTCATGTCCTCATTTGAGCCTTATCTGTTAGAGCGATAACATCAGTTTTCCACTTGGTAATGTGCATCTCTAACTCCCCAATTTTATTCTCCACATTCCGTACAGTCCCATACATGCACAGTCAGCCGGACCGAGAATTTATTGCTCTCTCTGTCTCTCTGACCCTGCCTAATAAATTACTATTCCTTATTCTGGTGCTATCTGTCTTTTTCAGGATTCTGTGTTCGTTGGTGTTCCTCCTTGATTTTACATCCTGGTTCCCACAGCCCTTCCATGTTAGCTTCAACCCACTCGAACAGCACCAGCAAATCATCCCACAAGGAGCTCAGTTCCTGCTCTGTTCAAGAGCAACCCATTAAGTACACAGAGGTCACATCTCCCACAGAGTCATTCCCAATGTCACAGCTATCTAAATACCTCCCTCCTCGCCCATCTTTCCAGCCTCACATACGCCTTACCTTATCCTCTTGTTCCTCTCCTTACTTGCATTGGTCATTGGCAGTAATCTGGAGATTTCTATTTTTGAGCTCCTGTTGCTAATTCCCTCCTGAGCTCCCTAAATTCTGTCACTGGGACCAATGTAGATTACGAGTGCTACCTGTTCCCTCTCTCCTCAGGGTGCTATGCAGCCGCTCAGTGACATCCTTGACCCTGGCACCAGGGAGACAACACACAATCCTGGATTCCCGTCTGATGCCCCAGAAACACCTATTGATTGCCCTCACTCTCGAACCTCCTCTCACTATTGCTCTTTCAGTTTTCCTTGTGTCCCCCTGAACCAACAATGCCCTCAGTTCCTTTTCCCAGATCGTTAATATATAATTAATTGTTACATGAATAGCTGAAGTCTCAACACTGCCCCCTGCTGAACTGCACTAGGTACCAGCTGCCATCCTGCAAAAGATCCATTTATTTTCATTCTCTATCCATGCCAATACCGGGCACCAAACCCCATGGACTTTTATGTTATTTAGCAGCCTCGTGTGTGGCAAAATGTCAAAGGCCTTCTAGAAATACAAATAGATCACGTCCATTGGGTCTCCTTTATCTAACTTGCTCATTAACTCCGGTGGCACGGTGGCACAGTGGTTAGCACTGCTGCCTCACAGTGCCAGGGACCTGGGTTCAATTCCCACCTCAGGCGACTGACTGTGTGGAGTTTGCACGTTCTCCCCGTGTCTGCGTGGGTTTCCTCCGGGTGCTCCGGTTTCCTCCCACAGTCTAAAGATGTGTGGGTCAGGTAAATTGGCCATGCTAAATTGCCCGTAGTGTTAGGTAAGGGGTATATGTAGCAGTATGGGTGGGTTGCGCTTTGGCGGGTCGGTGTGGACTTGTTGGGCCGAAGGGCCTGTTTCCACACTGTAAGTAATCTAATCTAATATCCTCTTATTACATCGAAGTCCAGCTTCTCCCTCTCGAACTGCAGGGTGAAATCTATCACATTATAGTCACAGCCCGTTCAGGGTTCATTCACATTCAGCTCTCCAATCAGGGCTGCCTCATTACACATCACTGAATCCGGAATTATCTGTTTCCTAGTGGATCGACCACGAGCTTCTGCAAAAAAAGCCTCTTGCAGACTTTCCATGAATTCCTTTCCTTGAGATCCATTCCCAACCTGGCTTTCCCAGTCCACCAGCATATTGCAGTCCCCATAACTATTCTTATATGCCTTTTCTATCTCCTGATTTATTTTCTGACCCACATCCCGACTACTGTGAGGAGGCTTGTACATAACTCCCATCAGGCTCTTTGTTCCTTTGTGGTGTCTTAAGTTGATTCACACAGATTCTACGCAGCCCAACACAAAATTTCCTCTTGCTGTTGATTTAATGTTATTTCCAAGTGACAGGGTAATCTCCCACATTGGACATTGTCAAAAATCTTTTGGAAGTTCAGGTGCAAAACATCCACTGAGATCTGAGGAAGGGTCAATCAATCCGAAAAGCTAACTTCAGTTTCTCTCCACAGATGCTGCCAGACCGGCTGAAAGTTTTCATCGATTTTTTTGTTTTTGTTGTTCACTGACTCAGCCTTGTCCACTGTCTACTGATCACATCCTCAAAACCTTCCAGAAGATGTGTCAGGCCTGACTTCCCTTTCGTAAATCCATGCTGACTTGGACAGATCCTGTTACTGCTTTCCAAACGCTCGGTTATTGTATCTTTAATAAGTGACTCCAGAGTTTTCCTCATGTATAATTCCTCATTTTCACTTTCCTTCCTTTTTATTAAAAAGTTGGATTACATTGGATGCTCTCCAGTCCACTGGAACTCTGTCAGAGTCTACAGAATGCTGGAAAATGATAACCAATGTGTCCACTATTTCTATATCCACTTTCTTAAGGTCTCTGGGATGTAGAGCATCAGGCCCTGGGGACTGACAATGTTTTGATACCATCAATCTCCCCAAGATCATTTCCTGGCTAACAAGGATTACCTTCATTACCTCCTTCACACTTGACCCTCTATCCCCTTGCATTTCCTTTCAATAAGATGTGCATCCTTGTATATTTAGTTCCCAGCCATGATCCCCTTGCAGCCATGCCCCTGCGCTACAGCTCATTTACTTAGTTTCGAAATACAGCACCCTCAGTCATGCATTGTTTATCTCCTTCTCATAGATATCGCCTTTTGAATTCATAGAAACCCTACAGCAGGCCATTCAGCCAGACTGACCCACCAAATAGTATCCCACCCACCCTATAATTCCCATGGATAATCCTCCTAGCCTACATATCCTTGTGAGAATGGGAGGAAACCCAAGTAGACAGGGGAAGAATGTGTCAAAAACCCTGTCCTTTTATGAGGTTTGTTTAGTTTTGGGCATAAATATTCAAATGGATTGTTTTACCAGTTAATGTTCAGAGAGTTGAAATCCCTTCGAATAGCAGGGATTAAAAAATGTTTTTCTTGCTTTTCAGGTGGTCAAAACCCTCAGCCCAAGTTGACCCTGCTGCCCACCCCCACCCCCCTCCCTGGAGCAGGTCAATGCCAAGGGCACTGGCACCCTGGTGTGTCTTGCCAATCACTTCTATCCCGATGAGCTGGAGGTGCAGTGGAAGAAGGATGGTGCAGTCGTTTCGGACGGGGTTCAGAGCAGCAACTACCTGCGAGCTTCGGACAGCACCTACAGTGTCTGCAGCCTGCTGACCCTCTCTGAGCCTGACTGGGAGTCCAACGCTCACTTCTCCTGTGCCCTCACCCACATGACCCTCCACTCTCCCCTCAGCAAGAGCATCAGGAGATCAGAATGTGTGTAGAGAGTTCGAGACAGTCCACAGAGGAGACACAACTTTAAACAGAACAGCGCTGAGCTGGCAGGGTAAAGCTTATTGTCAGCACTGAACTTCAACTCTCTTCCTTCTTGGGATTGGCTTGGCGACTCTTGTGAGGTTCAAGGTTTAAGGCAGGACATTGGGATCATCAAAAACAAGCTTTAGTCTGAATCACTCTCCATGCGGACCCATTCTTGGAGTGTTTGATTGGGGCAGTGATGACTCGTAATGCCAATTTAACCACTCAAAGATGCTGAAAAATGTCAGCTGTAAAGAAACAATGTGAAGTTCAGAAATCTCTGATTCAGTAAACCAGACCTTCTTCCTGCTCAGTTGCCAGTTCCAAATTAAGGTTTTGACAGGATTCTCATGTTATTGAGGAAATCTTCACAAGTGTTTTCCTCAAGCTCCATTGCGGCCTTGAATTTGTGCAGCTTCCTCTGTCTGGGCTGTTAATTGCAGTCTATTTTCTGTCAATGTCAATCTGGAAAAGTGAGTAAAGATGAAGAAGATTCAGCCTCTGACTCGTGTGTGCTTTTGGGATGGCCCGAGCTGAAGCCTCAGGGAAAGGGTGTTTAAAGTGAAACCCTCCACCCTCAAGGCCCGGAACTCGAGGGGGAGAATAGAGAGGGCAATGGTGTTCCGAGAGCAGGAGCCAGTTAGGGCCAGAAGGGGCACTTTCAGCAGGAATCCAGGGCCCTGAGAAAATCATCCCTAACAAATTGGGAAAAGAAGGAAGGCAGGAGGGGACACTGGGGAACACAATAATCTGATGGGAATTCACTCACCCATCTCTTATGCACAGCAAGATCCCAGGCCAAGAAATGTAACTCCACCGTTTGGCAGCCAGTATCACTGGGAATCATGTATTGATGAATATGACCAGCAGGATCTTGTTACTCAGAATAACAATTCCACAGAGTTTGGGAAATAAATATTCCATAAATTAGACTTGGGTTTTCTTTACTCTTCAAATGAGATTGAATTGCCCCGTGTGTCCCTGGAGTCATATTGAGAATGTTCAGTCCAGGGAGGTCTGTGAGTCATGGCTGGGGAGAACAGTCAATGATAATATGGTTCCACTTTCTGCTGTCACATTCTGTAGCCACTGGGTCATCTCAGTAAGGATCATCCAGGGCTCAGGGTGGATTCCAGAGCAACTCATTGTCCTGACTGTTGTGTTCCGCAGTCCACGTGTGGCTCCAGCAATCTCATTCACTGGCTATAGTATCAGTGGGAACCCATGGGGCTGAAGTCTTATCCAAACAGACCCTCACACAGGGAGGCTGCTGGTAGCTCAGAAACTCCTTGGATACAGCCCCAGATTCCACCCTGGTTCTTTCATTGAAACACAACGTTCGCACTCTGATACCACGTTCAGAGGGCAATCCTGAGATTGGGCAAGTTTGGTTCTTGATTCCAATGTGGTGAAATAGGGGATGGATGTGAAATGTCAAGTCTGAAACTGGTGGGTGTACTTTATAATGAAGAATAGAAACTGATGTCAGAATAAAGACTGGTGTTGATGGGAGTGCGGAATATCTCAATGATCTGTCTCCTGAATCCACAGACTATACACTTTCTCCTGTCAGACTCTGAAATATGATAAACAGTTCCTTGACATCCTTTACTTCTCACCTTTCCCAGGAAAGGTGACATATTCTCTGTCTCAGAGATTCCCTGGAACAGGACATTATAAAACGAGCTGTAGGAAGGGAACTGTCGACTCTCAATGTCAAAGCCAATGGGAAGGATGTGGAGCTGGCTCTGTGAAATGTTTGGGCACAGAGGATGACATCAGAAGCAATTCAATGTTGTCCCTCTCTCCTTTGCAATTTGCTCTCTTGTGTTCGATCCACTTGTCTTTCCTGCTTTGCTTCTTTTGACTTTAGTCTGTGGGTAGTTCCATCAAAGCCCAATCTCCTCACACTCATCCTGGCCCCTGAAGAGACTAGAGAAAAAAAAAAGCTGGAATCCAAGAATGACAAGCAGGAGGCTGGGAGAACACAGCAAGCCAGTCAGCATTAGGAGGTGGATAAGTCAACGTCTTGGGTGCAACGCCTCATCAGGAAGTTGTGGGGGGTGGGTTGTTAAGGGAGCTGCAGATCAAGGGAGTGGGGGAGGAAGTTAGGTAGAGGGTACGACCTGATTAGTCAATGGGAAAAATGAATCCTCCCATCGACCAACCAGGTCATATTCTCTACCTTTCTCAATATGTTCCCATTTTCCAACACTCTCACGTTTCCTCTTGTGTCACAGCTCATTCTCCTGAGGGATAGTTGTGATCGGAGTCAAAAAGTAAGGTGCTGGAAAATCACAGCAGGTGAGGCGGTTGTGCTCAGGCCGAGGACATGACCGTGTCCCTCTGTCAGATCCTCTTCGAGAATCTCATGGCTCACCACCATACTCTCCAGAACAATTAGGGAAGGGCAACAGCCAAGGATGGAGATGAGGACGCGAAGACTCCATATCTGTTCTCTGCAGTTTGGGGGCACACCTTGACAGTCGTTTGTTAGATCTTTGAGTATAATTCATTTGTTGCTGATTCCAGTGTCAATCAACAGGGCACTCCGCCTTTCAGTCTGACAAACCAGGTCATGACTCTGTTTCTGGCCAAGGCTTCAGTCCTTCAAAGAGATTAATTCAAGCCTCACCAGTTTGATCATTTGAATTGTATGCCATTTATTTTGATTTCACCTGGGATGGGCAGGTGTTAATGTGTCGGTTATTTGTTGTTGTTTCCTAATTGTCCTGGAGTGGGCGGTGGTGAACCATGTTATATCTGGAAGCAAATGACAGGTCATTCCCACTGAAATCCACTGGAGTGACTGCGGATTTATTCATGGATAATGGGTGGAGTTATTACTCATAATCCTCTATTCTTGGCTAGAAGGTACCATGGTAGCACAGTGCTACTGGTTAGCACTGCTGCCTCACAACGCCAGAGATCTGGGTTCAATTACCGCCTCAGGCAACTGACTATGTGGAGATTGCACATTCTCCCTGTGTCTGCGTGGGTTTCCTCTGGGTGCTCCAGTGTCCTCCCGCAATCCAAAAATGTGCAGTTTAGGTGAATTGGCAATGCTAAATTGTCCATAGTGTTAGGTGTGGGGGGATATATCTGGGTGGGTGCACTTCGGTGGTCGGTCTGGAATGTTGGGCCGCAGGGCCTGTTTCCACACAGGAAGTAATCTAATCAAAGTCAGAAGTCACACAACACCAGGTTCTAGCCCAACACATTCATTTGAAATCACAAGCTTTCTAAACGCTGCTCCTTCATCAGGTGTACCCTAGTCCCCCATCGGAATCCCCACATTACTGAACAATAAAAATAAACTGGGGCGCTGAGAGGAATCCAACTGGTTCCATCTATAGAAACGAGGAGAGAGAGAGACATTGCAACTCTTGGACCAGGATACTTATGGCACCACAATGAAAATTCCCTGCATGCTATGATATATCAAAAGAGAAGTACTTTGGTGTGACTTTTGATTGTCTTTCACAGTGTGCTGTTTTGTTCATTCTGTGATTCACATAAACTTTGTCAATATTGGGTATTACAAAGTTTGTTTCCTCCATTATGCAGATTCCAACACACCCTCTCCATTTTGCTTTACTCCTTTTTGACTCTTCGACAATTGTCACTGCTCCTTCATTCCGTCCTGATCCCAGAGGAATCGATGGCCCGGTTGATATGAAGTGAGGCCAGTGTGTTGGAGCTTGGGCTCCTGCCTCAGGTCCAGGTGTAGGGGCCTGTTCAACAATCAGCATATTGTCGTTTTTCTCTTACTGACCGTACTGGTTCAAGTTGCAGTAATGAGCTGGAAACAAAGTATCTGGTATAAAATGTTCCCATTATTGGATACAAAACTGGCTGAGTCAGAGGAGACAGACGGCAGTGATGGGAGAATGGAGGGCTGTGACTAGTGATGTTTCACAGGGTTCAGTGGTGAGAACTCTGCTGTTCATAATCTCCATAAATGACTTGGAGGAAAGCGTAGCTGGTCTAATTATTAAATTTATGGTTCATACAAAGATTAGTAGAGTTGCAGATAAAGAGAAGGATTGTCAGACGATATGGCAGGATATAGATCAGTTGGATGCTTGGACAGAAAAATGGCAGATGTTGTTTAATCCAGACAAATGCAAAGTGATGCATTTTGAAAGATGATGTACAGGTGGGAATTATACAGTGAATAGCAGGATCCTTTGGAGTATTGATATGCAGAGGGATCTGGGTGTGCAACAACCATCAAGACATGGCTTGGCTGGTGGTGAGAAGGGCTCTGCCTGTGAGATCCTTTATTCACGCCTGGATTCTCATCCACACCGCACGCTGCCCTTGAACCTGCTGCAGGGGACGGGGAAAGAGACTGTCACACATCTCCTTCTGTAATGTGCCTCTGCAGAAGAAGTCTGGAGAGGAATGCAGTGGTGTTTGTCGAGGTTCGTCCCAAGCAGCGCTGTGACGCGGAACTCCGTGCTTTATGGTCTGTTCCCCGGGACGCACACTGAGACAAACATCAACTGTGAGTGGAGGATCATCAGCTCTCTGGGCGATCCGAAACCTGTTGATATTACAGCTGAAGGAGTCGACCCCGACTGAGTGTTGCAGACTGGCACATTCCAAGGTCTAGGATTACGTGTTCAGGGACATGCTAAAGCTTGGGGCAGCTGCCGTCAAGGCAAGGTGCGGAAAGACCACCGTGTTACGTCTGCCTGCTTAAGCACAGGGGAACGAAGCAGTAAGAGGGCTCCGCTGACCCCCGAGCTAAATATGTGGATAGTAATCATACAGACCTATATATATATATATATATATATGATTATTCTGTCCCAGTATGCAAACAAATGGAATGTTCTGGATGTATGGCATGACCAATTGTACAGATCATCAAAATATTTTATGAATAAAGTACATTTTTGATAAAAAATTCTGTGTGTGCATGTTCACAGATCACTGAAGGTCCAGCACAGAGAGGTAAGGCAGTAAAAAAAGGCTTGTGGCATGTTTGCCTTCATTGGAAGGGGCATTGAGGAGAAGGCTAGACATTTTATGCTGGAGCTTTATTAAACTTTAGTTCGGCCACACTTGGAATATTGTATCCAGTTCTGGTCACCACACTACCAGAAGGATGTGGATATTTGAAGACGGTGCAGACAATTTTTACCAGGACATTGTCTGGTATGTGGGGATTGCACTTCTGAAGAAAGATTGGATAGACTGGGTTTGTTTTCACTGCAATGCGGGAAAATGAGGCGTGACCTGATAGAAGTTTATAAAGTTGTGAATGAGATAGGTAGGGTGAAAAATATTAAACTTTTACCCAGGGTGGAGGGCCACATTACTGTAGAAGTATTCAAGAACTACCTGCACTAATGCATGAATAGGAAGGGAATAGAGGGATACGAATCCTGTAGGTGAAGACAGTTTCTGGATGGAAGGGAAAAATGCATCAGCACAGGCTTGGAGGACCGAAGGTCCTGTTCCTATGCTGTATTGTTCCTTGTTCATTGGACCCTGCTGTTGAATTGGATTCTCAGGAGCCAGCTCCGTATGAAGAGCCTGTTCCCATTCTTTTGTTGGAGTTCATGGGGCAGCTGCTGCTTCCTTGCTACGTCACTGATCAAACCAACAATGGGGAAAGCCTCTTGATGTTTTAAATACACTGTCTGCAGGAACATGTTTTGCCGAGGTTTTAATATTGTTTAATATTGTTAAATAAGACAAAGATGTAAATATACCAGTTTGTTTACAGCTGGGAACATATAATATCATGGTCCTTGTTTTAATGGACCCTCACTCATGGTAATACATTTTACAATGATTCTTTCCCCTTATGTGTTGCAAAGGGATTTGCAAATATGTTTTGTTGGGGACAGTGCATCTAACGCACACCGTTTGGTGAACTGGATGTCTGTTAGAATTCTCACTTGTGATAATACAGTCTTAAATGTGTCAGTGTTAATTTCCCCACTCTCTGGGGGGAGTGTCACTGTCACTATCCCCACCCTTCACTCTTGGGATGATATCATTTCTGGTATCCGTTCTGTCTGAGAATGTCCCTGTTCTGGTTCCACCACCCCACCCCACCCCACACCCCCCCCCCCCCCCCCCCACCACCACTTTCTGGGACGGGGTGGCTGTTTCACGTGCACCTGGTTTGTCAGTTCCAGTTGCTCTCTTGTGAAATGGGTAATCCCTGTTTTACTCTGGTAACAGTGAGTTAAAGCCCGGCACAGTTCACCCTTCATCTGCATCATATCTCAGGGCCTAAGGTTAGTCAGCGATGTCTGGCTCAGAACAATCCCACCACTTCACGCAGTTTTCCCACTTTCCTATCTTTACTTTGTACCGAGGAATCTGCAGTCCCACCCAGTCTCTTTTGGAGCCATAACATTAGATTTCCACTTGGCAATCTGTGTCTATAACTCCCTAATCTTATTGACCCATTTAAGCCTGTCTCACATCAGTCAGGGTCCCGATATGGCAAAGGCCGTATTTAATTAATCTCAGTGACTGTGGGGACCCGGTGAGGTTGGGAACAATCAGAAGGATCAGTCACACTATTTGCATTATGTACAGGGCCTGAGACACAACAACCAGTACCTGGGACCCCAGGGGGCCCATCGTGTTTGGGACTGCGACTGAGGAGCAAGAGCTGGGCCTGTAATCTCTGATCACTGTCCTTGATTTTTGGGTCCTCTCTGATGGAGGCCATTGTGGAATCCATTGTCAAGTTCGCCACCTCCTGACCTGGAGAAGCAAGAACATGCAGTGTTCGTGGGAATACCCCAAATGTGATCAGAGGACAAGGTCAAAAATCATACGACACCAGGTTATAGACCAACATGTTTATTAGAAAACACAATCTTTCGGAGCCTCGCCTCTTCCTCAGGTTCTTAGTGGTACACACAAGGTGAATATAGTCAACAGAGAAAACACACTTTGTTCATTTCCTTCGAGATTGATTACGTTCTCCTAAATGACATGAACAAGAGACAAGGGAAGAATAAAGAATATAAGGACACCACCAGTGACCGCCTGAAATTCATGAGAAATCTTAGCCAGCACTTTGATGAAAAGAAAGAGTGTGTGAACCAAACTTGGTGGAAATATTTTTCTGCTTATTAATTTTTTTGCATCAATTCAAAGCAGAAAGATTTTTTTTTCAGGTTTCCGCCTTGAAATTCTTACTGAGATGATCAAACCCAACAAACACTTCATGCGACGGGTTGAGGGGATTGTCCAATGATCGAGGGAGGGACTGGGTTAAGATTCCCCGGAATTTAGCAGGTTGGGAGGTGATTTCACTGAAACATTTTAAATTCTTCAGGCCCCTGGCAGGATAGAATTTGGAAGGATGTGCCCCTACCAGAGGATTCTAAAGCAGAGTCACAGTCTGGGAATAAGGAGTTAGACATTTAGATCAGAGATGAGGAATGGGTGGCACAGTGGCTAGTACCTCTCCCCTACAGTGCCATTGACCTGGGTTCAAGTCCGCCCTCGGGTGACTGTCTGTGTGGAGTTTGCTTATTCTCCCCATGTCTGTGTGGGTTTGCTCCAGTTTTACATTCTCAGTCCAAAGATGTGCAGCTTCGGTGAATTGGCTGTGAGTAGTGTAGGGTTACAGCAGTAGGAGAGGGGAATGCTTCTTGGACCTGATGGTCTTCTTCCACACATTAGGAATTCTATGATTCAACATTGCTGCGGGTCTGGAGTCATGTGTCAGTCGGTATGGGCAAGGACAGCAATCTAAAGGACATTGTTGGGACCAATGGGGTTTGCCCCTAACAATGGCCATTAATTGACTCTTAATTTCAAAGTTTTTTTTAAATTTAAATGCCTTGCCAGAATTTGAACCCATGTCCCCCAAAACATGACTTGGCTCTCTGGATTAACAATCTCGTGATGATACCACTAGGCCAATGGTTCCCAACATGTGGATGAACTCCAACTTGAATTTATTCAAATGATTAAGTATCATCAACTCTCTGGGAAAGACTCAAAACCCTCTGAGTGAAGAAATTCATCGAATCGCTACAATGTGGAAACAGGCCATTCAGCCCATACTGCCTCTCCAAAGTGCGTCCCACCCAGACCCACTCCCATATAACCCTGCATTTCCCATGGCCATTTCACCTAATCTGCACGTTTGTGGAGTGTGGGAGGAAACCAGATCATCTGGACGGAAACCAAGCAGACACAGGGAGAATGTGTATACTCCACACAGCCGGAGTGTGGAATCAAACCCCGGTCCCTGCATTTTAGGGTAGCAGCGTGAGTCACTGCGCCACCCCATTTGATACTGAGCAATAAATGCTTGCATACCAAGTGATGCCCAATCCTTGAAATGAATTAAGAAAAGATCAGTCAAGTTTTAGATCGGAGTGTGATGGGTTACTCCCCACTTGTCTGCATGGGTGCAGCTCCAAAAACAGTCAAGAAGCTTGAAACCATCCAGTACAAACCAGCCTGCCCTATTGTCACTACATCCACAAATATCCACTCCCTCCACCACTGATACTCAGTAGCAGCCGTGTGCACCATCGACAAGATGCACTGCAGATATTCACCAAGTCTCCCGAGACAGCACCTTTCCAACCCATGACCATTTCCATCTCGAAGGACAAGAGCAGCACACACACAGAACACCACCACCTACAAGTTCCCTTCCAATCTACAAGCATCCTGATTGAAGTTACTGTTCCTTCAGTGTTACTGGGTCAAGGTCCTGGCATTCCCTTCCTTAGGGCATTGTGGGTTTATTTACAGCACATGGACAAGAGTGGTTCAAGAAGGCAGCTCACCACCACCTTGCAAAGGGCAGGATTGTGGCTCAGTGGTTAGTGTGGCAATATCACAGAATCAGGCACTTAGGTTCTATTCCACCTTGGGAAGATTGTCTGTCTGTATTTGTACATTTTCCCCATGTCTGAGTGAGTTTCATCCACACAGTCCATAGATGTGTAGATTAAGTAGATTAGTCATGCTAAATTACAGGTAGTGTCTAGAGATGTGCAGGCTGGGTGGGTTAGCCATGAGAAATGCAGCATTACAAGGATGGGGTTGGTCCAGATGGAATGCTCTTTGGTGTTTTGGTGTGCACTTGATGGGCGGAATGGTTCGCTTCCGCACTGCATAATTATTCATAGATTCCCAAGAGCAACTAGGAATGTGTACTAAGTGCTGGCCCACAGAGCAAAACTCATGTCCTCAGTATGAGTTTAAAACAAAAAGACAATCTGCACCGCTTACTATTCCATGAGTCTTTATGTCAACGTGGAACTATGATTCTCATTAATACATACAGTAAATAATTAAGGCCTCACCACAGAATCCTTGTGGAACACCACTCATCACTTTCATTCTCTGTTGTCTATCACTAAACCAGCCTCCAAACCAAGTCAAACATTCATCTTCATTCCCATGGGTTTTAACGTTGGTCAGCAGACTCTTTGGTGGGAAATAATTAAGTACTTCTGAAAGTTGATTAGACTATACGTCCTATCGACTATTTTAATTAATGCATTTGGTTCATTAGTCAAAACCTACCCATCACAAATCTATGTGGGCTATTTGCAATTCTCCACATGTTCATTCTCTCGGCTGTTAATTATATATTCCAATGAAACTCCCAAGTGATGTTAGATGGACCAGGATATAATTTCCTCAGTTCCCTCTCTCATCTTTTTGAACCCATGGTGTGACAGCAAGACATTTTCCAAACTAAAGGAATGGTTGCTGGACCCTTATTGGAAAAGCTTCTGAAACGTCTTCAATACCACCCATCCCCCCCCCTACCCCCTCCCACCCCCCCCCCCCCCCACACACACACACACACACACACTTCCTTTAAACCCCTGAGGTCCTGGAGATCTGTCAGACTTTACAGCGGCTTCCTTTCCAATGCTGTTTCCTGGCATGTATCAAGTTTTGTGAATTCCAGTCATCAATTCATTCCTAACCTCCCTGAACTGGAAGCTGCATTATTCCATTCCTTGACTGTGAAGACTAACACAACTAATTATTGTACATATCGGCCATTTCCTTCGTCTCATTCACAGAATTCCCAATTTGTTTTTAAAGGGTTCACATTGCATTGTAGCTCCCTTGATTTTCTAACTTTAATATTAGCCCAGTACTCTGCATTCCTGTTATCTCTTCCAAAGTGAAATACCTCACAGTTTTCCGCATTAAACTCCATTTGCCATTTCTCAGCCCAGCTCTGCATCTTATCTACGTCCCTCTGTAACCCACAACATCCTTCAGCACTATCTAAAACTCTGCCTACCTTAGTGTCATACTTAAATTTACTAACCCATCCTTCTGCAACAACATCCAGATCATTTATAAACATGACAAGCAGCAGTGACCTCAAAACAGATTCTAGCAGCATAGTAGGCGGCACGGTGGCGAGTGGGCGGCACGGTGGCACAGTGGTTAGCACTGCTGCCTCACAGCGCCTGAAGACCCGGGTTCAATTCCCGACTCAGGCGACTGACTGTGTGGAGTTTGCATGTTCTCCCCGTGTCTGCGTGGGTTTCCTCCGGGTGCTCCGGTTTCCTCCCACAGTCCAAAGATGTGCGGGTCAGGTGAATTGGCCATGCTAAATTGCCCGTAGTGTTAGGTAAGGGGTAATGTAGGGGTATGGGTGGGTTTCGCTTCGGCGGGTCGGTGTGGACTTGTTGGGCCGAAGGGCCTGTTTCCACACTGTAAGTCTAATCTAATCTAAGTACTGGAACTGAGCTCCAGGATGAATATTGTTCATCAACCACCACCCTCCATCTTCTTTCAGCTCACCAATTTCTGATCCAATTCATTAAATCACCTTCAATCACAAAGCTCTGTATTTTGTGCAATACCTTAACGTCTGGAACCTTATCAAACGCCTTACTGAAATCCATATACACTACATCAACCACTTTAACTTCATCCATTTTTATAACCTTCTCGAAGAACTCAATAAGGTTAGTTAGGCACGACCTGCTCTTCACAAAACCATGTTGACTATCTTTAATCAAATTATTCCTTACCAGATGATTATGAATCCTATCTCTTATAATCTTTTCCAACATCTTGCCCACAACCGAAGTATGACACACTGGCTTATAACTACCAGAGTTGTCTCGACTTCCATTTTTTAACAATGGAACACCATTTGCTATTCTCTAGGCCTCTGGCACTGCTCCTATTGACAATGATGACATAAAGATCAAAGCAAAAGGCTCTGCAATCTCCTCCTGGCTTCCCAGAGAATCTGAGGATAAATCCCATCCGGTCCAGTTGTCTTATCTGTTTTCAGATATTCCAAAATTGCTCAAACCAACTCGTTGTCAACCACAATCCCATCTAATCTAGTAGCCTGTACCTCCATATTCTCACTAACGTTGCCCTTTTCCAATGGGAGTACTGATGAAAAGTATTCATTCAGCGCTTCCCCAATATCCTCAGATTCCACATACAACTTCCCACAACTACCTTTAGATTGGCCCTAATCTTACTCCAGTCATTCTCTAATTTCTGATATCCCTAGGGAAGGCCTTAGGGTTTTCCTTGACCCTGTCCACCAACATCTTCTCATGTCCCCTCCTGGCTCTTCTTAGCCCTCTCTTTTGATCTTTTTTGGCTAATTTATAACTCTCAAGCCCCCAAACTGAGCCTTCACGCCTCGTCCTTGCACAAACCACTTTCTTCCTCTTGACAGTAGCTTCAACTGCTTTTGTAAACCATGGATCCGTCTCTCAACAACTACCTCCCTGCCTGATAAGTATATACTTATCAAGGACCCACAGTAGCTGTTCCTTGAATAAGCTCCACATTTCAAGTGTATCCATGCACTGCAGTTTCCTTCCCCACCTGATGCATCCTAAATCTTGCCAAATTGCATCATAATTGCCTTTCCCCCAGTTAGACCTCTTTCCCTGCAGTATATATCTATCACTGTCCACTGCTATTGCAACTATAACCGAATCTGTGGTCACAATCGCCAAAATATTCACTGACCTCCAAAGCTAACACCTGGCCAGTTTCATGCCCCAGTATCAAATCTAATATGGCATCACCCCGCTTGTTGGCCTGTCTACATACTGTGTCAGGAAACCCTCCTCCACAAATTGAACAACACTGACCCATCTAAATTACTTGAACTATTTAATTCACAGTCAATGTTGGGGAAGTTAAAGTCCCCCATAACAACTATCCTGTTATACTCATTCCTATCGAGAATCATCTTTGCCATCCTTTCCAAACATCCCTGGAACAAATTGGAGGCCTATATAAAACTCCCAACAGGATGACCTCTCCTTTCTTGTTTCTAACCTCAGCCAAAACTACCTTAGAGGATGAGTCCTGACATGTTGTCTCAGCTGCTGAAGTAAAATCCTTAATTAACACAGCCGTCCCTCTTTTACGATCTTCTCTGTTCTTGCTGAAACATCTAAATCCTGGAACCTGCAACAAGCATTTCTATCCTTCCTTTATCCATGTCTCTGAAATGGACACACTATTGAAATCTCAGGTACCTACCCATGCTGCAAGATCACTCACCTTGCTCCAGATGTTCCTGGCGTTGAAGGACACACATTTCAAACCAACACTCTGATTTCCGGTGCCATCGTGCGTCCTTGTAAATCTATCCCTGACCTCACTACCCTCAACCCCCTGTACACTGTGGCTACAATTCAGGTTCCGATCCCCCTGCAAGAGCATTATCAAATTCTACCCCCCAGGATATTGGTACCCCTCTGGTTCAGGTGTAGACCATCCTGTTTGTAGAGGTCCCACCTTCTCCAGAAAGAGCTCCACTTATCCAAGGATCCAAAACACTCCCTTCTTCATCATCCCTGCAGCTACGTGTTCAGCTTTGCTCTCTCCCTGTTCCTTGCTTCATTAACATTTAGCACGAGCAACAATCCAGAGATAACAACTCTGTTTGTTCTCGCTCTGAACTTCCACCCTAGTTCCCTGAATTTCTGTCTTAAATCCCCACCTTTCTTCCTACCTATGTCGTTGGTGCCTGCGTGGACCACGATTTGGTGCTGCACCCCCTCCCCCTCAAGAATCCTAAAAACATAATCAGAGACATCACAAACCCTGGTACTTGGGAGGTAACACACCAATTGCGAGTCTCTCTCGTTCCCACAAAACGAGAGAGTTCTGGTTGCCATGTTTTGGCTGTCCCACAAAGCGGCCATTGGTGACGACACCTTGAGAATGCAAGGTTCCGTTCGAGTCTTCCTGCTGCAAGAAAAATATTGTTAAACTTGAAAGGGGGCAAAAAAGGTTTGCAAGGATGTTGCCGGGTTGGAGGGTTTGAGCTGTAGGGAGAGGCTGAATAGACGGGGGCTATTTTCCCTGGAGCGGTGGAGGCTGGGGTGTGACCTAATAGAGGTTTGTAAAATCATGTGGGGAATCGATAATATGGATAGCCAAAGTCTTTTCCCAGGGTATATGAGTTCAAAACTAAAGGACGTAGGTTTAACGTGAGGGGGAAGGATCTGTAAGGGATCCAAGGGGCAACGTTTTCATGAAGAGGATGGTGCATGCATGGCATGAACTGCCAGAGAAAGTGGCGGAGGCTGGTGCAATTACAACAGTTAAAAGGCACCTGCATGGCTATATAAATAGCAAGGGTTTTGAAGGATATCGGACAAATCCTGGCAAATGGGACGAGATCAATGGGCAGCACGGTGGCACAGTGGTTAGCACTGCTGTCTCACAGCGCCTGAGACCCGGGTTCAATTCCCGACTCAGGCGACTGACTGTGTGGAGTTTGCACGTTCTCCCCGTGTCTGTGTGGGTTTCCTCCGGATGCTCCGGTTTCCTCCCACAGTCCAAAGATGTGTGGGTCAGGTGAATTGGCCATGCTAAATTGCCCGTAGTGTTAGGTAAGGGGTAAACGTAGGGGTAGGGGTAGGGGTATGGGTGGGTTGCGCTTCGGCGGATCGGTGAGGACTTGTTAGGCCGAAGGGCCTGTTTCCACACTGTAAGTAATCTAATTAATTTAGGATATCTGGTTGGCATGGATGAGTTGAACCGAAGGGTCTGTTTCCATGCCGAATGACTCTCTGATGAAGTCTCTGGTTTAAATAGACAAAGCTACTGAGAGAGCAGTGACAGTGCTCCCACTGACCAGGTTCCAGCTTGTACAGGGCTCCACTCTCAGCTGGATGGTTGAGAGTTTGAGCTGATTTTAAGCTGTATTTTGAAGACGACTAAGCAATCTTTTTGAATAAAGCCTCCAGAAATGTGAAGGTGACATTTATGAGCAATTCAGAGCAATGATCTACTCAGTTATTTTGACTCCTGGGGCCTGCTGAGTACTAAAACTCAACATTTAGGGATTGCTGAAAAATATCTTCATTGACTTGGACTGTGTGGAGTTTGCACATTCTCCCAGTGTCTGCGTGGGTTTCCTCTGGGTGCTCCGGTTTCCTCGCACAGTCCAACAATTTGCAGATTAGGTGAATTGGCCATGCTAAATTGCCCGTAGTGTTAGGTGAAGAGGTAAAGGTAGGGGTATGGGTGGGTTTCTCTTTGGCGGGTCGGTGTGGTTTTGTTGGGCCGAAGGCCCTGTTTCCACACTGTAAGTAATCTATAAATCTTAATTGTACTTTTCAGGTTCCACAGTGAATGAACAGCCCAGAAGATTATAGCTTTGGGTTATTTCCTGATCTCATTGTTGCTGTCTACAGGCTGTGAAGGACACAGAGTGGTAGAAGTACTTTCCAAAAAAAATAGAGACTGCTCCTGTCTTCAAAGGGTTGTCATCTCTTGCGTAGATATGAGACAGAACCACATGCATGCTTCATGGCTAGAATGGAAAAAAGGAACTTGCATTTGTATCACAGAATCACAATATTGTGGAATCCCACTCACCGACTCCACATTTTCTCTGACAACTGCACCTAACCTATACATGTCTGAACACCATGGGCAATTTAGCATGACCAATTCACCTAACCTGCACAGCTCTGAACTGTGGGACGAACCAGAGCCCCCGAAGGAAACCCACACAGACACAGGAAGAATTTTCAAACGCCATACCGACAGTCTCCAAAGGCTGGAATTGAACCCAGGTCGCTGGCTCGGTGAGACAGCAGTGCGAACCACTGAGCCTCCATGCTGCCTATTTTTGCTTGCTGTCATGTCTGCGTCATAACTTGTAATGTGTTTATTTTTTAAATAAACCAACTTACAAAGTCAATGGACTGAATATGGGACCAATATCTTTAACCTGTCACGGAGAAAGGCTGGAGCAAACACTGTGCAGATGAGGCCGATTGCACAAGCAGCTTAATCTGCAGGTAGAAAATACGAACGACAATCTTTGTTCATGCGAAGGTGTATGAGGCAATATATGGGCAGGGAACAAAAGTAGGCAACTCGACCCTTTGACCCAGCTCACCCATTAAATAAGATCATAGTTGATCTAATGTTAACAACAACTCTACATTCTCCGACAGTGTTCCATCCCTTCAGTCATCAAGAATCTATCTACCTCTTCCTAGGGTAATTATAGGGTTGGGGAATGGGTATGGATTAGTTTGTGTGGACTTGTTGGGCTGAAGGGCCTGTTTCCACACTGCAGGGATTCTAAATTCTGCATCCACTGCCTTTTAAGGAAGAGAATTCCAAAGACTGATAACCTCTGAGAGTAAAAACATGTTTCCCAATCTCTGTTTTGAATAGACTCTCCCTTCATTTTAAACAGTGATCCCTAGTTCTGCATTCTCCCACAAGAGGCTTTTCACATCCACCCGGTCAAGACCCCTCAGGATCTTGCATGTTTCAATGAAGTCTTGCATTCCTTTTCCCCTCACAACACACCATAACATTCAATGAGCTTTCCCGATGACTTGCTGTACCTACATACTAACCTTCTGTGATTAATGCACAGTGACCCAGATATGGTTCTGGGGGCACAAACCCAAATTCCATCGTGGCAGATAATGGAATGTGAATTCAGTTTTTTTTAAAATCTGCACTTAAGAGTCTAATGATGACCACAAACCTATGTCGATTGTCAGGAAAGCCCATCAGGGTCATTAATGTCCTTTAGCGAAGGGAACTGCCATCCTTACCTGGTCTGGCCTACATGGGAATCCAATCCAACAGCAATGCAGATGACTGATAACTACCTTCTGGGGCAATTAGGAGTGGGCAATAAATGCTGTCTGAGTCAGTGACATCCTCATCCCATCAATGAATTAAAAATAATGACTATAAATAATCAACTTGAGGATAAAAGTTATTTTTAATTAATAAGCATCCTTTGTTTTTAGCCCTCATTATCTTTTGATTTATCCTCTTTCCCACCATAAAGTACTGTTAGGAAGCATCGAGATTATTCCCACCAGTTCTGGGATCTCTTCCCTATTTGTGCTGCTTTCCAGAACACAAGTGTCTTCCTACTCCAGCCTCCATTCCTCACTCTCATCCACACACTGTTCTCCCTCTCTCCACTCCTGACCTCCCACACTCTTCTGCAGCCTCCGCTCCGCACCCAGACCTGTGTAAGACCAGGGGTCATAAGATTACAGTGAATGCATTTTGTGACCCAGCGTATGGTAGATATATGGAACATGCTGCCTGAGAGGGTGGTGCAGCCAGAAAATCGCACAACCTTTAAAAAACATTTGGATGATCACTTATAATGCCAGGGCATAATGGACTCCAGACAACTGTGGGTAAATGGGATTAGTGTAGTTTAATGTGTGGTGGTCGACATTGACATGGTGGGCCGTAGGGCCTATTTCTGTGCTGTATTACTCTCAACTTGAATCTCTGGCTCTGTGAGGCAGCAGTGCTGTGTCACCCATATTGAGGGAGGCACACAACAAAATCAGCACAAGTGGCGATGAGAATTCAGCTCTTCCCGTTTTTGAAAACCCCATCACCACATCAATCAGTTAACAAATTAAAACAAACGATGTGTTATAAGCACAGCTCCATGCTGGGGTAGTGAAGGGGTGGTGTGGCCACTGGTCAGATAACAAAGACATAGGAACAGAAGGAATGGACTCAATTAAAATGGAAGTGGAGTTGTGTGGGGGAATCTCTGAATGGATACTTACCCATCTGACAGAGTGACCGCCACCTGGCAATCTATTTTACGCTACATAGAAACATAGTGGATAGGAGCAAGACCAGGCCATTTGGCCCCTCCAGCCTGCTATGCCATTCAATATGACTGTGGGTGATCTTCAAGCACATTATTGTAATCCATCCCTTGATTCTTTAGCCACAAGAGCTATATCTACCTCCTTCCTGAAAACGCAATGTTTTGGCCTCAACCACTTTCTGTGATAGAATTCCGCAGGCTTACTCTCTCTGGGTGAAAACATTTTTTTTTTCTCATCTCTGTCCTATAGAGTTTTCCCCTTAACGTTAAACTATGAGCCCTGTTTCTGGACATCCTCACGATTGGTAACATCCTTCCTCCATCTAACCTGTCTCATCCTGTTCCAGCTTTCCACAAGATTCCCATCCTTCATTCTTCTAAACTCCAGTAAACACAGTCCTCACCAACTCAACCTCTCTTTATATGTCAGGCCTGCCATCACAGAAATCAAATGGCATTCAGTAATTAATATTAATCAGCCCATTGTGGAATGTCGTGGAAATTAAATCGACTCGACTCAACAATTAGCAAGAGCAACCAAAAAGAGCTTTATTGATTTTTTGACCTCTACATTGCAGGGGGACCACATGTACTTGACAAAAATGTCTTGCGCAAGGTCCCTGAGCATAATTCAGATATTCATCTTATCCTTTTTTTTAGATTAGACTTACAGTGTGGAAACAGGCCCTTCGGCCCAACAAGTCCACACCGACCCGCCGAAGCGCAACCCACCCACACCCCTACATTTACCCCTTACCTAACACTACGGGCAACTTAGCTTGGCCAATTCACCTGACCCGCACATCTTTGTGACTGTGGGAGGAAACTGGAGCGCCCGGAGGAAACCCACGCAGACACGAGGAGAACGTGCAAACTCCACACAGTCAGTCGCCTGAGTTGGGAATTGAACCCGGGTCTCACAGGCGCTGTGAGGCAGTAGTGCTAACCACTGTGCCACCGTGCCGCCCAAATCCTGTTTCTTATCACACTCTCAAGGACAAAGACTGTGAAGATTTGAGTTGTTATTCTTTTCATTCCCTTGTTGTGGACATACTGTTCTTATGTTTTTCTCTTGTTGAATGTTTACAAAGTTCCTCAGAGACAAGCTGTCCGTCGATTGCATACTTCAGTAAAGTATCAGAATGTTTTGATTTTAGTCAAGCACTGTCTTTCAGATTTAGGAGTAAATGGATTTCAGTATAAATGTTAATTTTGTTAATTTTCCATTATATGGATCACAGACTTTGTAGGTCAGAGTTAGAAGACAATCATTGCCGATTCTAAAATTCAGGCTTCGTTTGCAGCAATCTCAATGGAATCATTGGATACAATCTTACAACAGCAGAAAGATGAGAGGCGTAGATGGAGGGTGCAGACAGCAGTGTAGACAGTGGGTGTAGGTGGTGGGTGCAAACAGAGGGACGAGACAGTGGCTGTGGATACTGGGTGTAGACATTGGGTACAGACGGTGGTGCAGACCGAGAGTGCAGACAGTGGGAGCAGATGGTGTTGGAGACAGAAGGTCCAGACGGTAGTTACAGATGATGATGTAGACAGTAGTGTAGACAAGAGCAAGATCTTGCGTGGTGACCACATGGGTGGCTGTGTGGAATCACACAGAGAGTAGCCAGTGAGTCTGACACAGTAAGGGACACCCCCTGGTGCTGAAGGTCATGCTGCTGCAGGCAAAGATCGCATTTCAACTGGAACTGCACTCCCTCCCTACACACTCCCATCTTGTCCCCATATGCCTCACTACAATCCCTGGAGATGCCAGTCAGCACCCTGCGCCATCCCACAATCTCCATTGACCTTCTTTCCATTAGCCTTGGCCATCCTCCCAAGCACTTACTTCGCCCTTCACTGAAGCTTGAACGATTTCCTCTGATTCTTGATGATGAGTTTGCCATCTTGGAACAGTCTAACGTGGTCACCATTAGCCAGCACTGCCCTCTCAGCATGGAGCATAGATTGATACAGCACAGAAAATGTCCTATGTCCCATTGAGTCTGCAGCAACATAACTCCCACTAAAGGCAGAGGTCAAAACAATGACTACAGATGCCGGAATCCAGATTCTGGATCAGTGGTGCTGGAAGAGCACAGCAGTTCAGTCAGCATCCAAAGTGCAGCGAAATCGACGTTTCGGGCAAAAACCCTTCATCAGGACTTCACAACTACCACCAAAGGCACTCTAATCCCAATTTCCTGCACTTATCCCAAATCCTTGAATATTATGATATTTAAAGTTGGTGAGGTTTCCAGCCTCCACCACCTTTACTAACAGAGGGTTGTGTGTTTATAACTTATATCCTGTCAGGCTCTCGGAGTTTAACAAAACCTCAACTATTTGTCCTGTCCTTTAGTGTGCGGTATGGTGGCTCAGTGGTTAGCACTTCTGCCTCGCAGCACCAGGGACCTAGGTTCAATCCAAGCCAGAGGTGACTGCCTTTGTGGAGTTTGCAAGCCCCCTCTGTGTGACTTTCCTCCCACAATCCAAAGGTGAATTGGGCATTCGAAATTTGCCACAGTGAGCAAGAATGTGTCAGTCGGGGCGATGTTGAGTAAAAGGGTAGATGAATGGGTCTCGGGGAGTCTGTCTTCAGAGGGTTGGTGTTAGGTTGTTGAACCAAATGGCCTGTTTCCACACTGTGAGAGTCATATTTCCCAAATCTCATTTGTGATGTTCGTAATGGAACCATTCCTTTTGTCTTCTGTTGTTTAGTTCTTGTGCTCCTTGCAGAAAAATGTGTTGCTAGAAAAAGCGCAGCAGGTCAGGCAGCATCCAAGGAGCAGGAGAATCGACGTTTCGGGCATCAGCCCTTCTTCAGGAATGAGGAGGGTTTGCCAAGCAGGCTAAGATAAAAGGTAGGGAGGAGGGACTTGGGGGAGGGGCGTTGGGATTGCGATAGGTGACTGAAGAATCCAAACACTAAACAAACAGTTCTGCCTAACCATATCGCAAATTAAAGACAGGAAGAACCAAAAACTTTCATGTACTTACCCCCACACTCCAGTTTCCACAACTGTTCCAGTATCTTCCACCGGCCTCCGGAACCTGTTGGGCGCCACGAACCATGCGGCCGGTGCCGCAACCGCTTCCGCTAGCCATGACGTCACTTCCGGTCCCGCCGACGATGCAGCCTCCGCGATTGCCGCCTAGATAACCGCCTCCACGATCGGCAGGAAGAGCATCGCTGACAGATTCGCGGCCTCCGCGGGGTCCACAGCCACCGGGAACCGAAGCCTCTTGTGCTACTAGTTTGATTTTTTTTCAATAAAATATTAGTTCCTTGATCGGCTGTTAACTTTGTCCAATCAGGGAGCCCTGGCTGACAGATAAAAAGGGAAATGTTGATGCTGCCGAACTGATTGCTGGTCCCGTTTCCGCCTCTGCTATTCCTCAGGCAAAGCTGCTGACACTCGGCTGGCGACATGGTGGCGGTGGTCCTGCCTCCGTTGCTGTGGTGCTTGCCGACATGCACCACCTCTTAGGGGCCCTGTATATTTTTTAAGCCATGCTGTGGTACCAGCTGGTCACTTTGGTCCCTCCTCTTGGATTTGTCACTGACATCCAGAGAACGTTGGTCGATTTCTTCTGTGACAAATACATGCACTGGGTTGCTGCGCAGTTTCTGAGTCTCCCTATTGAGGAGGGCGGTCAGTCGCTGGTGTGCGTCCGCTCCCAGGTCGCGACATTCCGCCTTCAGACCTTGCAGCGATACCTTTACATCGAGCCTCTTCCTAGGAAATGCGCCCTGGTGACGTATGTTTTTCTGTCAGGTGCGTAACCTCAACTATGACACGCAGCTCCGTTTCCTCGGCCGTGACGGTTTGGAGGTCACCCTCAAGGTGCTGCCTGTCTTTTACCAGGACCTGATCACTGTCTGGAACATGGTCGAATCACGTTGCGCCTACCCTCCGGCAGGAGTTGCCGCTGTTGTCAGGGAACCATTGCTCAGGAATCCGCACCTCTGTGCTCGCGGGTTCGAGTGGCTGTCAGAAGGGAGGGCCGTGGTGGCGAGGGTGACCAGGTTCGGTGACGTGCTGGGTGCCGGGGGACTGGGCTGGACACTGTCACCATTCATAGTGAGCAGGGCAGCGATAGACGTCCGGTATGTGGCCACCATCATCCGACGCCTTAAAACGGCAGTGCTCGGACCCGATGTAGTGCACCAGTTGGAAGACGCTCAGGTGTGCGGTGGGATCCCGTCCACGCTCACACCAGCCCGGACGGAATTTCACATTGTCTCCAACATCCCGGACTTCCTGTGGGAGCCTGTGCCCCACAACCTGAGTCGCCTCCGAAATTTTAATTCCAACATGTTTAATTGGAAGCACAATAGCTTTTCGGAGCGCCACTCCTTCAGCAGGTGGTTGTGGAGGGCACCCCCTTGATGAAGGAGCGGCGCTCCGACAGCTAATGTGCTTCCAATTAAACCTGTTGGACCAAAACCTGGTGTTGTGTGATTTTACCTTCGTACACCTCAGACCAACACCGGAATCACCAAACCATTGCACTGCCTACAGCCAGTGCAGAATAACACACGTACATACACACACACACACACACACACACACACACACAGACACCTGCAGCCAACACTAAGAGACATACACACATTCAGAGAGTCAGGCAGCATTGAGTAACACACACACACGCAGAGTCACGCAGCACTCATGCTGCCTGTAGGTGTCTCTCTGAATAATACACCAACACTCAGAGTGGCACCTACAGGCAGCATTATGTAATACTCTCGCACTCAGAGGGACAGGCAGCTTGCAGTGTCAGTGATTGGCCTCAGATCATTTCAAGTACAACACAGCAAGCAGCAAAGAGTGCAGAGTGAAATATCAGCACCTGAGGCCTAGACCACAGCGTGAAGAGGGAATGCCTAAAATTGTAATTATTCAGTACTAACAGCTTCATGTTTCTCGGTTAAAAACAAGGACTGCAGATGCTGGAAACCAGAGTCTAGATCAGAGTGGTGCTGGAAAAGCACCGCAGGTCAGGCAGCATCCAAGAAGCAGGAAAATCAACTTTTCGGGCTAAAGCCCTTTATCACGAATAAAAGCAGGGTGCCTGCAGAGTGGAGAGACAAATGAGAGGAGGTGGGGAGAAAGTAGCATAGAGTTCAATAGGTGAATGGAGGTGGGAATGGAGGTGATAGGTCAGAGAGGAGGGTGGAGTGGATAGGTGCAAAGAAAGATAAACAGGTAGGACAGGTCATGAGGATGGTGCTGAGCTGCAAGGTTGGAGCTGGGGTGAGGTGGGGAAAGGGGAAATGAGGAAACTGGTGAAATCAACCTTGATGCCATAGGATTGAAGTGTTCCGAGGCGGATGATGAGGCAGTTTTCCTCCAGACATCGGGTAGTGATGGAACGACGGTGGAGTAGGCCCAGGAACTGCATGTTCTTGGCAGAGTGGGAGGGGGAGTCGAAATGTTGGGCCACAGGACAATGGGGTTGATTGGACTGGTTATCCCGGAGATATTTCTTAAAGCGCTCTGCGAGGAGGCGTCCAGTCTCTCCAATGTAGAGGAGACCGCATCGGGAGCAATAGATACAATAAATGACATTGGTGAATGTGCTGGTAAACGTTTGATGGATGTGGGAGGCTCCTTTGGGGGCTTAGATAGGGGTGAAAAAGGAGGTGTGGGTGCAGGTTTTGCAATTCATGCAGTGGCAGGGGAGGGTAGCAGGAAGGGAGGGTGGGTTGTTAGGGGGCGTGGACCTGACAAGGTAGTCATCGAGGGAACGATCTTTGCGGAAAGCAGGAATGGGTGAAGAGGGAGAAATATCCCTGTTGGTGGAGTCCGCTTGGAAGTGGCGGAAATGTCGTCGGATGATGCGGTTTATGCGAGTTTTCGTAGGGTGAAAGGTGAGCATCAGGGGGGTTCTGTGCTTGTTACAGCTGGAAGGGCGGGGTTTGAGGGCTGAGGGGTGGGATGTGGACGAGATGCGTTGGAGGGGATCTTTGAACATGTGGCAAGGGAAATTTCGGTCTCTAAAGAAGGAGACCATCTGGTGTGTTCTGTGGTGGAACTGATCCTCCTGTGAGCAAATTTGGCGGAGGCAGAAGAATTGGGAATACGCAATGACATTTTTGCAAGAGGTAGGTTGGAAAGAGGTAGAATCCTTGGTGTCGGTGAGTTTGTAAATAATGTCAGTGTCAAGTCGGTCATCATCAATGGAGATGGAGGGGTCCGGGAAAGGGAGGGAGGTGTCAGAGATGGTCCAGGTGGTCATTAACGGAGATCTGTTTGGAATCTTGTAACCTCCACAGATTCCAGATCAAAGAGATCATTTGAAAGTGATTGATGATTGGCTGTCAGTCTCCTCTATAATGGATGTGTCAATAGCCAATTGTGACAATGTCATGCTGAAATGCAGCCAATCAGCTGAATGGAGTGGTCAATCTCCAAAGCAGACAGAGACAGAGACTGAAACTTCTTCATCTTTATTCCCTTTTCCAGACTGACATTGACAGAAAACAGACTGCAATTAACAGCCCAGACAGAGGCAGCTGCACAAATTCACAGCCACATTGGAGCTTGAGGCAAAACACTTGTGGAGGTTTTCTCAATAACATGAGAATCCTGTCCCTTCAATCAGTGATAAAAACCTTAAATTGGAACTGGCAGCTGAGCAGGAAGGAGATCTGGATTACTGAAGCAGAGACTTCTGAGAGTCACATTGTTTTGTAAAACTGACAGTCTTCAGCAACTTCAAGATCTTTTATTTGGCATCACAAATCTACCCTGTTCCATTTAAAGTTGCGTTTCCTCTGTGGACTGTCTGCAACACTCTACACACATTCTGATCTCCTGATGCTCTTGCTGAGTGGAGAGGGGAGGGTCACGTGGGTGAGGGCACAGGAGAAGAGAGCATTGGACTCCCAGTCAGACCCAGAGAGGGTCAGCAGGCTGCTGACACTGTAGGTGCTGTCCGAAGATCGCAGGTAGTTGCTGGTCTGAACCCCGTCCGAAATGACTGCACCGTCCTTCTTCCACTGCACCTCCAGCTCATCGGGATAGAAGTGATTGGCAAGGCACACCAGGATGGCAGCGCCCTTCGCATTGACCTGCTCCAGGGAGGGGGGCAGCAGGGTCAGCTTGGGCTGAGAATTCTCATGGCCTGAAAAAACAAGATAAATAATTTTAATCCCTACCATTTGAAAGGATTTCAAATCTCAGAATATTCACTGATAAAATGTTTGAATATTTGTAACCAATACCTAACAAACGCCAGAAAATAACAGCCATTGTTTAAATTGCTTCTTAGGATGTGAGTGTTACTGGCAGGATCATCATTTATTGCTCATCCCTAATCATCCATAGGGCAGTTTAAAGTCAACCACATTGTTGTGGGTCTGGAGTCACATGGTAAGGATGGCAGTTTCTTTCCCTAAAGGACATCAGGGAATCAGATGGCTTTTTCCTGACAATCAGCAATTGTTTCATGGTCATCATCAGACACTTAATTGCAGATTTTTAAATTGAATTCACATTCCACCATCTGCTGCGGCAGGATTCTAACCCTGGCCCCCAGAACATTAATCTGGATCTCTGGATGAACAGCTCAGCAATAGTACCATTAATTCATCACCTCCTTTATCTTATTTTTAGTTGAGAGTGAAAGCAAGAAGTTTGTTTCTGAACAGGGTGATTAGGAAAAGCACAACTGAAAGACTTCCAGTTCATCCCCAAAACATTAGTTCGTTGAAAGTGGAGTTGCAGGTAGGTAGAGGTGTGATGAAGTCGTTTGATTTGCTTTCCTTTATTGGGGAGTGCACTGAGTATTGGAGTTGGGAACTGTTGCCCTGCACAGGACATTAGTTTGGCCCCTTTTGGATTGCTGTGTGGAATTCTGGCCTCCCTGCTGTAGGAAATATGTTGGGAATCTTCTTAAAATGGTTCAGAAAAGATTTCCAAGGATGTTGCCAAGTAGGAGGGTTTGAGCGATCGGGAGAGGCTGAATAGGCTTAGGCTATTTTCCCTGGATCGCTGTAGGCTGAAGATTGACCACATCGAGGTTTCTAACAGCATAAGGGGCATTGATCACGTGAATAGAGAAGATATTTTGGTCAGAGTGAAGGAGTCCAGAAGTAGACGGCACAAGTGGAAAGTATCAGGAGAACGATTTAAATGGGAACTCAGGCATAACTTTTTTCCTGCAGAGGGTGGTGCATTTTTGAAATGAGCTGACAGAGGAAGTGGTGGAGGCTGGTATGATTAGACTTAAATGGCATTTGGATGGGTGTATGAATAGGAAGGGTTTGGAAGGTTATGGGCCAAATGCTGACAAATGGGACTAGATTAATTTAGGTTATCTGATCGGCATGGATGAGTTGGACAGAAGAGTCTGTTTCTGTGCTGGGCATCTCTCTGATTCTATGACTCTATGTCTCTGTGGTTGGCATGGATGAGTTAGGTCGAAGAGTCTGTTTCTGTGCTGTACATCTCCATGACTCTAATTGTATTTCAATCAAGCCCTCAGCACCTCACACTCTCCCAAAGACTTTGCTTGAAAACCAGTCACTGTTGCAATTTCAGGAAAGGGGCAGCCAAATTCTACACAGCAAGATCCCACTAGAAGCAATGGGATCAAAGAGCATTCTTCATGATTTTGGTTCAAGGATAAATATGGCCCAGGACTCAAAGTGAAAGTACTTTGGTTCAGTTGGATGGAAAATGAGAAAATGGAAGGAAAACGAGAAGATAGGATTGCTGGTTAGTAATGGGATTGATTGTTACCAAAATATAAAAGGAATTGGTGGAATTTTTGAATATAAAAGGAATCATAAAAGTGCAGGGAAAATCAATAAGAGATCAAACTTAAAGACTTTGTGTCTAAATGCGTGAAGCATTCTGAGTAAGGCCGAGAAAGGGATGCCCTAAATTGAGGTAAATTGTGTTTTGAAGGAATTTAAACTAGTTAAAGTGGAGGAGATGTTATTCAAGTTTCTAAAATATGTAATAGGAATGAGAGAATGCAAAGGATCAGGAATCAAATGTCAAGTACAGCAGATTAATGGACAATGATGAGAAGGAGGGCAGTCAATGCAGGACTGGGGCTGTTGGACTTAAATGCGTATACTATACACAATGAGCTTGTAGTTCAGATTGAAACTGGCAGGTACGTTGTTGTGGCTATCAAGAGACATAGCTGTAAGGGGACCTGGGATGGACACCAAATATCAAACGATACATGTTCTATCAAAATCACAGTCAGATGGACAGAGGGGAAAGAGTTGCCTTGTTAGTAAGAAATGACTTTAAATCAATAGCAAGAAGTGATAGAGAGTCAGGAAGTGTAGAATCAATATGGGTAGAGTTGAGGAACCCAAGATTAAAGAATCTGATGCAAGTTATGTTCAGGTCTCCAAGCAGTAGTCAGCGTTTGGGGAAGGAAATCAATCAGGAGACAGAAAAGCCAGATACAAAATTTTATGGCAGACTTCAAAACATAGGCGGTCTGAGTAGTACGTCTCAAGGATAGGAGTTAATGGAATGTCTACGAGATGGTTTTTGAAACAGCTGGCGGTTGAGCCATCATGGAACAAGCAGTTCTGGATTCAGTGATGTGTAATGAGGCAAAGTTGATTAGTGAGCTGAAGATGAAAGTATCTCGATGGATAAGTGGCAATAATATGGTAGAATTCCCCTTGTGGTTTGAGAGGGAGAATCTGCAATCAGATGCAACAGTATTTCAATTGAGTAAAGGTAAGTACAAAGACATGAAGAAGGAGCTGGGCAGAGTTGATTGGACGGGGAGCTGAGCAGGTAAAATGGAGGGGCAGCAAACACCAGATTTCTGGGGGTAATTCAGGAAGCAGAGTAGGAATTCATCCCAAAAAAAGATGAACATACTAAGGGGAGGACAAGGCAACCATGGCTGATGAGGGAGGTCAAGGACAGCATAAAAGCAAAAGAAAAATCATACAATGTGATGGAGAATAGTGGGAAGCCAGAGGATTGGGAAACTTTTAAAAACCTATAGAGGATAACTAAACAAATATTCAAGGTAGAAAAGGTGAAATGTGGGGAAAGCTAGTCAGTAATATAAAAGAAGATTGCAAGTGTTCTATCAGATATATCAAAAGGAAGAGGGAGGCAGAAATGGACATTGGATCTCTGGAAAATGAGGCTGGGGAAAGAATAATAGGAAATGAAGAAATAGCAGAGGAAGTGAAAATACACTTTGCATCAGTCTGCACAATGGAAAACACCAGCAGCATACCAGTACTTCAAGACTGTCAGGGGGCAGAGGGGAGATCGTGGCCATCACTGAGGTGGAGGTAATGGGGAAGCTGAAAGGTCTGAATGTGGATAAATCATCCATACAAGATTAACTACACCAGTGTGTTCTGTAGGAGATCACTGAAGAGCTTGTGGAGGCATTAGTGATGATCTTTCAGGAATCAATGGAGTCAGGTGTAAAGGTATTTTTTAAATGAGGAAAGCCTTTGGAAATCTAAAGGACAAACCTCATTCAGGTTTCTCTGAAGCTTAACAGGTAGGTCCAGTTTGGAAGCTTGTTTGGGAAGGCAAATGAAAAGGTAGCACTCATTTCAATAGGGCCAGAATACAAGAGCAGAGATGCACTGCTGAGGCTGTGTAAAGGTTTGGTCAGATCGCATTTGGAATATGGTGAACAGATTTGGGATCCATATTCGAAGAAACAATGTGCTGGCATTGGAGGGATTTATAAGAATGATCCTGGGGTTGAAGGGTTTGTCATATGAGGTATGCTGTTGCTGCTGCTGAGGTCAGTGAGAACAGAGACTGGGACAGGGAGCCAGAGCTCACATCAAACTCTCCCCAGTATCTGTCACACTGAGACTGGCAGGAGGCTACTCACTGATTTCACTCCATGCTGCAGGAATGGGACCACAGGCTGCAAACGGACAGAGCTCCTCCACACGGTGAGTAAAACTGACTGAATTATAACTTGTTTTTTAAAGGGAGCAATGGAACTAAAGAAATATAGCTGCACACCCTGTTAGACACAATGCTCCTTAATCAACTATTTCATTCACTGCCGCTCCCTACTAACACCTTTAACAATTCAGCATTTGCTTTTTTAAAAAGTTGATTCAGTACTGAAAGTGTATATAACGGAGGATTGAGGTTTACTTACTCAGTCTGAGCTTGGTTCCTTTACTGAATGTAAGAGGGGGGCTGCTATACTTGTTGTTCTGACAGTAATAGTCAGCGACATCCTCCTTCTGAACGTTGCTGATTGTGAGGATGAAACTGGTCCTGGTGTGAATGCCAGTGAATCGCTCAGAAACTCCTGTGAATCTATATGTTGCATAATAGATCAGGAGAGAGGGTTTCTGACCTTCTCGCTGCTGGTACCAACTGAGGTAGTAGCTAATGTCTTGACTGGCCATACAGGTGATGGTTGTGGTCTGGCCCAGTCCCACTGACAGCACCGTGGGAGACTGGCTCATAATGATGTCCGAGTAAACACTAACACCTTCCATCCCGACCTGAAATTCACCTGGACTGTCTCAGACTCCTCCCTCCCCTTCCTAGACCTTTCCATTTCTATCTCGGGCGACCGACTCAACACAGACATCTATTATAAACCGACTGACTCCCACAGCTACCTGGACTACACCTCCTCCCACCCTGCCCCCTGTAAAAACGCCATCCCATATTCCCAATTCCTTCGTCTCCGCCGCATCTGCTCCCAGGAGGACCAATTCCAACACCGCACAGCCCAGATGGCCTCCTTCTTCAAGGACCGCAGATTCCCCCCAGACGTGATCGACGATGCCCTCCACCGCATCTCCTCCACTTCCCGCTCCTCCGCCCTTGAGCCCCGCTCCTCCAACCGCCACCAAGACAGAACCCCACTGGTTCTCACCTACCACCCCACCAACCTACACATACAACGTATCATCCGCCGCCATTTCCGCCACCTCCAAACGGACCCCACCACCAAGGATATATTTCCCTCCCCTCCCCTATCAGCGTTCCGCAAGGACCACTCCCTTCGTGACTCCCTTGTCAGATCCACACCCCCCACCAACCCAACCTCCACCCCCGGCACCTTCCCCTGCAACCGCAGGAAATGTAAAACTTGCACCCACACCTCCACACTCACTTCCCTCCAAGGCCCCAAGGGATCCTTCCATATCCGCCACAAGTTCACCTGTACCTCCACACACATCATCTATTGCATCCGCTGCACCCGATGTGGCCTCCTCTATATTGGTGAGACGGGCCGCTTACTTGCGGAACGCTTCAGAGAACACCTCTGGGCCGCCCGAACCAACTAACCCAATCACCCCGTGGCTCAACACTTTAACTCCCCCTCCCACTCCACCGAGGACATGCAAGTCCTTGGACTCCTCCACCGGCAGAACACAACTACACGACGGCTGGAGGAGGAGCGCCTCATCTTCCGCCTGGGAACCCTCCAACCACAAGGTATGAATTCAGATTTCTCCAGCTTCCTCATTTCCCCTCCCCCCACCTTGTCTCAGTCGGTTCCCTCAACTCAGCACCGCCCTCCCAACCTGCAATCCTCTTCCTGACCTCTCCGCCCCCACCCCACTCCGGCCTATCACCCTCACCTTGACCTCCTTCCACCTATCCCACCTCCATCGCCCCTCCCCCTAGTCCCTCCTCCCTACCTTTTATCTCAGCCTGCTTGGCTCTCTCTCTCTTATTCCTGATGAAGGGCTTATGCTCGAAACGTCGAATTCTCTATTCCTGAGATGCTGCCTAACCTGCTGTGCTTTGACCAGCAACACATTTGCAGTCATAATGATGTCCCCACTGATACCTAAGGGGTCAGAGAGAAACACAGTGAAATCAGAACTGTCACAGAAAGAGCCTGTCAAATGAGAGATTGTTGGAGACACTGAGCATTCCGCCGGTTTCAACATTTTCCCTTCAATCACAAGCCAATTAAATTGGAATGAAATGGAGAGCAGCTAAATTTTAAAAGTTGAAGGAGATAGATTTGTACCTGCGTCACAGAATGCCAGGAGCCAGATCAACTGGATGTGTGAAATCATGGTGTGTGCTCCTGTCCCTGTGCCTGGTTCCTGATAAACTCTCCCTTCACTGGGCTCTGCTTTATAAAGCTGCAGCCTGTGAGAGTCTGACTGGGTGCTCCTCAGTATGTAAATGGCATCAGGCAGAGAGAGCCACGTCAGTCCCTCACACTTCCCCTTCTCTCTCTTTTGTCCTTCCTTTTCATACTTCCTTTCACCCTTTGCCCTTTTGTCTCTTTCTCACCTTTCTCTTGTATATATTCCTGTTATTCATTGACTCTCCCTCTTTTTCTATTTCCGTCTCCGACTCTGTCCTCTACCAATTATATAACCATTTATATCTTTCCCTTTTTCCAAGTATGTTTGACACTCTGTTTAATCTCCTTTTCCTTCTGTGTTAGCTGGTCTCTCTCTCGCTTTCTCTCTTTCTTATTCATTCTTCCCCTGCACTTATCTTTCTACCCAATTCCTAACTCGTTCTCTCCTTATACCCTCAATCTCTAATTGCCTCACTCTCTCTTTGTCTGTCTCCCTCCCCCCAGTCACTCTCTAACTGATCTCTCTAGCAGTCGTTATTCCAGGACATTGGAACAGTGAGTCCTGGGGCAGCAGCTAAATGCCTGGCCCTCTCTCACTCAATCTCTCAATGTTCTCTCTCTCTCTGCCCGTGGATGTTGATCCATCTATTCATGGAAAACGTTGACTTCCTGTTCATCCTATCTCTGCCCCTTATAATGTTCTAACCCTTTAGCAGGTTCCCTCTCAACCTTCACTACTCCAAGAGAAGCAATCCCAGCTTTTTCAATCCTTCCTCATCACTCAGACTAACCTGGGCAGGCAGAATCCTGGGAAATCTCTGCACCGTCTCGACTACAGTCATACCCTTCTCTAATGTGGTGACCAGAACCTGTCTGTCTGTCTGTCTCTCTTTCACTAGATTCCCTTTACTCCTAGTCTCACAACTACTCTACATCTTTCTCTCTCTCTCTATTTCTGCCCCCTCTCTCTCTTAGTCACACTGTCTCATCCTCTATCTCGCTCGATCTCTGTTCTTCAACCCCACCATCTCTACCTCTCTCTCTCTCTCTCTCCCCCCCCCCCCCCCCTTTTACTCATCTTACACTGCCTCAGACTCTTTGGCCCGCACTCTCTCACTTTCTCACCCTGTCCTTCTATGTCTCTCTCGCCAACAGTCTCTCTCTCTCCCTCTCACTCACTTTCTCTCCCTTTCCAACAATGTGGCAAGTGGTAAAAGTTAAATACAGGGTAAATCGTCTCCAGCTCTACACCACTAATGGATGTTAATCATTGACTCCAAGAGTATGTTTACTCCTGGAGTAAATCCCCATTTCCCACATTGACCTGGATTTAGCCTCTCTCAGGAAGACGGTCAGATTTTTGTCAAATGAAGGGCAAGTCTGTGCTGTTGACCTATTTTTACAGGGGACTGGGTCGGACACAAACTACATTCCATTGAAAGCCCAGCAGAGAGAGGAGATCCTCATGGCATCAGTGTGAGCTGGAAGGATAGGATAGACTTTGTCCCATTGACCCATCTTGTCCATTCACAACATATTCCAATCCTTTCCCCTCAACTTCCCCTTCTATGGTCAAGCTCCAGTTTTACTGGGATGGGGATTGGACCATTGCACAGATACAACAGAAAGGAAATGAGCCCCACGCTCACCACGTTATCCATGTCCCACTGGACTGTCAAATGGAGACCAATAAGCATGAAATTCATTCCCACTGAACTCTCCAGTAGAGACCATTAAACATAGGCCACTGGAGCCTCCAATGGAGACCAGTAAATATGGGTCTATTTCCCAGTAAATACTCCAGCAGAAACTACTTAACATGGACCTTATTACTGTTGGAGGCTCCAATAGAAACCAGGAGAGAAAGGCCTCCATTTCTTTGAACTCTCCAGAACAGACCAGTAAATATGGATCAGCTTCAAACTGGACCCTCCAATACAGTCCAGTAAACATGTGACTGGATCCAGTAAACAAGGATCTCATTGCCTTAGCAAGACTGAACTTCGGAAGGAGGAGCAAGAATAGATAATTCAGCCTTCAAGCCCGTTTCGTATTTAACATGATCATCGCTGACCTTAACCTCCTCCCCACTTTCCAGACTGCTCCCTATTGCCCTCTATCCTGCTTTTCATCAGAAAGACATCTGTTTCTTTCTTTAATCTGTTGATTGATTCTGCCTCCATTATGCTTGAGGAACAGGTGGAAGGGGACCTGGGGTTAGTGGTGGTGCGAGCTGACTTCGACAGGTTCACAACCCTCTGAGAGAACTAGTTGGAATGGAACAGATTCCATACAGTATAGAACTAGGCCACTCATCCCAACAAGTCCATACCGACCCTTTAAGAGCATTCCACACAGAGCCATTCCCGAACCCTTTCCCTATTACCCAATATTGCCCATGACTAATGAATCTAACCTACACTTTCCTGGCCACTATGGGTAAATTGGCATGGCCAATCCTCCGAATGTGTACATCATTAGACTGTGGGAGGAAATCGGAGCACACAGAAGAAACCCACACATTCAGGGGAAGAATGTGCAAACTCCACACAGTTGCCTGAGGGTGGAATTGAATCTGGGTCCCTGGCACTGTAAGGCAGCAGTGCTCACCACTGCACTACTGTGCCACCTGTAGTTTCTCCTCATCTCAGTTTTAAATGTACCTCCTCTCAATCAATATCTATGACCTATTGTTCGAGACTGGCCCACACGAGAGAATATGTGTTCCACACCTGCCCTATCAACCCCCTTTAGCATCTTATATACTTCACTCAGATCCCCCTTCATGCGACTGAACTCCAGTGAGTACGAGCCCTAGCTATTCAACGATTCCTCATATTACAGCCCTTTCATCCCGGGAATCAGTCTGGTGAACTACATCCAGTTCCACCATATCCTTCACCAAGGAAGGAGACCACAACTAGACACAATGCTTCAGATATGGTCTATCCAAAGCCTCATAGAATTGGAACAATATTTCTTTATTTCTGTAATCCAGTCCTTTTACAATAAATACCAAGATTCCAATTGCTGCAAGAAATGCCAACATTCCAATTCCATGGAACTCAATTGGAACCTCCAACAGAGATCAGTAAACATGGGCCTCCTTCTGTCAGGACTCTCCAAAAGACACCATAAACCAGGACCTCGTTCTCGCTGGACCATCCATCCCACTGGAATGTACAATGAACAGCAGTAAACAAAGGCCTCTTTCCCACTGGACCCTCCAGTATTGGAGCTTCAAACCCCACATCATCTCCATCACATCGGGCTCTTATTTCAATCTCCACAACATTGCTTGTCTCTGCACTACATCAGCCCCTTGACCACAGAACCCTTATTCCTGCTCATCCCACCTCCAAACTCCATCATTCCAATGTCCTCTCTCAACTTATTCCATCTGTGCTCCATAAATTCCAAACTGTCTGGAATGAAGTGGCCCCTTCCCAGTCTCACACCAAGTGAGAGATGGACAGATTTGATATTAGTAATGAGTTGACAGGTTATGGAGAGTGGATGTGGTCAGAATTGGGTGAAATTGATGACGGCTCGTGCAGTTGAATATCCTGCTGACAGGCTCCAGCCTTTTACACACAGAATGGGGAAGTGTGTATGGTAGGCATATATTGTAAAGTTACATAGAACTAAACCTCAGCATCAAATGTTCCTCAGGAAGAGAGAGAGAATGTTCAGGATCCTGAACTCCATTTCCCAGCCTCGGCAGTTTGCCTCCCAATGAATTGATGAGGTGCCAATTTGGAGCCCAGGTTAGGGGCAGGTCCACAAGAGGCAACTGGAGATTGAGCTTAAAAGGAAAGATTTGCTGGGTTATGGGGAGAGAGAGGGGCAGTGGGACTAATTGGATCACTCACAGACACGATAGGCTGAATGGCCTCCTCGTGTGCGAGGGGGAGCAGATTCATGACTGAATAGAGAAGGAACTTCTTCACCCAGAGGGTTGTGAATCTATGGAATTCCCTGTCCAGTGAAGTCGTTGAGGTTTCCTCAGGAAATGTTTTCAAAGCTAAGACAGGTAATTTTTTGAACAGTAAACGAATCAAGGGTTTTGGTGAAAAGGTGGGTCTGGGGGAGCTGAGGCCATGAAAACAAACGCCCTGACCTTACCGAATGGAAGAGCAGCCCGAGGGGTCAGATAGCCTGCTCCTGCTCCTAGTTTTAATGTTCTTATGTGCTGTCAGATTCCAGAGAGTGCAGACGGTTCACAGTTTTCTCCTGTCTCAGTAACAAACGTCCAGCTGCTCCGAGCTCCTTCTTTCACTTCCTCTCTGGATGAAGTTTCAACCTTGCGATCTGACAGTCTTTCCAGTTATTTTTTTACATTGAGGCTTTGTGCTGTGGTCAGAATCTCTAATAATAGGTGTCCAATCAATGACAATCACAACAGCTAAGAGCCATCAGGACTGAGGAGCCAGGCTCACTGTGAAACACATTGGCAAAATCAAAGCCATCCTCTTCAACTCCTGGTACAAATTCCATCCCTCCCCCTGAGCACTGTCTGCTGGTCAACCAGACTCTTTACAAAAACAGAATACCTCAGCAGGTCTGGCAGCATCTGGGGAAAGCAATCAGAGATGACCTTTCAGGTTGAGTGACTCTTCCTCAGAACACTTCTGAGAAGGTGCACTTGTCCCAAAATTTTAACTGTGCTTTCTCTCCACAGATGTTGCCAAACCTGCAGACGTGTTCCAGCAATTTCTGTTTGTGTTCCTCATTTGCAGCATCTGCACCTTTTTCAGCTTTTATTTAGTTTCAGACTCCTTACAATCTTGGCCTCATCATTGAGTCTGATCTGAGCCCCAAATCCTCCACAACACAGAAATTACCTACTGAAAGTCCCAGCCGTTGCTTTGGGAATACAAACGTGATCATTCTAATGTTGTCCTGGGCCACATCACAACCACTGCCCTCTGTAAATTTCAGCTCACCCCAAACTCTGCTACCTGTATCCGAACTCGCAACAAATCCCATCCCCATTCCTCACCATCCTCACTGAGCGACATTGGCTCCCGGTTCAACAACACCTCGATTTTCAAATTCTCGTCATTGTTCTGAAGTCCCTCCTTGTCCAAGCACCCTCCCCATCTCTGTAACATCCTCCTAGCTGCCTCACTCAGTGTGGTCAGCAATCTTGGACATACGGCTCTCTATTCCTTCATCCAAGACATTAAGAAATACTGTGAAGTGCTAAAGTCCCAGGATGGATCCCTGGGCACATCATTATTCACCTCTTGCTCAATGGAGGACACACACATTATCTCCTTACTCTGTCTCCCATCTCCAAACTAATTTCTAACCCAAGGCAAATGTGTTTCCACTAATTCAATATGGTTCCACGTTGATGTACAGTCTCTCAAACAGTGAGCTTCGGAGCAGGAGTAGGCCATTCTGCCCTTCGAGCCTGTTCTGCCAGTCAATATGATCATGGCTGATCATCCAACTCAGGTGCCTGTTCCTGCTTCCTCCCTATAACCTTTGATTGCTTTCATTCTAAGAACCATATCCTGCTCTTTCTGGAAAATATTCAGTGGTTTGTGCTGAAATGCTTTCAGTGATAGAAACTTCTACAGACTTCCCACTCACTGAATGAAAACATTTCTCTCCATCTCAGCCTAAAATGTCCTTTCCCATATCCTGAAATTATATTCCTTGGTTCTGGACTCCCCAGTCATCAGGAACATTCCGCCTTGTCCTGTTACAATTTTAGAGTTTTCAGTGTGACTCCCCTCAATCTTCTAACCTCCAGTAAATATATTCCTAACTGATCCAATTTCTCCTCAGATCTAATGCTGTCATCCCTGGAATCACCCTGGTAAACCTTCACTGCCCTCTCTCCACAGCCAGAACATCCTTCCTCAGATAAAGAGAACAAAGCTGCACACAATACAATCATAAAGTCACACAGTACAGAAGAGGCCCTTCGGCCAATTGTACCCGTACCATCCAAACCACGTTAAATCTACACTTATCAAACTTTCCAACACAATGGCCGTAGCTTTTAATGTTATAATATTTCAAGGGTTCATCCAAGTACTTGTCTGAATATTCCAGATGTGGACTCACTAAGGCCCCATACAATTACAGCTTCACATCCCTGGTCCTGCACTCAAATCCTCTCACTATCATTTTCTTTCTGCACTGCCTACTGCAACTGCACGCTGACTTTCAGTGACTGGTATACACGGACAGAGGAATCCCTGCATCTTCTTCACAGCTCCCCCTCCCACCCAGCTTTGAATGATCTGCAAACTTGGAGATATTACTCTTAAGTTCCCTCATCCAAACCATGAAAAAAATATTGTGAATAGCTGGACCCAGGCCTCTGGCACCCTTTCAGAAAAAGGTCTGTTTTTTTTTAACTCTTTGTTTCCAGACTGCCAACTAATTCTCTATTCATGTCAGTACACTGCCCCCAGTCGCATGAGGCTTACTTTTATACGCTAATTTCTACTGTGGGACTTACTAAAAGCCTTCTGAATGTTTCAGATAAACCACATCCATTGGCTCACCTTGTCAAATCCGCTCATTACAATTCCACTCAATTTGTTAAGCATTTTTTCCCTTTCACAAATCATGCTGACTCTGTCTAATCCTGTCACTGTCTTCCACGTCCTCAGTGATTAAATCTTTCACAACGGACTTGAGTATTTTCCCCAATACCAATGTCAGGCCGACGGGTCTAAGATGTCCAGTTTTCTCTCTCCCTCCCATTTTAAATAGTGATGTTACATTTGCAACTCTCCAGTCACTGGGAACTGTTTCAGAATCGATAGTCTTGAACACCAATGCTTCCAAAGTTTTTGGGCAATTCCTGAAGTAATCTGAAATGTAGGTTATTGGACCCTGTGGATTTATCAAATTTTAATCCCATAAATTTTCCAGAACAATTTTCCGAACAAAACTAATTTTCTTCAATTCTGCTCTCAGTCTATCACCTGCTGTCCCAACATGTTTCGAATGTATTTGAGTTTTCCATTGTGTACAAAGATCCAGAATGCAGCAAAGGCAGAAATTTCCTTGGTTCTTGTCAGCGATATTTGTCAATATATTTTCATCAAATCAATTTTCGCTAGGATTGACGCACTACCCACCATGTCAATGCAATCTTCTGACCTGGGAAAAGGATACAAATCCATCTGTGCGTCTACATTCACATTTCTATAGTGTACACAGTATCTAATTGAAACATCTGGCTGAGTCAACAAACAAGAGAACTCCAATTACTCTAAACAGTCCAATCAGGGTATCTTCTCTTTTTGTGATCAGTAATTTGCTGATTTTTAGGTGGTTTGAATCATCCCCAGATCCCTGGTTTCGCAAATGGGTTTATTTAAAACTGAAATTAAGAAGGTAATAGACAGGTGTTTCAGGGCAAAAGAATCTCTTGTTTATTCAGAACAGGCCTGTGTCTGAAAGGTCTTGTTCAGATAGCGTTTGGTTGGTGTTCCCGCTCTCGGGTGTCCTTTGTTACGATGATGCTCTTGGTTTGGAGTCTGGATTCAGCTTCTCTGCTTGGCCTCTGTTGTTCATGGTTCTGAAGCTCCTTGATAGTAGTGTGTGTTCATAGTCTGAAGTTGTAAAAGTTATTTTCAGTCAAGAGAATGTGTTCTGGTTGGTGTCGCTTTCAGAGTTGAGGTGTGAACTGGAATTCCAGGCAGAACAAATTTTCCAGGCAGCCATTTTTAAAATAAAATCCAGCATTTTTGATGATAGTGACTTTTGCTCACTCCTACACAAGAGAACTCCAATTGTGGGCGGCACGGTGGCACAGTGGTTAGCACTGCTGCCTCACAGCGCCTGAGACCCGCGTTCAGTTCCTGACTCAGGCGACTGACTGTGTGGAGTTTGCACGTTCTCCTCGTGTCTGCATGGGTTTCCTCCGGGTGCTCCGGTTTCCTCCCACAGTCCAAAGATGTGTGGGTCAGGTGAATTGGCCATGCTAAATTGCCCGTAGTGTTAGGTAAGGGGTTTGGGTGGGTTATGCTTCGGTGGTTCGGTGTGGACTTGTTGGGCCGAAGGGCCTGTTTCCACACTGTAAGTAATCTAATCTACTCTGACAATTCCATCATTTGATTCTCCAACAAATATTGAGCCTCATTTGTTTCTTTGGCTTGGTTGTCTGGTTTTAACCAAAATGGATTTTGTTTTATTGGGTCTGAGTAAACTACATCCACATGATGTTCGATTAATCTGGGACACCTAAATGTATCTTTTAAAGACCACGTATCAGTGCAGAATTAGGCCATTCGGCCCATCAAGTCTGCTCTGCCATTCAATCATAGTTGATTTGTTTGTCAACCCCATTCTCCTGCCTTTTCTCCATTACCCTTGATTCCTTCACCATCAAGAATCCATCTATCTCTGTCTTAAATACATTCAATGACTTGGCCTCCGCAGCATTCTGCAGCAATGATTAATCCACAGGTTAACCACTCTCTGGATGAAAAATCTCCTCACCACAGTTCCAAAGGATGGCTCCTTCACTCTGAGGCTGTGCCCTCAGTCTCTCTGCCAAGTGGAAACACCTTCTCCATGTCTACTCTGTCCAGGCCTCTCAGTATACTGTATGTTTCACTGAGATTCTCCCTCATCCTTCCAAACTCCATCGAGTACAGACCGAATACAGGCCCCAACCACTCCTCACACAAAGTTCTTTGCATTCTCTGAGAAATCTCACTCTGTCCCTCTTTTAATCTTCCTCCAGATGCAAAAACACAGTTTCTGAATTCTCTAATATCTCTGAATTTATTCACCTCATAGGAGGAAGTTCACTTTGGAAAATGTCCAATTGTCTTTGGCTCTCAGGCTTTTTCTCATCCCCTCCTCCATTATACTCACTACTTGACACACCTGTACACGACTGAATGGTTCCTCAAAAACTGGGAGAGGAATTAAGGATGCTGGTTCAATCACATGTTGAGGTTTACCTATAACTTGAAAAGTTTTTTTTAAATTTATTCATTTTGTGTAATGTGAGCATCACTGACTGGCCAGCATTTGTTGCTTATCCCAAGTTGCCCAAGGCCGGCATTTATTGCTCATCCCTACTTCAACTCTTTTGTCCATGTTTGAACCAATCTGTAATGAAACTGAGTGACCTGTTGGAACCCAAACAAGGCATCACTGAGCAGGTTATTGCTGAGCAGGTACTGATTGACAGTACTGTTGATGACACATTCCATCACTTTCCTGATGTTTGTGAGGAGACTGAGGGGGCGGTAACTGGCTGGCTTGGATTTGTCCTGCTTTTTATGTACAGGACATAGTTGGGAAATTTTCCACTTTCTTGGGCAGATGCCAGTGTTATAGCCTACTTGCAACAGCTTGGCTAGGGAAGTGGCAAGTTCTGGAGCATAACTGTTCAGTATTATTAGCAAAATGTTGTCAGGGCCCATAGCCATTGCAGTACCCAGTACCTCCACCCATTTCTTGATAGCACGTGGAGTGAATCGAATTGACTGAAGACGGTTATCTTTCATGCTGAGGACCACTGGAGGAGGCCAAGACGGCTCATCCACTCAGAACTTCTGGCTGAGGATTTCTGCAAAAGCTTCAGCCTTATCTTTTGCCCTGATGTATTGGACTCTTCCATCATTGAGGATGGGGATATTTGTGGAGCCCGCTCATCCAGTGAGATGTTTAATCATCCACCAGTACTCATGACTGGGTGTGACAGGACTGCAGAGCTAAGAGCTGATCCATTGGTTGTGGGTTGTCTAATACTGTCTATCAATTGCTGCTTGTGCTGCTTGCCATGCAAGTCGTCCTGTTTGGTGGTTTCACCCGGTAAATACCTCATCTTGGAAAAAACAATGACTGCAGATGCTGGAAACCAGAGTCTAGATTAGAGTGGTGCTGTAAAAGCACAGCAGTTCAGGCAGCATCCGATGAGCAGTAAAATCGACCTTTCGGGTAAGAACCCTTCATCAGGAATACAGGAACACCTCATCTTAATGAATGACTGGTGCTGCTCCTGGTATGCCCTCTTGAATTCTCCATTGAACCATTGTTGATCCCCTGGTTTGATGATAATGGTCGAGTCGTGGCTGGAGCACAATTCTGTTGCTTTATATGGTCCACAGTGCCTCGTGGATGCCCAGTTATGAGTTGTGAGATTGGTTGTAAGTCTGTCCCAGTTAGTGTTTTGCTAGTGCCACACAACATGATGGAGGCTACTTTCAATGTGAAGGCGGGTGTTGGTCTTCATAATGACTGTGTGGTGGTCACCCTTACTGATACTTTCATGGACAGATGCATCTGCAGTTGGCAGATTGGTAACAATGAGTTCATGTATGAAACATTTATAAAATGCGCCACATCTTTATATAATTTTGGCTCAATAAAACACCTGATTCTGGATGCCTGTGGACAACTGGACAATTTTCAAATCCCCATGGTCCTGCCATGGAAATCTGATGTGCTCCTCACAATATCTCCCTATCATAGCTGGGTGGTACCAAAAACCAATGGATAACCAACCATTCTTCATCTGGGAGTCTATGGGGGCGGGGGGGGGGGGGGGAGCGGTCTCCATTTCCTCATCAGCGCCCCATTCCGAAGATAATAACACTCTGAAACCCCTCCAGCCTCGACCTCAGTATGAGCTGATTGTGTTCATTTATTTCACTCAGGATCTGCTTTTTGGATCTGCTGTAATTAATGACATCATACCAAACACTCCACCTGGATTATCTTCACCGTTTCGAAAAGTTTCAGCGAACTTTCCACTTGCTGTGATGTCACATCAAATCTTTTTGCTTGATTTTGATTAACCATTGCCCTGGTTGCCTCATACGAAGGAGAGAGAATGTTCTTGTCATTGTTCTGTTTCTTGGACCTCCTTTGAACATTCTGTAATCGCCTTTATTCCTGTCAAATCATACCCCAGAAGGAAATCGACTCTCTCAACAGGGAATGTTTCCTCCACTCCGACAATTACTTCTCCTGATAACAAATCACATTCCAGTTGTACTGTATACAATGGAAGTGGAATATATTCTCCACCAATCCCATTGATTAATACCTTAGAATCCATCGAGCTCTCTGGAGGGAAAATCAATTCTTTCTCCAGTAAAAGTAATTGTATTGTCCTGTATCTCTCAGTTTGATTCTAGGTTTAGCTGAAGAAAATGGAGTCACCATTCCTTTTCATAAAAGGCCTGTTCACCTCTCATCTACCTTACAACTTCCTTTACTAATGACAGAATTCACCTCCGGCCTTTTTGTTATAGTCACAGCTACAACCTGCTCCGTGGGATTAACTGTTTGCATTCCCTCCTTTGACTCACTTTTATTAACTCCCATAAATCTGCTGGGTCTACTTCACAACTTGTAACATTCCATACGTACATGGCCCACCTTGTTCCAAGAGAATCATTTAAACTTCTGATCAACACTTCCAGCATCAGCAATTTCTTTCTTAGTCTGAGGAGGAGTTCTCGGGCTTTTCCCTCCTGAACATTCTCTCCCCTGGCTACCTGCCTTCCACACACTCTCCTAATTTTTATTTTTCTCCCATTTCTGGGCCTGATGGGAATAAGGTTTCTGGATTGATCTCCCATCAGGTGACTTCTCCACCTCCTGATGCTGCTTGGCTTGTTGTGCTCTTCCAGCCTCCTTTTTGTCTACTTTGGATTCAAGCATCTGTAGCGTTTTGGCTTTAATGAAGTCTATAATCATTAACCATTGCAGCTGCTTGTTATGCTGTTGTTCCCCTTTGGTCTTTTACATGAATTCTGTTTCTAGGAGGGAATGAAGTTTTATATCCTTCTCAGAGATTAATATCGCCAACAACATTGTTAGTATTCTCAGCCTTTAATGACCTTATCCACCTGTCAACAATATTTTGATAAATTCTCTCAAACCCAGTAGAAGTTTGTGGAGGTTGTTTCTGTAAGTTCTGAAACATCTGTCTGTATGTTTGTGGGATCAATGCTTATGTGCTTTTTACCTTTTCACTTCCTCGAGATCCTGAGAATGTTCCTCTGGCAGGGATATAGAAACTTCTTGTGCTTCCCAAGTTCATTTTGCATGGGCAAGCTCCATTGTTTTTCCTCACCTCATTTGTTTAAATATTTTCTCAAAAGACATGATAGATGCTTCCATATCCTTCTCTTCACAGTCATAGAGTCATACAGCAAACAAACAGGCCCTTCTGCCCATCATGTCGATGCCGATCAGTAAACATCAAACTGCACTAATCCCATTTACCTGCATTTGGTCCATAGCCTTTCATGCCCTGGTATTTTATGTGCTCGTCTGGATGTGTCTTAAATGTTGTGAGAGGAGCTGCCTCCACCACCTTCTCAGGCAGCACATTCTATATTTGTACCACCCTCCGGGGAAAGAAAGCAATCCTCAATTCCCCTCTAAACCACCTTTTCATCACATTTAACTTACTGCCTTCGGTCATAGACGTGTCGTCCATGGGGAAAAGATGATCATGATTGACTTTGTCTGTCTCTCAGAATTTTGTCTACCTTAATCCGATTCACTCCAACACCCACCCCCATGCTTCCTCTGCTCCAGAGGAAACAAACCCAATCTATCCAGGCTCTCTCCTCATAACAAACACTTTTGATCCCAAGCAACATCCTGGTGAATCTCCTCTACACCCTCTCCAGTCTACTCATGTTCTTCCAACTGTGTTATGACCAGAACTGTACAGTGTTCCAGAAACGGCCGAACCAATGCTCTGTAAATGAACAACAAGATTTCCTTCCTCCTATATTCTGCACCCTGGCTAATGATGGCAAGCATCCCATATGTCTTATTCATCACCATGTCTGGGTGTGCTGATACCTTACGGGATCGATGGAGTTGTACACCAAGGTCTGTGTGTTCCTCACTACTGCCAAGGAACATAAGAACATAAGAACTAGAAGCAGGAGTAGGCGGTCTGGCCCTTCGAGCCTGCTTCACTGTGCAATAAGATCATGGCTGATCTTTTCCTGGACTCGATTCCACTTACCTGCACTCTCATCTTATCTCCTAATTCCTTTATTTTTCAAAAAAAAAGTGAGCTTTAAAAATGTTTACTGAAGTAGCGTCAACGACTTCGCTGGACAAGGAATTTCATAGATTCATGGCCCTCTGGGTAAAGAGGTCCCTTCTCAATTCAATCCTAAATCTGCTCCCCTTAATTTTGAGGCAATGCCCTCTTGTCCAAGTTTCACCTGCCAGTGAAAATATTCTCTCTACTTCAATCTTATCTATTCTCTACATAATATTATAAGTTTCTATAAGATCCCCCTCATTCTTCTAAGTTCCAACGAATATATCCCAGTCTATTCAGTCTCCTCTCATAAGCCAACCCCCTCAACCCTGGAATTACCCTTCTCTGCACCCCTTCTAGTGCCAGTACATCCTTTCTCAAGTAAGGAGACCAAAACTACACAAAGTACTCCAGGTATGGCCTCACCAGCATCCTGAACAGATGCAACATATCCTTCCTGCTATTTTAAACTCAATCCCTTTAGCAATGAAGGACAAAATTCCATTTGCTTTCCAAATTGCTTGTTGTACCTGCAGACCAACCCTCTGTGATTCATGCACAAGGACACTCAAGGCACATATCTTCTATTGTGTATATCCTTCCCTTATTAGACCTCCCAAATTGGATCACCTCACACTTTTCAGGATTAAATTCCATCTGTCATTGCTCTGCTCAATTACCAGCTGATCAATATAAGTCTGTAGCCTGAGACCCAGTAATCCAAGATGGCAGCAGCGTAGGACTCTTCAGACCAAGTTCATCTGCTCCCTTTGTTTCCTTTTCTGCTTTTACTTCCACTGGTATTTATTTTCTTTTGTGTTTTTCTATTGTCATTCTCTCCTCTTTTCTCTCCCAACCACAGACTCCCAGCCTCACTTGCCAGGCCTCTGAACAGTGCAGCCCCAGTGTTGCGGCCACTTGACTTGATGTGGCAGAGTCCTGACCTGGCAGAGTCCTTCCAGCTCGGTGAGGCAGACTCTTGGTCTGACGTGTTGGGTTCTCAGTTTAATGTGGTTGCCTCTCGGCTCAGTATGCTCGACTGTCGCTCCAGCGTGATGGACTCTCGGCCTGGCATGGCGATCTCTCAGTGGCCCAGCGTTGTTGCCTCTTGGTCCACAGAGTGATCTTTTGCTGTATAAGGTGGTCTTTCGGCCCAGCACAGCCTCAGTTTGCCTTCCGGTCTCGAAGTGATGACTCAAAGTATGATCCCACGGTAGTTTAACGCTTAAGAAAGACTGTAATGATTGAAATAATGATTTATTTATTTATTTTCTTCTGGAAACTAAAAATGTCAAGAAATCTGTAACGTATAACTTTTAAACTTATTCCTTCTTTTTACCTTGTTCTTAAGATTCTGTATCTCGCACCTAAGATGGCTCCTGACAAGGTGACATCACATACTTTTTACTGTACTCCAATACTTTTGTACTCGAGTCCATGTGATAATAAAATAACAGTCAAATAATTATCAACAGCACCACCAATTTGTGTGGCATCTGAAAAGTTTCTAATTATACAATCACAGTCAATTCATTAATGTACATTACAAACAGAAAGGGTCGCAGCCCCAATTCCTGTCATACACCACTGGTCACAGCTTTCCAATTACAAAGACAATCCGTCACCATCAACTTGCCAAATTGCCATTGCGTGCTTATGCTCTACAGATGCTGCAGACCAACTGCATTTCTTCAGTAGTTTTGGGCTTTGTTCTAAGATCTATGTTGTCCAATAATACCAGCAGTTGGGATGGGAATAGTTGGCTTGCATCGTGATTGTCACTCTAATTAGAAATTGGCACTTTGTATTTGATGAATCCTACAAATCGGTACACTGTGTTCACATCTGTCAGTCACCACATCACTGCTAACACTCCTACCTTTCCAGAATCCAGGCAAATCCTTTTGCTCTCAGTATGTGACTTATGTGCTTAACTTGGGTATCTTTAATTGCAAATTTTCTTAATGACTCTTTCAGCTTAATGACTCTTTCTTTCGTGTTCAGCTCCTGACAATCTATGCCCAGCAGGCCACTAGATGATCAATGTGGTCAGCAATGTTTTGTATCTAGAATAGCCGATTTTCTCCCCATGTCCTTCACACTCACACTCTTACCCGGGCATCGCGGCAGGTCGCTGTGTTTGAGGAGACATTGACTCGAAATTGAATCAACTGTTGATATTTCATGTGGATATTCAATTGTAAAATAAGTATATTTACAATGAAGTTAATAAATTTTAAATGTATAATAACTGGACAGAATGATATATTAATAAACTTTGCGGCATTTGAGTGATATAAATTTTGCCGGTTTGTCAAGAGTGCTCGTTCATAAAGTGCAGGTTACAACACATTTGCTGCACATCTTTTATAATGGACTTCACAGACTTTTTCCCACGACTGATGTCAAGCTAATCGGTCTACAAAAACCATTGTGTTCTCTCTGTCTCCCTTCTTAAATAGTGGAGTTATGTTAGCCACTCTCCAATCCATAGGAACTGCTCCTGAGTCTAGAATTTTTTAAAGATGACCACGAGTGCATCTATTTTTTCTAGTGCCACTTTGCAAAGTATTCTGGGGTGAAGGGATCCGGTTGCCAAAGATATTTTATGGCTCATATTTGTCCTCCTATTTTTAAGCACCTCCCCATACTTTCTCTCCTCCTGAAGGGCTCTTTTTGATGCTCTGTTCTTGGCATATGCTTCTTCCTTTTTCTTTCTCAGACTAACGATGTGCCTTGACATTCAGGATCCCAGGAGCTGCTGTCATTGCCTTACTTTCTGAGCGGCTCCTGAACTGCATAAAAAAGATCCCCACTGTTCAAATGTAGACTTACCTCCAAGTAACTGCTCCCAGTCTATATTTGCCAGTTCCTGTCTAATGAAATTGAAATTGGCCTTGCCTTACTTTAGACACTTAACTTCTGCACTACCATTACTCATTTCCATAATAACTAGGAAACTTATGGAGTTATGTTCACTATGTCCAAACTGGTCACCAACTGGTTCTTCAACAATTTGACATTGCCTCGGATTGAGCCCAACACTGCCCATGTCTAGTGGGACTATCTACGTACTGGCACCAAAAGCTCTCCTGGATGGACTTTAAAAATTCCATTCACATGAAGTCAAATGTAAAGTTCATGTTAGAGCAGTTGAAATTCCTTGCTAATATAGCCCTATTCCTCTCACATCTCTCATTGATTTGCCGACATATCTGGTGCTCTCTCTCCATCTGACTATTGAGGCGCCTGTAGAATAATCCCAACAAAGTGATTGTCCTTTTCTCTAGCTCTATCCAGACGGTATCATTTGAGGACCTTTCCAAGAAATGTTCCTTCAGTAGCAATACTGTAGTCATGGTTTCCTTTATCAATAATGCAACGCACCCACCTCTGTTGCACCCTGTCTCTCCCACCTGAGACTTCTCTTCACTGGAATGTTGAGCTGCCAATTCTTTCTTTGTTCAATCATGTCTCAGCAATTGCAACAATATTATAGTCCAAGAAGACAACGCAACAGCATATGAAATAGCAGAAGAGATATGATTCGTACGTTTGCAGATGACACCAAAATTGAAGGTGTAGTGGACAGCAAAGAAGGTTACCTCAGATTACAACAGGATCTTGATCAGATGGGCCAATGAACTGAGACGTGGAAAAGGAGTTTAATTCAGATAAATGCGAGGTGCTGCATTTTGGGAAAACAAATCTGAGCAGGACTTATACACTTAATGGTGAGGTCCGAAGGACTGTTGCTGAACAAAGAGACCTTGGAGTGCAGGCTCATTGCTCCTTGAAAGTTGAGTCACAGTTAGATAGGATAGTGAGGAAGGTGTTTGGTATGCTTTCCTTTATCGGTCTGAGTATCGAGTACAGGAGTTGGGAGGTCATGTTGCAGCTGTATAGGACATTGGTTAGGCCACTGTTGGAATAGTCTGGTCTCCCTCCTACCGGAAAGATGTTGTGACACTTGAAAGTGATCAAAAAAGTTTTACAAGGATGTTGCCAGGATTGCTGGATTTGGGCTATACGAAGAGGCTGAACAGGATGGGGCTGTTTTTTTTCCTGTAGCGTCGTAGGCTGGAGGCTGACCTTCTAGAGGTTTATAAAGTGATGGGGGTATGGATAGGATAAATAGACAAAGTCTTTCCTATGGGGTTGGGGAGTCCAGAACTAGAGGGCATAGGTTTAGGGTGAGAGGGGAAAGATATGAAAGAGACGTAAGGGGCAACCTTTTCACGCAAAGATAGTACGTGTATGGAATGATCTGCCAGTGGAAGTGGTGGAGGCTGGTACAACTGCAAAATTTAAAAGGCATTTGGATGGACATATGAATAGAAAGGGTTTGGAGAGATGTGGGCCGGGTGCTGGCAGGTGGGTCTAGATTGGGTTGGGACACATGGTCGGTATGGATAGGTTGGACCAAAGGATTTGCTTCCATGCTGTAAATCTCTATATCTCGATGACTATATACATTTCAAAGTGCTGTTAAATGTTCTCAGTTCAACCATATTACTGGTCAAGCTCCTAACAGTAAAATAGGTACAGTTCAGCTTTCTGATCCTCCTGTGTTCTGCATCCTGTCCTCGTGGTCACTCAGTGGTTTACTGTGTAGCCCTTACTTTCCCATGAAGGGAAACATAGAGCATTAACCCTATGAAACTTTAGACCAATTAGTCGGACATCACCAGTGGAGAAAAAGCTCAAATTCATTATAAAATATTTTATAGCTTAGCACTGAGAAAACAGTGACAGAATTGGACAGAGTCAGCATGGATTGTCAAAAGAAAAATCATGCTTAACAAATCGATTGGAATTGTTTGAGGATGTAATGATTTGATAAGGGGGTGCCCGCGGATTTGGTTTATTTGGACTTTGGAAGGGGAATATGTAGTTGGTTCTGTGGTCGAAAATGAGACTCCCGCATAGCTCTGAAGGGGGAGAGTGAACAGCTAGCTGTGATGGTGCATGTAGGCCGCAATGATATATGTAACAAACGGAATGAGGTCCTAAATGCAGAATTTTGGGCGTTAGGAACCGCATTAAAAATAAGGACCTCTGTGGTATTAATCTCAGGATTGCAACCACTGTCACGTATTAGGCAGAGTAAACATGGAAGAATAGGCAGGATGAATGAATGGCTTGAGAGATGGCGCAGGAGGGGGAGTTCCAAATTTCTGGGGCATTGGGACTGTTTCTGGGGGAGGTGAGACTATTAAAAATCAGACAGTCTGCACCTGGGCAGGACTGGAACCAATGTCCTCCAGGCTACTTTTGCTCACGTTCTTGGGGAGGGTTCAAAATAATGTAGCAGAGTGATGGGAACCAAATGAGGAGGTTAGCGGACAGTAAGGAGGGAGTAACTAAAGCCTGTAAGGAACTAGGTAATGAAATCAGTGTGACTAAGGGTAAGAATAGGTAGATGATGAACGAAAAGGGACACGTGGTCTGAGGAGTATTTGTTTTAATGCAAGAAGTGTTGTAGATAAGGCAGAGGAATTCAGGGCTTGGATTTGTACTTGGTAGTATGATGTTATTGCTATTACTGAGTCTTGGTTGAGGGAAAGGTAAGATTGGCAACGAAATATCCTAGGATACAGATGTAACAGATGGGTTCGAGAGGGAGGTAAAAGGGGTGGAGGATTTGCATTACCGGTCAGAGAGGACAGAGCTGTGCTGAAGGAAGGCACTATGGAGGACTTGAGCAGAGGGGCAGTTTAGGCATACCTCAGAAACAGGAAGAGTACAGTAACAACGCTGGGACTGTACTACAGGCCTCCCAACAGCGAGCGCTAGATAGAAGTTAAATATGTAAACAGATTATGGAAGATGTAGGAGCAACAGGTTGGTGGTGATGGGAGATTTTAATTTTCCCAACATTGACGGGAATCCACTTAAAGGTATAGGTTTAGACAGCGCAGAATTTGTCAGGAGCACCCAGTGAATTTTACATAGAATGTAAATAGTTCAATTTAGGAAGGGGCCATACTGGACCTGGTGTTGGGAAATGAGCGCAGTCAGATGGTTAAAATCTCAGTTGGGGATTACTTTGGGAACAGTGATCACAATTCCATACGTTTTAGAATGCTCATGAACAACGATGAGAGTGGTCCTAAAAGAAGAATTCTAAACTGGAGGAAGGCCAACTGTAGCAAAATTTGGCAGAAACTGGGGAATGGGAGCAGCTGTCTGTGGTTAAATCCACATTTGATATGTGGGAGGCTTTTATAGAGAGGTTGATTAGAATGCCAGACAGACATATCCCTGTGAAAATGAGGGATTGTAATGCCAAGATTGGGGAACCCTGGATGACAGGTGAAATTGTGAGACTATCTAAGAGGAAAAAGGATCATACATAAAGTCTAGGTGGCTGAAAACAGACAAATCTTTGGAAAATATTGGGAAAATAGGACCGATCTGAAGTGAGGTATTAAAAAATGCTAAAAATGGTCACGAAATATCATTAGCAAACAGGGTTAAGAAAAATCCCAAAGCCTTTTATTCATATATAAGGAGCAAGAGTGTGACTAGAGAAAGGGTTGGCCCACTCAAGGACAGAGGAAAGTTATGCATGGAATCAGGGAAATAGGGAGAGATTCTTAATGAGTAGTTTGTTTTGCTATTTACCAAGGAGAGGGAAAAGATGAACATTGAAGTTGGGGATAAATGTTTGATTACTCTAGGTCAAGTCGGTTTAAGGAGGGAGTAAGTGTTGAGCATTCTAAAAGGCATTAAGGTGGACAAGTCCCCAGGTCAGGATGGAATATATTCTCGGATACTGTGGGAAGCAAGAGAGGAGATAGCTGGGGCCTTATGAGATATCCTTGTAGCAACCTTGTACACAGGTGAGGTCCCAGAGGACTGGAGAATAGCTAATGTTTTCCCCTTGCATAAGAAGAGTAGCAAGGATAATCCAGGTAATTATCAACCAGTGAGCCTGATGTCAGTGGATGAGAAGCTGCTGGAGCAGATAATGATTTGGAAGAAAATGGATGTATCAGTGACAGGCAGCATGATTTTGTGCAGAGAATGTCATGTCTTAAATATTGCATAGAATGTTTTGAAGAATTGACAAAGTTGATTGATTAGCTAAGACCTGTAGCTGTCATACACATGGACGTCAGTAAGGTGTTGATAACGTTCCCCATATAGCCTGACGAAGAAAATAAAGCTGCATGGGGTCCAGGGTGCCCTCACTAGGTGTATAGAAAACAGGCTGGGCAACAGAAAACAGCAGTCGTAGCGGAAGGGAGTTTCTCAAAATGGAGAACAGGAATCCGTGCTGGGACCACTCTTGCTTGTGATAGATATACATGATCTGGAGGAAGGTATAGGTGGTCTGATTAACAAGTTTGCAGATGGCACTCAGATTGGTGGAGTAGCAGATAGTGAAGGGGACTGTCAGAGAATGCAGCAGAATATAGATAGATCGAGAGTTTTGCAGAGAAACGTACAGATGGAATTCAATCTGGGCAAATGTGATCTGAAGAATTTTGGAACATCCAATTCTGGAGTAAACTATACGGTGAGTGGAAAGCCCTGCCGAAAATTGATGCCCAGAGAGATCTGGCTGTTTGGGTCCATTGTACACTGCAGGTGGTAATGCAGTTTGATAGCCTGGTCAAGAAGGCAGATGGCATGCTTTCCTTCATCGGTTGGGGTACAAGAGTAGGCAGATCATGTTACCATTGTATCGGACTTTGGCTTGACCACATTTGGAATACTGCATACAGTTCTGTTCGCCACATTACCAGAAGGATGTGGATGCTTCGGAGACGGTGCAGAGGAGGTTAACCAGGATTGTCTCATAGGAAGGGCATGAGCTCTGAAGAGAGGTTGAGGAGATTAGCATTCTTTTCAATAGAACGTGGAAGATTGAGGGAGGACCTGCTCGTGGTCTACAAAACCATGAGAGCTAAAAACAGGGTGGATAGCAAGAAGATTTTTCCCAGAGTGAGGGGCTCAATTACTAGGGATCATGGGCTCAAGGTGAGAGGAGAAATGTTTTAAGGGATATATGTGTGGAAAGTTCTTTACACAGAGTGTGGTTGGTACCTGGAACACATTGCTAGATGAAGTGGTAGAGGCGGGCATGACAGTGTCATTAAAGATATATCGAAATAGATGCATGAATGGGCAGGGAGCAGAGGGACACAGAAGGACCTGTTCCTGTTTTGTAATTTTCTTTGTCTCTTGTTCTTTGACCTAAGAAAGCTCAAAGGAACAGAGTAATCTTGGGTGCTTGCCCACTGATCCCTGAATGAAGCAAGACAGGTTAACAGAGCAGTTATGAAGACACAGGGGACACTTGCCTTGGTCATTTCAGGTATTGGCTATAAAAGCAGGAGGATATGCTGCAGTTAAGCAGAACATTAGTTAGGCCACAGCTGGAGTACCGTGTGCAGTTCAGGTCACCACTCTGTAGGAAGGATGTGATTGCACTGGATGCGGTTCAGAGGGGAATCACTAGGATGTTGTGTGGGATGGAATCTCTCAGTGATGAAGAGAGATTAGACCAGCTCTGGTTGTTTTCTTCAGAGCAGAGAAGGTGAAGGGGAGACCTGATAGAGGTGTCTAAGGTTATGAGGGAAATGGACAGGATGGAGAGAAAGCAGCTGTTCTCCTTCGTGGGAGGGTCAATAACAAGTTCACTCACACTCAATCTGAAAGAGAGGAGGTTTCAAGATGTTTTGAGGAAAGATTTTTTTTTCACCTAGAGGGTGGTGCGGTTCTGGAATGCACAGCCTGGGAGGGTAGTTGATGTGGGAAACCTCACAAACTTTAAAAAGTACTTGGGTGAGCATTTGAAATGTCATAACATTCAAACTATGGGCCTCGTGTTGGAAAGTGGGACTGGTGTAGGTTTAGTGTAGTTTGGCAGGTACACAGTTAATGGGCTGAAGGGCCTCTTCTGTACTGTGTGATTGTATGATTGTATTGTGTGCAGTTTTGGTCTCCTTATCTGAGGAAGGATGTTCTGGCTGTGGAGGGAGGGCAGCGAAGGTTTACCAGACTGATTCCTGGGATGACAGCACTTAGATCTGATGAGAAACTGGATTGGTTATGATTATATTCACTGGGGTTCAGAAGATTTAGATGAATCACATTGGAACCGTTAAAATCCTCACAGGAAAAGACGGGAGGAAGGATGTTCCTGATGACTGAAGAATCCTGAACCAGGAATTACAGTTTAAAGAAAAGGGAAAGGTCATTTAGACTGAGATGAGGAGACATTTCTTTAGCCAGAGACTGGTTAGCTAGTGGAATATTCTGTCACAGAAAGTGGTTGAGACCAAAACATTAAATGTTTTCAAGAAGGAGATAAATATAGTTCTTAGGACTAAAGGGATTAAGTTTTAGGGGAAAAAGTGGGAACAGAGATTAAGTTGGATGATCAGCCATGGTCATATTAAATGGCAGAGCCTACTCGAAGGGCTGAATGGCCTACTCCTGCTGCTAGTTCCTTTATTTCTGTGTATGAGAGACTGTTCATAAACATGGAAACATGTGGAATTATAGAGTCAAAGAGTCATCGAGTCCTACAGCACAGACACAGGCTTTTTGGTCCACACTTGTCCATGCAGAACAGAATGACCATCCACACTAACCCCATTTCCCTGCACTTGGCCCATATCCTTCGAAGCCTTTCCTATCCATGTATTTGTCTAAATGCCTTTTTAAAAGTTGTTAATATACCCACCTCAATCACTTCCACTGACAGCTTATTCCATACGCGTGTCACCCTCTGTGTGAACAAGTTGCCCCTCAGGTTCCCTTTTATTCTTTCTTCTCTAACCTAAAACTGATGCTCTATCATCCTCAATTCCCCAATCCTGGGAAAAAGACTGAGTGCACTCACCCTATCCATGTCTCTAAAGGTCTTATACACTTTTTAAAAAAAAACCCTCGGTCTCCTACACTCTCAGAAAAAAATTCCTAGCTTGTCCAACCTCTCACAAAAACTCAGACTTTTGAGTCCTGGCAACATGCTTGTGCATTTTCTCTGAACACGTTCCAGTTAAATAATGTCCTTCCTATAACAAGGTGACCAAGTACTCCAAGTGCGACTTCACAATAGTTCTGTACAATTGCAACATAACTTCCCAACTTCTATACTCAATGCCCTGACTGATGAAGGCCAGTATGCCAAAAGCCTTCCCTGCTGCCCTGTCGAACGATGATTCAACTTCCAGAGAACCATGAAATGAACTCCAAGATCTCTCTGTTTCACTGCAGTCCTACGGGCCTTACTATTCACCACGGTATTCCCACCTTGATTAAACTTCCTAAAGTGCAAGATCTCACAATTATTTCTCTGAACTCATTTTGCCGTTTCTCCAGCTGATCAAGGTCCTGCTGCAATTTCTGATAACCTTCTTCAATGTCTATTGTAATGTCATCTGCAAACTTCCCAATTATGCTTTGCAGATTCTCATCCAAGTTATTGATATCGATAACAAAGAGTAATGGGCCTAGCACTGAGGCCCGAGGCACTCCACGAGACACAGGCCTCTAGTCTGGCAAGCATCCTTCCACTGTTACCCACTGCTTCCTACCTCAAGCCAATTAGAGAAAATTATTTGTCTTTGGTTAGGAATTAGTTTAGAGGTAAGAGGCAGAGAGAAGGGATAGTGTGTGCATCCTCCAATGAGCAAGATGTGAATAGTGGTATCCCCAGGGATCTGTGCTGGGAACTCAGCTTTTCATGATATTTCTCAATGACTTGGATGAAGAAACAGAGAGCCATACATACAAGATTGCTGATCACACTGGGTGAGGCAGCTTGGAGGAGGTTACAGAGATATGGAGGGTAGAGGACAGGGAGGGATTTGTGAACAAGGACGAGAACTTGAAAATCAAGGTGTTGCTGGACCTGGAGCCAATGCGGACACATTATGCAGGTGGTTGAGGGAACAGAATGGATGCAAGTTTGGATACAGGCATCAGAATTTGGATGAAATGAAGGGCAATTGCTGTGATGTGTGCCGGAACAACATTGGAATGGAGTCCCACAGGCATGACTGAGATTTCCTGTGGCTGGTCTGTGTTATATGGAGGATATGGGGCTCAGATCAATCTCAGAGATGTGGCCACATTTGTAAAGAGTCTGTTTGAGCAGCAGACTCCCAGGGAGAGGGATGGAGTTTGTTAAGGAGATGGAGAGGATGGCTTTGATCTTCCCAATATGTTTCACAGTGAGCCTGGCACCTCAGTACGGACTGCTCTGAGCTGCTGTGATTGTCGATGATTGGACTCTTATTATTAGAGATTCTGACCACAGCAGAAAGCCCCAGTGTAAAAAATAACTGCAAAGACTATCAGATCGCAAGGTTGAAACTTCACCGAAAGAGGAAGTGAAAGAAGGAGCTCAGACAGCTGGATGTTTGTTACTGAGACGGGAGAAAACTGTGAACTCTCTGCATTCCCTGGAATCTGACAGCAATGGAGGCTGGTTCTGGGATTTAATTTTTGCAGAAACAGCACAGTGATGGGAAAAGTGTCAGTCACTCTCTCACAAACACACACACCTGCACTCGGAGATCAGAAACAGAATCCAGCAGCACCTCTGTCTCCAAGCTGTGAAACCTGCACAGAATTGTTCCCTCATTCAGTTTATAACTGGCTGGATAGACCAAGCAGGGGAAGCAACACAGTGGTGTGTACAGTGGGAAGGGAGTTGCCCTGGGAGTCCTCACCATTAACTATGGAACCCATGAAGCCTCATGACAGCAGGTCAAACATAAAGATGGAAACGTCCTGCTGATTACCACATAGCACCGCCCTCCCCTCCAACCTCAACTGAGCAGTCAGTCCTCCTCCATATTGAACAACACTTGGAGAGAGCACTGAGGGTGGGAAGGATGCAGGATATACCTTGAGTGAGGGACTTCAAAGTCCACCATTAAGAGCTGCTCATAAGCATCACTACTGAGCAAGCTGGTCAAGTACCACCTGATTCAGCTGCTAGACTGGACCTGTGGCAGTTAGTGAGGGAACCAATAAGAGGAAAAACATACTCACTATCACCCTCACCAATCTGCCTGTTGCTGGTGTATCTGACCATGACAGTATCAGTAAGAGTGACAACCGCACAGTCCGTGTGGAGACAAAATCCCATCTTTACATTGAAAATGCCTGATATTTTGTTGGGCAAGAGATATGGGATATCAGGAAGAACTTTTTTTTTAGCAGCAATTGGTAATATCTTGGAAATCATCCATTCAGGTGAGGTAGGCGAAGACACTCAGTGATTGCAATGGCAGCTCGGATGGGTTCTTGATGGAAATAAACCTGCAAGGCCCTGGGGGTCGAGTTAGGGAGGGGGTGGGACTGACTGGATTGCTCCATGAAATGACAGCATTTACCTGACAGGCTGAATGTTCGGCCCCTGTGCTAGAAATAGGTCTCACTCAATGAGGGGTTCACAATTAGAGAGTTTGGATGCAGTATATACAGGAAAAAAATGTTTCTCCAGGCAGGAGGGTCAGTAACCAGAGGGCACACATTTCAGAAAGGGTCTGAAGAACAAGAGAGAAGATAGGAACATTTTTATCCAGCAATTTCATGGTGAAGATCTGCAAGGTGAGTAGAACTGAATTCAACAGCAACTTTCAAATGGTATTTGGAGAAATAGCTGACAAGGAAACAATTACAGGGTTATACAGGAAGGGCTGGGCAAATGGAACTCATTGGACTAATTTGACTAACAGATTCTCAATAGGCCCAATGACCTCTGTCTGTGTTGTATAAGAGCTTACACAAACTTAGTCTCTCCTTTACACAACGACTGGGAGAAACAGACAACACACTTTACAGAAAAGTGTTTTCTCTCGCAAAATGTACACAGTGTCCAAATGTAGTCTGTCCAATGCCTTGTACAGCTGGAACATGATGTCCCAGCTCCTGTACTCCCTGCTTTGACCAGCGAGGGCAAGCGTGCCAAATACCTTCTTCACCATCCTGTCTACCTGTGACATCACTTCCAAGGAACTATGTACCTGTAACCCTCAGTCTCTCTGTTCAACAACGCTCCTCATGCGTCGACATTATTTGTGTAATTCCTGCCCTGGTTTGTCTTACCAAAATGTAACTCCTTACATTTATCAAAATTAAATTCCATCCGGATTTGTTGACCCACTGGCCCAGTTGATTAAGATGAAATTATTCTTTGATAACCTTCTTCCTTGTCCACGATGCCAACAATTTTAATGTCAGCCACAAGCTTACTGACAATTCCTCCTATTTTCGCATCCAAATTGTTCATGTAAATGATCAACAACAGTGAATCCAGGATTGGTTCTTGTGACAGAGGCTGGTCACTGTCCTCCAGTCTGAAGAACAACCCTCTCTCACCAGTCTCTGCCTCCTATCATCTGGACAATTTGATATCCAATTGGCGCGCTCTCCCTGGATCCTATGTGATATAATCTTACTAAACAAGCTACCATGGGGAACATTGTCTAAGGCCTTGCTCAAGCCCATGTAGACAGAGTGTACTGCTCTACCTTTATCTAAGTTCTTGATTATTTCTTCAAAAACTCAGTCATCTGCTCATCTCCATTGGAAATTCCAGTGAATAGGAGGCCCATGTTTACTGGTCTCTCTTGGAGCATTCAGTCAGAAGGAGGTCCGTGTTTACTGGTCTCTCTTGGAGGATCCAATCAGAAGGAGGCCCATGTTTACTAGTCTCTATTGAGGACCTTAGTGAGAAGGACATCCTCTGAATTGAATTCCATGTTTGCCCAACTCTGTTTGCGTTTCCCGTGCATCATGGACACCATGGTGGGTTCAGTTCCCTTCTGTTGTAATTGTGATGCTCTGACCCTCATCCCATTGAAACAACCTGACTCAGAGAGTGATCATAGAATGGGAAGGAGAGGCAAAAGGATTGGAAAATGTTGTGAATGGACAGGATGGGTCAGTGGGTCAGAGCCTGTCCTGTCCCTCCAGCTCACACTGATAACCTGAGAATCTCCTCTCTTTGTTGGGCCTTCATGCAATGAGGTTTGTATCCAAAACGGTCCCCAGTAAGAACAGGCTAACAGCACAGAACTCCCCTTCATTTGACAAGAATCTGTCCATCTTCCTGAGAGATATCATTGACACATTTGATCAAGATCCCGTTATACGCTGAGGTAACCCTCTTCGCTGTCCACTGCACTTCCAATTTTGGTGTCATCTGCAAACTTTCTAACCATACCTCTTATGCTCGAATCCGAATCATTTATGGAAATGATAAAATGTCGAGGACCCAGCATCGATCCTTGTGGCACTTCACTGGTCACAGGCCTCTAGTCTGAAAAACAATCCTCCACCATTACCCTCTGTCTTCTAACTTTGAGCCAGTTCTGTGTCTAAATGGCTAGTTCTCCCTGTATTCTGTGAGATTTAACCTTGCTCACAAGTCTCCCATGGGGAACCTTGTTGAATGCCTTACTGGAGTCCATATAGATCACATCAATCACTCTGCCCTCATCTTTGTTACTTTGTGAGACATGATTTCTCGTGCACAAAGCCATGTTGACTATCCCAAATCAGTCCTTGCCGTTCCAAATACATGTACATCCTTTCCCTCAGGATTCCCTCCAACAACCTGCCCACCACTGGCATCCAGCTCATTAGTCTATAGTTCCCTGGCTTGTCCTTACAACCTTTCTTAATCAGTGGCACCATGTTAGCCAACCTGCAGTCTCCCGGCATCTCACCTGTGACTATTGATGATACAAATATCTCAGTAAGAGGCCCGGCAATCACTTCTCTAGCTTCCCACAGAGTTCTCCGGTACACCTGATCAGGTCATGGGGATTTATCGACCTTTACGCATTTCAAGGCATTCAGCCACTTCCTCCTCTGTAATATGGATATTTTTCAGGGTGTCACCATCTATTTCCCGACATTCTATACCTTCCATATCCTTTTCCTCAGTAAATACTGATGTAAAATATTCATTTATTATCTCTTCCACTTTCTGGTGTTCCTTGGTGTTCCTCTCTGATATTCCCTCCTTGCTCCCACAGCCCTGCTAAGTTAGTTTAAACCCTCTCCAACAGCACTAGTAAACCAACTCACAAGAATCTAAAGTGCTCATTCCTGGAACCCTCTTTCCAGGTCCACAGTCACCTGTGTTAACCTCCAGTTCCGACTTTCACTTGCACTGGGGTACTGGGAGGAATCCAGAGATTCCTACTTTTGAGCTCCTGCTGCTAATTCCCTCCTGATCCCCCTAAATTCTGACTGCAGGACCACATCCCTTTTCTTCCTCTGTCACTGGGACCGATGTGGACCACGACTGCTGCCTGTTCCCGTTCTCCCCTAAGGGTGCTCTGCAGCTGCTCAGTGACATCTTTGACCCTGGCACCAGGGAGACAACACACCACCCTGGCATCCCATCTGCAGATGCACAAACACCTATCGATTGCCCTCACTCTCGAATCTCCTTTCACTATCGCTCTTCCAGTCTTCCTTGTGCCCTCCCTCCCCCGCCTCCCGTACAGCTGAGCCCCCTGTGGTGTCATGGATTTGGCCCAGATGAACCATCATTCTCACCAGGATTCTAAACTGAATACTGATTGGTGAGTAGGATGGACTCGGGGATTCCTGTACTAACTGCCTGGTCCTTTTGGACTGTCTGCTGCTCCCCCATTCCCTCTCTCCCTGCATACTCTGAAGCTGCAGAGTGGCCACATCTAGAAACATTCTCTCCACAGAGCTCTCAGCCTCAAGGACGCTCCGCACTGACACCAGCTGCTGCTGAAGCGCTGAAACCCGGATCTCCAACTATTGTCACTGACCACACTTCCTGTACTTCATCGTATTGCAGGAGCTGGGAAGCATTCTGAAGTTCCCACATGGAAGCATACTCTCTCCACTCTTTGTTCTTCTCTTGGCAAAGTTCTGATGATAAACAGCTCCAGCAGCGCTCACATTCCAGTGGGTTCAGTGTTCCAAGGTTTTGTGGAAACTCTCCAGAAGACTTTAAGAAATAGGAGCCGAAATCAGCCATTCAGCCCATTGAATCTATTCTGCCATTTGATCTTGGCAGATATGCTTCTCACCCCATTCTCCTGCCTACTCCACAGGAGCGTTCGATCCCCTTAACAATCAAGAACCTCTCTCTAAAATACACTCAGTGACTTGCCCTCCACGACACTCTGTAGAAATGACTTCCACAGATTCACCACGCTTGGCTGAAGAAATGCCTCCACATCTCAGCTCTAAAGGGTCGGCCTTTTATTTTGAGGTTGTGCCTTGGTTACCGAGTCTCTCCTGTTTTGGGAAACATCTTCTCTGCATCCACTCTATCCAGGCTGATCTGTATTCTGCAAATTTCAATAAGATCCCTCCTCATCCGTCTAAACTCCATCGGGTACAGACCCAGTGTCCTCAACCATGCCTCATATGGCAAGCCATTCATCCCCAGGATCATTCTTGTAAACACCTACAATGCCAGCACATCATTTCTCAGAATATATGCCCCAAATCTACTCACAATACTCCAAATTCTCTCTGAGCAGAGCCTTACATAGCTTCAGCAGTATATCTCTGCTCTTGTATTCTGGCCCTATTGAAATGAATGCTATATTTTCATTTGCCTTCCCAAGCATAAACTGGAACTGCCTGCTAACCTGAAGAGAAATCTGAATGAGGTTTGTGTTTTAGATTTCCAAAGGCTTTCCTCATTTAGAAAACAGTCTTTGCATCTTTTCTTCCTCCGAAAGTGCATAACCACACATTCTAACACATTGTATTCTATCTACCACTTGTTTGCCCCCTTTCTGAGCCTATTCAGGACCTTTTGCAGCCTTTCCACTTCCTCAACACTACCTGTCCCTCCACCTATCTCATGTCATCTGCCAACTTAGCAACACTTCCATCACCCAGATTGTTAATGTATAATGTGATGAGTTATGGTCCCAACATTTACCCCTACATGACTCTACCAGTCACCAGCTGCAATTGTTCCTCACTCATTGCTTTATGCCATCCTGCCAGTCCTCAGTCCACACCAGGATCTTCCCCCAACACTATGGCCCTTATCTTATGTCAAAAGGCTTCTGGAAATCCAAATAGATTACTTCCTCGGATTCTCATTTGTCTGACTGGCTCATTGTCTCCTCAAAGTATTCTAACAGATTTGCCAGACATGACATCCTCTTGATGAAGCCATGTTGACTCAGCCCTATTTTCCCATTGCACTTAAAATCATCTGCAATTTCATCCTTAAATTGAAGTCTAAAACCTTACCAACAACTGCATCCAGCCTAACTAGCCTATAATTTCCCATCTTCACCCTCTTTCCTTTCTCAAACAGCAGTGTTATGTGAGCCATTTTCCAGTTCCTTGCCCCCAACAAATCCGTCCCCACCCCACCTTCATCCCTCTAATCCACAGATTCCTGAAAGTTTATCACCAATGCCTCCACAATCTCCTCAGCGATCTCCTTCAGAACACACTCATGTAGTTCATCCAGAATGGGTGAGATATCCACATTTAGACCTTTCAGCTTCCCCAGTACCTCCTCCTTAGTGATGGCCACTACACTCACCCCTGACAGTCTCGAAATATTGGTATGTGGCTGGTGTTTTCCATTGTGAAGACTGATGCAAAGTATTGATTCAATTCCTCTGCTATTGCTTCATTTTGTATTCTTCTTTCTCCAGCCTCATTTTCCAGTGATCCAATGTCTATTTTTGCCTGCTCTTTCTTTTTATATATTTAAAGAAACTCTTGCAATCTTCTTTTATATTACTGGCTAGCTTACCCCAACATTTCACCTTCTCCATCGTGAATGTTTTTCTCATTATCCTCTCCAAACTTTGAAATATTTCCTAATCCTATGGCTTCCCACAATTCTTCATCCCATTGTGTGATTTTTCTCTTGCTTTTATGCTGTCCTTCACCTCCCTCATGAGCCATGGTTGTCTTGTCCTCCCCTTAGTATGTTTCTTCTTTTTTGGGATCAATTCCCACTCTGCTTCCTGAATTACCCCCAGAAACTCTGCTGTATGCTGCTCCACCACCTTACCTGCTCGCTCCCCCCCCCCCCCCCCCTTCCTATCAACTCTGGCCAGTTCCTTCCTCATATATTTGGAGTTAACTTTACGCATTCTTCCTCTCAAACTACAAAGGCAAATCTATCGTATTATGGTCACGTATCAATAGGGATATTTTCACCTTAAGCTCACTAATCAAGTTTGCGGCATTACACATCACTGAATCCAGAACTACCTGTTCCATAATGGCTCAACCACAAGCTGCTGCAAAAGTCATCTCATAGATATTCCATGGAATCCTTTTCTTGAGATGTGTTACCCACTCCAGCTATCCATTGAAGTCTGCCATAAAGTCCTGATTGATTTCCTTACCCACACCCTGATTACTGTTTGGAGACCTGAACATAGCTTGCATCAAATTATTTATTTATTGTGGTTCCTCAACTCTACCCACACAAATTCTACACCTTCTGACTCTATTTCCCTTCTTGCTCTTGATTTAATTTCATTTCTTACTAACAAGGCAACTCTTCTCCCTCTGTCCATCTGTCTGTCATTTTGATGGGACATGTATCGTTAGATATTTAGTTCCGAGCCCAGATCCCCTTACAGCCATGTCTCTGTGATACTCACAACATCGTACCTGCCAGTTTCAATCTGTACTACAAGGTCATTGTGTATACTGTGTGCTTTTAAGTACAACACCCTCAGTACTGCATTGATTACCCCCCTTCTCATCACTGTCCTCTTATCTGCCGTGCTTGACGTTTGATTGCTGATCCTTTCCACACTCTCTGTCCCATTCTGTCTTCTGGAAACTTGAATAACCTCTCCTGAGACATCCTCCACGTTTATTAGTTTTTATTCCTTGGAAACTCAATTGACCTTGTTGAGTGGCATCATTTTGTACCCCTTACTCGGAATGCTTCTTGCATTTAGACGCAACGACTTTAAGTTTGTTCTACTATCGATTTCCCTGCACTTTTGTGTTTCTTTTGATATTCAAAAATTCTGTCCCTTCCTTTTATTTTCTGGTAACAATCAATCCCATCACTAATCAGCAATTCTATCTTCTCCTTTACCTTCTATTTTCTCAATTTCAATCCAACTGCACCAAATTACTTTGTCTTTGGGTTAAGTTCAGGCCAGTAGTTATCCTTGAACCAACATCATTAAACGTGGTCTTTGATCTCATTGTTTCCAGTGGGATCTTGCTGTGTAGAAACTGGCTGCCATATTCCTGACATTGCAACTGTGACAGGTTTTCAAACAAAGCTGTCTGTAAATGTCTTTGGGAGAGCCTTAGGTGTTAATGGTTTGATTGAATTTCAATTGGAGTTATGGAAACATACAACACAGAAACAGACCTTTCGATCCAACTTGGCCATGCTGACCAGATATCCTAAATTAATCTAGTCCCATTTACCAGCATTTGGCCCATATCCCTCTAAACTCTTCCTATTCATATACCCATCCAGATGCCTTTTAAATGATGTAATTCTACCAGTCTCCACCACTTCCTCTGGCAGCTCATTCCATACATATAACACCCTCCGCATGAAAAAGCTGGCCCTTAGGTCCCTTTCAAATCTTTCCCTTGTCACTTTGAACCTATGCCTTCTAGTTTTCAATTGCCCCACTCTGGAGAAAAGATCTTCTCTATTCACCCTATTTATGCCTCTCATGATATTATGAACCACAATATTGTCACCCCTCAGCCTCCAAAGTTGCAGGGAAAATAGACTCAGCCTATTCAGCCCCTCCAGTTAACTCAAACCCTCCAGCCATGACAACATCGTTTTCTGCACCATTTTAAGATTCACAACATTTTTCCTATAGCAGGGAAAGCAATGTCCTATACAGCCGCAACAGCTCCCAACTCCAATACTCAATTCACTGACCAACAAAGGAAACATACCAAATGACTTCATCACCCTCCCCCCACCCCCCAACCCCCCCCCCCCCACCCCCCCACACCCATATACCTGCAACTCCGCTTTCAAGGAACTTTTCCTTTTGTTTTTGGATGAACTGTGAGTCTCTCAGTTGTGAACGATGCAATTCCATGGCACTATTGGATAAAAAGCAGGCAGTTCCCCCTGTGCCCCTGGCCAATATTTATCCCCCAGTCAAAATCAATAAAAAATCTATTTCCCTGCGAATTATCATCATGTGTTTGGGATCTTGCTGTATACAGCCTGCTGGAAAGAACCATTGGGGCATCCTGAGTTGTTTACAGAAATGCAAGTCTTTCTTTAAGTTTGGTGTCCCCTGATCCTGACCCTCACCCATTATCTGTACACTCTCACCTTCCAGGGGTCATGGAGTCATTCAGAGAAGTGACCTTGGCTGACCCTGGGACACTGAAACACTTTGTAGCCTCACCATTGACCTCAGCCCATTGGTGTGCAGCAAGGTTTGAAATGTAATCTGGAACCTTCCACATGGATACCCAATGAAGTGTGTGGATCCAAGTCCACTCCAATGTTCTCAGATACAGTTCTCCTGATCTGTGGGTGATCGGAGTTTCGTAAACGATGTATCAAGCTCCATCCCACTTTCCAGCTCTTGCTCCATAGCTCTGGAGGTTTCGATGTTTCAAGTGAATATCCAAGCGTTTTTTCAATGTGATGAGGGTTTCTGCCTCTCCCATCCTTTCAAACAGAGTCTCAGACTGCAACAGCCTCTGGGTGAAAACAAACATCTACAACTTCCCTCTAATCCTGCCCTCAAATCATTTCAATCTCTGCCCATGGTTATTGCCCTCTCTGCCGATGGAAATCAGTCCCCCTATCCACTGTATCCAAGCCCCTCATCATTTTACACATCTCGATCAAATTACCCATCAGCCTCCTCTGTTCCAAAGGAAACAGTCCCAGCCAAACCAATCATTGCTTAACTCCCCATTCCTGACAAAATCCTCCCCTGTCCCCGTCTCAAGTGGGAACACATCCTTCCTGTAATGTGGTGACCAGAACCGTACAAGTTCTCTCACTGTGCTCTAACTGGAGTTTTATACAGTTCCAGAATAAACAAACTCTCAAACAAAAATTAGACGAAAGAGGCAATGATTTAATGGTACTATTGCTGAACTGGTAATCCAGAGATTAATGTTCTGGGGACCAGGGTTAGAATCCTGCCACAGCAGTTGGTGGAATTTGAATTCAATTAAAAATATCTGCAATTAAGAGTCTGATGATGACCATGAAACAATTGTTGATTATCAGGAAAAAGCCAACTGATTCCCTGATGTGCTTTAAGGAAGGATACTGCCATCCTTTTGACTGCCTACCATGTGATTCCAGACCCACAGCAATGTGGTTGACTTTAAACTGTCGTCTGGGTGATTAGGCATAAATGCTACAGATCCTGCAATGCCCTCATTTCATAAGGAGAAAAAATTAAAAATGTACCCCATGTGTTTTCTTAACCACCTTACTCACCCGCATTCATTAATCACCATGACCACATCTTCCACTTTGATGCACATTGACTTCCAGCTTCAAACTTATGAGAGACATTCCTTCATTATCTGACCAGTAGGTAGAAACATCAAAAATCGTAGCAAGAGTAGGCCATTCAGCCTCTCAAGCCTGCTCCACCATTTAATATGATCATGGCTGATCATTCCAACACAGTCACCTGTTCCCGCTTTCTGCCCACATTCTTCAATCCATTTAATCCTAAAAAACAAATCTAATTCCTTCTTGAACACATACCGCATCTAATTCCCTCATGCTAGAAAAATGGATGAGAATTATTGGGTTGTTCTTTTTTGACCAATATGGACACAATGGTCTGATGGACTTTTGGGTCTCTCTGACTCTATGACTGTATTATTATATGTTATGAATAACTAGGTACCAAGGAACGAAAGACTTGTACTTTCTGTCCTGTCTGCCAACCAGTTCCCAATGCATTTCAGTACATGACCCCAATCCTCTTGTTCGTTGGGATTTCCCTGATTCAATTGGACATACGTCATTCTGTCAGCTCTTTGTTTTACTCAGATTCTGTTCAATTTCATCCCTGCATCTTCTATTCTCCATTCAGCTTTGAACTCCAGATAGCAAACATCACCTTCCCTATTTGGTCTTCCCTACTCTGGCTGCCTTTTGACATCCCAGTCTGAGAATCTAGATTTGGGAGCCCCACCCTTACTCCTTGTGGGAACAGATTCTGAACGATCTATGTCTCATCCTTCGAGGGCTTCAACTGCCCTGACAGTGATTTCCATCATGCCGCTGGTTCCAGTCCGCTTTTGGTAAACCACCACATGGTTTATTAAAATATCCATTCGCCAATGAAGACTTTTACACTTGCCCATGGCTCTCCATTTCCAAAACTTTTCTCAATCTCACTGAGTTCTGATCACTGTCACTGAAATGCTCCCCCATTGATAGCCCTTCCAGCTGCCTACATTCATTCCATAAACGATAGTCCAAAACTATCCCTTCTTTTTCACCATCACCCTCTCAGGGGCAATTAGGAATGGGCAATAAATGCTGGCCCTGCCAGAGACAATGAAATCCCAAGAAGCAATTTGAACAATGTCTGTTCTTTTGTCGGTTTTATTCTGTATTGACTACAAATGTTCAATAAGATGGTATTGCCAGTGAATATGCTGAGAGTTAAATTCCATTTGTTTGGCAGGGATTAAAATTGCTTCTCTTGCCTTTCAGGCCGTGAGAACCTTCAGCCAAAGCTGACCATGCTGCCCCCCTCCCCGGAACAGGTCAATGCAAAGGGCACTGACACCCTGGTGTGCCTTGCCAATCACTTCTATCCCGATGAGCTGGAGGTGCAGTGGAAGAAGGACGGTGCAGTCATTTCAGATGGGGTTCAGACCAGTAATTATCTGTGAGCTTCCGACAGTTCCTACAGTGTCAGCAGCCTGCTGACCCTCTCTGGGCCTGACTGGGAATTCAACGCTCGCTCCTCCTGTGCCCTCACCCACGGGAACCTCCCCTCTCCCCTCAGCAAGAGCATCAGGAGGTCAGAATATCTGTAGAGGGTTCGAGACAGTCCACAGAGGGGACACAACTTTAATATAGAACAGGGCTGAGCTGGCAGGACAAAGATCATTGTCAGCACTGAATTTCAACTCTCTTCCATCTCAGGGCTGCTCGGGGCAACATCTGAGGTCCGGTAGTTAAGACAGGTTGTTGCAATAGTGTAGAGAGACCTTTATGCTGTTCAAACCGTATGCTGTCCTGTTCTGGGTTTCGTGTGATAGGGACAGGGTTATCTTGTGATGCCAAGTAAAACAGCTCGATGGTGCTGAAGACTGTCAGCTTTGCAAAAACAATGCGAACCTCAGAAGTCTCTGCTGCAGTAAACCAGATCTCCTTCCTGCTCAGCCATCAGTTCCAATTTGAGGTTCTGTCACTGTTTAAAGGGACAGGATTTTCACATTATTGAGTAAATCTCCTCAAGTATTTTCCTCAATATCCACTGTGGCTGCGAATTTGTGCAGCTTCCTCTATCTGGGCTGTTGATTGCAGTCTGTTTTCTGTCAATGTCAATCTAGAAAAGCGAATAAAGATAAAGAATATTGGGTCTCTGTCTCTGTGTATTAAGGTCTTATTTTTTTCCCAAGCACCCATCTTGTGTGTGAGTGCAGGTGTGAGACGCAGAAAAATCATAGTTTTTTTTTCTTTTTTTCTTTTTTTTTTCTTTTGCGGTAGTGCTTATTTTTTCCCCAGCACCCATGTTGTCTGTATGCAGGTGTGAGACACGGTGAAATACACAAGGTGCATGAATCTTTATTCAGTTTCCACTACTAGGAAGAAAGGAAACACCCGAGTGTCCAGTGACAAGCAATGCCCTTCACATCAAAGGGCTATACTGTCTGTGTACTTTGGATTTTTAAAATTTTTTTTACATTCTGTTTTTTTCCCAGCACCCATGCTGTGTGTGCAGGTGTGAGACACAGTGAGACACTCCTGTTTATCTTTTTTCTTTTTTTATTTATTTTTAATTAACCCCCACACTACCACCTAACTGCGGTAGTGCTTTTTTTTTTTTCCCAGCACCCATGGTGTGTGTGTGTGTGTGTGTGTGTGTGTGTGTGTGTAGTTGTGAGACACAGTGAGAGATGCAAGGTGCACGAATCTTTATTCAATTTCCACCACCAGGAGGATAGGGAAGCACCCGAGTGGCCAGGGACAAACAATGCCCTTCACATCAAAGAGCAATACTGTCTGTGTAATTTGGAAATTGACAACTGTCCTCAGCTGATTGGCTGCAGTTCAGCAAGTCACTGTCACAATTAGCTCTTGGCCTGTCAATCAATGACACATCAGTTGTAGATGATACTGACAGTCTTTCACCAATCACGTTCAAACGATTCCTTTGTTTCGGAATCTGTGGAGGTTAAATGATTCCAAAAAGAACAGCAACTGAAAGCTGTTGCGACTCAATAATTATCATCTGAGGCATTCACTCATCACTCTGTGGTCCAAACCCAGCTGGTAGGGTTGCATGTGCACTCTCTGCTGCATGCTGGGTAGCACCTGAAAATGATATTCAGCCTTTCACAGACACTGCAGGTTGTGTGTCTCTCTCAGTGTGAGTGTATTACTTAATGCTGCCTGCTTGTGTCTATCTGAGGTTTGAGTTTGAGTGTGTGTGTTATTCAGAGAGACACCTGAAGGCAGCACTGACAAACACACTCACAATCAGAGAGACATTTTCAGGCAGCACTAAGTGACATTCCCATATTTGGAGACCCACCTTCAGACAGCACTGAGTAAAATGCTCATACGCAGAGAGAAACCTACAGGCAGTACTGAGTAACACACCCACATTCAGTCAGACAGCTACAGGCAGCACAGAGTGACACGCTCACACTGAGACACCTACAGGCAGCATGGAGTGTCAGCATGTTTCTCAGTGACTCAATGTCGCCTGTGTATGTTACTTCGTGCAGTCTGTCAGTGTCTCTCAAAGGTATTTGTCTAATAACGATGCAGAGAGAATGGGCTTCGTGCTGGGGATTGAAGATTAGGATTTAAGCTTCTCAAATCGTGACCGAACAGCAATTCAGCTAATCCAGTGTGAGATGGCACCTCATTGAGATGGCCATAGTTAAAAATTACACAACACAAAGTTAGATTCAAACAGCTTTATTTGGAAGTACAAATTTTCAGAGCCCTCCTCCTTCATCAGGGAGCTACTGGAGCAGGATCATAGGACACAGAATTGATAGTAAATTGAGATGGCCGCTGAGAAAAGTGAATGCTGAGAGTGTATTCTCAGTAAAGGAGGCATTTCTGAAGCAGTGTGCACTGTGCTCCTTTATGTGCTCCCCAATTAAAAGGGGACTTTCTGGAGCCAGGGTCATTGTCACAGTGATTGCCTGCTCAGCCAATGCTGGAGACCCATAGTCATATTTTAATGGTCAATTAGCCTTAAACGAGGGGCAGCAATATTACCTTGCAGGGAGGGGAGCTGTTTGAGTGAGGGAGATCGAAATTTTGCAACCCCAAGAGGAGTTACAGTGGATTAATGAAGATGTCAACTTATCTCCCCCTGCCTCAGCTGTGGTGACCCTCAGATTAAACCTACCACCATTCGTCTCAGTCTTGAATGGGCAAGTGGGAGTATGCTCCTCTCGGATGATGACAACGATCCTGGGTGATGGAGGGAAGGTCAACTTCTCCCAAAGGCAGCACAGGCTGGATTGAAGGTGCATCAAGAGTAAGCATGTGGAGATTGAGAGTGACAGAAGAGGGGGTTGGTTGGCAGGTTGTTATTCAGAGTCAGGTACCAGAGTATCAGTTCTTCCGATACTCTGCTTTTTATTTCTTTTTCTTTTCTTCCCTTTTTTTGTCTTTTGCCTTTATCACACTGTCATGTGGACCACTCCATGGAGAGAGCTGCATTCCACAGCAGTGTCAGGCTCAGAGGCAAGGATACTACTGGGATAGGAAAAGAACTCGTGGTATCTTTGCCAGACCATAAATCTGAAGAACCAAATAAAGTTCTGGGCACCTGTGTTTGAATCCCACCATTCAGGTGGAGGAATTTTAATTCAAAAACAATCTGGAAATCAGGTGACCATGAAGCCATTCGTGATTGTCAGAAAAACAAATCATCTGGTTCACTATTGTCCTTGAGGGAAGGAAGACTGCTGTCCTTCCACTAGTCTGGCATACACGTATCACCAGATCCGAGGAGTAACCTACCCAGATCTATTCCCCTCTCCTAGATTCGCCTGAAGAATGTGCCTAACTGAACACTATGGGCAATTTTAGCATGGCCAATCCACATATCCTGCATATGTTTAGATCGTGGGAGGAAAGCAGAGTACCCAGAGGAACCCCACACAGACACGAGGAGAATGTGCAAACTCCACACAGTCAGTCACTTGGGACTGGAATCAAACTCAGGTCGCTGGTGCTGTCACGCAGCAGTGCTAACCACAGAGCCACAACCCACAAAAACAGCAAAAACCAAAAGAGTTGAGCATTCGTTAACCTCCTTGAGCCTGACATGATATAAACTATAAACATGAACCCTCCATCCAGGAAGGTAGTGGAGTGTGGAAAGCTTACAACATTTAAATATCATAACATTCACGGATTTGAGACAAGTGCAGGAAATTGGGATTAGAGTGCCTTTAGTGGTAGTTATGCCGGTGCAGACTCAATGGGCCATAGGGCCTTTCGATGCTGAATCAACTTATGCACCCTGCTGAGAGGGCAGTGCAGGTTAATGGTGACCAGGTTAGTTAGTTAAGATGGCAGACACATGATCAAGAGTCAGAGGAAATGGCTCAAGCTTCAGTGAAGGCCCAAGTAGGTGCTTGGAAGGAGGTTCAAGGCTAATGGAGACAAGGTCAATGGAGACTGAGCGAGAGCACAAGGTGCTGGCTGGCATCTCCAGGGGTTGCAGTGAGACATGTGGGGACAACAGTGGAGTGTGTAGGAAGGGAGTACCGTTACAGATTAAATGTGACCTTTGCCAGCAGCAACGTGACCTTCAGCACCAGGGGGTGTCCCTGACTGTGTCAGGCTCACTGGCTGTTCTCTTGTAATTCCACACAGACACTGATCTGGTCACCACAGAATTATATACTGGTCAATTTAACATCTCTTTTGAGGGTCTCATTGCAATCTATAATTAACAGCAGAGAGAATGAAGATTAGATTATTTACAGTGTAGAAATAGGCCCTTTGGCCCAACAGGTCCACACTGACCCAGACCCATTCCCCTACACCTAACAGTATGGGCAATTTGGCATGGCCAATTCATCTAGCCAGCACAGATGGAACCCACACAGACAGGGTAGAGTGTGAAAACGCCACATTGGTAGTTGCCTGAGGCAGGAATTGAACCCGGGTCTCTGGTGCTGTGAAGTAGCAGCATTAGCCACTGTGCCACCGTGCCGCCCCGTCGCATGTAGAGAATTGGAAATAGTCCACATAGATTTGTGATGGGTAATTTCTAACGAACAAACCAAATGCATTAAAATAATTGATAGGAAGTATAGTCTTCGCCACTTTCAGAAATACGCAATAATTTTCCACAAAACAGTCTGCTGACCAAAGTTAAAACCCATGGGATTGAAGATGAATGTTTGACTTGGTTAGGATACTCGTTTAGTGACTGAAAACCGGGAAAAAACGTGATGAATGCTGCTCCACAAGGATTCTGTGATGAGGCCTTAACAGGATGCAAATGCTGCAGGGAGGATAGAAAAGGAGGCAAGAGAGGAGGGGGAGTGGCATTTTTGATAAGGTATAGCATTACAGCTGTACTGAGGGAGGATATTCCTGGAAATATATCCAGGGATGTTATTTATGTGGAACTGAGAAATTTAAAAGGGATTATGACTTCATTGGGATTGGATTGTAGACCCTCTGATAGTCAAAGGGTAATTGAGAATCAAATTTGTAAGGAGATCCCAGCTATCTGTAATAATAATAGGATGCTTATGGTAGGGTGTTTTAACTTTCCAAACATAGACTGGGACTGCCATAATGTTAAGGGTTGAGATGGAGAGGAAGTTGTTAAGTGTATACAAGAAAACATTCTGATTCAGTATGTGGATGTACCCAGTAGAGAAGGTGCAAAACTTGACGTACTCTTGGGAAATAAGGCAGGGCAGGTGACTGAGGTTTCAGTGGGGGAGCACTTTGAGCCAGCGATCATAATTCTATTAGTTTTAAAATAGTGATGGAAAAGGGTAGACCAGATCTAAAAGTTGAAGTTCTAAAATGCAGAAAGGCCAATTTTGACGGTATTAGGCAAGAACTTTCGAAAGCAGATTGGGTACAGATGTTCGTAGGTAAAGGAACGACTGAAAAATGGGAAGCCTTCAGAAATGAGATAACAAGAATCCAGAGAAAGATTATTTCTGTTAAGGTGCAAGGAATGGATTTTAGGTATAGAGAATGCTGGATGACTAAATATATTGAGTTTTGATTAACGAAAATAAGGAAGCAGAGGTCAGGTATAGGCAGGATAGATCCAGTGAATCATGAGAAGAGTATAAAGGCAGTAGGAGTATACTAAAAAAGGAAATCAGGAGGGCAAAAAGGGGACTTGAGATAGCTTTGTCAAATAGAATTAAGGAGAATCCAAAGAGTTCTTACAAATGCATTAAGGGCAAAAAAAGTAACTAGGTAGAGAATAGGGCCCCTCAAAGATCAGCAAGGCAGCCTTTGTGTGGAGCCGCAGGAGATGGAGGAGCAACTAAATGACTATTTTGCATCAGTATTTAATGTGGAAAAGAATATGGAAGGTATAGAATGTAGGGAAATAAATGGTGACATCCTGTGAATTGTCCATATACCGAGGAGGAAATGCTGATGTCTTGAAACGCAGAAAGGTGAATAAATCCCCTGGACCTGATCAGGTGTACCCTAGAACTTTGTGGGAAACTAAGGAAGCAATTGCTGGGCCTCTTGCTGAGATATTTGTTTCATCGATAGTCACAGGTGAGGTGCTGGAAGACTGGAGGCTGGGTAACGTGGTGTCACTTTTTAAGAAAGCTTAAGAAAGCAGGGAACTATACACCTGTGAGCCTGATGTCGGTGGTGGGCAAGTTGTTGGAAATCCTGAGGGGCAGGAGGTATATTTATTTCGAAAGGCAAGGACTGATGAGCGATAGTCAACATGGCATTATATGTGGGAAATCATGTCTCACAAACCTGATTGAGTTTTTTGAAGAAGTAACAAAGAGGATTGATGAGGGCAGATCTATATGGACATCAGAGAGGCATTCAACAAGGTTCCCCATGGGAGAGTGGTTAGCAAAGTCAGATTTCACATGGACAACTAGCCATTTGGATACAGAACTGGCTCAAAGGTAGAGGACAGAGGGTGGTGGTGGAGAGATGCTTTTCAGACTGGACGTCTGTGACCAGTCGTGTGTCTCAAGGATCTGTATTGGGTCCACTACTTTTCGTAATTTATATAAATGATTTGGATATGAGCATAAGAGATACAGTTAGTAAGTTTGCAGACGACACCAAAATTGGAGGTTTGGTGGAAAATGAAGGAAGTTACCTCAGATTACAACAGGATCTTGATCAGATGGGCCAATGGTCTGAGAAGTGGCAGATGGAGTTAAATTCAGATAAATGTGAGGTGCTGCATTTTGGGAAAGCAAATCTTAGCAGGACGTATACACTTAATGGTAAGGCTCTAGGGAATGTTGCTGAACAAAGAGACCTTTGAGTGAAGGTTCATAGCTCTTTGATAGTGGAGTCGCAGGTAGAAAGGAAAGAAAATGGAGGAGCAACTAAATGACTATTTTGCATCAGTATTTAATGTGGAAAAGAATATGGAAGGTATAGAATGTAGGGAAATAAATGGTGACATCCTGTGAATTGTCCATATACCGAGGAGGAAATGCCGCCTTACGGGCGGCACGGTGGCACAGTGGTTAGCACTGCTGCCTCACAGCGCCAGGGACCTGGGTTCAATTCCCGCCTCAGGCGACTGTCTGTGTGGAGTTTGCACGTTCTCCCGTGTCTGCGTGGGTTTCCTCCGGTGCTCCGTTTCCTCCCACAGTCCAAAGATGTGCGGGTCAGGTGAATTGGCCATGCTAAATTGCCCATAGTGTTAGGTAAGGGTATATGTAGGGGTATGGGTGGGTTGCGCTTCGGCGGGTCGGTGTGGACTTGTTGGGCCGAAGGGCTGTTTCCACACTGTAAGTAATCTAATCTAAAAAAAAGGTGTTTGGTATGCTTTCATTTATCGGTCAGAATATTGGGAGGTCATGTTGTAGCTGTATCGGACCTTGTTTAGGCTGCTGTTGAAATATTGCATGCAATTCTAGTCTCCCACCTATCGGAAAGATGTTGTGAAACTTGAAAGCGTTCAGAAAAGATTTACAAGGATGCTGCCAGGGTTGGAGGATTTGCACTATCGGGAGAGGCTGAGCAGGCTGGGGCTGTTTTCTCTGGAGCATCGGAGCCTGAGAGGAGGCCTTATTGAAGTTTACAAAAGTATGAGAGGCATGGATAGGATAAATAGACAGTCTTTTCCCTGGAGTGGGGGAGTCCAGAACTGCATGAATTAATGTAAAACTCTGTTATCTCACCTTTTAGTTTACAATCAATCTAAACATTATGGCAAAACAGAGAACACAGGAGGCTAACACCTTCAAATATTGTCTAGCTAACAGCTATGTTACAATTAACCTGAGAATGCAAAATTTGAAAAAAAAAGTTGTTGTGATTTTCACTTGAAAGAAGTGAAACTATCATAGTATTCTCACAGATGAAAGCCTCCACAAACAATTACGTTATTATTCAAAGTATAATTTCAGTTACATCACACTGTAGACTTTTGCTATAAATTCTGTGTGACAATTGTACCCTCCACAACCACCTGACGAAGAAGTGGCGCTCCGAAAGCTAATGTGCTTCCAATTAAACCTGTAGGGCTACAGCCTGCTGTTGTGTGATTTTTAACTGAATAAATTCAAGATAGAGATTGCCCACGTGTCGACAGGCAGTGGCCTCGTGGTATCACCACGAGCTTGTTAATCCAGAGAGCCAAGTAATGTCCTGGGACACATGCATTCTAATCCTGGCAAGGCATTTAAGTTAAAAAAAACTCTGAAATTATGAATCTAAGGACTACCATTGTTGTGGGCAAACTTCATTGGTCCCACCAATGTCCTTTAGATAGCTGTCCTTGCCCATATCGATTGACATATGACTCGAGACCTGCAGCAATGTAGAATCATAGAATTCCTACTGTGTGGAAGAAGGCCATCAAGTCCAAGCAGCATTCCACCCAGAAACGCAACCCTCTCCTATTGCTGTAACCCGACATTTCCCATGGCCAATCCACCTAACCTGCACATCCTTTGACTGAGAATACAAACTGGCGCACCCGGAGGAAACCCACACAGACATGGGGAGAACATGCAAACTCCACAAATTAAATCACCTCATGATGGAATCGAAGCTAGGTACCTGGTGCTATAAGACAGTGGTGTTAGTCTCTCTGCCATCTATTCCTCATCTCTGATCTAAAAGACTAACCCTTATTCCCAGACTGCGACTCTGCTTTAGAATCGCCAGATAGGGGGTACAAAGTTTCAAATAACACAACACCAGGCTATAGTCCAACAGGTTTAATTGGAAGCAGTAGCTTTGGAGCGCCGCTCCTTCATCAACCACCTGATGAAGGAGTGGCTCTCCGAAAACTAATACTTCCAATTAAACCTGTTGGACTGAAACCTGGTACTATGTGATTTGTAACTTTGTACACCCCAGTACAACACCGGCATCTCCAAACCCAGGTAAGGGCACATCCTTCCAAAATCTATACTGTCAGGGCCCTGGAGAATTCAAAATGTTTCAGTGAAATCTCCTCCAACCTTCTAAATTCCAGGGAATCCTGACCCATTCTCCTCTATCAAAGCTGTTCTCTCTTTTTCTCTCTCTCCCCCCGATTCTTCAGATGGAGCCGGTTAGATTCGCTCAGAGCCCCAGTTTATTTGTAGTGTTCAGTAATGTGGGGATGCTGATGGTGGACTGAGGTACTCTTCATGAAGGAGCAGCGTTTCAGAAGCTTGTGATTTAAAACGAATTAGTGGGCTAGAACCTGCTTTTGTGTGACTTCTGACTTTGTGTTTTTCGGGCAGAGTGAAACAACTGCCCTCTCTTACCTATAGAATACTTGCAAAGCAGCTGAGGATTATGGGTTATGACTCCTTCCATTAGCCATGAATAAACCTACATTCATTGCAGTCGATTCCAGTGGGAATGACCTGTCAGTTGCTTCCCAGGTATTACATGGCTCATCATGGCCATCTCCTGGAGAGTTCGGGAAGGGCAATAAATAACCGACACGTCAACGCCCGCCCCCACCCCATCCCAGGAGAAATCAAAATAGATGGCATACAATTCAAATGATCAAACTGGTGAAGCTTGAATTCGTCTCTTTGAAAGAACCTTGGCCAGAAACAGAGCCACGACATGGGTGACCGTGGTTTGTCAAATTGAAAGGTGGAGTGTCATTCGGATTAACAGTGGGAGCATCAAACATGAATCATACTCAAAGATCTAACAAATGGCTATCAAAACGTGTCCACAAACTGCAGAGAATATCACTTGAGGTTTCACGTCCCCATCTCCATCCTTGCTTGTTGCCCTTCCCTTCTGTCCTGCAGAGGGCGGTGGTGACCCATGAGTTTCGGGAGGGGGTTTTGACAGAGGGACAAGGTGATGTCCTCGGCCTGAGCACAACTGCCTGACCTGCTGTGCTTTGCCAGCTCCACACTTCTCGACTCCAAGCACAACTATTCCTCAGGAGAATGAGCTGTGACACAAGAGGAAACATGGGAGTGTTGGAAAGGCACCAACAACCTGGTCAGCTTGCAGAGGGGTAGAAACAGATTTTATGAATGAGCTGATATCCTCCCAAGCTGAGATGCAGACTCACGCTTTAAGAGTCACACAGTTTACATTGTTACTGACCGTGGTCCCAAGGGCAATACTCCTGCATCATGGACAAAATGGTCATTGGATTGAAAGCCACCTCAGAAATGAGAGCACAGACTCCAGGCTGAGACTGTGGTGCACTTTTGAAAGTTGCACAGTCTCCGGGTCCATCATTTGAGGCTCCACCACCACCACCATACTCCAACCACCCCTACCTCAGGGAGCTCGATAAGATCCCATTCTGAAGCGATTCCCTCTGGTATCCTGCTCATTATTCAACGAGTGCCAACAAAACAGATGTTTCTCGCCATTCATTTCCTGTCTGTGGGACCTTACCATCTTGTCCGGGAACGTGACTGCTCTGTGCTCACAGCTTTGAATATTCTGAGATGATTAAATAAAACTGCACCATCAAGCGTTCTTACCTCATTATCATGTAAAAGGGAGAAGTTAATTTTTGGGGTTCAGTGATGTTTTATCAAAAAAGTAGCAACATTTCATTTTATTTCATTTTAGGTTGTTTTATATTATTTTATTTAAATTTTCTTGCTCAAATATTATCCCGCTTGATCGGCACCACTTCCACACATATCCATTCCCTCCACACCAACATTCAGTAACATTTCTGTACTATCTACAAGATGCATTTCAGAAATTCACCAAAGGTCCTGAGATAACACCTTCTAAACCATGATTACTTGAATCAAGAAGGACAAGGGCAGCATCATCCCAGCAAGTTCCTCTCCAAGCCAATCACCAGGTTGACTTGGAAATATCGTCACTAGCTCAGAATCCTGGAATTCCCTTCCTAAAGACATTGTGGGTGGACCTACAGCACACAGACTGCCCCGGTTAAAGAAGGAAGCTCAGCACCATCTTGTCCAGGACAATTAAAGATGGACAGGAAAAGCATTGGTAAAAGTAAGAGTAGGCGTGATTCGGGATCAGAAAGTGAGACTGTGATGTCTCAGTTTTTCCTGGACATTGGTGCCATCACATCTCAAATACTGTATTGTATGTAGTTTTTGTCTCCTTATTGAAGGAAGAATATAAATGCATTGGAGATATTTCAGAGGAGTTTTACCCGATTGAGCCCTGCTATGAGTGCGCTGTGTGATGAGGAAGGATTGGAAGGCTGGTCTTGTTCTCTCTGGAGTTGAGAAGAGTGAGGGGTTTTCCTGTCCCACTGAATTCTCCTGCCCCTTACTACACGTGGAATTGAACTGTGCGATCATGAGGCCTATAAATTCCTTCTAATACTAAGTCTCCAGGTACCTCCGGCACTCCCTGACATATCACTGCTTTTTCAATTCAGCTTTCATTTCAAATTCCCTGAGTGGGAGTTCCTGTAGTTTTATATATTCACTGCAGTTGAATTTATCCTGAATCATTTCAATGCAATAAAGAAATGTTGATCTCACTTACAACTGAAAAATTTCCATTCCTTCATTAGATCATGATTTGGAGATGCCGGTGTTAGACTGGCATGTATAAAATTAAAAATCATACATCACCAGGTTATAGTCCAACAGTTTTAATTGGAAGTACACTAGCTTTCGGAGCGACGCTCCTTCACCTGATGAAGGAGCGTCGCTCCGAAAGCTAGTGTGCTTCCAATTAAACCTGTTGAACTATAACCTGGTGTTGTGTGATTTTTTAACTTCATTAAAACAGTAATTGTCTTCAATCTCTCTTTTGAAGTTACAGTACTTTGCATTTCTTAACCTTCCCTAATGGACACATCCTGAAGCAATCTATTTACACAATCCCTCAAACCAAACAATTCCCCGCTTCCTATTCTCTTGTTGATAATTGTCTTTCATTCAAATCAAGTGCATGTGCAGGCTCCCAGCAGCCGAAGTGACAGTTCCAAATCAGTTTGGAAAAGCCAAGGTCGATCTCCTTCCCCAATTCACCAAACTGCCACACTGACCAAACCTCCCAGCATTCCCCTCTGTGTTGGTTGCACTCAGTGCGAGCTGCACTTTACAAGCTGCCCTGTATTTAGACTGCTTCTGATTTATATCTCTCCATTCTGTTGTGCTGTTGTTCAGGATCTGGGTTAAGCTCACTCATTTCTCAATTGAGAGCTTCCTTCTTTCAGCCTGAAAGAGACTTCACATTTGCTAACAGGAAATATGACTTCAATGCTGGAAACTTTTCAGGATTGATGGGCTCAATGAAATAACCTTGCCTAATCTCTTCCGGGGTCGACGTTTCAGGTGTAACCGTTTTCAGGAAGGTGGTGGGTGTCAGGGGAGTTGCAGATAAAGGGGTGCGTGGGAGCGATGTGGTGAGGTGGGGATAGGTTGAGAAAAATAGAGAGTATGAATTGATTGATCGATGGGAGAGATGAATCCAGAATCATCCCTCCCTTCGACCAACCAGATCCTACCCTCTACCTGTCTCCACTTATCCCCACCTAACCACCCTGCCCCCACCGTTCCCTTTATCTGCAGTTCCCTCAACACCCACCCACCCAACTTCCAGAAGAAGGGCTACACCCAAAACGTCGACTTCTCCACCTCCTGATGCTGCCTGGCTGGCTGTGTTCTCCCATCCTCCTGCTTGTCAACCTTGGATTCCAGGATTTGCAGGGTTGTTTTGTTTCTAATCAATTCAGGGGCCAGGATGAGTGTGAGGAGATTGGGTTTTGATGGAACTACCCACAGACTGAAATCAAAAGAAGCAAAGCAAGAAAGGCAAGTGGATCAAATGTGAGAGAGCAAATTGTGAGCAAAACGTAATTGTTACCAGTTTAGCAATTGCAAAGGAGAGAGCGACAACATTGAATTGCTTCTGGTGTCATCCTCTACGCCCTGACATTTCACAGAGCCAACTCCACATCCTTCCATTAGTTTTGTCATTGAGAGGAAACATTTCCCTTCCCACAGCCTTTTTAAAAATGTCCTGTCCCAGGGAATCACTGAGGCAGAGAATACTTCACCTTTTCTGGGAAAGATAGGGAAATATAGGATGCTAAGGAGCAGTTTCTCTGCCTTCAGGATCTGACAGAAGGATGTGGTAGTCTGTGGATTCTGGAGACAGATCACTGAGCTATTCCTCACTTCCATCAACGCCTGACATTATTCTAACAACAGTTTCTATTCTTCATTATAAAGTACCCCCACCAGCTTCAGACTGGACATTTCACACCCAGTCCCCATTTCCCCACAATCAAGAAACAAACTTGCCCCATCTCAGGATTGCCCTCTGAATGTGGTGTCAGTGTGCTAATGCTGTGTTTGAATGAAAGAGCCATGGTGGAATCTGGGACTGAATCAAAGGGTTTTCTGATTCACTAGCAGCCTCCCCGCTGTGTGAGGGTCTGTTTGGATAGGATTTTAGCCCCATTGGTTCCCACTGATACTAAAGCCCTAGAGGGAGATTATTGAAGTCACATGTGGACTGAGGAACACAACAGTCAGGTCAATGAGCTGCTCTGGAATGCTCCCTGAGCCCTGGATGACTCTCACTGAGATGGCCCAGGGGTTACAGAATATGACAGCAGAAAGTGGAAGAAGTTTATCATTGACTGCCCTCCTCAGCCGTGACACCCAGTTTCCCCAGATTTAACATTCTCAATCTGGCTCCATTGACACACGGGCCCATTCCATTGCACTTTAAGAGTAAAGAAAACCCATGTCTAATTTAAGGCATATTCATTTACCAAAACCTGTGAAATTGTTGTTCTGAGTAACAAGATGCTACTGGTCATATTCATCAATGCAGAGTTCCCAGTAGCTCTGGCCATTTCCAAAGGACACAGGAGACAGAGACTGAATCTTCTTCATCTTTATTCCCTTTTCCAGATTGACATTGACAGAAAAAAGGCTGCAATTCACAGCCCAGACAGAGGAAGCTGCTCAAAATCATAGCCACAATGGAGCTTGAGGAAAACACTTGTGGAGATTTTCTCAATAACCTAAGAATCCTCTCCCTTTAAGTAGTAACAGAAGCTTAAATTCGAACTGACGGCTGAGCAGGATGGAGATCTGGTTTACTGAAGTAGAGATTTCTGAGGTTCACATTGTTTTGTACAGCTGACAGTCTTCAGCATCTCCGAGAAGTTTTACTTGGCATCACAAGTCATCACTGTCCCCACAAAACACTCCCAGAACCGGGTCAGCATGGGGTTTGATACAGAGTAAAGCTTCCTTTTGATTATCCGAATGACCTGCCTTAACCCTTGAACCTCGGAAATGTCACCGAGCCAATCCCAAGAAGGAAGAGAGTTGAAATCCAGTGCTGACAATGACCTTTGCCCTGCCAACTCAGCCCTGTTCTATCCAAAGTTGTGTTTCCTCCGTGGACTGTCTCAAACACGCTATACACATTCTGATCTCCTGATGCTTTTGCTGAGGGGAGAGGGGAGGATCACATGTGTGAGGGCACAGGAGAAGCGAGCGTTGGACTCCCAGTCAGACCCAGAGAGGGTCAGCAGGCTGTTGACACTGTAGGTGCTGTCTGAAGCTCGCAGGTAGTTGCTGGTCTGAACCCCGTCCGAAATGACTGCACTGTCCTTCATCCACTGCACCTCCAGCTCATCGGGATAGAAGTGATTGGCAAGGCACACCAGGGTGGCAGTGCCCTTAGCATTGACCTGCTCTGGGGAGGGGGACAGAAGGGTCAGCTTGGGCTGAGAGTTGTCACGGCCTGAAAGACAAGACAAACAATTTTAATCTCTGCCATTCAAAGGGATTTCAACTCTGAACATTCACTGGCAAAACGATCCATTTGAACATTTATATTCAATACCTGACAAACCCCATAAAAAGGACAGGGACTTTTAAAATTGCTTCTTGGGATGTGGGTGTCACTGGCTGTGCGAGCATTTATTGCCCATTCCCAAATGCCCCAGAGAGGGCGATGGTGAAAAAGAAGGGACAGTTTTGAATCATTGTTGAGGGAATGAATGTGGGCAGCTGGAAGGACTATCAAAGAGGGAACATTTCAGTGACAGTGATCAGAACTCAGTGAGATTGAGAGTAGGGATGAAAATGGAGAACAATGGAGCAAGTATAAAAGTTTTCATTTGGTAACAAAACCCTTTTACTTAACTGGCATGGATTGGGTAAAAGTGGGCTAAAAGACAAAATACCACGACCTGAGAAAAGCAAAGGATGAAATGTGTCCAAATGAAGTCCAGAAAATCCCAGTGATGTTTTATACACAGAAAGAACAGGTGTATGAAGGAATGAATGAGGCCCATTTGAGAGCAGGAAGGGAACTTGTGTGCGCTGGTGGAAGATGGAGCAATGGTTCCTCATGAAAACTTTCGGTCTGTTTTCACAAAAGAGAGGGACAAAGCAGGAACTGTAGTTCAGGAGGAGGACTGTGCAACATTGGAATGGCATCTTTCACATCTGAAAGACTCCCAGTTCATCCAAAGAAAAGAAAGATCCATGCTGTTCCAGATATTTGCAGGCAGTGTGGGACTTGTTCGAAATGTGGTCACTGTTATAATGTAGGAAATGTGCAAGCCAGTTTGTACACAGAAAGATACCACAAGCAACAATGAACCAAGAAACATTTTTGAGTGATGTTTGTTCAGGAAGAAATATCAGCCTGAATACAATTCAAAGAGAAAGTAACTAGAACAGTTGGATGGATAATTAGAAAATGAAAGTTGAAGGAGAAGGGAGGAATAGGTTAGTGATGGAATTGATTGTTATCAGAAAATAAAAGGTAAGAGACAGAGTATTTTGAATGTCATTTTGCACTGAGGAAACTTTAAAGTGCTCGATAAAGAACAATCCTAAAGGCTTTGTCATTTAATGCATTAAACATTTGGAATAATGTAGACAAAGTGGTACCACACAAATCAAGGTAAATCAAGTTTCCGAGGAGTTTAGACTAATTAAAGAAGGTAGGGACTCAGGGCTCTTTATTAAAGCATCCAGACCAAGTAATAGGATAGAGTATGGAAAGGATCAAGAATTGTAATTGAGGACCCGCAGGGTGGAATGGTGGATCAGTGGTTAGCACTGCTGTCTCACAGCTCCAGAGACATAGAGTCAATTCCAACTAACTGTCAGTGTGGAGTTTAGACATTCTCCCCGTATCTACTTGGGTTTCCTCCCAATTTCAGAAAAGTGTGTAGGTTGGGAAGATTATCCATTGGAATTGTAGAGTCGGTGGGATGCTTTTTGGAGGGTCAGTCTGGGCTGAATGGCCTGCTTCCACACTGTAGGGGTTCCTTGATTTCTAAAGGAGATAACTGTAAGAAGGAGGCAGTCAATGCATGTCTTTGTATTATACTTAGATGCATTGAGTCTATGAAACAAGGTAAATGACCGTATAGTGCAGGGACATGGCTGCAAGGGGATCAGGGCTGGGAACTAAATATCCAAGGACGCACATCCTATTGAAAGGAATTGCAGGGGGATAGAGGGTCAAGTGTGAAGCAGGAGCAGAAGGTAATCCTTGTTAGTCAGGAAATGGTCTTGGGAAGGCCAGCAACTCATCAGCCTGTAAGTCCCTTGGGGCCAGCAACTCATCAGAGTATTTAAGAAAGTGGGTGTTGAAATAGTGGACACATTGTTGATCATTTTCCAACATTCTGGCGACTCTGACAGAGTTCCAATGGACTGGACAGTATCTAATGTAAGCCCACATTTTAATAAAAGGCAGGAGAGTGAAAACGAGGAATTATACATGAGAAAAACACTGGAGTCAGTTATTAAAGATACAGTAAACAAGCATTTGGAAAGCAGTGACAGGATCGGACCAAGTCAGCATGGATTTACTCAAGGGAAATCAGGCCTGACACATCTTCTGGAAGTTTTTGAGGATGTGATCAGTGGACAGTGGACAAGGCTGAATAAGTGGACAACAAAAATTGATGAAAAGGTTGAGCAGGTCTGGCAGGATCTGTGGACAGCAATCGAAGTTAACCTTTCAGATTGAGTGACCCTCCCTCAGGACCCAGTGGATGTTGTGTGACTGGACTTTCAAAAGGCTTTTGACAAGGTCAAAAGTGAGTTAAATTAAACGTTATGATATCAGAGGTAAGTTTGTGAGGCAGACCTTGTTTAGGGAGAAATGGAGGTCCGCATTGGCATCACGTGGTCAGCTTTTCTGCAGATGCACAAGGAAACGAGCAGGCCATTCGACACATTGAGCCTTCTGCATTCTAGCTCGTCGAGAAAATCTCCTCAATGCATTGTTCCCCACACAGTGCTTACATCACTTAGTACGTGAAGACATCGGGACATATAAAATAACAATTACTGTAATCCTTTCTGTCCATCAATTTTGCTCCTCCATTAAATATGCAGACAGTTCTCTGATAAACTCATGCTTATTCAACACAATTTGTCTGCATCACAATTCGTGAATTGTGCACCTTTTTTATAACGCAAGCTCCTTTTCCGTGATTTCTTGCCTGGCACCAGCTGAACAGCAAAATCTGGCCTCAGGATCCTCTGTCTGCAAAATGCACCCTCAGTGTGTTCGGCTAAAACAGGAATTCAATACACTCTGCAAGCCTTAAACCTTAACCTACACTTAGAAGGAACTTTCCTTCAAACCAGGGGGAGATATTTAAGGAGAACTAGAATTCTCCAGCGACATCAAGTGGTCAGTCAGCCCCTCGTGCTTTCTGATGAAGAGCTTGGTTAAAGATACAGTGCTGTACCAGTGACTGTAGTAGAAAAGTGTTACATTTACTGTGCTATTTCTTTACAATATATATTTTAAGGATTTACTTAGACTGTGCTGGTGTGTGTGTGTGTGTGTATTAGATTAACTTTAGTTTTTGCATCTTACTGATATTCTGTGGATTCGCCTCTCCACCTCCTTTTCCCACAGGCCTCATTATTAATATTACAAGGTTTTCTACAACACTGTGTTGTACATGAACACAGCTGCCACGTTATTGGAGAACAACCTGTAATGATATCTGATCCTCTATCTTCACACCACTCCTGTCCCCTCCTACCCCTTTATAGTGTCTTGTAATCCTTATGTATAGTCAGTGTCTTGGCTTCCACAGCCTGATCTGGGAGAGAGTTCCCCAGGTTCACCAGTCTCTGAGTGCAGACATTTATTCTCATCTCAATGCAGAGTGATCTGTCTGGAGCTAATACAGTTGCCCCTTGTTTTAGACATCACAGTCAAGGGAATTATCGTCCCTGCTTCCAAACTGTCTCGCCCTATCAAAGTTTTATATATTTCACTTATTTTCCTAAAGCCCATGGAATACATGCCCAGTCGCCCCAAACTCTGCTCCCACAATAAGGCTGTCATCCCAGAGATCAGTGTGGTTATCCTTCACTGCTCTCCCTCAATGCCAGGTTTGTCCTTCAGTAGGTAATGAGACCAAAATTGCGCTAAATATTGCACAATGTTCGAGACGTGTTCTCAATAAGGCCCTGTACAGCGGCAGCAAGTCACCCTTACTCCTGGCCTCAAATCTCCTTGAAATGATGGTCAACATCCCAATTATCATCCTAACTATTTTCTGTTCCTGCAACATTACTTTCACTGACTGTTGCACAGGGAGATCCAGATCCTTTACAATGTTACAGCTCCTCACTTCGTACACTAGTCAGTGAGCCAATGCCATTCCCAGTATTGACTTCTGGCTTCATAACTCACTGCCCTGCATGGAGCTCAGGGGTCTGACAGAAGAAAACAAAAATGCAGCGTAAGTTTCTTTTTGATCAGCATTTTTTCAAATAACCCCTTTTCGAATGGTAGGCTGCCGTTTTGTTTTTCCAACCATAGTGCACAAAGTCATATCTCCACCCCCCCCCCCCCCCCAACCGCCTCATTGCTCTCCATCTGACACATATTTGCCCATTCACTACATTTGTCTCAATCACCTTGGAACTTTTTTTTACATACTGCTCACTCACTCACAACCCAACATGATTTAGTATCATCAGCAGACTTGTGAATATTGCATTTGATTCACTCAACCAAAAATTTGTTGTGTATTGGGAATAGCTGGAAGCCAAAGCCCGATTCCTGCTATGCCATCCAGGCCTTCCACTCAAAAAATGTTGTGCTCCTTTTCACTGCTTGCTGTCGGCTCTCCCATTCGAAAACCATGTCCACGTATTAGTCACAGTCCCATAAGATTAGAATTTGTATAATAGGCTTGGGACTTTATCAGTAATCTTACTGAAAACCCAATCGTATTGTATTGATTGCTTCTCCATAATTTTGCAAGTCACTTTCTGAAATATGATTCCCATTTCTTATGCTTCTGCTGACTTTTTCTTTGCCCATTACTTTATTCCCAATACTTTCTCTACAACTCCTTAGCTGCTAATTTCATTCTATTCCCTTTTTCCCCACCAGACTGAAGTTTACTAGTATTGCTGGGAAGCTTTCTTTTTTGTTTTGTTTTCTTCTGTGAAGACATAACTTTACCATTTGCTCCATAGTTCTGTCATTTCCCTGTTCTCCATTCTGCATTCTCTTTTACAACTTCACTGTTGCAACACTTGTTAATACACTCTTCAGAAACCCATCAATTCCTATCTTAAGATGCTCAATGATTGACCTTCAACAGTGATACAATCATAGGAGCACAGACTCTGTATCGTCAGAAATACAGCACGGACTACATTAGTCTCACTTCCCTACGCGAACCCCATAGACATGAATGTTATGCCACTTCAAGTGCACGACAATGTATTTTTAATGGTTGTGAGGTTAGCTGTACCAACTGCCTTTTCAGGAAGTGCATTCCAGACCCCAACTTTTTCTGCGTGAAAACCAATCCTAAAATCCTCATGAAACCTCAAACCCTTCACTTATAGGGTGCTCCTTTGTTCTTCCCCTTTGCCTAAAAGGAACAGCTGCTGTCTATCCATCCTGTCCAAGCCTCTCGCAATCTTATCCTTCTGAATCACAGCCGCCTCAGCTTTCTCTGCTCCAAAGTAAATAACCCGAGCTTATTCAACCTCTCTCCATAGCTGATATGCTCCATCCCAGGGAACATCCTGGTGAATCCCCTCTGCACCCCCTCCAGTACAATAACATCCTTCCTGTAATGTGGCTCCCAGAACTACACACAATATTCCATCTTGACCTAACCTAAGTTCCACATAGCTCTTCTAACCTGTGCCTCGACGAATAAAGGTTATGTTTAAGATCCCCTATATATTCTCAATTTGTTCATTAACCTGTCTAGTCCCATTCAGGGATGGGTGGAGAAACACCCTCTAAGCTTCCTCGTGTGCTGCCATTCATTGAATACTCCGCTGTCTGGTTCATTCTTGCAAAGTACATTACCTCATATTCATCAGGATGACATTCAATCTGCCATTAATCCATCCATCAGTCCATTCCATCTGTATCTTCCTGTCACATAAGACCGTCCCCCTCACTGCTAATCTTTGTGTCAAACACAAGCTGATTTATCACTGCCTCCCCTAGCCCCAACCCCAACCCCCATATCCACAGCTGCATCATCTATGATTATACAAATAATAAGGTTAATGATGACACACCCCCAGATGGTAGTCCAACAAGTTTATTTGGAGGCACTAGCTTTTGAAGCGCTGCTTCTTCATCACGTGATTATGCACTTCAAATGTTAGTGCCTCTGACTAAACATGTTGGTCTATAATCTGGCATTGTGCGATTTTTAACTTTGTCCACCCCGCTCCAACACAGGCAACCCAAAATCACAAATAAAAAGGGACACAGCACTGATCCCGTAGTGTACCATTGGACACTGACCCTCAGTCACAGAAACAATCATAGAACATAGAACATAGAACATAGAAGGATACAGCGCAGTACAGGCCCTTCGGCCCTCGATGTTGCGCCGACCGAATCCTACCTAACCTATACTAGCCCAATAACTTCCAAATGCCTATCCAGTGCCCGCTTAAATGACCATAAAGAAGGAGAGTTCACCACTGATACGGGCAGGGCATTCCATGAACTCACAACCCGCTGTGTGAAGAATCTACCCCTAACATCTGTCCTATACCTACCACCCCTTAATTTAAAGCTATGTCCCCTAGTAACACCTGACTCCATTAGCGGTAAAAGGTTCTTAGTATCTACCCTATCTAAACCCCTAATCATCTTATACACTTCTATCAGATCTCCCCTAAACCTTCTCTTCTCCAATGAGAACAGCCCCAAGTGCCTCAGCCTTTCCTCATAAGATTTTCCTACCATTCCAGGCAACATCCTGGTAAACCTCCTCTGCACTCGTTCTAAAGCTTCCACATCCTTCCTATAGTATGGTGACCAAAACTGCACACAATACTCCAGATGAGGCCGCACCAGAGTCTTATACAACTGCAACATGACCTCAGGACTCCGGAACTCAATTCCTCTGCCAATAAAGCCCAGTACACCATATGCCTTCCTCACAGCACTATTTACCTGGGTGGCAACTTTCAGAGATCTGTGTACATGGACACCAAGATCCCTCTGCTCATCCACACTACCAAGTAGCCTACCATTAGCCCAGTAATCCATCATCTTGTTATTCCTACCAAAGTGAACGACTTCGCACTTAGCTACATTGAATTCCATTTGCCACATTTCCGCCCAGCTCTGCAACTTATCTATATCCCGCTGTAACCTACCACTTCCTTCCTCACTATCCACAACTCCACCGACTTTCGTGTCATCCGCAAACTTGCTTACCCAGCTTTCAAGTCCTTCCTCTAGATCATTTATAAAATGACTTGAAATATATATCATCTCTCACCGTCTTCTGTGTCCTAACATTAAGTTGATTTGGATGCAACTTGGCAAGTCACTAATGACTCCCATTTGTCCCCGAGTTATTCTGTTCCGTTTGACATACTTGTAGAATATCTGGGGAGTCTCCCTCATCTTGCGCTGCCAGCGGTTTTCCATGCCCCTGTGTTAGTCTGTCCCTACCACGTGCAGAATTTCCTCCTTATTACATGGTCTGTCCCTTTTCCTGCCATTATTGGCCATAAATGTAGGGTAGACAGCCAGGGAAACATCCTGTTGATTTCCACCTTGTCATATGTTTCGTCAATTTTCTAAATTTCACTATGACCCATCTCATTCTTTGAAGCTCGAGAAAACACAGGCTGCGTTTCGTCATCAGACAATCTCGCCATCTCATGGATGAATCTGGACAATGTCCATTGCACTTCCTCTATGGTCAGTGTATTCTTTCTCAGATTGATTCACTAAAACTGTATACAATATTCCAGGAACAGTCTCACCAAAACTGTATACAATACTCCAGGTACAGTCGCACCAAAACGCTGTGCAACTGCTTCAACATAACCATCCGTCTATATTCTGTTTCCCCTAAATGAAGGTTAACTTAACATTAAGTTTCCACTAACATGTATTTCTCTAACTAACCTTCAAACTATTCCAAAGTTTATCAAGTATAATTTCTTTTTCAGAAATATTTACCGATACTCTCCAATGTTGCTGTTAATTTCTAAATATCAGATATCACATCATATGTAATAGGTTGCAGCACTTTCCTGGCAGATGTCAAGTTAATTGGTCTGCAGTTCTCCACACTATTCCTTCTTCCCTTTTTAGATGCTTGGATCTATTCCATTCATCTCCAATGCTTGGATCACGTTTACTACATTCCATTTTCTACAATGGCTTCTGGCTTCTGCAGAATGCGCAGCAAAATAAAACACAATCATCGACAGTTCAATTAATTCTTCTATCACTGATTTATTTCTGACATGGTGATATGAATTGCATCTATTTCGTCAGACTTAGCAATGTTTAATCCAGCTACATATTCAAGGACTACCTTGTTACTTATATAAATTGACTTCATATGTTTAGTTTCACTAGTACTATATGATTACTTAGTATTTCTCAGAGATTTTCTTGGTCTTTCTCCATGAAGACAGTTGCATAGTAACTGGTTATTGTCTTGGCCATTTCCCTGTTCTCCACAATAACCTATCCTCTTCTGATTACAAATTTCCACGTTTGGCCTTGCTTTTATTTTGTTTTCTTTGAAATATCGATCGTATATTGATGCAGTCTTTGTGCTCCAATTTGTTAGCATGTATGTTCTCTTTTTGTTTTCCTTATCAGTTTCATGCCCCTCCTTTTTCTGAATCATCAATTTCTGAGAAATCTCTGGTTTCCACAATTGCTGGAATTCTTCTGATGTCACTTCCTATGATTAATATAACCTTTAATTTGTTATGATGAACATCATTAAGTCACTTTCTCACTCCATGGTACTTTTACCTTAAAGAAACAAATGTATTTTGCAGACTTTGCAGTATTTCTATAAATTTCCTGGTCCTGACTAGATATATCGAAGAACACTGCACGAGGACAGAAAAGAAATTGCGGGGGCCCTGGCATCATTGCTGGCCACAGGTGTGGTACTGGAGTACTGGAGGGTAGCGAAAGTTGTGTCCTTATTCAAGAAGGGCTACAGAGAAAAACCTGGGCACTATAGACCAGAAAAGCGGACATCTGTAGTAGGTAATATATTTGAGAAGATCCTGGGTGTTTAGATATACATGCATTTCGAAAGATATGGTTTGATTAGGAACAGTCAGCACAGCTTTGTACATGGCAGATCATGGCTCACAATTTATCCAAGTTCTTTGATGAGATTACAAGCAACGTTGACGAGGGCAGGATGGTATACATAAACTATACGGATTTCAGTAAGGGCTTCAGTAAGGTTCCCCATGACATACTGCTCTGGAAGGTTAGATTGCATGGAATTGGGGGGGAGATGGTAAATTAGATACACAATTGGCTTGTTGATAGGAAGTAGAGGGTAATAGTGAAGGATGTTTTTTGGATAGGACGCCTGTCACTTGTGGAGTGCCTCAGGGGTCGGTGCTGGGACAATTTCCATTTGTTGTATGCGTACTGATTTAAATTAGAATGGACAAAGCATGATTAATAACATTGCAGATGACTGTAAAATATGCGGTATCGTGAACCATGATGAAAGTTCTTACAAATTGCTGCAGGACCTAGATCAGCTGGGGATATGGAGTTTAATATACATAACTGTGAGATCTTGCATTTTGGAAAGTTAAATCAAGGTCGGAATTTCATGGTTGTCCCTTAAGAAGTGTAGTGGAATAGAGGAACACTGGAATTCAGGTGCACAGGTCTCCGAATGTCGATTCAGAGGTAGACAGGGCAGTGAAGAAGGCTTTTGGTACACTGGCATTCATCAGTCATAGCAATGATCATCGAAGTTGGGGAGTTATATTGCAGTTATACAGGATGCTGTTGAGGCCTTACTTGTAGCACAATGTTCAGTTTTGTTCACTTTGCTCTGGGAAGGATGTTATTAACCTGGAAAGAGTGCAGAAGAAATTTATAAGGTTTTTTTTGTGGATTAGTTACAGTGTGGAAACGGGTGCTTCGGCCCAACAAGTCCATACTGACTTGTCAAAGCGCAATCCACCTAGACCCATTCTCCCTTCACCTAACACTACAGGCCATTTAACATGGCCAATTCACCGAAGCAGCACATTTTGGACTGTGGGAGGAAACCGGAGCACCCAGAATAAACCCACGAGGAGAATGTGCAAACTCCAAGCAGTTAGTCGCCTGAGGTGGGAATTGAACCCGGGTCTCTGGTGCTGTGAGGCAGCAGTGCTGTGCCACCGTGCTGCTCATTCAAGGTCTCATTCACAGGATGAAGATGTCGCTGGATAACTAGGATTTATTGCCCATGCCAGAGGACAGTTAAGAGTCAAACGCATTGCTGTGGGTCTGGAGTCACATGTAGGCCAGACCAGGTAACGACAGCAGTTTCCTTCCCAAAAAGACATTAGTGAATCACGTGAGATTTTCCAACAATTGATAATGGATTCCTGATCATCATAGAACCTTGATTTCAAATACTTACTGAATTCAAATTCCACCATCTGCCATGGTGGACCCGTGACACAGAACATTACCTGAGTCTCTGGGTTAAGTGTCCAGCGATAATACCATTGGGCCATTGCTTCCCCTTGCATATACTTGCTATCTAATTTCCAGAGCATATGATGAAAAATATTTGCACCACAGTTTTGGTTTAGATATGTCACACACCATTGTTTGCTGCTCCTTACTATTTGTAAGATCCACCCGCACTGATTCTGTTGAAGCTAAGGGACATGGGCCGTGGAGTTATTAGTCATGGACGTGGACAAGACATTTGGGGACGCTCACCTCGATGCTAAGATGACCTGAAGAAATTTCCAGCAACACAGGACAAGGATCAATATCCTCCCCACGTTGTCAGGTTAAGGGTCACCGTATTCTCTCTGCTCCCTCACACTCACTGCATATAATTATATCACCTTCCCCTGAACAAAGCTCACGCTCTATCACCAAATAAGGCTCACACACTATCACTCTCAGGACTGAATTCAATTCCTTCCCTTCCACACTTTTTCTGTCACGGATGCAATACCACCTCCACCTCCCCCGACACACACACGCACACACGCACACACACACGAATAACACTGCACGGATACAACATTGTGGATAGACTCCCTCTGGACATCTCAACCTTCGCCCCTCCATCTACACCAGCACTAACAACAGGGACACCCACTTCCCCCCTCACTCCCTCCCTCTTTTTCACCCATTCCAAGGGAAACAGACTGGAATAGAACAGAAAGGGCCAAGCCCGGTGTTGCAGTGCCCAATATCCATTCCATCTTCCCCCCCACCTCCCCCCGGCATGAGGAGAGGACCCTGTTATGCTGCCTCGTTTTCTCTTCCTGAGACAGCGGCACGGGCTGGATTGGATATATATTTTATTGGAAAGTGTCATTGGAAATGTTGGACAGGTTTGGAGGGCGGAATGTTTTCCCCCCTAATTATTGTACCCTTATATCTCAAAAGACACACTCGGATCAGCCATGACAATTCTGAATGGTGCAGCCGAATGGTCAACTGCTGTCCCAATCCCATGTGATGTTCCTTAATCAACCCTTCGATGCTGTTACAGAGTAGGGGATCACCCATTCACTCAGACAGGATAGTTACAATGAGACAGAAAGAGGCAACTCTGCCCCTCGAAGGAGTTACATAGAAATAGAGAATGAAGTAATTCAGCTCATTGAGAACATTACACAACCCAGCAGGAGACCATTCAACCCACCTTAGATGCTACACAGGAACAGGGAATCTGTCACTAAGAGGAAATAGAGAGTCAAGATAAATGTTCATTTTCAGGTTGCAAAGCTGTAAATATTGGAGTGCCTCAGAGATCATCAATGACCAATAATCTGTATTAAAGATCTGGAGGAAGGGAACTGAATGTCATGACGCTCAATTAGCTTATCACCAAAATGATCATTCAAGATGTCGTCAAATCGAGGTACTGAGTCTGTAATGTGATACAGACATGGCAGGTTAGTGAGCACACCTTCAGCAGGAATAACATAACGTGAGTTGTCTATTGTGGCAGGAAGGATAAAATAATGTGAACAACTTAAATGGAGAGAGATTGCAGAACTCTGTGATCCAGGCCGTTTCCATGTTCCTGGGACATGAATCATGTGAAGTCAGTCTGCAGATGCAGCAAGTGATTTGGAAAGTAAGTGAAATGATACTGTTTCTGGCAAAGGTTATCACGTTTAATGAGGAATGTTTTACTGCATCCGAATGGGGCATTGCTGAGACCCACATCGGATACACTGTATGCAGTTTTGATCCCCTTAAATAAATTATTTCCGACGATTTTCAAAGAAGTTACCCTTTACTCATGTATTATGTGCGATAATCAGCTTTGATCTTAGATGAGAATTCTTATTGAACCATACATGACTTTCTGAAATATGTTTCAGCTGGATGCATGTTTTCTCTTGTTAAGGAGTTTAAAGCAAGAGAATCAATTTAATAATACGATGCACTGATATTAAGATATCCACCAATATTTACAAATTACACAGACGCATATAAACATGTCATCAGATGATAAAGCAAGGTCATTTATTTTCTAATGAAAGGCACTGTGTACAGCAACAGCGATGATGTACCTTCATACAGTTTTTCTTTATCATCCGGTCCAGAGAATATTTCAGGAGAGCACACGTGGTCCAGTTCGGTTTTGATATTATTGTATGGTTCAACCCAGAGAGGGAGAAAAATGTTCCGTGCCTGAGCAGCGGATGTTGATTGATCCCTTTCTCTTACTTTGTTCCGCCAGATAGCAAAGTGTGAGTCAATAAAATACCTGAGTTATCTTTACCACTTGTGAAGGATTTCTGATCAGTATTCATTGGAATCTCTCCACTGCCTGAAGCAAAGGGAGTTCAGCCAAATCCAACTGTTCCACAATTAAATCCCATTACTAGCAGCTTGTGTGAGTAGAATAATTTCAAAGGCAGAAGAACAGCACGGGGCAGCACGGTGGCACAGTGGTTAGCACTGCTGCCTCACAGCGCCAGGGACCTGGGTTCAATTCCCGACTCAGGCGACTGACTGTGTGGAGTTTGCACGTTCTCCCCGTGTCTGCATGGGTTTCCTCCGGGTGCTCCGGTTTCCTCCCACAGTCCAAAGATGTGCGGGTCAGGTGAATTGGCCATGTTAAATTGCCCGTAGTGTTAGGTAAGGGGTAAATGTAGGGGTATGGGTGGGTTGCGCTTCGGCGGGTCGGTGTGGACTTGTTGGGCCGAAGGGCCTGTTTCCACACTGTAAGTCTAATCTAAAACACTTGGGACTCTCTACCATTTTTCCATTCGTTATGAGTTCAACTTTCTGCGTCTCACATTTTTTTCTCGAAAATGACCCAGTCTGTGTCCTATACTATTGGTCATATCACTAAACTGGATGCATTTAAAATTTGTTGTAACCAGTGGAGGAGTGGGTCAGCAAAAGGGCACAGTGATCCTCCAACACTTGTCAGAACACGAATGAGAATTCTCATTGGACTGTTCAAGTGGTAATTCCCTTTCCCAAACGTTTTTGGTGCCTGGATGTTTGCATTTGTTCAAAGTTGTCTTGTAGTCAAACATTTGCCAGACAAGTGAATGTAGGAAAATAGTATACAGACGGAAAAGTGCTGCGGAGACCATAATCAGATCAACGAAGTTCTTAGTGCCTGTTGAAGCAGTGACAATGTGGCTAATGAACCACTCTTGTTTCTCAGTCCAATGTTCCTATCTTCTATTCAGACCCTCAAACCTCCTGCACTGGCGATGACAGGGGCAACTTGCTCCAAATACTTGATCCACAGTAACACATGATCTCATTCATTCCCTCCAGGCTGTCACACACAGTTTGATGTGGGTTGGAAAATATTATTTCAAAACCCATGTTGTGTTCGAAAGACACCTTTGGTCTCTTTACAGAGTGTCTACTCTCTGCAACTTGTGCTTCATTTGTTCGTCATGGTGTGGACCCAGATTCACTGTGAATACAGCCCCCAGACCTCACACAGAGATGACTCACAAAGTGTTTTGCTCTGTCTTTCAATAACAGAACGTTCAGGAAAATTACAACCATTAACTTTGTAATTACAGAATATGAGAACGTAAGGAACAAGATCAGGTAGTTTGAAAAATCAAGCCATTGCATACCATCATGGCTGATCTATTATTAGCATTAACTCCTCTTTAATGTACAATTCTTCACACCCCCTCATCTCTCTGACAAGTCAAAAAATCCATGTACCATCTTTTTGAATACTTTCAGTCATGTAGCTCCCCTAACTCTCTAGCCCAGATAATTCCTGACACTGATTACCAGCTTTGAGAGGAAACCACTCCCTACACATACATCGTCACCTATTGATACGCACAAGAGATGAACACAGGGCTCAGGAAAGACTGAATGGTCTTGATATCAAGGCAGTATTTGACTGAGGATGTCATCGCAAGCGCCATCTTATTTGAGCTTAATAGGGATCAGATGTCCTCTCCTGACTGGCTGGTGTCGTTCAGAGCACAAATGAAGATGCCTATGGGTGGGGAACGATAATCTTCTCAGTGCCAGGACATCTTTTCCGGAGATCCTCAGGGTAGGTCCCCGCAGCACAACCATCTTCAGCTACTTCATCAATGTCTTTCCCCATCATCAGGCCAGAAGTGGGGGTGGTCACTGAGGGTTACACAACGTTCAGAACATTTGTCTCCCGTCAGCTCCAGAAGCAGTCTGTGTCCAAGTTCAGTAATACCAAGGCAACATTCAGGGTTGTGCTGTTAAAGTGGCAGTAACATTCATGCAACAGCGCTGTCAGACACAGTTAAAAGAGGAGCTCATTCAGCACTTCAAGCTGGTTACATACCGAAAGGTGGAAGCTGTTTTGCCCATCGAAACTACTGAACAAGAAAAGGGACAGCCCATACAATTCCACCGCCTATTTCACAGAAAGAAGAGGGGTCAGGTCAGTATATTGAGCTGTTAAATAGAATCAGCTAGAGCGCAATCAGTCCCTTGAACATGTTCCGTGGGTTGAGGAGACCATTTAGCCCCTCAAGACACTCATGTAAGAACAAGAGAGTGTCATTGATGCTCCAACCTGACAAAACAATGAAGCAGAGACTGCACTCATGGATGGCTCTCCGATGTTCCTCGTGGGTCCATTGCCTGTGGGATGCCTGCTACTTTAACATGGTTTTTTGGCACTGAGGATGGAAGCCAGATGTTTTGTACCAAGTCCCATAGAGGCATTTTCCAGCTCTGAGTAGACAGATCCACGTTCTCCATGGAGGTCAGAAAAATGATGGGAGTAGTTAATTGTTTTAGAATGAAAGTATTGTGGCTGCAGTCAGGATTGTGGATAACGTGATGTTCAGTACAGGATAACACACCAAATGCCCTTCATTAATGTGGGGAGAGTTTATTCAAATTCTGATCCTCTGACTCTCTCTCTCAATTGACATAGGCATTGGGAGTGGGGTGCGAAGAATCGTCCTCAGAGGCTCTTGTAACCCGAGTAAAAACACGTCATGGATTTTATTACCGTATCAGTGACATTTTAGAACATCATGAGAGACTGTCCATTCCCCTTAAGTTTCAATGTATTCATATTTTTATTCTCTCAGAGCGCTAAAGATTAATCTTCATTCTCCCCTCATTGTACACCATCCCAGGAATTAGTCTGGTGTAAAACCTTTCCATTCTCTCTGTGGCAGAGCGATTATTCCTTATATCGGAAAGAATATCTGTCCACAATGTTCCAAAGACTGCCTCAACAACACTCTCAGGGTTGATGACAATAATTTCTTTTTCTGTCTTAGACATCTCTGTTTCTTTTCTGTGGCATTAAAAAAAAACCTTTCCTTCTCGCTACACTGCGACTGATGCAGAATTTAAAAGCTCCTTACATCTGTATGTGAGCATCAACAAAGCCAACACCAGAGGTGCTAAGGGAGATGAACATCACTCTCAGGGGAAGACTAAGAAGGATTGCACTTGAAATAAGGAATGGTCACCCACCTGAATGGAAATGAGCTGTAAGAATATGGAAAACAGGCAGAGCAAGGGAGTTATCTTTTCTTTTGTTCTTCCCTAACAGAATGCTTGCAGCCCTGGCCAGGCCAGCATGTTATGCTGATCCTGAACTGAATGGCTGGTTCAGCTGTTCCACAGGACAGTAAAGAGTAAAACACATTGCTGTGGGTTTACAGTCACACAGAGACCTGATCAGGGAAGGAAGACTCATTGCCTTCACTAAAGAACATGAGGTAAGCAGATGGGCTTTTTTATAATTAATGATGATGGTTTCATTCCAATGCCACCAATTTCCTTCATATCAATAGAATATTATTCGGTGGCTCTAGATCATGAGCCAATGACTTGAAAACCATGCACTATGTTCTCATCTGACAGTTTCTGTGCAGAGAACAAGTTAAACATTTCAAGTGCAATTATTTTGTGATGGACAAGTGGTTAGAAAGGGATTGAAACAGGTGCACTGAGGAGGAGACTGGGATATCATTATGGAGGTATTGGACAGGATTAGTGAGTGGGGAGGATATGGAGATATCGATCTGTTCAGGGCTAGAAGGATGATAGAGTTTTAGAAGTGTCTGATTCCTTCTCGCATATTAATGAGTAATTTGAAAGTAGTAATTTGCTCATGATAATTTAAGGAATGGAATTTTTGAGTGGGGCTGAAAATGTAGACTTCCACCTTTCCAAATTTTAATAATATGAATAGCAATTCAGCTTAACCTGCTTTAATAGACAGTTAGAACGACTTAACAGGAACACCAAGTATTGAGAGGATGGGATAGTAACCAGTTTGAATAACAATCAGCACATCATAGATCCACCATGCTAATGATGTCCAAGGTTGGTAAAGCCAGTAAAGACTACATTATAAACTCCTGTCCATTGTTGCAACATTCCAGTATAATGCTCCCAGATTTTGATCCGTTGTTGGAGCATTCCCGTCTAATATTCTCATATTCTGATTAATTGTTGGATCCTTCCCTTCAGTCTGGGGCTGCTGATTCCTGTTACTGCTGTGAGTGATGCTCCCACATGTACTATGGGATAACACATTGAACCGAGTCCCTCATTAATCGAAAAGGCAAATCTTACAGTGACACATTTAGGATTCACGGAGACCGACATTAATCACAGTCAGTGAGCAAATATCTCCAACAAACGCTTTTTAATTCAAAATTGTTTTATTAAGATTCAAAATAATGAATAAAATATACACATTCTGGATAGGATATGTCAGGGTGTGCAAGGGAACGAATGTTGGGGCTTGTAGAACAATTGAGTGTAACTATTCAATCTACATTGGATATGGGAGCAATGCCAGAGGTTTTTTGGAACATACATATCTTCTCTGTTTATAAATGGAAAAATTAATCCGGAAACTACTGCTCAGGCATTATAATATTAGAAAACAATTGAGAGAACTCTTATATCCCAAGACTGATGAGAAAATGTGCCTCAGACAGCGTGGGTTGTAATAGATAGACGGTATGAATATGTTAACAGAAAAATGTATCTCAGAGACAATGGGAAGTGCAGATGCTGGAGAATTAAGTGTAGATAAAGCATGGCGGTGGAAAAGGCACAGCACGTCAGGCAGCATCCGAGGAGCAAGAGAGTCAGCGTTTCGGGCAAGACCCTTCTTCAGAACTGGGGATGGGAAGGGAGATGAAAGAAAAATGGGTGGTGGGGGGTGAGGTTGTGGTAGAGGTAGGTGATAGGTCGACATTGATGGGAGGTGATAGTGATAAGTTGGTGAGTAGTATAGACTGGATCAGGAGGCCCCCTGAGAGGGTGGGGCATGAGTCAGAGGGTTGGATCTCGGATCTGGGTGGGCGAGAGAAGAGTTGCAAGTTAATGAATCCAATATTCATGCTGTGTGTTTGTAGGCTCCCGAGGCTGAAAATGAGGTGATCCTGGCAGCATCCTACTTAATCTCTTCTGAACCCTCTCCAGCTTAATAATATCATTCCTATAACAGAACTCCACGCAGTACTGCAGAAGAGGATTTATCAATGTCCTGCACAATCTCACGATGACTCCCTAAATTCTAAGAACGTGGAAAAGAAGATAGGCAAGTAGGACAAGTCATGGGCCCAGTGTTGAGCTGGAAGATTGGAACTGGGGTGAGGTGGGGGAAGGGGAAATGAGGAAACGGTTCAAGTCCACATTGATGCCCTGAGGTTGAAGTGTTCTGAGGTGGAAGATGAGGCCTTCTTCCTCTAGGCGTTGGGTGGTGAGGGAGGGGCAGTGAAGGAGGCCCAGGACCTCCATATCCTCGGCAGCTTGGGAGGGAGAGTTGAAATGTTGGGCCACATGGCGGGGTGGTTGATTGGTGCGGGTGTCCAGAGATAGTCTCTAAAACAATCTGCGAGGAGCCGTCCAGTCCCCCAAATGTAGAGGAGACGGCGTCGGGAGAAACGGATACAATAAATGATGTTGGTGGATGTGCAGGTAAAAAATTGATGGATGTGGAAGCTCCTTTAGGGCCTTGGGTGGGAGGGAGGAGGTATGGGTGCAGGTTTTGCAATTCCTGCAGTGGCAGGGGAAAGTGCCAGGATGGGAGTGTGGGTTGTAGGGGGACGTGGACCTGACCAGGTCGTCATGGAGAGAATGGCCTTTGCGGCATGCAGGAAGGGACGTGGAGGGAAATCTATGCTTGGTGGTGGGGTCCATTTGGAGGTGGCGGAAATGTCGGTGGATGATTTGGTTTATGCATAGGTTAGTACGGTGGAAGGTGAGCACCAGGGGCGTTCTGTCCTTGCTACGGTTGGAGGGTTGGGGTCTGAGGGTGGAGGAGCAGGATGTGGATGAGATGTGTTGGAGGCCATCTTTAAGAACGTGTGAAGGGAATTGTATTCTCTAAAGAAGGAGGCCATCTGGTGTGTTCTGTGGTGGGACTGGTCCTTCTGGGAGCAGATACGGCGGAGACATGGGAATTGGGAATGCGGGATGGCATTTTTGCAGGAGATAGGATGGGAAGAGATGTAATCCAGGTAGCTCTGGGGGGTCATTTTTTTAAGAAAAAGAATGTCGGTATCAAGTCGGTCGTCATTAATGGACATGGAGAGGTCCAGGAACGGGAGGAATGTGTCAGAGATGGTCCAAGTAAATTTAAGGTCAGGGTGGAATGTGTTGGACAAAATCTATGGACAATTTAGCATGGCCAATCCACCTGACCTGCACATCTATGGATTGTGGAAGGAAACCAAAGCACCTGGAGGAATGCCATGCAGACACAGGGAGATTGTGCGAACTGCACGCAGTCACCTAAGACTGGAACACATTGACTATTATGGTTTGAGAATTGCAATCTGATAGAGAAGGGAAAGATGTCAGTATTGAATTATATACAACTTATATACAAGCATTATGAACAATACATGCAAATGGGAGGAGTGTAAAAGCAGAATTTAGCTCCTTGTCCAAACTATTATTTGTGGTTCCCTCATAAAAGACCTCAACTGCATCAGGCTGTCAAAACACCAAAATATGAAAAACAAGAGACAGGAATTTCCAATTCTTCCTCTGTAACAACATCTGTAGAACAGGTAGAAAATCAAGGTTTGTTTCTGTAATTCATAAATGTGAATGATATTAATGTGGGAGATGAGGTGTGTTGGAGGATGAAAAGCAATGTTGTGGATGACACAATGATTAGCCGGATGGGTCAAGGTGAGGAGGAATGTGTTAAGTTACAGGCGGGTACAAATTGATTGTTCAGATGTGGTTTAGCTGGGGCTCCCCACAGACGGTTTGCAAACAGACCTGACAGCTACTGACCTTGCAATACCCACCTGAAATTGGACCTGAATGGGAAAATGGAATGTCAACCTTGGGCCATCAATATACCAACCCCGGGTTGAGTCTGATTAATGAGGGTAAATGAACTTGATCATTCCATTGGCAGATCCTCCATACCCTCTCAAGGGCTTGAAGACTTGGAAGGATAAGAATCACCTCAAAATCCCACAGCGTGCGGTAACTGGAGAATAGCCACTGAGAAAGAAGACAACTCCAAGACCATCAGAAGAATAAGAAGGCATCACCATGTGGAGCCTGGCCAAGTTCTAGTGTAGTTATACATGGTCAGCCAAAGCGAAGTAAAAGCATAAGACAGTTTGCAGTATTTTTCATTACTTTATAGTAAACTTTATTGTACTAACATTGATCGTGCTCAATAAACAAATATTATTATTTGTAAGAGTTGACTCAGTTCTTTTGATGAATAGAAGATTTCAAACACACTGTGCGGCAGATGCAACACCTTCATAACTCTTGACTCAACCTGTAAGTTTACCTTGAGACAATCCTGAACTCGCAACTCTCTTTGCTTTTCAGACTTCTGAATTTTCTCGCCATTTATAAAATAGTCCATGCCTCTCTCCCTCCTCACAAAGTGCATCACTTCAGGCTTTCCCAAGATGTACTCCATTTGCAATGTCTTTGCCCACTCTCCTACCCTGTCTAAATCCCTCTGCATCCTCCCTGCCATCTCAATGCTGCCTGTCCCTTTACCTACCTTTGTATCATCTAAAAACCTAGCCAGAATACTCTCAGTTCCTTAATGTAGATCATTAATATACAAAGTAAAAAGTTGTGGTCCCAACACTGAGCCATGTGGAACACCATTTGTCATCTGCTGCTATCCCAAGAAGGTCCTTTTTATTGCCACTCTCTACTTGCTGCCAGATAACCAAGCTTCTACACTCACTAGTAACATGCCTCGAACAAAATGGAGCCTTATTTTACTCAGCAGCCTCATGTGTGGCACCTTGTCAAAATCCTCTTGAAGTCCAGGTGGGTAACATCCATCGGATTTCCTTTGTCTCACTTGGTTATTACATCCTCAAATAACTCTTACAGATTTATGAGCAATAACAGCCCCTTGATGAAGCCATAATGTCTTTGCCCAACTTTACAATTCACTTGCAAGTATTCAGAAATCTCATCCTTCACAATGGATTCCAGGATCTTACGCACGACTGAGGTTAGGCTAATTGGTCTGTCACTTTCTGTCTTTTGCCTTATTCCATTTTTAGACAGGCTGTCACTTTACTAACTTCATCGTCTTCTGAGTCTCTCCCTGATTCTAGAAATTCATGAAAGATCACCAGAAATGTCTTCATTATTTCTTCAGATATCTCACTTGTAACTCTGGGATATCGTCCATCTGTCCAGTTTATTTATCCATTTAGTTTTTCGAGCACATTCTCCTAATAAGCTCTGTCCCCTCATTGTCTTGCATTTGTAGGATACTATTCGTATCATTCACTGTGAAAACCGATGTGAAATATTTGTTCAGTTCCTCAGCCATTATTTGTTTCCCATTACTATATCTCTAGCGTCGTATTCCACGTCCCAATGTTCATTTCTGCCTCTTTTTTGCACTTTATATATCTAAAGAAACTCTTGCAGTCGCATTTTATATTAATGGATAGCTTACCCTCATATTTAATCTTCTTCCTCCTATTTTTATTTTTTTTTGCCCTCTACTGGTAGTTGTAAGCTTCCAAATCTTTTGTTTTCCCATTGTCATTGCCATGTTATTTGATTTCTCTTTTGCTTTTATGCTAACCCTGATTTCACCTGTCATTCATTGTTGCCTCATCCTCCATATACCATGCTTCTTTTAGCTTGGGATGAATCTCTGCTGCGTCTCCTGAATTACTCCCAGAAACTCCCACCATTACTATTACACTGCCTTTCCTGCTAACCTACTCTCCCAGGCAATCTAACCCAGTTCCTCCCTCATGCTTTTGTAGTTGCTTTGATTCATCGGTAATATTGATAACTCTGATTCTATCTTCACCCTCTCAAATTGAAGAGTAGGTTCAATGATATTATGATCACTGCCTCATAAAGGTTTCTTTACCTTAAGCTCCCTTATCAAGTCTGTCTCATTGCACAACACTAAATCCAATATTACCCGTTCTCTCGTTTCCTGCACCATAAACTGCTCCAAAAAGCAATCTCGCAGACATTCCACAAATTCCTTTTCTTGCAAACCATCACCAACCTGATTTTCCCAGTCCAGCTGCATATTGAAATCCCCCCAATCACTGCAACTTTGCCTTTTCTACCTCCTGATCTGTCCTCCGCCCTAGCTCCTGACTATGAATTGTAAACCTGTACGTAACCTGTATGGTTTTTCATCTTTGTGATTCATCAATTCTACCCACACACATCCCACTTTGTCCCTACTTTTAGTTTTGGGAACTGAGTGATGGAACGGGAAAACATTTTACTATTGTCACAAGTTCATAGTTTAGACATTGATTAAAAACATGACATTGTCAATTCCTTTGGAATGTGGCCATAGTCTATTTCTTTGGCCAAATATTTTGTCTGTATTATAGGGAAGAATGCAGGCTTTTGAACCTGTTAGAAAAGCATGATGTGAAGAGGATTTGAGTCTATAAAGCGATTAAGAGGGGTCAAGTGAAGAGAAAAATATTGCTGTATGGAGCACCGTAGGAAATATTGTCTGTGCACTCAAAGCCTTTTAAAATTAAATGCTAAAACAATATTTCAGCTTGTGTGAGAGATTACCAGGAGCGGATTGGCTATAAAACTGAAAAGTATCTCAGCAAAGAAGATTTTGGTTATTTTAATTCTCTCAAAGTGTTGTGTATTTGCGAACTCTCTTCTCAGATAACAATGGAGGATAAAACATTGAATATTCCTAAGGCAGAGGCAGGTAGATTCTTGACTAAAAAACGATGCATGAACATTGTAAGAGCATAAGATGAAAGTGTGAAAGAGGTCGTAATCAGATCGTGCAAGATCATATTGCATGACAGATCTGTATTGATGTCTTACTCGTGATGCTAGTTTCTGCATTTCTTTGGCTTTAGATACTGAACGATTATGAGATGATTATCATGAACATGAAGACTTTTCCTTTCAGATTATTGGGCACAGCTTTCCATATGTGACTTTTAAACAGCACTCAGAAGCACTCAGGAAAGTTTCATGGTTTTGGAGAAAGGTCAGGAGCATAGCGCAAAATGAAAGCCTGCCTTGAAACTGCTTTAGAAATCAGATGGGATGAATGGACAAGTTTTATTCTGCACATTACTTTCAGTTGTTTTTCTGAGGTTAGTTTCATAGCAAGGCCAGCATTCTGTTGCCTATGTGTAATTTCTATTCAGAATATGGTGATAAACCGCAGAGATTTTTGTGGTGCAGGAACACTAACAGACATATTACAAAGAGAGAAATGAGGTTCTGAACCATTTGACAGTGAAGGGCGAATGATATAGCTTCAAGTCGGTGTGCTGTGTGACCTTGGAGATTATATTCCTCACCATTTGATGCTCACAAGCTATGGAAATAAGTGAGACTATATTCTCTATTTTCAACAATTAAAGTGATAGTCTTACAGCACATAAACAGGCCCTTCACCCCAATACATCTATGCCAGCCAAAAAACACCAACGTACACTATTCCCAGTTATCTGAAGACCTGAGCGATTTTGTTTTTGTTCTTTTATATATGTACAAAATGGTTTCATTGACATAGATAACCCATTATAAATACAGCGGCAAACTCATCAGAGCAATAAAAATCTCGACAATAAAATTCCGATTGCCTTTTTGATTGATTTGTGATTTTAATGGAGCTAGACCAGCATTAATTGCCCTTGAGATGTTCCAGTCCAGTTGGTGTTGGTCCATCCAAGTGACTGTTGAGAAGGAGTGCCAGATGTGCATCTCATGTGTTGGTTCAGACTGTGGGGAGCTGCAGCCTGTCTGGATTCTGCAGCATATGGATTAGTAGAGAATTTATTCAGGGCTGGGTTCCAGAAAATAGGCGGCAGACCTGGATCGGTGCAGGCTTGGAGGGCTGAAGGGTCTGCTCCTGTGCTGGATTATTTTTTTGTTCTTCGTTCTTTATTTTTCATTCTAAAAATTGCAAGTTTTCAACTCATTGTATGTTACAATTTAATAGCATAAACCATTTATTTATTTGACAGTGCATGTTAAATTATTGTCATTTCTAAATTTGAGTCAGCGAGTCATAGAGATGTACGACACGAAAACAGACCCTTTGGTCCAACTCGGCCACGCTGACCAGATATCCCACCCCAATCTAGTCACACCTCTCAGCACCCGGGCCATATCCATCCAAACCCTTCCTACTTATATACCCATCCAGAAGCTTTTTAAATGTTGCAATTGTACCAGCCTCCATCATTTGCTCTGGCAGCTCATTCCATACACATACCACCCTCTACATGAAAAAGTTGCCCCTTAGGTCTCTTTTATATCTTTCCCCTTTCACACTAAACCTGTGCCCTCGAGTTCTGGACTCCTCCACACCATGGAGTATTTACTCTATCTATGCCCCTCGTGATTTTGTAAACCTCGAAATGGTCACCACTCAGCCTCCGACCCTCCAGGGAAAACTGCCCTAGCCTATTCAGGCTCTCGCTACAGCTCAAATGCTCCAACCCTGGCAAAATCCTTGTAAATCTTTTCTGAACCCTTTCAAGTTTCACAACTTCCTTCCAATAAGAAGGAGACCAGAGTTGCATGCAACATTCCAAAATTGCACTCACCAACTTCCTGTACAGCCACAACATGACCTCCCAACTCCTGTACTCAATACTCTGACCAATAAAGGAAAGCATATGGAACATCTTCTTCACTATTCTATCTATCTACGAATCTACTTTCAAGGAGCAATGAACCTGTACTCCAACGTCTCTTTGTTCGGCAACACTCCCTAGGACCTCACCATTAAGAGCATAACTCCTGCTAAGATTTGCCTTCCCAAAATGCAGCACCTCATATTTATGTAAACTGAACTCCATCTGCCGCTCCTAAGCTCATTGGCCCATCTGATCCTGTTGCAATCTGAGGTAATCTTCTTTGCTGTTCTCTACACCTCCAATTTTAGTGTTATCTGCAAACTTGTTAACTATACTGCTTAAGGTCACATTTAAATCATTTATATAAATGATGAAAAGTATTGGACCCAACACCGATCCTTGTGGCACTCCACTGGTCACAGGCCTCCAGTCTGTAAAACAACCCTTCACCACCACGCTCTGTCTTCTACCTTTGAGCCAGTTCTGGATCCACATGGCTAGTTCTCCCTGTATTCCATGATATCTAACTTGGTTAACCAGTCTCCTACGGGGAACCTTGTCGAACGACCTACTGAAGTTCAAATAAATCACATCCGCCACTTTGTCCTCATCAATCACCATTGTTTCTTCTGAAAAAATTCAAACAAGTTTGTGAGACATGATTTTCCACTCACATAAACACGTTGACTATCCCTACTCAGTCCTTGCCTTTCCAAATACATGTACATCCTGTCCCTCAGGATTCCCTCCCACAACTTGCCCACCACTGCTGTCAGGCTCACTGGCATATAGTTCCCTGGCCTGTCCTTACCAACTTTCTTAAACATTGGCACCACATTCACCAACCTCCAGTCCTCTGGCACCTCACCTATGGCTATTGATGATACAAATACCTCAGTTACAGGCCCAGCAATCCGTTCCCTGGTTTCCTACAGAGTTCTCGGTTACACCTTATCAGGTTCCGGGGATTTATCCACTTTTATGCGTTTCAAGACATCCAGACATCCTCCTCTGTAATATGAACATTTTTGAAGATGTCACTATTTATTTCCTTACATTCCATATCTTCCATGTCTTTCCAACAGTAAACATTGATGCAAAATATTTATTTAGTATCACCCCCAACTCCTGCGTTCCACACACAAAGGCCTCCAGGCTGATCTTTGAGGGGGCGCTATTCTTTCCCTACTTACCCTTTTGTCCTTAATGTCTTTGTAAACTCTTTTTGGATTTTCTTTAATTCTGTTTGCCAATGTTATCTCATGTCCCCTTTTTGCCCTCCTGATTTCCCTCATACGTATACTCATATCGCTTTTGGTACTCTAAGGATTCACTCAATCTACCTTGTCTGTACCTGATATAAGCTCCCTTCTTTTTCTTAACCAGACCATCAATTTCTTTAGTCATCCAGCATTCCCTATACCTACCAGCCTTTCCCTTCACCGTAACAGGAATATGATGTCTCTGGACTCTCGTTACCTAATTTCTGAATGCTTCCCACTTTCTTGCTGCCCCTTTATCTGCCAACATCTGCCCCCAGTCAGCTTTTGAATGTTCTTGCCTAATATCATCAAAGTTAGCCTTACTCCAATTTAGATTACTTACTTACAGTGTGGAAACAGGCCCTTTCGCCCAACAGGTCCACAGCGACCCTCCGAAGACCAACCCAACCAGACCCATTCCCCTATATTAACTTCTTCACCTAACACTATGGGCAATTTAGCATGTCCAATTTACCTAACCTGCACATCTTTGGACTGTGCTAGGAAACCCACGCAGACATGGGGAGAATGTGCAAACTCCAAACAGAGAGTTGCTCGAGGCAGGAATTGAACCCGGGTCTCTGGCGCTGTAATGCAACAATGCTAACCACTGTGCCACCCGTAGAACTTCAACTTTTAGATCTGGTCTATCATTTTCAATCACTATTTTGAAACTAATAGAATTGTTGGCAAATAGCTGAAGCTCGCACACTTCCTTGAGAATTAAATCGATTGATTATATTTAAATGTGTCAGAATGAGAATTCCATCTGATTGTTCAATCGTTTGCTCACTCTGAATATGCAAGTTGTCAGAGGTCATCCACTTTGCAAATGATATAGCGACAATGTATGCATTTGAATACTGGCATTCAATGTGTAATTGTGATCACCAAAATGATCAGACAACATGTAATTTTTGGTACAACACAAAACGCTCAATCTTTACTTTTGTATTATAAAATGTTGTTAGGTATTTACATTTTAGTTCCATCAATATGGAATTAACTTAATTGTTTTCAGAGATGATGCAATTATTTTTCAGTTGAAAAATTGTAGTTCATATCTCATCATTGCCCAATTCACAAACATGGCTAACTCCTGATCATTGGTCAAGTCAGTAACCCACCTCGTTGCAATCATGGCTAACATTAGAAATGGACTCCAAAAGGCCTGAATTCAGGCACCGTGCTACTGGACCTCACAGCTGCCTGTGACACTGAGTGAGATACTGGCCTTCTCCAGAATCTGACCAGAAAGTTTCGAACCTGGGTCAGGACAATCATTCAAACATTCCTTCAAAGTAAATCATTTGGATTCCACCTTAGGCAGGAGGAAGCTAGCCAACACGCTATCAGTCATCATTCCTGATGAAGGGTTTTGCCTGAAACGTCGACTTTCCTGCACCTCGGATGCTGCCTGCCCTGCTGTGCTCTTCCAGCACCACTCTAATCTAGAATCTAGTTTCTAGCAGCTGCAGTTCTTGTTTTTACCTAGCAATGTTCTCAGTGTAGTTAAAAATACTGCCTAAATTAGATACCAATGTTTGATCAGTAACCAGGTCTTACAAATTCATCTTCAGTCAGAGCATGACCCAGGGAGCATTGTATGGACATGGAGTGTCAGAATCACATGGTGTTGCTTATGGTGCTGGCATCTGGCATGTCCCCCAGACTCCATACATTTGCTCCCTGGTCCAGACGCTGTGTGAAAATGTTCACAATTGACAGATTTCTGCAGCATCTTGCGTCTCCCAGTGAATCCTCTGAAATTATATCCAATAAGTGTAACTTCACATTCACCAGTATCAAAATAAAATTGTGCCTGCCTGTGGATGGTGAGATATTAATACATGTATCTGAAGAGACAAGGAGCTAACAACAAACCAAACCCCAGTTTAATAACTGAACTTGGTGGATTTTGTCTGGTCTAGATAACCACACATATTGTGCTGACACTCAGCTGACTGTAACCATGCACACCATAACTGGAAGTCTTGGCCTAACGCCCCTTCCAGCTTCCCGACCTCACACACCTCACTCCCTGACACATTCACCAACTGATGAGAATCCACCAGCTGACAGAAACTTGGAACATAGAACAGTTCAGCACAATAAGAGCCCTTCATCCCTCAATGCTTTGCCTACCTTTTATCCTACTCTAAGATCAGACTAACCTACATAACCTTCAATGCACTAGCTTCCATGTGCCTATCCAAGAATCTTCTTAATTATCTCTAATGTATCTGACTCTACTTCCATCACTGGCGGTGCATTCCACCCACCCACCACTCTCTGTGAAAAGGTCCTACCTCTGACATCTCCCCTAAACCTTCCTCCAATCACCTTAAAATTATGCTCCTTGTTGATAGCCATTTCCACCATGGGAAAAGACTCTGGCTTTCCAATCTTTTCCCTCAACATCTTGTATATCTCGATCAAGTCAGCTGTCATTCTTCTTTGCTCCAGGGAACAAAGCCCTAGCTCCCTAAAACTTTCTTCCTAAGAGATGCCCTCCAGTCCCGGCAGCATCCTGGCAAATCTCCTCTGCACACTTGCTGAGGCTTCCACATGTTTCCTATAATGAGGCAACCAGAACTGAACACAATATTCCAAGCTTGAACCACAGCTTTATAGAGCTAAGCAATAACCTTTCCGCTCTTAAACTCAATACCCCTGCTAATGAAAGCCAAGACACCATACAATTTCTTAACAACTCTGTCAACTTTGGTGGCAACTTTATGGGATCTATGGATGCAGACCCCAAGATACCTCTGTTCATCTCCATTGCCAAGAATTCTGCCTTTAACTATGTATTCTGAAGGCAAATGCATCCTTCTAAAATAAATCACTTCACACTTTTTAAGGTTGAACCTTATCTGCCATTTATTAGCCTAGCGCTGCATCCTGTCAATGTCCTGTTGCAACCTACAGCAGCCATCCACACAATCCACAACTCCATCAACCTGCATGTCACCGGTAAACTTACTAACCCACCATTCCACTTCCTCAGCAAAGTCATTTATAAAAAGTAAAGAGCAAAGGTCCCAGATCCAATCCCTGTGTAATACCACTGCTCACTGAGCTCCAGGCTGAATACTTCCCATCTGCTTCCACTCTCTGTCTTCTATGGGCCAGCCACGTCCGTATCCAGAGAGCCAGATTTCCCTGCATCCCATGCCTCCCTACCTTCTGAATGAGCCTACAATGGGGAACCTTATCAAATACCTTGCTAAAATTCATGTTCACCACATCTACCGGTCTACCTTCATCAACATGTTCTTTTCACATCTTCAAACAATTCAATATTGTTTGAAAGGCATGGCCTGCTCTTCAAAAAGCCATGCTGACTACCTCTAATCAAACTATCGTTTTCTAAGTAAGTGTAAATCCTGTCTCTCAGAAGCTTCTCCAATAATTCACCCATCATTGATGTAAGTCTGACTGTTCTGTCATTCCCAGAGTTATCCCTATTCCCTTCCGTGAACAAGGGAATAACATTTTCCACTCTGCAATCATCTGGCACTACTCCAGTGGACAGTAAGGCCGCAAAGATTATCATCAAAGTCACACAAATGTCTTCCGTCACCTCCTGGAGTAATCTCGTGTACATCCCATCTGACACAGGAGATTTTTTTCCATCCTTATGTTTGTATTTCAATCAATCTGTATTTCCCATCAACTTGTCGACCAATTGATTGATTGCTTTCCTTTTCAGTGCAATATACAGTGCTGCTTTCCTGAGCAAGTATGGTTCCCAACGTCCTGCGAATCACGGAACCAAAGAAAAAGGAATGCACCAATGCTTTTTCTGATAAAGAGCTCATGCCCGAACTATCGACTTTCCTGCTCCTCGGATGCTGCCTGACTTGCTGTACTTTTCCAGCACCACACTTTTCAACTCTGATCTCCATCAACTGCAGTCCCCAGTTTCTCCATTACTGAGGGCTGTCCTTTCTGCACACTGACGGGGCTAATTAACCATCAGAAACTCATTGTAAATGGAGCTGACTGCTCAGTTCTAGAAAATTGCGCTTGATGAATACATTATTTTGTAAGAAAGAAAATTCAACTCAACAAATATTCATTCAGTCCCAGAGTTACAATTTTGGTTCGTGGTTTGGGCAGCCTGATAACAAATAGTGAATTATTGAGGAGCTCCGATGCACAGAGTATTCCAGGTGTTATATTCCAGCTAACGTTAATGCTGGGAGTATTATCAGACAGACTGCTGTGATAATGGTATGAGTTGACATGTGGACGTGGAATATTTTTGCCATCACAGAGATGTGTTTGAAGGAGGTCAGGGCTAGCAACTCAGTATTCTATTGTACTGGAACGATAGGCAGGACTGGAGAGGGTGTTAATGAGGAGGAGGCATTGTTAATTAAGGAAGAGTTGCTGCAGTAAGGAGGGACAATATCTTGGACGTATCTTCAAATGAGGCTTTATGGGTCGAGGTGAGGGTCCGAACAATGACAGACACACTGCTGAAGATGTTATAGAGCCCAAGGAAGATGAAAGTATAAATTAGATTTTTTTTAAAATTACATTACTTACAGTGTGGAAACAGGCCCTTCGGGCCAACAAGCCCACACCGACCCGCAACCCACCCATTCCCCTTACCTAACACTACAGGCAATTTAGCATGGCCAATTCACCTGAATCGCACATCTTTGGACTGTGGGAGGAAACCGGAGCACCGGGAGGAAACCCACGCAGAGAACGTGCAAACTCCACACAGTCAGTCGCCTGAGTCGGGAATTGAACGCGGGTCTCAGGCGCTGTGAGGTAACAGTGCTTGCCACTGTGCCACTGTGCCACCGTGCCGCCCACGTAGGAGCAGATATATAACCAATTCACTGAGGTGTGAAGGATGGTGATATTACAGGGATAGGAAAGCAAAGCTGGAGATATTACAGAAATCGGAAAGAAAGGCTGGAGATGTTACAGAGATAGAAAAGGAAGGCTGGAGTTTTTACAGAGATGCAAAAGCAAGCCTGGAGATGGGCGAGAGATAACGTGGCCTGTGCAGGCTAGAACATGTTACAGAGATATTTTATAATTCATTCACAGGATATGGGGAGAGGTTTAGCAGCTGGATATCAGAGAAATAGGGAGTGGTGTAGGCGCTGGCAGAATTTACAGTGATAGTATGAGATAAAGATTGTGGAGATAGAGGGTTACTGAGATACAAATAGATGTAGCGGCTGGAGGAGATGACCGAGAAAGATACGGGGATACATGTAGATAGTTTAGAAACGGAATTATGCAATGTCTTAATAGAAAATAATATTTGTAGAAATCTGTGGAATAGACAAGGCAGTTGGAGGAACTGAAGGAGTTAGACTTGGACTGTCCAATCAAAAGAGTCATAGAATGAGTGTCATACAGTTCAGAAGAGGCCATTTAGTTGATAGTGACAAAAATTAAAAACACTGCAGACACTGGAAATCCCTCCTTCCTAACGTTTGGGGATTAGGGCGAGATGTGGGAGAGGCATCCAACAGACTCCTCAAGCAACAATGTGACATAACGAAACCTCACGGTGTCAGATCAAACACTGAAACAGAAACCACTTGCTGACTCCCTTCCCTCAGCTGATGGATCAGTTTCCCTCTACATTGAACAGCACTCGGAATGAATGAGCTGGAGAATGTATACTGGGTGGGCCATTTCAAACCCACCAGCAACAATGCCTCAGCAGCGGCATTATTGATCGAGATTGTCGGATCCAAAAGGACATAGCTGCTGGACTGGGGCTGCACCGGATCGAGAGGGTACGACTGACAAGGAGAAACATACTTGACCTCATCCTCACCAAATTACTGGCTGCAGGCACATTGATCAAAGACAATATTGGGAACGGTGACAGGGCATATATTATTCCTATCGAGAAAGTCCCACTTTTACATTGTCAATAGTGTGTAAGTGTGTGTGTGTAGATATACATACACGCATAAGCGCACATGTGAGAGATACTATCACCATGCTAAACAGGACATTTTTCAAAGAGATTGAGAACTCAGCACTGGCCTGTTTGAGGTGATTCGGATCATTACAATTTTCACTGTCACTGCCTGGCATTTGCTCCACTTTACCCTGACCATCAGGCCAGGGGATAAACCCTTGTTCAATGAGGAACACAGGAGGACCGGTCAAGAGCAGCACCAGGTATACCTCATAATGAGGTGACGTTACCAAACAGGGCCACTGACTTACCAAATAGCGTAAACAGCCAGCGACAGACAGATCTAACCAACAAATCAGACATAATTTCTGCAATCGTGTCACATGCAATCAGTGTGAATTGCGTGGTCAATTAAACAACTCACTGGAGGAGTAGGGTCCACAAATATCTCCTTCCTCAACGATGAAAGGACTCAGCAGAACAATATAAAAGCTAAGGCTGAAACATTCACAACAATGTTCAGACCGAAGTGTCGAAGGGATGATCTATTTTAGTCTTCTCCAGATGGCAGTAATCAGGTAAGTCTATTCACTGTGTGTGGTAACTCCAAACGGCTGGGGGGATGGGGAATGCAAAGGCTGTGGGCCCTGAGAACATTCCATTCAAGCTGTTACTGCTGGGATACAGCACTGGCACCTACCTGACAATGTAGGAAACTATCCTGTGTGTCCCAACATTAATAAAGTGATGGAAGATGCCATCTACAGTGGGATCAAGCAGCACTGCCTCAGCTCCAACCTGCTCACTGAAGCTCAGTTTGTGCTCTCATCCCTTGGGCTCATTGAAGCCTTGGTTTAAAGATGCACAATAGGAAGAATTCTAGAGGTGAGGTGACAGTGACTGCGCTTAACATCATCATTACTGCATTTGACCAAGTGTCATATCCTGGACTAACAGCAAAACTGGAGCAAATAGGAATTGTCTGCAGTTATACCTGGTACAAAGGAAGGTGGCTGGGGTTGGTGGAGAGCAGCCATCTCCACAGCAGCCCCCCAGTGGAGGGGTTTCTGAGTAAACCTGTAGATCACCAGACCCGAACAGGGTGATAGGGTTGTTCTCTTGTTAGATAGATGCGACTAGCGGCAGTTTAACTGGACAGTAAACATGACTCAAGCAAGGGAGAGATTGAGTAAGACAGCCCATTTCAGACACCTCATTCAGGGCAGGAACTGAACCCACACTGTTGGCATTAATCTGCATTACAAACTAGCCGTCCAACTGATTGAGCCAACTAAGTCCTCGCTCAGCTCCTTGGGGAAGATACTGCAACATTATTCTGTTCATATATGTTGTTAGACACCTCTAGAGCAGGTGGAACTCGAAGTAAGCTTCCTCGCTCAGAGGGAGGGAGAGCATCAGTGAGCTGTAAGAGTGCTCTCTGCCCTCAGCCCAATAATTTTCAGCTGCTTCATAACTGACCACCCCTACACAAGTAAAGTCACAACTGGGGATGTTTGCCAATGATTGGACAATGTTCAGCAACATTCGTGATTTACTCAGATACTGAAGCAGTCCTTGCCCAAATTCAATAAGTCCTGGAACTACGCAGGCGTGTGCTTAACAGTGACAAGGGCCACTTCCATTACATACGTGCCAGACAACAATTACCTCTAACAATAGAACAGTGTACGATATCCTTTAATGTTCAATGCCACTACCATCACTGAACACCCACCTAGCAATATCCCGCGGATTACCGTTAACCAGAACTGGACTGACCATATAATTTCATTACCCAGTTCTGTGAAGAACTAATGCTAAAACGTTGACTCTCCTGTTCCTCAGGTGCTGCCTGACCTGTTGTGCTTTTCCAGCGCCACACGTTGAGATATATTAATTCAGTGGCTTCAAGAATATGTCAGGGGCAAGAAATCCAGTAAGAATGACTCACCTCAAAATTTTGGAAAGCCTGTCTCCCATCAAAAAGACACATGTTGAATGTGTGTGTGATTAAATACCTCCATTTGCCTGTATGACTGCAGCTTCACCCCTCATCCACTGACACTCAGAAGCAGCAATGTCTGCCATCTACACGGTGCTCTGTAACACTGTACCAAGGCTCCTTACAACGTACCTCTGAAACCACGACCGTCAAGAAGGACAAGGGAAGCAGATGCATGGGACCACTATGTTCGCGTTCCAATCCAAGCTATCTACCGAGCTGATCGGAAAGTATATTGCCATTCTTTCAGTGTCACTGTTTCAAGTTCCCTCCCTAATGTCATTGTAAGTCTGCCTACAGCACATGGGCTGCAGCGGGTCAATGTGACAGCTCACCCTCACCTTCTCAAGGGCAACAAGGGACGGGCAATAAATACTGGCCTTATCATATTCCATGAATAAATTAATATGAAAAATATTATCCAGACCCGCCCAGGATTTGAAAAATATTATCCAGACCTACAGATCTGGACACTGTGCTTTGGGTTTTGTGAGCTGTGGCTGGTTGGGTCCAGGCAGTAACTTATTTGGTGTGAACCGTTGAAGAAATATGCTGTTTGAAACAATCAGACAATCTCTCAGGGCATGGCCTACATACCAAGCATCACACAGACACTGACATTCACATCCCATATTACTGAGCTCTGAGATAGACAGAGGCAATTGAAAATATATTCATGTCTGACTAATATGTTTAAACACACAGTGATGTTATAGCCGCGAAAATGATTATGAGTGAATATTAGCAGGAGGTAAGTGAGGACTGCAGATGCTGGAGATCAGAGTCAGAAAGTGTGGTTCTAAAAAAACACAGGCTTTCAGGCAACATCTGAGGAGCAGGAGAGTCGACTATTAGTTCACAATATTAGTACAAGAGAAAAGAATTGTATATTTTAAAATTCCTTGTACTTAATAATAATTTGGTCTTGGGTTTGGGAATGAGATCTATCATTCAATGTTCCTTACTATGGGTTGTGCGCTGTTTTCATCATAATGTTGTTATGAAAGTGAACGGAATAAAGGGGGGATATAATGCTTATTGCTGAAATTCAGGAATTCCTGAAGAAGGGCTTATGCCCGAAATGTTGAATCTTCTGTTCCTTGGATGCTGCCTGACTTGCTGCGCTTTTCCAGCAACACATTTTCAGCTCTGATCTCCAGCATCTGCAGACCTCACTTTCTCCACATAGAATGTTTATTGGACAATGTAAAAGTTGATATTATGAAAGTCAATCAAAACTTCAGTAAACAGACTTTGCTATTAATGGTTAGAACAAGGCTGAAAACAGTTACACAGACATTTCCAGCTCAAGCCACACACAAAATCATTGGACTGGGATGATGCTGGCCATCAATGGAGCTGTACTATTCTGTATGGATACTGACATTGTGGAGCTAACATACATTGGATATGGTTTATAAGGGATTCAATGTAAGATGCCAAGTGCTGCAGGAGTCCATCACCTTTATAACACCTTCATTCAGGATCGGGTCCAAGGTGCAGAATTAGAGAGTTAGGGGCCATATCAGAAGGAACATACTTGCAAGACATGGCTGTTTACACGTCATTGTTACAAATGTTCAATTGCGTCTGGATCAGTACCATGTGCTAGTCCATTGACCAGTTTCCCCCACTCACATCTCCCCGTTGTTCAGGTATGTCTCTAACCAGTCTATTGTGAGGGATTATGTCAGTAACTACCCAGCTCCACTTTGGAAACTCACTGGACAGACTCTGGAGATGGCCAGTGTTTTGGAGGTCATGGTGAGGCTCAGTAATACTGTGTCTGAATTCAGGCTTTTCCTCAAAGTCATTTTCAACAGCTATGCTGCCTGCAAGATGGTGTGTTCACTGATCTGAACATGAATCGGCTGGTTACTACAGTCACTGAATTGTGTAATGGTTAGCTGTGCGCTCTGGTAATTCAATTATTGTTCACTTCAATTGTTTTCAATTGAAAAATGATGATATCTTGGTTTATTTTAAAATATGTACGAAACAAAGTAATATTAACTCCTCATTTTACAAAATGTAAAAGTGACCTGTTCTAAATATCCCACAGACTATTCAAACAACAGTCAGATATTATCTGTAAAGCAGGATTCTAAGAACAGGACTAATACCAGGAAACATCACCACCCTATCTGTTAGGGTCTATCTGATTGACAGGACAAACCAGGCAGGGGGGACAGCTCCGTGGTATATAGTCAGGATCGTGTTCATCATTGATGCTGGATACTGTGGCTGCTAGACTGCTTTGCGGCAGGCTATGAGGGAATCAATAAAAGGGAAACATATAATTGACAGCATTGTCACCGAACTGCCTATTGCAGATAGACGTCTCCATTTCATACATCGGTAAGAATGGTCACTGCACAGCCCTGATGGGGAACAAGGGCTACCTTCACATTTTCCAGACTCCCCTCACCATGATATGGTGGGTGGCACGGTGGCACAGTGGTTAGCACTGCTGCCTCACAGCGCCTGTAGACCCGGGTTCAATTCCCGACTCAGGCGACTGACTGTGTGGAGTTTGCACGTTCTCCCCGTGTCTGCGTGGGTTTCCTCCGGGTGCTCCGGTTTCCTCCCACAGTCACAAAGATGTGCGGGTCAGGTGAATTGGCCATGCTAAATTGCCCATAGTGTTAGGTAAGGGGTAAATGTAGGGGTATGGATGGGTTGCGCTTCGGCGGGTCGGTGTGGACTTGTTGGGCCGAAGGGCCTGTTTCCACACTGTAAGTCTAATCTAATATGCAGCCCCCAGACACTGAATGGTAAGAACTTTAAACAGATCGAGAAACTAACGATAATGCATCCGTGCAGTGCAAAGAGCCATTGGCAGGAGCATAATTATAATCTGTACAACTCATACAGTCTGCAACCTCAGAGCCCAACATACCTCCCACTGTACAGTAGATATCATGGCCCGACATACCTCGCACTGTACAGTAACCACACAGCCATACATACCTCCTACTGTACAGTAACCATCACAGCCCGACATATCTCCCAGTTTACAGTAACCGTCACGGCCCGACATACCTCCCACTGTACAGTAACCATCACGGCCAGACGTACATCCCACTGTACAGTAACCATCACGGCCAGACATAACTCCCACTGTACAGTAACCATCACAGCCCGACATACCTCCCACTGTACAGTAACCATCACGGCCACACGTACATCCCACTGTACAGTAACCATCACAGCCCGACATACCTCCCACTGTACAGTAACCATCACGGCCACACGTACATCCCACTGTACAGTAACCATCACAGCCCGACATACCTCCCACTGTACAGCAACCATCACGGCCAGACAAATCTCCCACTGTACAGTAACCATCACAGCCAGACACACCTCCTACTGTACAGTAACTGTCACAGCCTGACATACCTCCCACTGCACAGTAACCATCACGGCCAGATATACCTCACACTGTACAGTAACTATCACAGCCCGACATACCTCCTACTGCACAATAACCGTTACGGCCCGACATATCTCCCTCTGTACAGTAACCATCACGGCCCGACATACCCCCCACTGACCAGTAACCATCAAGCCAGTGAACAACTCTGGGTCAGTGATGAATGCAGAAGAACATGCTGGGAGCAGCACCAGCCAGACCTAGAGACGAGGGACAACCTGGAGAAACTCTTACTGCCGTCAGCTGCAAAACGGGACGATTATTGTATTCTGACAGCACAAGCAGCAAGTGATGGACAGAGCTAAGTGATTCCACTATCAATGGTTCAGATCTATCCCTGCAGTCCCTCCACTTCTAGTTATAAAAGATAGTGGATAATGAAAGAGACCACTGGAGGAGGAGGCTGCTGCTCTCCAACAATGAAATCCCCAATTATTGGGGAACCCTGCACATCAGGAATAAAATAAAGCAGGTGCATTTGTAACAACTTCCAGCCACATGGGCTGAGCAGATGATCCATTCCAGGCCCCTTCAGTAGGCCCCAGCATCACTGACCCCAATCTTCAGACAATTCGATTCACTCCACACAATGTCAAGAAATGGCTGGAGAGTCTGGAAAGATTGCCAATTCTCTAACCAAGCTGTTCCATTCCATCAAAAACACTGACACCAACCAACAATGTGATAAACTGCCCGAGAGTGTTCTATGAACAATACACAGGGCCGTTGCATTGTAGCCAGTAACTAACCCATCGGTGTAAGGTCTACCTTGGAAATGTGAAGGAAGGTGTCAGCAATAATGGGGTCAATCAGCAATAACCTGCTCAGTGCTCGTGTCCCCTCAGGTTCATGCAGATCCTAAATCCATTGCAAGCTCAATTCAAAAGAAGGGAACTTCAAAGGGATAGTGAGAGTAATTACTTTTCACATCATGGCACCATTTACCTGGGTGTGACAATAGGAGCCCGAGTAAAACGATAATTAATCGGAGTCTGAGTGAAGTAGTCTCCTGGTTGGAATTATCCCCAGCAACAATAATGCCTGCTGTCAGTGTGAGTAATTATCCCCAGCAAAAATAATGCCTGTTGTCAGTGCGAGCAATTGTAACCAGCAACAATAATGCCTGCTGTCAGTGTGAGTAATTATCCCCAGCAACAATAATGCCTGCGGTCAGTGTGAGTAATTATCCCCAGCAACAATAACGCATGCAGACAGTGTTTGTAACTAACCTCAGCAACAATAACCCTAACCTTAACCCTAACCCGAACATTAACCCTAACCCTAACTCTAATCCTATCCCGCACCCAATCCCTATCCCTAAACCTAACCCTATCTCGAACCCTATCACATGTAACCCTTAGCCTAACCCTACCCCTAACCATATAATCCTAACCCTAACCTTAAGCCTAATCCTATCCTTAACACTAACTCTAACACTAACCCTGTCCCTAACCCTAACACTAACCCTATCCCTAACCCTAACCCTAACACTAATCCTAACGCAACCCTAACCCTAACCCCAACCCTAACCCTATCCTAACCCTAACCCTAACCCGAGCCTTAGCCTTAACCCTAACCCCAACCCTAACCCTAATCCTAACCCTAACCCTAAGCCTAACGCATTTAAATAGCACTCTTCTTTTATTATCCTTCCAAAGTGTGCAACGTTACATTTTCCCAAATTATATCCCATCTGATAACTTGTTGCCCCCTTCTCCTGTGAATCTCTCTCTCTCTTCACACTCCTCCTGGCTTTCCTGACAGATTCCCCCTCCACCCCCCCACCCCACCCCCTCGCGCCCCCCTCCCCCTGCCATTCTTCTAAATATTTACTGGGAGCACTGAGCAGTGGGAAGCATGTAGAGTTGTTCTGTTTTAGTAATACTCTATGGAATGACTGGGAGGAGCTTGCTGGCCATTGGTCAGAATGGAGACATCTTTCCCGATCAAGCTGCATGAGCCTTTCACCCCCCATGCCTTATTGATGAGGCGCAGCAGCAGCACGGAAGGAAAGAAAAGGAAGCATATCCTGCTCTCCACATCTCACTGACTCCTGGAAAATTCTGTCCCAGACGTCAAAGATTTGCCCTGTTCAGTCACATGAAGTCCCAAGGTGGAAACTCGCAGAAACCCACACAGATTTCCCCTTAAATTGACTGCTGGTCTCCACAAGGGGTAATGTGAACAGTCTTCCTGGGCCAGGAGGAGGGGATGGTGAGAGTTTCTAACCTAAACTGACAGTGACGGATTTTATAAACTTGTATTACAGGCAGATGTTCAGGTGGGAATCTCAGTAATTGTAACACCATTCTCTGACAGAATTACTCAATTCATCAAGACCTAGATATTGACATTGTGTGTAAGTATTGTGTTCCAGCTCAATCCCATTTGCTGCATAAAAGTTCTCCTTTGAATCGCCCCCATTCTCTCAATAGATCTCCCCAAACCTTCAATGTGTCCTGTAATCCTTGTATAATGAGCTGATGTGAGTAAGGTTTATTATTATAACGCATAACTTTTCTAAAGCCTTCTGTCACAGCGTACCCGCAATTTCCTTTGCTACAAGGAGAACAATCTCAGCGTTCCCTGATTCCCCAATGTCTGTTTGCTCTCTATAAGGCACACATCAGGATTGTGTTGGAACATTCTCCACTTGACTGCATCAGTGCAGCCCCCAACAATATTAAATAACGTGAACATCCTCTAGCACACAAGACACGAGTGGTGTCCCATCCGCCACCTTCAGCATTCCCTCTCCTACCCCCAAGGCACAATGGCATCACTGTGTAAAAGGTAAAGTCAGCATTGTCCTACCAGACCATAGGGCTGCTCTCTCATTAAGTAGAGATGTCTGGTGGTGGTTTAACTTGACGGTTACGACAGCCAAGGCAAGGGGAGAGGGAGAGAAGGAGAGTCCATCTGTTGTAGATCAATATTTTCTATGTATCAGCAACACCTGTATCATACCAATGAATAATATAAAAGAATATCCAAAACACACTACTAAAATCTCCCATTTCTGGCACCATCTTGGTAAATCTCCTGTGTCCACTCACAGGGACCCTGCAATCCTTCCCAATGTGCGGGAGATCTCTGGTTTGCACAGACCCAGCTGCTCTGTGTTCCCGTGGGTGAAGTCATCATCGAGCAATAGTTGCACTAAGCCTCACTGTCTGTGAGGGTGGGAGACACAGAAATCCCAATAACATTTCAGACATATTTAGGTGCGCACTTGCAATGTCAAGACAGATAACGCGATGGACCAAGTATTGGAAAATGGATTAGGATAGTTAGGAGGTAGTTTTCTTTACTGGCACAGACTCAATGGCCCACTGAATCATTTTTTCTGCACTTTTTCTTTGCTGTAAACCTCGAGACACTTAATATAGAATATGACAGGCCACATTTGAAACCAGATCAGAAAAGGTGATAGTAGAATAGATGACACATGATTGGTCAATGTGTTTGGGAGGAAAATGAGCCAGAAGAGGTTTAGGAGAAAATTCTGGAACTCGGCGCAGGAATATGAAAGGGCTGTCATCAAGTAAGAAATAAAAATGGGGAATCCTCAAGACTAGAATCAAAGAAAGGCACATGTAGCAGAGCTTTGAGTGACTGGAGGGGATTAGAGTTAGGGAGGGTTCTGAGGCTGAAGAGGAATTATTAAAGATAAGGAAGAGTTGTGAGGCTGGATGAGGTGACAATGATAGGCAGAGATGTGAAGAGGGAGGAATGTAGAGATAGCAAGAATTAGAGTCGTAATGTAATATGGCACGGAAACAGACCCTCTGGCCCAATCAATCCACGTCAACCATAATTCTAAACGGAGTTAATCTCACCTACCTCCCCTTGGTCTACATGCATCCAAACATTTCCTATTAGGTACCTGTCCAAATGGATTTCTCGTAGAATCCCTACAGTGTTGAAACTGGCCATTTAGAGTCAGGGTTACAGAGATGTGCAGCATGGAAACAGACCCTTCGGTCCAACTCATCCATGCCGACCAGATATCCCAACCCAATCTAGTCCCACCTGATAGCACTTGACCCATATCCCTCCAAACACTTCCTATTCATACATCCATCCAAATGCCTCTTAAATGTTGCAATTGTATCATCCTCCACCACATCCTCTGGCAGCTCATTCCATGCATGTACCACCCACTGCGTGAAAAAGTTGCCCCTTCGTTCTCATTCATATCTTTTCCCTCTCACCCTAAACCTTGCCCCCTACCTTTGGACTAGTTGCTGGAAGACTGATGCCATTATTTGAGAAAGGTGGTAAGGAAAAGCCAGTAAACTATAGACCGTTGAGCCTGAAGTCATTGGAAGGCAAGTTGTTGGATTATAAGGGATTGAATTACATGTAATTGGAAAGACAAGAATGATTAAGGAGAGTCAACATGGCTTTGTGCATGGAAATCACTAACTTGGACTTCAGAAAGACGTGCAGCAAGAGTCCATATAACAGACAGGTTAGCAAGTTCAACACCATAGAATGCAAGGAGATGGAGCAATTTGGATACAAAATTGGCTGGAAGGTCATAGTGTCATAGAGATATATAGCATGGAAACAGAACGTTCAGTCCAACCCGTCCATGCTGGCCAGTTTTCCCAACCGAATCTAGTCCCACCCGCCAGCATCTGGCCTATATCCCTCCAAAATCTTCTTATTCATATACCCATCAACAGAGGAACCTCGATTATCCTAATGAGATGGGCGGGCACTATTTCATTCAGATAATCAATTATTCGGTTAATCGATTGAATGCCTTTACTCTGGGGCTCAGAGTTGTTGAAGTCTGCTCCCCATGCAGGAGAATGCAGCCTCACACAGCACGATTGCCCATCCATACACCAACCCCAGCCTGATCCTCACCGTCATCTAACACCGCCCCCAGCCTGACCCTCACAGCCGTCCACACACCAGCCCCAGCCTGACCCTCACCGCCGTCCACACACCAGCCCCAGCCTGACCCTCACCGCCGTCCACACACCAGCCCCAGCCTGACCCTCACTGCAATTCACTACTGCCTCCAGCCTGATCCTCACAGCGATCCACACACCGCCCAGCCTGATCCTCATCACAGTCCAAACACCGCCCCCATCCTGACCCTCACCTCTATGCAACACCGCCCCCAGCCTGGCCCTCACTACAGTTCAACACCAACCACCAGCCTGTCCCTCATCGCCGTCCACACAACGCCGCCAGCCTGACCCTCACCACTGTTCAACACCACTCCCTGCATGACCTTCACTGCCGCCCACGCACCTCCCCTAGCCGGACCCTCATCGCCGCCCATGCAACTCCCCCAGACTGACCCTCACTGCCGCCCACACACAGCCCCCAGCCTGGCCTGCATCGCCGTCCAACACCGCCCCACTATGCCCCTCACCGGCATCCACACAGCTCCCAGTCTCACCCTCACTATGCCCACACACCATCCCCAGCCAGGCCCTCCTTGCCACCCACACACCGCCACAGACTGACCCTCAGCGCCGTCCACGCACTGACCCCAGCCTGGCCCTCACCGTGATCCACACATCACCCCAGCCTCACACTTCCTGCCATCCAACACTGTCCTCAGCCTGCTGCTGAATGCTGAACCCACACCACCACCAGCCTGACCCTCACTACCATCCAACACCACCCCAGCCTGACCCTCACTGCTGCCAAACACTGCCCCCCAGCCTGATCCTCTCTGCTCTCCACAGACTGACCCTCAACACTGTCCACACACACCCACAGCCTGACCCTCACCACCATCCACACACCACCCCCAGCCTGACCCTCACTGCCGTCCTCACGCCACCACCAGCCTGACCCACACTGCCGGTCACACACTTCCCCTAGCCTCACCCTAACTGCCGTCCACACACCGCCCCTAGCCTGTCATACACTGCCATCCACACCGCCCCCAGCCTGACCCTCACCACCGTCCACACACAGCCCCCAGACGGGACCTCACTGCCGTCCACACACTGACCACAGCCTGACCCTCACCACTATCCAGACACCACCCCCAGCCTGACCCTCACCACTGTCCACACACCATCCCCAGCCTGACCCTCACCGCTTTCGCCACACCGCCCCCAGCCTTACCCTCACTGCCGTCCAACATCACCACAAGCCTGAGTCTCACCACCGTCCAACACTGCATAGGCTGGCCCTCACCGCCACCCATACACCACCCCCAGCCTTAACCTCACTGCCATCCTCACACCACCACAAGCCTGACCCTCACTGCAGGCCACACACTGCCCCTAGCCTGACCCTAACTGCCATCCACCAACCACCCCTAGCCTGTCATTTACTGCCATCCACACACTGCCACCAGCCTGACCTTCACCACTATCCACACACCATCCCCAGCCTGCCCCTCACAGCCGTCCACACACTGCCCCCAGCCTGACCCTCACCACTTTTGCCACACCGCCCCCAGCCTGATCCTCACCGCCGTCCAACAACACCCCAAGCATGACCCTCACCACCATCCAACACCGCACAAGCCTGACTCTCACCACCGTGCACACACTGCCCCCAGCCTGACCTCCACAACCATCCACTCACCGCTCCGAGTCTGACCCTCACCACTGTCCCAAAGTTACCCTCAGCCTGACTCCCAAGACCATCCAACACCACTCCAAGCCTTGCGTCTAACACTACCCCCAGTCTGGCCCCCACCACCATCCAATACCACCCCAGCGTGACCATCGCCACCATTCACACACTGCCCCCAGCCTGGCCCACACCGCCGTCCAAAACCACGCCCTCCCCCACTCAGCATTCAACATTGCCCCCTCCCCCTACACAGTCCAACACCGCTCCCTCCCCAACACCATCCAACACCGCCCTCTCCCCACCTGTCCAACACTGCCCCGTCCCCAAACCTGTCCCACACGGCCCCTCCCTGACCCTGTCCAACACCACCCCTCCCGCTCCCCCAGCACAGAACAACACCACGCCCTCCCCCTCCCTGTCCATTACTGCCCCACTTTCCGACTCTGTCCAACAAAGCCCCCACCCCAAGCACTGACCAACACCGACCCCTCCCTGTCCATTACCGACCCCTCCCCAAACCTGTCCCACACTGCCCCTCCCTGACCCTGTCCACTACCGCCCCCTCCCCAGCCCTGTCCAACACTGCCCCTCCCCCTCCCCAGCACTGAATAACACCAGACCCTCCCCTCTCCCCATCCATTACTGCCCCCACTCTCTGACCCTGTCCATCACTGCCCCCTCCCCGGCACTGACCAATACTGACCCCTCCCCGTCCATTACCGCCCCCTCCCTCTGACCCTGTCAAACACTGTCCCTCCTCCAACCCTGTCCAACACCGCCCGCTCCCTCACCGTCCAACACCGCCCTCTCCGACCCTCCCCGTCCAACACCGCGCTCTCCCCCAACCCTGTACAACAACGCCGCCTCTCCAACCCCATCCAACAATGCCTACGCACCCAGCCCTGCCAACACTGTCCCCTCCCCAGCCCATTCCAACACCACCCCACTCCCCCAACACCGCCCAACTCCGCCCAATCCCAACATCGTCCAACACCACCCCTCCCACCTTGCACATCCCACACCACCCCGTCCCCAACCCCATCCAACACTGCCCCTCCCCAACCCTGTCGAACAGCAAGCTCTGCCCCCTCCCCATCAAACACCGCCCCCTCCCCAACCCCATCCAACACCGCCCCCTCCCTCATCCAACACTGCCCCCTCACCCATCCCCGTCCAACATTGCACCCCTACCCCCTTCCCCTTCCCGTTCTACACCGCACCTCCCCAATCCCGTCCATCACCAGCCCCATCCAACACCACCCCCTCCACAACCCCATCCAATCGTCCCGCTCCCTCCTCCCCATTTAACACCATCCTCTCTCCCAGCTCGTCCACTGGCTCTTTCGCCCCCTCGATCTCTCACCCCCTTCGGTCTCTCGTCCCTTTGCTCTCGTGCACCCTCGCATGCTCTTGCTCTCTCGCCCCATCGCTCAGTCTCTCGCCCTCTCACACCTTTGCTCTCTCACCCCCGATTGCTCTCTTTTGCACCACCTTTCTCCCTCGCACCCCTCTCTCTCGCCCCTCTCGCTTTTGCCCCATCTCTCTCTCTCTCACGCCCCCTCCCTCTCTCTCTCAACCCTCTCTCTCTTTTCCCTCTCTTTCTCAACCCCTCTCTCTATCGCCCTTCCCTTTCTCTCATTCCTCTCTCTCTGTCTTGCCCCCTCTCTGACTCTTTCCTCACTCTCTCTCGCGCCCTCTCTCTCTCAACCCTCTCTCTCTTTTCCCTCTCTTTCTCAACCCCTCTCTCTATCGCCCTTCCCTTTCTCTCATTCCTCTCTCTCTGTCTTGCCCCCTCTCTGACTCTTTCCTCACTCTCTCTCGCGCCCTCTCTCTCTCAAACCCCTCTTTCTCTCGCCCCCTCTCAATCTCACCCTCTCTCTCTCACTCATCTCTCTATCACCCATCTCTCTCTCTTTCGCACCCCTCTCTCTCTCTCACCACTCCATCTCTCTCGCACCCCTCTGTCTCACACACCTCTCTTTCTCCCGCTCTCTTTCTCTCTCTCCACCCCTGTCTCTCTCACCAGCTCTCTCTACCGCTCCCCTCTCTCTCGCGCACCCTCTCTTGACCCCCACTCTCTCTCTACCCCCGCTCGCTGGCCGTCCTCTCTCTCGTGCCGCCCTCTCTCTCTCATCCCCTCTCTCTCTCGCCCCCCCCCCCCCCCCCCCCCACCACCTCTCTCTCTCTCCTCCCTCCCGCTCGCTCTCTCACCGCCTCTCTCTCTCGGCTCCCTCTCTGTCTTTCACCCCCATCTCTCTCTCTCGCCCCAATCTCTCTATCACCACCTCTCTCTATCTTGCCTCCTCTCACTCACCCCCTCACTCTCTCACCCCACTCTCTCCTGCCCCCTTTCACTCTCTCCTCGTGTCTCTCATGCTATGCCTGTCTCTAGCCCCTCCTCACTCTCTCCTCTTCCCTCTCTGTCACACATGCTCACTCTCGTCCCTTTTGATCCCTCTCTCTCTCACCTCCCTCTCTTGCCCCCACTCTCTCTCTCGCACCCCTCTCTCTCTTGCACCCATCTCTCTCGCACCCACTCTCTCCCTCCCTCTCTCACTCGCCCCCTCTCTTACTCGCCCCTTCTCACTCACGCCCTCTCTCACTCGCCCCCACCCTCTCTCTCTCGCCCCCTCTCTCACTCAACTCCCCTCTCTCTCTCTCGCTCCCTCTATCTCTCTAACCCCTCTCTACCTCTCTCGCCCTCTCTCTGTCTTGCCCCTCCTCTCTCGCACACCTCTCTCTCTTCTTCCCCTCTTTCTCGCCCCCCTCTCTCACTCTCGCCCCCTCTCTCAATTTCACCCACCACTCTCTCTGTCGCATCTCTCCCGCCCCCTCTCTCTCACCCCAGTCTCTCCCGCCTCCTTTCACTCTCTCCCCATCTTTCTCCCGCCCGTCTGTTACCCCTCCTCACTCCCTCCACTTCCCTCTCTGCCTCGCCCCTCTCTCACTGCCCTCGATCTTAACCCGCCTCTTTTGTTCTCTCACCCCCACTCTCGCACCCCTCTCTCTTGCCCACTCTCTCTTAACCCACTCTCTGTCTCGCTCCCCTCTCTCTCCCCCTCTCCCCATCCCTCTCTCCCCCTCTCTCCCCCTCCCTCTCCCCCCTCTCCCCACTCTCCCCCTCTCGTTCCCTCTCTCTCTCCCCCTCCCTCTCTCCCCCTCTCTCTCCTTCTCTCGCTCCCCCTCTCTCCCCTTACCCCCTCACCCTCCTTCTCTCCCATCTGCCCCTCCCTCTCCCCCCCTCTCTCCCCACCTCTCTCTCCCCCTCCCCTCCCTCGCTCTCCCTCTCCCAGCCCTTCCCCCTCTTGCCCCCTCTTTCCCCGCCTCTCTCTCCTTCCCCCTCTTGCCCCTTCTCCCTCTCTCTCCCCCTCTCCCCCTCACCCCTTCTACCTCTCTCTACCCCCTCCCACTCGCCCACTCGCCCCTTCTCCCTCTCTCTCCCTCCCTCTCCCCCTCCCCCTCTCGCCCCTTCTATCTCTCTCTACCCCCTCCCACTCATCCTCTTGCCCCTTCTCCCTCTCTATCGCCCCTCTCTCTCTCTGTCACTGGCCCCCAATACCTCGCCTCTTTGTCTCTCTCCCCTCTCTCTCTCACTCGCCCCTCTATCTCGCCTCTCTGTCTCTCACCAACTCTGTCCCTTGCCCCGCGCTCTCTCTCGAGCCCCCTCCCTCTCTCGCCGAACCCCTCACCCCCTCTCTCTCTCACCTCCCTCTCTCGCTCCCACTCTCTCTCTCGCACCCATCTCTCTTGCACCCCTCTCTCGCACCCTCTCTCTCGCACCCTCTCTCACTCGCCCCTCTCTCTCACTCACTCCCTCTCTCTCACTCACACCCTCTCTCTTACTCTCCACCTCCCTCTCTCGCCCCTCTATCTCTCTCACCCCTCTCTACCTCTCTCACCCTATTTCTGTCTTGGTCCTCCTCTCTCTCTCTCCCCCTTTCTCTCTCCCCTCTCTACTTCTGTCGCCCTCTCTCTGTCTTGCCCCTCCTTTCTGTCGCCCTCTCTTTGTCGCCCTCTCTCTCTCGCACCACTCTCTCTCTCGCCACCTTCCTCTCTCACCCTCTCTCTGTCTTGCCCCTCCTCTCTCTAGCCACGCCCTCCTCTCTCTTTTGCACCTCTTGCTCTCTTGCTGCCTTTCTCTTGCTCCCCTCTGTCTCTCGCCCCCTTATCTCTCGCCCCCTATCTCTCCCTCGCCACTTCTCTCTCTGTCTCGCCACCTTACTCTCTCGAGCCACCCTCTCTCTCGCCCCCTCTCTCTCGTCCCCTCTCTCTTGCCCCCTCTCTCTCACCCTCTCTCTCGCCCCCTTTCACACTCTGCCCCACTCTCTCATGCCCCGCCTGTCTCTGGTCCCTCCTCTTTCCCCTTCCCTCTTTCTCAGGCCGCCTCTCTCTCGCCCCCCTCAATCCTCCTCTCTCTCTCAACCCCCTCTCTCATTCTCTCGCCCCCTCTCTAGCCCCGACTCTCTCTCGCCCCCTCTCTCTCTCGTACCCCCTCTCTCGCTCTCCTCTCTCTCTCTCTCACACACCCTCTCTTTCTCACACTCCCTCTCTTGCCACCCTCTCTCCCTCGCCCCCTTCTCTCGACCCCCTCTCTCGCAGCTCACTCTCTCACTCGACCCCCCTTTCTCACCCCTTCTCTTTCTTTCACCACATCTCTCTCTTGCCCCCTCTCTCTCTCGCTCCTCTCTGTCTGTTGCCACCCTTTCTCTCTTGCCCCACCTCTCTCTCTCACCCCCCCTCTGTCTGTTGTCCCCTTTCTCTCTTGCTTTCCTCTCTCTCTCTCACTCCCCTTCTCTATATCAACCCCCTCTCTTGCCCCACCTCTCGACCCCCTCTCTCTCACCCCTGTCTATCGACCCCATCTCTCATCCCTGCCCCCTCTCTCTCTCATCCCTCTCTCTCTACACCCTCCCCTCTCTCTCGCCCCTCTAGCCCACATCTTGCCCCCCACCTCCTCTCTCTCTCACCCCTCGTCTATCACCCCCATTCTCTCTCCCATCTCCCTCTCTCGTCCCCTTCGCTCTGTTTCCCCCTTTTTCTTGACCCCTATCTCTCGCCATTTCTCTCTTGCCCCTTCTTGCTCTCTCACCCCGTCTCCCTCTTGCCCCGTCTCTCACTCTTGCCCCCCTCTCTCTTGCCCCCTCTCACTATCGCCCCCCTCTCTCTCTCACCCCCTCTCTCGCTTGTTCGCCTCTCTCTCTTGCTCCCTTTCTCTATTGCCCTGCCCTCTCTCTCTCGTACCCCTCTCTCTCGCCTCCCTCTCAATTGCTCCCTCTCTCTCGCCCCCTCTTCCTCACCCCCGTCTCTCCTGCCCCCTTTCACTGTCTCCCCCTCCCTCTCTGTCACGCACCTCTCTCTCCCTCCCCTCGATCCCTCTCTCTCTCTCTCAACCTGCCTCTTTCGTTCTTTCACCCCAAATTTCACCGCCCCTTCTCTCTCTCTCTCCCCCCCCCCCCTTCGCACCATCCCTCTCTCTCTTTCCCTCTTCCTCTTGCCCACCTTTCTCTCTCGGCCCCTTTCTCTCGACCCCTCTCTCTCTCGCCCCCTCTCTCTGTTGCTTCCTTTCTATCTTGCCCTGCCCTCTCTCTCTCACCCCCACCTCTTTCGTGGCTCTCCTCCCTCTCACCCCCCTTGCTCTCTCATCCCCCTCTTGCTCTCTCGCCGCCTCTCTCTCGCCCCTATGTCTCCATCGTCACTTCTCTCTCTGTCTCGCCCCCTCACTCTCTTGACCTCCCCTCTCCCTGTCTCTCTCTTGTCCCCTGTCACACTCTGCCCCACTCTCTCAAGTCCCAGCTGTCTCTTGCCCCTCCTCTCTTCCCTTCCATCTCCATCACGCCGCCTCACTCTCGCCCCACTGAAGCCCTCTCTCTCTCTCTCTCTCAACCCTCTCTCTCATTCTCTCGCTCCCTCTCTAGACCCGACTCTCTCTCTCGCCCACACTCTCTCTCTCTCTCACCCCCTCTCCATCACCCCCTCTCTCTCCCCCTCCTCTCCCTCAGATTAGATTACATACAGTATGGAAACAGGCCCTCCAGCCCAACAAGTCCACACCGAGCCACCGAAGCGTAACCCACCCATACCCCTACATTTAACACTTCACCTAACACTACGGGCAAATTAGCATGGCCAATTCACCTGACCCTCTTCCTCTCTCGTTCTCTCGCTTCCTCTCTCTCGCGCCCCTCTGTCTCTCGTCCCCTCAATCTCTTTCGCACCTCTGTCTCTCTCGCCCCTCCCCTCTCTCGCCCCGTCTCTATCTCGCCACCCCTCTCTCTCGACACCCCTCCCACGCCCTCACCTCCCTCTCTCGCCCACACCCCTCGCCCCCCCCTCACCCTCTCTCTCGACATCCCTCCCTTTCTCACCCCCTCACCTCTCTCATGCCCCTTCTATCTCTCTCTCCCTGTCTCTGTCTTGCCCCTCCTCTCTCACGCACACCTCTCTCTCACCCCTCTCTCTCTCTCTCAACCCCCATTTCTCTCGACCCACTCTCTCTCTCACCCCCTCTTTCTCACCCTCCTCTCTCTCACCCCCCTCTCTCTCACCCCTCTCTCTCTCCTACCCCCCTCTCTCTCATACCCTCTCTCTCTCTCACCCCCTCTCTCTCTCAGCCTCTCTGTCTCTCGCCCCCTCTCTCAATTTCACCTACCTCTCTCGCCCCCTTCTCTCACCCCAGACTCTCCCGCCCACTTTCACTCTCTCCGGAGCCGCCTGTTTCTTACTCCTCCTCACTCTCTCCCCTTCCCTCTCCGTCATGCCCCTCTCTCTCGCTCCCTGCCTCTTTCGTTCTCTCACCCCTACTCTCGCTCCCCTCTCTCTTGCCCACTCTCTGTCTCAGCCCATTCTCTGTCTCGCTCACCTCTTTCTCTCTCGCCCCCTCTCTCTCCCCCACCTCCCCTTCTCTCTCCCCTCCTCCCCCTCTCTCTCTCCCCCTCCTCCCTCCCTACTCTCCTCCCCCTGCTCTGTGTTGCCATTTCTCTCTTGCACTCCCCGTTTCTCCATCGCCACTTCTCTCTCTCGCCCCCCCCCCTCAATTGCCAAACTCTCTCTCACCCTAGTCTCTCCCGTCCCCTTTCATTCTTTCCCCCTCCCTGTCATGCCCCTCTCAATCCATCTCTCTCTCAACCCGCCTCTTTCGGTCTTTCACACCCACTCTCGCTCGCCCCTTCATTCTCTCGCCCCCACCCTCTCTCCCTCTCTCTCTTTCCCTCTCCCTCTCGTGCACCCTCCCTCTCTCTGACGCCGCCCTTTCTCTCTCGACCCCCTCTCTATGTTGTTCCCTTTCTCTCTTGCCCTGCCCTCTCCCTCGCGCCCCCTTTCTCTCTCGCCTCCCTTGCTCTCTCACCCCCTCTCGCTCTCTCGCTGCCTCTCTCTCGCCCCCCTCTGTCTCTCACCCCCCTCTCTCTCGCCCCCTAACTCTCCATCGCCACTTCTCTCTCTGTTTCACCCCCTCACTCTCTCGACCCCCCTCTCTCTCGCCCTCTCTCTCAATTTCACCTACCTCTCTCGCCCCCTTCTCTCACCCCCGTCTCTCCCGCCCACTTTCACTCTCTCCGGAGCCACCTGTCTCTTACTCCTCCTCACTCTCTCCCCTTCCCTCTCCGTCACGCCCCTCTCTCTCGCTCCCTGCCTCTTTCATTCTCTCACCCCTACTCTCGCTCCCCTCTCTCTTGCCCACTCTCTGTCTCAGCCCATTCTCTGTCTCCCCCACCTCCCCCTCTCTCTCCCCCTCTCTCTCTCCCCCTCCTCCCTCCCTGCTCTCCTCCCCCCGTTCTGTGTTGCCATTTCTCTCTTGCACTCCCCGTTTCTCCATCGCCACTTCTCTCTCTCGCCCCCCCCTCTCAATTGCCAAACTCTCTCTCACCCCAGTCTCTCCTGTCCCCTCTCATTCTCTCCCCCTCCCTGTCACACCCCTCTCAATCCATCTCTCTCTCTCAACCCGCCTCTTTCGGTCTTTCACACCCACCCTCGCTCGCCCCTTCATTCTCTCGCACCCCTTCTCCCTCTCTCTCTTTCTCTCTCCCTCTTGCGCACCCTCCCTCTCTCTGACGCCACCCTCTCTCTCTCAACCCGCCTCTTTCGGTCTTTCACACCCACTCTCGCTCGCCCCTTCATTCTCTCGCGCCCCTTCTCCCTCTCGCTCTTTCCCCC